>NC_069116.1:42658589-43310672 GCF_025612915.1 Magallana angulata
CTTTGATATGAATTTAAAATGATCACATGCATCTGTACAGATATCCATGTGCAAATTCAACCGCCACTGGCCACAAACCAAAGTTACAAGTGAAATAAAAAAAATTGTAGCATAATTTATGTACCTCACTAAGTGTTTTAAGTGAGTGAGTGTGAAGGTACTTAGAGTTAAACTTCAGAGTTTTGCAGATAAAATTTAATAGACTTTTAATAATATTGACTGAAATTTGCAACGATGACCAAATAGTTTCTATGGTCAACAATTTGGAATCTTACAGTGGTTGCAACGAGTATCATTGTCACAGTTCCTTAAATCAGTTGAGCTCAATACAATTCCATGGCGAGCTCACTGATAATAAATTGAATGTACATTGACTTCACTTTATATTGCATTTAGCACAGATTCCAAAACGCCTTAGTTTCTGACCTTGACTTTTGCTTTTGCCTTGGCTCTTGCACTCATTATTTTGCAATCACCTTGGTCTGAATTGAACTTTTGAAGAATTTACACTAAACTTTATACACTGCTGCAAATCAAAAAAAGGTAAAAAGAATTGTCCTTCTCTCATCTTTTTTTAAATATTAAATCAGACTTAAACAAAAAATCATGCAAGACCAACCATTAGGTTGGGCATTCATGTCTTATTTGATATGTTTTTAGCCTATGTATGTATATATATGTACCATAAATATTCGTAAGATCTGTTAGGTATTTTGAATATGTTGCAACTTTAAAAAACAGAGATTTAAGACTGCATGAGTTGTCAACCAATTAACCATCAGATCTACCTAAAATTTTCAGATATGATTTGTTTAGTTATAAAGTAAAGAAAAAATCCAAATACTTTAGATTTAAAATTTGAATATTTGCTATATCTTTATACACTGGGCTCTTCTTAGGAGATTTCAATAGTCTGAAAATAACCATGACCAAATGCCCACTTACGTGCATTTTGCATGTAAAACCCATTTTTCCTGATACATGTATTTATGGAAAATTATAAGAACATTTCGTTTAAATTGTTTATAAGATATGTGTTTAAGTCATATTATTGAAAGAATTTTCAAATGTTAGTCTAATTCAAGAATGGTTCTGCAAGTTGAGGAGGTTAGTAGGATCATTCGCTGCTAAGAGGATTTACAGTACTAAAATATTCCTTGGTGAATTATGGAACTCCTTTATTACTTTCACTCTACATCCATTTAAGAATCAACACTTCAAAATGGGTAATTTTTACAGGATTTTTTCTTAAACAGCCAGTCCCTTCAGGCCTTTGATTTTTTTTTAAATTTTGATTTCACTGCGTCATGAAGGAAATGTAACAAATTCTTATAATTTCCTTCTAACCTTCTGGGGACCTCTCTCATTGATGTATATGGATTTTTGTAATCACTGTATCTTTTCAGCATATCTCTTAACATGACAAATGGTCCAGAAGTGTCTAAAAAATCAAATTTCAAAAGCTCTGTCAATATTCTGAGACAGACCTATGGAGATCCGCAGGCTTTCTTTTAGGTCATAAATCAACACTAATGTGATGGACACCATTTGATCAAGTGATTTCGGGGTAATTTATGTTCATTTTGTCATGTTTTGTTCTCTTGCCAACCTGATAAGAATTAATTGATTTTTTACACCAGCTCTGTTGTTAAATAACACTATATATGCACAGTGAGAAAGAAGAAAAAAAAACAACAGAAGTTCGTTGATTTTTTTTTTTCTGCCTGCCAAACAATTTACGACAATTGCTGAATATTGATAAGTCCATGATGCTTAATTTGATGTTCTCAGCATTGGTTCCATGCACTTGGTGACTGAACAGCCTCTTTATCTGTTGGCGTTAAAACTTGACATTGAGTCACAGCTCTACCCACTTTGTGGACCAAAAGGCCCAATCCTTCAAAGGTGATTGAAACAGTAAAAATGTCTACTGTCCTGTTGACAAAAATTTCATTGATTACAAGGTTCACCTGTCAACATTACTTCGGGGTAATCCAGTCTGGCTTATTGCGATGTCTCTATAGTGTGGTTATTTACACTTCTGGTTCAAAAGTTGGGTGGGTTTTTTTTTCAAACACAGCTAGATTATCCTAATCTAAGAACGGTATTTATATACTTTCAGATAAATTAAAATCTAGATTCAGTGGAGAATATTTGAAACTGCAATGGTTATTTTCATACTGAAAAAGAAAACCCAGTGATTTGTTGTCTGTTGATGAATGTTGACACCTGGTACATGTGCACTTGTTCAAATTGTTGTTCGGACACTATTATGATCTTTCACAAAAATTAAGAACACACTTCACCAGACATTGATGTTATTGCCAAATAAAAATGGACAAGAAACACATGCAAAAAGAGGCAAACACTCTAAGAAAAATTTGCCATCCATTGGCCAGTAGGGTTATCCATTGGGGAGTAATGGAGTCTTTAAGTTAGAATGGGATTATGTTAAACTGCTTCATGGCAGAAAAGTTTATAAAAATTTCTTCTTTTCTAAGGAGTGTTTCAATATAAATATAAAATGTGATGAAAAGAGCCAACCAATGCCTCTCTTTTTTTTATTGGTAGAAGGGGAGTAACTCTCACACTCCTATGTAAATTTAAGATAAAAAAATAAAATAACAAATAAATGTAAATAATAGATTATGATTCTGTCATTTTGAATTATAGGTGTCTTTGATCTTTCAAAGTTTATTCTGTTGAAAAGTATTTGAAAATCAAGCATATTTGCTCATTATTGGCATTTTAGCCATGTTCAGTCTGTGCTCATGCTAAGATAGGCGAACACACTAGAAGTTTGATTTAATTTGCTTTAACAATCGGACATGATGACATGAGTTGAACCAGAGCAATGTAATACAATAAGTATATGGATCTTTTTACCATTCAGTTATTCCAAGTCACTGGAAAGCTTCTTGTTATGAAAATCTAGTGTGCTGTGAATGATTTATCGCCCATCAAAAGCTGAAAGATGAGGACTTGCAAATCTCTTTTTTTCCAGGGCCTAGGATTATTTATTTATTTTCCTCATTTTTTGAATATGCTGAATCAAAGTCAACCGGGAGAAAATGACATAAAACATAAACTGTAGAATCTGTCGAGGCAGGTCAGAGTGATTGCTATGATTGGATAATTTGTGGGTTGGTAGCTCATTTGTTTTCATTATAAGATAGGCTTGGCATGATAAAGAGACATTCATCACGGCTGTGAGATTCAGCACATTAAGCAGACCTTACATAAATTCTCCTCATCATTGGTAATTATGTACCCCGGAGAAGGGGGGAAAGAGACGAGGCAAGGGAAAAACCCGGCAGAGGCTGCCGCTCAATTGGATTGTGGCCTTGGAAGGGTTTTTTTTTAATGAGGATTTATATTTTTAGAGGAAGGTTTCTCTCTGAAACTTCAATGCTGCAGTGCCCAATTAGCCTCAAACTTCTGATTAAAGTTGCATGGGGGTCAATTTCTGTACATCAAGTTCATTGGATTGGGATATGTTAGCATTACAGAGAATTTTCAGTGGTTCCTTTTGAATATTTCTTTTTAGAAAACCATAATGTAATGTCAGATACAGTATATAGGCTGTTGTCCTCTTACAATATAAAAGAGTGATTTATTAAAGCTTGATCCTGGTTTTGTCAGTGTGTATACAATGGTGAACAAGAGAATGTTGTAGAAAGTCTGTCAGTTGGACTAAATCAGATTAGCAGAAGGTTGTGGGTTCAAGCCTCTGCTGCAACGGTCTAGCTGCAGGCAGGCTGAGTACTAATGTCCTCATACCTGTTGGGTGTTGGTTCTTTTGTTTTTTTTAAACTTTTAAGTCCAAAAACTGTATGTCTGAGAGCTCCTTGAGTTGTCCCAGTTAGTCATAGAAATTCTTGTTAAAAATGACACCTAACATATGACACCATACACCAAAAGCATCATGATTGATGGCAACATAAGGGAATTTTTATGTTTTGTTTGTGGTTTAATAAAATAAGAACAGGAACAATTTATTTTAGTGTTTTTAATTTCATCAGGATTTTTTAAAATGCTCGGTATGTTGGTTTTAGTATATGTAGCTCAGTAAAAACAATACTTGGGGTAATTTACCAGAAGTCCTAACTTCATAGTTTTCAAGCGATGGAAAGAATTTCAAACAAGTTTATAATTGCTGGTTATAAGCAGCTTTAGTTTATCATGCAGAGTTTTGGCAGATACTAGTATCTCATTAAAAGAAGTACATTGCAAACACTTTCAAAGTCTGATTAAAAGTAAAAATTGCATGTACTGGAAGAGGAAACTTCAACAAGGAAGGGAAAATATTAATATTTGGGTAATTTGGTATTGGGTTTTAAATGACAATGTTTATATCAAAATATCAAAAACAACCCCCCCCCCCCCCCCCCCCCACCTTTCTGTTAAACGAAATTGAAAAAATAAAATCTGCGAATTCTTCATCATTTTAGAGTTAAACGAATGAAGGTCTGTTTTGACTGATGACCTGAGTGCTGTTGGTTTGCATTTTGACAGTGTTTGAGGGATGATAATGGCAATGCTATTCCTCAGTCGAAGTTATTGGAGTGCAGAATGGCAGTTTGGCTGAAGTGACATCCATCATTCTCAGAAGTCACTCTTTTTTTATACACATAAAATCAATGGGATGATCATCTGTCAAATGTCTCCTTTCAAAATTTATGTTTTATTACAAAAATCAATACATAACTTCCTCTGGACCTCAATTTCATTAGGAGATATAAAGATAAATTGCGCCTAACAGTTGTTTTATGTGGCAAGCTCAAAATTTATAGCTTGGTTAATTATTTTTTTCTCCACGATATAATTTTTTGGACAAAGGATATCAAAGACGTATTAGTTACAGCATAGATCTTGCTACATGAAATACCTTTTGTTTGTATGATTAAATATCTTTTGATTTATATAAGAAACTAAATCAAAGGGGAGAAACTTATTGATGTTGGGAAACACTGAAGCCATTTTATGAGTGTTCAAAGAAACGGAAGGTTTCTTTAGGTCTGGTATTGGTCTGGATTCCATTCTGCTCTTTGCTGGTCTTTGGCCTAAAATACTGCAGTATGTGTACCTTACTTAATTGCTGTTGATAAATGTACAAAGGATTTTCGTAAACAACGAAAACTGTTGTATTTTATTTTGATTTGCAATAGATACTTTAATGCATAAGCCTCCATGTAGAATTATGATTTGAAATTCAGTTTGACTGAATATCAACAAATTGGTTAATTCACTGTCAAAAGTCAAACGTTTCACCCCCAAGTACTGGATGATTTTACAGTTCATGGAAGACAACTCTGTCATGGGGGTATCATAGGGACCCTCCAAAACCCATATTAATTACAAGAACACTACTCTAAAGAATACTTTGAAGTTTACATTTACATGTAATTTATTCCCTACAACAGTTATAAAAGGGTAAGCAATCATTCTGTATATGTCAATGTGCATTCCAGGTATCATGTTTGTTGGATCAAATTTGGTTTTTCAATTCTGTAGTTAATTTACATACATAACACAAAGGGTACTCTGTTAGAATAATTGTTTGTGCTTTGAGCACTTTTAGCTTGCCTGGTATTTTGGCAGTCAAAAAATCTGATGTGAGTTATGATTATGGTAATTAACCTACCACATTTCATCCATGGTAACCCATCTCTCCATTTCAACTTGGATCGTAAGAAAATCTGCATTGGTCTGTTGTCCCGATATTTATTGTCATATCAAACGGTGCATCTGCAGTGACTTCATTCTAAAATATTTTAAATGTTTCACCTGTTATATATTAGCATGAAAGCATTAAGGTGAATCACAGCTGCAGATTGATGCACAACTTTCACCTGAGGAAGAACATTATATAGTAGTGTATAGAATAGATGTAGCTTCAGGTGGTAGCTGGTGCTGATTTACCTAGTAATGAGACAATTGTTTAAATCTTGTCTAACATCTTGTTTATACCGCGAGCACAGCTGTTTGATTGGTGGCTGATGGAAGTGTCACCTGAATGTTTATGAAATGGGAGGAGGAAGAAAGAGAAGAAAAAAAACCCACCATAGTCAACCAGCAGTCAAGGGGAAAAAAGCAGTCAATTAATGCATCTTTATTTACCTCCAGCTCCAGGAGAGTTCTGTTCGCTTAGTCATGGGGCTTAATTGTCACTAAATCTGACAAAAATTAAAAGACAGCGTATAATTTGTTTTTCACCTGAATGTGAATTATGGTGCCTAATACTACACAATTAGAAGACGCCTTAAGATGCATCATAAAATACTTTTCTTCATGATTTATCAGACTTAATGTGTTCTGTAACATCTTTTTGGACAAGTTTAATTAACTCATATATATTCTCAGAATTGATGTTTATTCAGGTTAAGAACCACTGTAATTTATATGAATATTTCATTATCGAGATGAAAAATACTAAATATGCATTTCATTTATTATTATGTGCAGCAAACAAACTGAAACTGATTTTAATAATAAATGAAGTTACAATTGAATTACCCATTCTATCTTGATGAATATATGAGCAATGTAGAGGCAGATCTAGAGTTCAACAAAGCCATTGATGTTCGTCTCATGCAATGTGTCCATATCTCAATTTTTATGTTTTATGCATCAATTGAAGAAACTTAGCACAGAGTGATTTGTGAATCCTTATTGACAGTGATGGATTTTTGTTAATCTTGTTTCCATGGCAACTGTCAACACTTGTCAGACATCATCAGTAATTTATCATTTGTTGGGGACCAGGGTAATACTGAGAAAAGGGTTGATCTGTTTATCAGTGCTTAAGCATTGTGTCCTTTCCAGTTCCCTGCTTGAAGCAAGCTGTGCCACATTAACAAATTTTTAGCTCACCTGGGCTATCTACTATGTGTCATTTTTTTTATTCGCAAATGGGCATTTGAGAACTGATCTACAGCAATTATCATTTTATAATTTATCAATTGTCATGTTATTAATATTCATACAAAAATTACTGTGTATGACTTAGATTATGATGATAAATTATCAATAGCAGATGTTGTATGCAAATCTTGCATATATATCACAAATGTATAATAATTATCAATTTTTAATGTCTATCATATAATAATATATATGTTTCTGCAATTTTTATATATACCAGGGGAAAATGATTTCATTTTTACAGTGATATGAATTACAGTGATATGAATTTTTTGATACCAATTTGTGCTTTCATGCTAACTCCCCCCCCCCCCCCCCCCCCCCCAAAAAAAAAAAATTAATTTTGGATGTACATTATGAATAACTGAGAAGATCTCAAAATAAGCCATTTAATTCACCGAATTAACAAATTAACCGTGAGCTCTCCAACCCCATCAGTCCTCATTCATCAAATAGATTGATAACAATTAAAAATACATTTACAGGTATCTATTTGATAGAATTACTCACAGTGACAGGTTTCTTGTTTTAGAAACAGTATGGAGCCCATCTGCCGCTTGAGACAAGCTGTTACATTATTGAAGAGCTATCAGTCTTAAGCCATTTAGAGTGTATATCATTTTAATAGACCATGGATTTTTAAAAAAAAAGCTATTTCAGTTTCCTTAATTATTTAGACTTTAGGGCATCTTTTGATGACCTGCTTTTACCAGAATAAAAAAATTAATTTAATGAGCAATGTAAGCTCTTGATCTCTAATTGATTCTTCTAAAAGTAAACAAAATCATGGATGCTATGGTTTCATTAATATTCAAGGGCATTAATTTTTATTGATTCAGTGAAAATTACAGTTCATGAATTCGTGGTCAATAAACCTACAAGTTGTTATAAGATATTGCACTTCAGTAAACATTCAACTAATTTCATGAATCAACTCAACATCAAAATACATGAAAATTGATATATTTAACAAATACTTATGAAACTGCAGAATATGATTTTTTTCCTGTATGTTTCAATCATTTGCAGAGAAACAAAAAGTTAATGATACATTTTGTGTTTTCATCAGCAACAGTAATAAATAGACCAGAAGTTCATCCAGAGGCTGCTTTCTGGCCACGTCATTTTATTGTTGATGTCTCCATCGTTTTTTTGGTTTTTTTTCGGAGCTCTTTCATTGGCCGTAATGATATAAGATATGGCCACATTGGCATGGATGCAGTCATTAATATTGTGTCAGCTGCCGAGGGACTCGTTGTTTTATGAATTATGAAGATGTTTACATGTTTTTTTAAAGAAGTGTCACATTTCACAATGATCAAGACTAATTTCCATAGTTTGTAACAAATACACATACCAGTACTTACAATGTCACATGTTGATGTTTTACCACAGAAAGATTTATAGCTGTCAAGCCACCTCTGTCCCATCATTTTTCTTACATGCAGACTAGATCTGGAGCTACATTAAATGCAGCATATAAAAAATTATTGTAGATTTTGAATTTTGTCTTTATAGCCATTGTCAATGGATTGCTAAGGTGGCAAATGGTTATTACGTTTTTTCCTATGCTGACCTTACATAAGTTTTCCTATGGTTGTTAAAATATGAAAAACTGCACATCATCATCATCATCATTATCATCATCACTGTAAATTCTTCTTGTCTAATGGCTCTTTTATTTTAATTATCTATTTAGTTTCATTACCATATTGTGCACTTTGTAAGAGCAAGTGCTTGTTATGTACAGAACACTACTCTCATTCACATCAGAGATCAAGTAAACAACCAGTAAAAAAATTTTGCGGTAATTGTAGATTGACACTTTTAAGTTGATGATCATTTTCTGACCATAAACAGCTGGCCTAGAGTCCTGGCTACCAAAATACTAGACGTACTGTTAAAGGAGAAACAAATTGATTTAACTTTCTAATTTCTAAGTTCATGCCTTTGTCTGATAATTAAATTAACTTTTAAAAAAAGTATTTTCAGTATTTTTAGTACTTTGATTACAGAGATTAAACAGCATCTTGCATATATAAAAAATATTGAATTTTGTATATTTATATTCTACAAAAAATTTGGAGCAATGAAAAGGACTATGATATTTGGTATGATTAAATATATGCCCCCAATTTTAACCAATTTTTAAATAGGATGGTATACAAATCAAATCTTCATAAATCATTGTACAGAAGATGCCTATCACTTTAATCTTCATTTTAGTCATTATTGCTCATTTGCTGTTTATCTATTACGTCACCTCATTGACCCAATTTTCGCAATTTTGCTAAAATTGAAAACAGTGTCATTTTTTCTTTATATTTTGCATTCGTAAGAATAGAGCGCAGGTCTGCTCTAGTACGATTATAACAATGTTTTGTTCATATAAGTATACACATGATACTAGAGAATGGTACTTGAGCAAGCCTGCGCTCGATGTTTCCCAGTCGAGAAACCATCGGAAAACAGCCATATTTTGCTACAAAACATCAATTTATCAAAATAAGACAATCTTCACAACGTCATATCTACATTATGACATCACTGTAGTGATAACTTTTTACACAATTATTTTCAATATGATTTCAACAATCTTCCACCTTATTTTGGAAGCTCCTTATAAAACTTCAATTTTGGGGGGTGAAAAATGCATAATACTGCACATAGTCCTTTTAAATAAAGGCTGGGTTAGTTTTTTCATAGTGCAATACTTGTGAATACTAGTAGATAATATACAATGTATTATATTTAATGATTTACAATCACCTCCATCTACGCGAACAATTTCTTTCCTTTTTTATATGTCAAGATAAATAAGCTTTGAGAATGATTTAATGGAGCCTCATGGAGCTAGGTGATCGGGTATACACTGAAAAACATGATAAATATATCTGTCAGAGACTGACATTTGATTTGATGTATGCCAACGAGATGCAAATTACATAAACAGTCTGAAAAGACTGAACCTGAGAGGCTTTGGAGCAGAGATAATGAGAAGTTGATGGAACTATGTGCACTGGGGGTAAGAAATCATTTATCATGACAACATATCCATGACCACACATAAATATATTTCAGGTGTGTTTGTGAATTTATGAATAAAATGTTTTGGTTGATAAGGATGACTCTTGTTTCATCTGCTTCATTTTTCTTTTAGAACCCCCCTTAGGATTAAGAAAACATTTCATTTACCCCCCCCCCCCCCCCAAAAAAAAAAAAAACAAACAAAAAAAACCAACAAACAAACAAAAACAAAACAATGTTTTCTAACTTATAGTAAAGACTATATCAGAATATTAGTATCAAATCATTCAAATGTCTACTATCTCTGTCCAAGTCTAAAATTATACTAATTCATTGGAATTTATAACCTTTGAAAAATTCACTAAATTGCTCTGCAGGTTTTAAATACTTAAATCTAAGTAAAGGGAATTTATCTTTAACCATCATAGCCCTTTTATTGATAACATGATGTAAATACAAATGGTATTTGGTATGAATCAACCCAATGATTAACAATAGTTTTAAGGGTTTTTTGCAGGTTGGCAAAAGAGGGTAGTTCTTTCAGTGACTCATGACCATACACATTAATTAGTTTACACATGGACCATGTCAGGTGTCATGTCATCAGAAATGATGTCAGCATTGCATGTCAACTTTTCATTGAACTAATGAAGCTAGCTTGCTTGCTTAGCAGCTGTTTACTTAACCAGGACTTTTTAAAAGAAGGGTTGTTATAAATGATATATGTTTAGATATTGTGTATCCATCAAAGGTTTCGACAGGTACTTCATTAACTGAACAGTTGGTGTTATTTATGACAAAAATCGTTCATTATAGCTTTGAAATGAATGCATGGTTACCCTAGTCGTGGGTTCCTTATAATTCAGATAGAAAGTTTTCCAGGACCACAAATATTAAATATGGAAAATTTGGCTAGAAGATTTCAAACCCATCAGAACTAGGGTACAAGAAACGAAAAATGTATTTTGAGTAAAATCTCAGCTTAGTAACTTTAGGATTTGAGATCTGATCAAACTTAAGCAAAAAATGAAGTTTTGTTTTCAAAAAATCCAGGCCAGCTAGCTAGGTGACACTCAAAACTGTACATTTTCATCTTGATTTGGAATGACCTTCAAATTGCATAACTGCACAATGCTAAAAAATTGCTTTGATATATTTCTAGACTTCAGAAAGAAGGAGATATGTCAAGCTAATTGCTGTCACTGATTATCTTAACCAGGTACGGGAGGGATTTTTTATTTTTAACTCCTAGTTTAGAGAGATTGATGAGGAATCGTCTTATTTACAAGAACTTGCTGGAATCCATCACTCACTGAGCTAGGTGTGTTAATCCATCTTTGATTGGGGGACCACATAAATTACAAGGGGGGATGGAGAGAAGTGCTCTCTATGTAAACAGCATGGGGGTATGAGAGCAGGAACAATTAATTCAGGGCGTCTAGACAGAATTCCCAGAACAACATGGCATGCTGATATTTTTGTTCTTCTTATTTCAAAATTATGTTGAATTGTATGTACATAGCATGATAAGCTTTTGACCAAAAGATGTCAAATGTGACATTAAATTTATAAATTTATCAAGCCTCCTGCCCAGTATGTTATTCCTTATTTTAAATTGTGTCCTTCATTTGTAACATCCCCAGGGAAATCTGCTATACATGAAGTCATTTTAAAGAGATTGATATAATTTTTCAGTATTTTTTATTTTAAATTATGAAAGCCCAAATCTTATGCAAAGTGGTTCATAAATCTGTCTGTAAGATTAAATTTTTTGATTATGATCACAGATTTTTCATGATATTATAGGCCAGACCTTGACATAGTGACCTTGAAACCAAGTTGTCACTACCAATTTAAAAAAAAAGAAAGAAAAAAAAAAAATGAAGTGATTTGAAAATTTTAATTGAAATTTTAAAAAATTTGGAAACATTTCGAAATCAAAGCTTTAAACATACTGGTATATCTTTTTGAACAAGCATATTGCAGAAATCTCAAATTGGTGATGGTGCGTTCCATAAGAATTTAGCACTTGTGTGAGTTTCTGGAGGTTATCCTGGAGAGTCTTGGGTGTTCGATGCATGTAGGGCTGGCGTGCTGGGTACCATTACCTTCTACAACACAAGTATGATGAAAATTGGGGGAGATCTGACAGGTTATGGTGATTTATGAATATTGTTCAAGTCGCTAAAACAAGTTTTTTCTCCGAGATTTGAGAATGTTTCTCGGTATGCAGCGTCCTTGAAATTGATAAATGCGGAGCTGACTGATCTCTGAAGAACAGACAGAAGTAATCATACCGTTTGTCATTCCCCAGGGGGCCACATTTCTAAAACTGGGACCGTCAAATATTGTCAAAGTCCTTATAAATCCCGAATCATTGATCTATTCAGTTGTGTATTACAGCTGATTGATAGTATTTATCAGCGGGCCTATAATGAGTCGTCCTCATTTCTTGTTCTCGCCTTGATTTACCACCTTGAACTATATAATCCAGGTATGCCTTTAGCGTCGAGCCAGCTGGCTTTATTGAACCAAGGTTCAGATCACAGTTAATTATACATGCCAAAAGTATGTCAATCATGGGAGTTTTTTTCTCTCTCTCCTTAATTAGACGTCTCTTTAATGATTCAAACTTTTGATGATCGACCTTCATAGGTATGGTAAAGAATTTCTGTAGCTATGGAATATGGAAAGTGTCCCCCACCCAATCTAGTTGGCCACTTTTCTTTATGCTAGTTTTGGTTGTATTCAGGGTGTCACAATTCCTCATTGTCCCTTTGTAAATGCAAGATTGTCTTTTTTTTTATGATTATTTTCAATAAACGTGGGTGAATAACTATTTTGAAGGTTTAACTAATATGATTCATACTAGCCTCAGATGAAGACAGAAGAAAAAGCCTGCGATTTTTAAGTTATTTATGGAGAAAAAAATATGATATGTATTATGGAGATACATGTAAAATAAAAAGAGGCAAAATTCACAGCATCGTAAAAATCTTTTGACGTTGTTGTGTGGGAACTTTTATTAACCAATGCTTCACTTCAGGTAATTAAACACCAATAACAAAGATATATGAGGACCATATCAGGATTTTTCACTCACAAAAAATATCATTAGATTTAAATCTCTTGGGTTTTGGAATTGTATTGACTTTAGGGTTTTCTCTTCATTAAGAATTTCTTTTTTTCAATCACAATTGTTTATTATGTTTTTTTGTTTGAGTTCATGACATTGATAAAGTGTTTCTTCTTTGGGGAAAAGGTCACGGTCAAAAGCATGCGCATTGTAAGTTCTATAGGGAGTTTGTAAAGTTATAAATTATTTGTTTTCAACCTCATTTGAGAATATTTTACTCATATTGAATTGAAACCAGATCCAAAAAAAACTTGAATTTTTCAAAGCCATTAATTACCGGTAAACTATGCATGACTGACCTTGAAATATTGGGAGGTCAGTCTGTAAGGCCCATAACTCTCACTTTTCATCTTTTATGTCAGTGGTGTCTTTTATGGATGAAAGGCAAACACTTAAAATGGTAACTAAATTCATTCTTATAATCATGTATATGTATCAACTTTTTACATGTACTATTTTGTACATGTGTAAAAAAATATTTGACTTGTAGGAGACTACAACTGTGTTTACTTGATTTACTCTATAATGATATTACATGTACTTCACAAAATATAATGAAATTACTGATAAATGATTTTTATAAAATTATAAAAATTATATAGATTTCACCAAAAATGATTTTGGTGAAATTTCCGCAGTTGAAAATATGTTCCTGTAGAACTAATAAATTATTTGTAAAATTGGTCTGTAATGAATTGAATTAAGCTATGGTTTATGTTTTTAGCAGATGTAAAGTTTAGCATATTTGCTTGCTCAAGGGTTAGGTCAGTAGTCAAAAAATTGAATGAATTTCGTTTGGCCATTACAGAGTTCCATAATTGCAAGCCAGTGAGTTCAGGGGCTTTTTTACACAAGAATTGAAAAGTTATAATGAACATTTGCCAAAGTGACAGAATATGCCAAAATAAGCACTTCAGAAAAAAAAGTTTTAATGTTATATTCATTTTGAGAGGAAGGGACATTCTAGTGAAGAGTTCTGGTGCACATAGGTCAATAACCTGTCTGATTGTCTTATTCTTTGAATAAAGGAAGTAAACCTGACCCCACTTATTTATACCTAAGATCGTAAAATATAAAGTTGATATGATATTACCAAATTACTACAAGTGCATATTAGATTAACGGTAACTTTTCAAAATAGATTCTTTACAAATTTGTAAAGTATGACACATTTGCAAATACAGTCAAACTTTGTTATCTCGAACTAGATGGGACTTTTTAAAAATTCGATATATCCCAGTTATTAAGATATCGAGGATAAAATACTTTTAAAAAATAAGTAGTTGGGACTTACAAATCACTTCGACATATCCACTGTATTCTAGATGTGCAAGATATCGAAGTTCAACTGAAAGTTCAAATTTCAAAGTCTGATTCATTTAGAGACACTTTACAGTACCGGTACTTCATCATCTGGCTTATAAAGATTTGCATGGACACGTATTCTGATTCATTCTTATTTCAAGTACTCACAGTTTGAATCATACAGGTACACATGTTTTACAGATATGTCATATGCATTATCAAAATACATGTACAGTGTACTATATTTGCTTACAAATATCTACTATATAAATATTTTGAATTTTATGAAAACAGATACATATTCTGACTAATTTTCAAAAGTGCAAGCACTTTTTGCAGTATTTGAATCATAAAAGATATATGGTTGTAAAATCTACCAAATAGTGTTATTTGCTCTGTTGTTTTGCTACACCTTGGTATAATTTTGTTGAAGTGCATGCTGGAGAACTCTATTACCCCTTATCAAGGTAGGGACTCAGAATATATGATTGATTTGTTCGGATGAAGGATAGGAAAGGAAAGAAAAAAAAAACATGGAATCCACATATGACATGAGTTGGCAAACACTAATAAAAGGGTGATTTCTGGCCTGTCAAGGCTTCCTGCTCAGATTTCATTTAATGAAATTTTTCGTGATGGATTGGTACCCGGTTCGTACTGCTGTCAGGAGGATTTCCTTTACACAAGCGCTGAGTAATATCTGCCGGTAATAAATCACTCAAGGAGGTGACAGTTTCTGTTTGATATGAAAAGATTTAAATAATACTTCCCCCCATGGACAGTGTAGAGTTCTCCAGCAAATTCGCAGGTTCATACAGCATCTGTCTTTTATTTTTTTTGTTCTTTATAGGCAGTGACCAATATTGGCAAATACATGTAATAAATTATTTTGACATGTTCTCAAAATATTGAAGGGGGGTAAACCAAGGGACTGGCAAAGCAAGATTGGAATGTTTGCAGACAGGGAAAAAAAATAGGATGAGCATAATCACAAAACAGAAATCCTTCCTTCTAATATCATGCAGGTGTCAGACAATTTGACATCAAGGAAGAAATATTAAATATGTAAATATTGAATTAAGTATTTTTACTCAATTTTGACAATTTTTACCCCCATGACACAGTAACAACTGCGTAGTGACTAGGCCTTCGACTGTTTTATATAGTACTGAACATGTACAATGTACTAGTATGAGTATTCAAATTTTTATTATATTTACCGATTCAACCTGCAAAATAGCTTTTGGTACAAGTTTTTCCAAGATTTCGTACTTAAAATTTTTCAAACTTTGCAATGACAAAAGATTTACAAAGATTTGCGGCATGCATTTCTATCTTATATTTAGATATTGTTTCAAAGTTACATACCATATTGTTTGCTTTACTAAGGTCTTTCTTCTTATGAAATTCAAATAATTTTGCCGGAACTGTTATAATTTAACTTTAAAAAGTCCAAGTTGATGATTTCAAACTGTCATTCTGTTAAAACCACATGTTGTGGGCTTAATTTTTTGTGGAAACTGATAAAATGCTTCTGTTGTTACTTTTAAATGGTAAACTTCAAAACCCCACAAAATAAAAAACTAACGTGAATTAATGTGTCATAAAAATCATGACGCCATATCTGAAATAAAGGGAAGCTGGTGTTATATTACCATATATTCATGAATACTGTATGCAGGAACATTTGCCCCCCCCCCTTTTATTTTCACTCCTTTTGCACTCATTGTCAGTGGGTGAATTTAAGAGTTGGCAAATTCCAAGGTCTCAAATCTTCTCTCTTTAAACACAACTGTGTCAGGGCAAATTCAAGAAGGGGTGAAACTGTTTGCCTGTGTAGAAGGGCAAAAATTACACAGGGCAAAAATAATCCTGTATACAGTGTGTACATTTTCACTGTTTATACTGCCTGCAGGCCACCTTTAAAAATTGTTTGTTTCTCCTCTCCCATATCAGTACCTTATCATTGTTTAGACATTTTGGTAGGAAAAGAAGTGTTAATTTTTTTTTTTTAATCATTAATAACAAAAGATAATGTTCTGTAGAATATTGATAAAAATGTCAGAGCCAGATATGTTTTTTTTATTTAGTCGGGATATGGCAAACAAACAGTTCTTAAAAATTTCAGGCCTTATATTTAAGCATGACACAAGGTTTAATGCTTAAAGTACCTGGAATGCACAACATGTATTATAAGACTTAAAACACAATGACGTTTTAAGATTGAAAGACTTCCCATCAATCAAAGTGTAAATACGTATTGCGTCAGTGGTGGCCAGGATGTAGCTTGATGCTATTTTAAAGAGTTTGTCACAGTGTCGAGGGCAGTGATTATTTACTGTAAAATACTGATGGATGGCGAGAACTTTTACGTGGAAATTCTGTCCTCCCACCTCTTCCGTGTATTTTTATTTCATTACGTTTTTTATTTTTCGCCAAAACTGTAAGACTGAAACTCATATAAAGTACATGGTAATCATGTCAGAATAATCTCTTTTTAAGAAATGAATTATTTGAACTGGGTTTTTTTAATATCAGGTTTATTTTAAAATGTCATCAGGAACTGTGTCAACAGGTTTTTTTTTAAGGAGGTATTGAGCTGCAAAATCTTCAGTGCAAGTGAAAGATGAAAATGCCCCCCAGTGTCCTGTGCACCAATGATTCATCTACTGTCAGAACTGTTACCAAATACATTTTAAGAACAGTACCTGGGTATTAATGAAATCACCTAATGTGTGATATTGTACTTTAAAAATGTGTATTTTGATTCGCATTCACATATTTACTGTTAAGTTTCAGGCTAGTCTCTGTCAATGGATTAAGTTATGTTTTTTTTAAATAAACATGAAGTCATCGATTCCCATTATTTCATTGAAATTTGAATGCTGTGTCGTAAAGAATACCATTTTTTTTTAATGTCATTTGCACTTTTACCTTGCTTACCTGATAATGAATTTAGGTACACCAGATTTATTTGAATTCCTGTAATTTATAAGAAAACTTTCAACTTAATCCAATTGATCAAAGAATCGTCAAGTGGTAATGAAATGCAATTAGATTTGGAAGCAGTAAATTTTCTCTCTGTCTCTTTGTCTCTCTGACATTGTGTGAATTTTCATTGAAGATAAATGCAAGAGTATATGCAAATTTATGGAAGATTTGACCTTGAATATCTTATAAATTACATGAAAGGTTCATTGAATATATCATAGGATGCTGCCTTTATTTTCTTTTGCTTTAATATATGCCGCATACAGAAAGTTGTTACTTATATTAGGGATAATAGCAACATGTACCGTAATTATCATAAAATACCAGATTTTACCAAAGACCATTATGTTTCCTAAGTACATGTAAGTGCAGAGCTGGTCATTTCTTTGAAATATCACTAAAATTTAATGGGAAGATAGATGGAATGTACTTTTTTCCTGTATATTCTTGAAATACAAAAAGCAGTAATGATTGCTTGAAGGAGGAAATTCTCATTATCTTTATTTATTTGTTAAGTCATATACCGGTAGCCATGCATTATAAGTAAAAATTTATGAAAACCAAACATAACCGTTTGGAAATTCCCTTTCTATTTTTAGAGCAGTGTATATTCTCCTAGAAAGTGAATTAGTAACATTTTATGATTTAATTGTTGAATGTTTGATATCAGCCAATCAGAGAGCTAGGAATGAATTACATAATAAAAGGCTTTATGTGTGGATATCAGGAAGCTAGAAATTAACTATCATTTAATATGATAATGGAAAACAACTTGATTTTCTTTTTCAAACTGCTATTTTGACAAGGATACAGTTATCATAAAACTCTAGACTCTCCATTTTCTGCAAGTAAAGCGACATTAATTTTTATTCTAAGAAAAGGATATCTCTACCTGTACATCCAAAACTCAAGGATAGTGATTGTTTTTTGGAGATTTCGGTCCTACCTTTCTAAACACTATAGATTGTATCTTTAACCCCCCAAGGTGTTACAAAGATTTTGAAAAAGTTTAACTTAATACCGTACCCTTCAAATGTCTTTGGCACCTTTGATGCAGACCGGAAATATGGAGCCATTATGTCAGCTCACCTGTCGCACAGGTTCAGTGTCGGCTTTATCTCATTAAAGGTGAATGAAAGTATATCTCCCGAGGTGAAACAATTCCATCAATGTTTCAACAATACAACAAATCAGATTATTTTAATTGTCTTCTATGGTACATTTGCTAGCTAGTTCAGTTTTCAACTCTTTATTTACTCACGACGACAAAAAGAGAAATCAGAAATCTCTTTAAGGAGTTTCTGTGACAAATAGAAGGACCTTTTTTTTTCTCTCTTTCCGGAACCCAGTGAGCATTTATTGACATGTAAGTTTCCTTGTTTGGCTTTGCGGACCCGCGGAACACTCCTTTTTCCGTCCCGCGGCCTGACACCTACTTGACGCTTTGATAGACAGCCGAGTTTACGCCAAATCAATATATCCCCGCTCATGGTCAATTTCTGTCAACCTGACTAATATGTCAAACTCTAAAGGCTTGAAGTTTATAACAGGTTGACAGGTGAAAATTGGAGAGAATTTAAACAAAGCTCTTCAGCCCTTGTCTCGCGGGTCCCAGGAGAGGACTCGCTGATTGACAGACCTTCTGTTCCTACATTCTTTTTCTACTCAGGCTCATTCTATGCAATCAAGTGCTAACTTATCAATTCTCCCACTTCTTTTTTTTTTTTAATAAAATCTACTCCTTCTTTAAATTTCATCTGCTGACAGTTTGAATTTTTAATTTACTTCTTAACATAGATCACTTGTACACTTCATTAGAAAATGGATTACATTACATCTATGTGGACTAGAAAATCTAAGTCTCACTTAACTTGAGAGAAATTTTGAAATCTAACCATTTAACTTGAATTCCATGAATGACAGATTATCTCTAAACACATTTTAAAATCAAATAAATTTTGAAGCCCTGTCAAAGAGGATTGATAAAAGGTTCAGTAGGATGTAATTAATTAAACCTGTTTATCAAATATCAGTCATGCCGTAATGAAAATATTTTTATATTTTGAAAATTCCACACCTAGCACAATAATTTATTGCTGGAAGCCGTGTTGGTTTTCTTATTATCCAGTGATTTATTTAGGTGACACATCATGTATTTAGATCTTATCCTTGAAGGGAATGGAGAGAGATGGCAAGTTAATGTTTCTCCTCCTATCTAATATTGTCTCTTTGAGAAGGGTGACTTCATCATTTTCCAAACAGGAGACCGTCTGTGCCATTTGGATGTTGAAGATTGTCATAAAAAAAAAAAAAAATTTCCTGTATAACATCTGCCTATCTTTGGCCCAAACAGACAAAAAATTAGTTTCACCGATGTAATGGTGCATACATTGTTTGCTTCGCAATCATTTATCTCTGGTTGATGAGTGGAGGGGCCCATCGCCTTGGATGTCTGGTGTGTAACTGGAGTCGTCTGTATCAGAGGGCCGGTCATACCTGGAACTCGGTACTACACCTGTCTATAGCAGTCGATCAATATTTCCTCATCAAATTTAAAAAACCTGTCGAACAAACGAGCTGGCTTGTCAGTTGCACAACAGTGATGCAGACGGAAAGCTAAGTGACAGCAGGCAGTAAGCTGAGACTCGTGTCGAGATCGTCTCGAGATGTGGTGGACTCTCACTTGAGATTGCACCTGAGGTTAGGGACACTCGCTGAATCGAGATACATTTTATTGTTGTGTGCATTGAGAGGCCTGTTAATGGTGTTTAAATTTATTCCTCTTCGGAGTTAGTGAGTGACTGCAGCTGTTTGGAGTGTCATCTTTTGGATTACACTAGGTGTATAAATTGTGACATCTCTTGAATTTTAACTGGAATAGTTCACAGGAAGTTTATGAATGGTGAGGGTCAAACAAACCATGCAGCTGAAAATTGTACAAGGTAAATATCATACACATGTGCTCTGAAGAATAAGGCCCTAGTAAATGGTAGGGCCAGAGTACTACTTACTTATTTTACTACATTTATAATTTACACCCCATCAGTTCATCACTGTGTCTATGAGATGTGTGTCTTATTAATCAATTTATCTGTTATTTTTTCCCTTAAATGTACTGGTAATAGAATTTTTAAATACGAGCAGGATGTAATTTCTGATGAGCAGACAAATGGAGGTTGGGGGCCACAATACTGAGTTGTCTTTATGTCAGGTCTGATTACTGGCTGTTCGTTCGTGTAGTGTTGACAGATTATTTCTGTAATGAAACGGTACGTCTGTCAGACTCGATCAAGACCAACGACCACTGCTGAAACCAGTGTGTCAGCCTCTGCAGTAGGCACACACTACTGTCAGACATCACCAACGATGTAAAGAAGATTTACCCCTGTGATGGATGTCAAAACATGCTCTGGTGGAGCACAGAAGTCAGGGAATGGAAGTTGGGTAATGTTTTGTTTGGGGGTTTTTTTGTTGTGAAAAAATGTAAATTTGCAGAGTGGGAGCACAGTCTGTTTGGTTAGAGTTTCGATGAAGTCCATCTGTGCATTCATTAGTGCCTGGATTAGTTAATTTTTCATATTGTCTATTGTGTAAAGAGTAATTGATTGTTGACATAGAGCCATCATTAATATCAGGAGGAGGGTGTCATCGCAAGGACTCTGGGCTGAAACATTTCTTTCTCTAGCTACTGTGGTAGTGGGTGAGGAATGATGGTGGGGTCAAAGGGACACATAAACAGTGAGCTACAGCTGGACACGGGGTGTCTTTGACGCTTCACTGTCACCTGTCAACTAACGCTCGTCAACAGACGCAGGTGTACATGCTAAAGGAGTCTTATCTCACAGCTCAAGGGGAATAACTCTTGCTTTTGTCTGATGGTCCAGTATTTTAATTGTTGCTGGTCGCCGGGGGAGGAAGGGACATGTTTATTAATAAGTTTGACAGGTGGACAGCGTTTTCATGTGTGTTTTATGTTCCAAAGACAAATGTGTAATCATTTGTGGTGCGTGGTGGGAGAGACACTCAAACGCATTACTTACCTGGTGTATAACTTCAGAATTAGGCTACCTTGTTAACTGAGTTTAAGTGAAAGTGTGAAATCTTTTAATGTAGGAGGTTGGATTGCATAATGATTTCATTGGTGACAGTTTATTTACATGCTGCCTACAATTCCACATCATATCGTAGTGTAAAATTGACATTTGTGCTAATTGGACCAACGCGAGACGTTTCAAAACAAATTTATTGTCATCTGTCTCGATGACGGATTCACCTATCACTCATTTAAATCTCTTGGTCTCAACCAGGGTAAACACTTTCTCTATTCAGACCTGGGCTTATGAAACAACACCATCATTTCTGTGGGAACTTTTATACTTGATTTGTCAAAGGATTTTTTTCTATATTTTTCTTTAATTCAAGGTAATTATTGATATATTAGAAGAAATGTTTTTTTTTATTTAAATAGTGTGGATATTCCTAATCATTTCAGATAAAACTTCCTGCTAAAAATTATTAATGATTGGAAATGAATTAAAATGTCCTTGTTTTAATATCCCCTTATTCCATGTTAATTGACATATTTTTTTTTCAGGAAACTATTTTACCAGGATGATCTGGAATAAGGAAGTAAATGCAATATCAATTGGGGAAATTACTGCCTTGTCAGAATTTTACCTCACTGCCGTCAATAAAACTATAATTCGTTGCTATTATCAGTGAGAGAAATTGGATGGTATTTGTTGTTTGTTTTTTTAAAGGAAATTTCTTTTTGATTACAGCCTCTGACGACGATCAAGGATCTGAAGGGGACAATGAGGATGAGGCATCAGATAATGACGGAAAGTTAGAAAACTTGAGACCCAATCAAGAGCCCACGTTTACATCGGAGGACGCAAGCGTATCCTCAGAAAGAGAACAAGATTCACCAGTCGTATTCAAGGAGGAGAGTTGTGATAGTTTTGTGAACAAGGAAAATTCATCAGAAAATACTCTGGATCTTAAGGAAAATTCAGAGCAGACGACATTTGAAAATTTGAGTGAAAATTCAAATGGTGATAAAATGACTCTCAAAAAGGAAGAGGGTTGCAAGAGTGATTCCGAAAAACGTTCGGAAACTCCACCATTAAAACGACTAATGAGGCAAGATCCTTTGCCATTGTTTATGAGTGAGAAAGGACCATCACCACCCAAAAAAATTTACAGAGACGAACTCTATTACAAAAAACTAGCCGTCCCGTACTTTGCAACACCATCCATGGTCAAACATGCACCCACCCATCCAAGACAAGCCATTCTGAAATCCAAACATTATTCCAACAAATTTCCAAAATATTTCAATCCATCTGTTCCATGTTCATTCCAGAAAAATCATTCAGAGGATCAGCCATTGGACTTGTCTACTAAAGGATCCAACAAATCCAGTCTGTTTGTGGACACAAAGAAATCGGCCGGGAAGTACACCAACGGATTCCTCTCCAACAGTTCTAGTCTTCAAAGTCTTCAGAGGCGATTTGGTGGGATGGCTGGATTCCGCTCCAGTCGCAGACCCATGAGTGGAATTCTCACTGGAATACCTCCCACGTTTTCTCAGAAATCTCATTCAAATTCTCACAAACATTTCAACATAGATTTTGCGGGAGGTGAAAGTCTTAAAACTGAAAGTAAATCCAAAGACTCAAAGAACGCAGACTCAAAGGAGAAAATTAAAAGTGAGGAAGAGTTGAAATCTTCAACTGAGAAAGATCAGAATTCAAACTTTACCAAGAAAACAAAAGAAAGCTCGGAGTATTTGGAGAAAGACGAAAATAACAGATATACTGTTCACAAGTGTTCATGTCAGAAGACCTTCAGCACTCTCTATGGTTTGAGTCTTCACCTTCAGGAATCAGGGCATTTACCTGCAGGGACGAAACAAACCAACTTAATGGAGTACCCAAAGTTGGTCAGGGGACAGGATATGTGGCTAAACCAGGAATCGGAGCAAACCAAAAAGATCCTGAGATGCATACAGTGCGGTGAGTCTTTTAAGTCCCTACCCATGCTAACTGTTCATATGATGCAGACACAGCATTACACCAAGATCGTCACATCCGAACATGGAAGGAGATCTCACAAATGCTCTGTGTATTGTGATCGGGATTTGGACAGGGAGTGTATTTTTAAGTGTAAAGTGTGTAATAGTGCTTACAGCGATATGGAAGGCTTGGCAAACCATATGGTGCTCTCTGGGCATCACAAAAAGAAAATGCACCAAAACTCGCCGTATTCTGATTTCAAATTGAAACTGCCGCAGAAAAGATATTTGCGTGAGGAATTCATGGATAGCTGTGTGTCACCCTTAGGGAGCACACAGGAGGAATCTCGGGCAAAAATATGCAGACAGAGTTCACCTTTGAGCGATCAGTCCAAGAGTCCCAGTTCACAGGGAACAACTGAGGATAGCAGAATCACGTGTGAAAACTGTACCGATAAGATAGAGACTGGGAAATTTGTTGATCATGTCCGAGTCTGTTTACTGTTGTCAAAATATGATGCAAACTTTAAAACTTCAGTCAAGAAAGAGACAGTAGAAAGAAAAGAAGATGGGAGTGTCGAGGAAGGCATTGAAAAATCGTTGCATAGCAACAAAGATTCAGAGAATGAATCCAAAGAAATGTCTGCAGATGAAAATGCTGAAGTGAAAGTGAAACTAGAGGTAGATGATGGTGACGAAAGTGCAAAAGAAGACGACAACAAAGAAGAAAAAACCGACTCTTCTTGTTTGGTGAAAAACGATGATGATTGCAGAGAATGCAAAAAGTTGGACATTATAGACCCAAACCATGGGAGTGGTGATGAAAATAAAGAGCAAAGTTCGGCATTATCCGCAATGGAGAGTTTTATTCAGAGGAGCTTCAAATCAGAGTTTAATTACAGAAGAGGCTCCATAAAAATGAGCTCTTTACCTAAGGCTCAATCAGCCCAAACAGCCCATTTGAAACCCTTGGAACGATCTAGTCCATCCATAAGACTGGAAAGATATCAGAAATATTTCCAGTACCTCTACCCCAATGAGCCAGATCAAAAAGTCTCTTCCTCAGAGGAGAAATTGTCTGGAGATATTGGAAAGCTGGAGAAAATGTGTGAGGAGGTGCACGGGGCAAAAAGTCCAAACCCCGAACAATCAAGAAAGTCTCAGAGCACCCCCAAACCAGAGATCAGTGGTGAAATCCTCAGTAGCAAATATCTCAATTTGGACGAGGAAGAGAAAAGCAAAGACTCCTCCCCTCCCTCCTCCTCCTCAAAATCCTCAGCCTTAGATTCTCTTAGCAGTTTTGTGTATAGCCAGTCGTTGACCAGTGAGCACCCCTTAGATAGTCTACAGAAACTCTTAACCAATAGTAACATTCCTAGAATCCTCCCCTCCAGTTCATTGAAACACTTTGATCCAGTCGAATCTCCCATGCCAACTGCTCCGTTGAATCTCTCCATAAGAAGGGAAACAAATGACGAGGACTTGGACATGTCCGATGGCAAAGACAGTTTCTCTGATCAAGAGAGCAGCCACAGCAGTGATAGTGAGGCTAACATGGACTACCGCTGCGCTGCCTGCAGTCGCCACTTTGCCTCCAAAGGCTCTTACAGATACCACCTTAGTCGTTGCCATCTCTCCTCGGTCAAAAAGTATGGAATCAAAGAAGCCTTCAATATGAGCCCTTACATCTACCTCCCTCTGGATCACACTGCCAAATTCTCCAAGTATTATGAAATGGCTCAGGAGCTCGCTAACAAAGGGAAGTAATAATAATAAGGGAGATTATCTGTCAAACGACTCTAAAATACAACCTCTTGGAAACCATAGATTCTCATAACTGTAACTGCATTTCCTTAAAGGCAGCACTGTAAATCAGATAGCCCTTCACTTAAAACTCGTTATGTGATAACTTTGACAAAAAGTAGATTTAACATTCCAGAAATGTTGTGTCATATTATCTGAAATCCCAAAGATGTACCGTAGATGTGGCCTGAATGTTTTGTTATGAACTGTTTTTGTTCTTGATCTTTGAGAAATATTTAATATTATAGCTTTTAAAGTACTCTTTGACATGACTATTAGCAGATATGGTCTGAATGTGAATGATAATTTTTTTTTTTTAACTTTAATTTCTTTGTCAAGTGAGTAAATTCTTGATTTAACATTTTTCTTTAGATATATGTACATGTGCAATGTAGAAAATAGTTTTTTGTTTGAATTTTTGTTTCTGTTGATTTAGGTAAAAATCATGTTAAAACCGTGAAATCCACCCAGAGAGAAAAGCTTTAATTTAATTAATGACTTTGTTTAGTTATTCATGATGTATCTCGTTAGCTAGTATGTTTATGATTCTCCCACGTCCCTTCTAGGTGAAGAAGAACTTTATAATATTTACTGCATAATATCATCGTTAAGATTGGGCAATTTTGGAATAGCATTCGAATTATTCCTCGTGTAATATTTTAGATACATAATTTACAAAATAGTTGGTGTAAATGTTTGTGCTCTGGGCAAGCAGCAATATAAATGAAGTCATTTTTTTTGTTCTCCAGTCAGACAAAGGGTTGCTTGAATTTTTGGGCTGTAATTTCGGTTGACAAGACATGGTGTTTTATGTGCAAAGATTAGGTAAATTGTAATCATTATCTATATCCAACTCCC
Organism: Magallana angulata; assembly: GCF_025612915.1. Taxonomy (NCBI): domain Eukaryota; kingdom Metazoa; phylum Mollusca; class Bivalvia; order Ostreida; family Ostreidae; genus Magallana; species Magallana angulata. The sequence continues at coordinate 42,684,650 of NC_069116.1, forward strand.
TCGTTACTTGATGCGTCAAATCACGTAGCTGATGCCTTTTCTCCCCCCGATTTCTCTCGATTTCTCTCGCATGGAAAATAAAACGCCTAATCATTTCAGTGTCAAGTTCCTCAAACGCGGACAATAAACATTCCGTTATCTATCATGCTAAACAAAAATTCTCGCAAGGAGAAATTGATAAATTCGTGTAAGAACAGCCATCATACAAACCCAATTACTCAAGATTTATTTAAACAAATTGTATTTGTCTGCTACCAAATTACTGCTTTTTCTTGGTAGGTAATATGTATCTATTTGTTAAATATGTTTAGTTTTTACATTAATATTTTTTTTTTCATATTAGAAATAAGTCAAAATGACAATGCTGTAATCTAAAATTATAATACTTTGTTTTCTTTTCCTATGACGTGCAAGAACAAATTATCTATCAAAATTTGATGTGTTATTTGTACACACATTTCAACACAGTATTAAATATTACAGCGGAATCAAATTTTTTTGTATTAACATAGTAATTACAGGTATTTAGCAAAATATGAATGGCTTGACAACATTATACATTTTACAAGTGGACACAAATATTCTAGGTTCCGTTTAAGCGACCCACCTATAGTCCGGCTGGGTCTTGGATAAATTAACCAAATTTGCAAGCAATTCAGAACACATGACACAAACATCCATCAAACTGGGCAATCCTTGTTTATGCATTAAGGAGTGTTATTGAAAAGTTTTATCTAAAAGCACTATGATTGATAGCATGAAAAGTACAAGTGTGATTACACATATGCACGGCAGGTTTTTAGTTTTTTTTAACTTCTTATTAACGGCAATTTGCTCTTCCTCTCAAAGATTTATGGGATTGTTAACGTGCTTACTCATTTTTCTCCCATAGAAACATGTTAAAGCTTATTAAGCTGTGGTGCATATTTTTCTTTTTTTTTTTAATTTCCTATTTATGATAATTTCAGTCTTTGAAATCCATATTCTATTTAATAGAAATAATCTTATAAGGTTATGATTGTACATACATGTACCAAAGGTTTTTTTTATTCCTCTTTTTTATAGTGTTTTGCTTTAAACATATCATTGTTTTGTTATATAGTGCTCTTAATTTAAATCATGTTTTATATCCCTATTCCAAGTGCCAGCTTGTGCGTAGTTAGTATTTTATTACCCAATATAAAAACATTCAAAGGAAAAGCTACAAGTTATCTCATCTTTTAACTCTCTTTCATTGGTTGCATACTTTCAACAATATGATACAGGGTGTGCCCAAAAAGACAGGCATCACAAAATGTCTAATGTCACAAAACTTTGCCATTATTTACAAGTAACTTTGAAAAATCATCAGATTCAACACCCAAATAAAAATTGGGGGGGGGGGGGGGTTGGAAGGCTAAATTAAAAAAAAAAAAGATTTTTTGAAAATTCATCCAATATATGTAGAAAATGTTGTATATTTTGATGACATTTTAATTTGACAGCTCTTGTAAAACTGATGACATGATCATAAAAATGGCAGTTAAAGTCATGTATGTCAAATCAAGTGATTTGTGGTTACTCTTGTAGGCTGTCATTTCATCTAATTTATTGTACTTCCATCTTGATAGGTTCTCATCAGTCAGTGTTCATTACATATATGCATCTGTATATTTATGTTTTACCCATTGAAGGAATCAATTTATTTGAGAACACAAAACTTTTCATCCAATAAAACATGCTATAATAATAACTTGTGTTGTTTTGTTTCCCATGTAGACCATTTTAAAAGGACTTTATTTGATAAGGTCAAATATCTGCTCCCAATTTTGACCAATTTTTAAATGGTATCGTATCAAAATCAAATCTTCATCAACATTATACAGAGGATTACCATCAGGGGTAATCTTGATATTTGTCATCGTTCAATAGCTGTTTATCTATGAATGACGTCACAAAAATGGGCTAATTCTTGCATTTTCGCAAACATATGAAAATATTGTCAATATTTCTTCATATTTTTAAATTACCTTTGATAGTATAGAGTGCAGGTCTGTTCATGTACGATTTTAACATATTTTTTTGTTTATATCATTTATATACACGTCATAGTTAGAAATGATTCTTGAGCAAGTCTGTGCTTGATGTTTCCCAGTCAAAAAACTGTCGGAAAACACCTATACATGTATTTTGCTCCAAAGCATTCATTTATCACGATCTTCATGATGTCATTTCTACGCTATAATGTCTCAAGGATGATCACCTTTTCCACACTTACATTCATTAATACCATTTCAACTGTCTTTAACCTTATTTTTAAAGCTCATTATACAATGAATGAATACCGCATACTGAATATATCCAAAACTTCTTGAGAAACTGTAGGATTTTAGAAAAACTTGCTCACTAAAAAGTTGTTGCATTTGATCTGAATTCATGAGGATTTTATTTTCAAAATTACAAAATCAAAAAATTTTAATTTTTTGCACTTCAAATTCATATCCCATTTTGAATTTAATATCCCAAACAGGCTATTATATCCCATTTGGGAGATTGGTCCCTATCTAACTAATAGATTAGTTACTTTACATAAACTAAATGTATCTCGTTTTTGATCAGAAACATATGGAAGAGCCATATCACTTTTAACTGTTGACACGTCCATAATGCAGCTGGCTTAGTGAATTTAACCAAATCTAAAAGTATGACATAAATGCCTCGTGCAGTATATAGCTGTCTTAGTATTAGAAATAAAGAAAAGAGCACACATTGGATGAAAATACAGATATTACATAACCCTGTATTAAACTCAATCCATTTGTGAAGCCATCAACAGCTGATCAATCGAGCACATCAATTTTTCATTAAATAAATTCCCTACTGTCTATTTAGCAAAATTTATTTATATTTATTTACATTTTTCTTGAAAAATAAATCAATAAATCAATGTTTTTATTGTTTAGAATATATATATAAAGCATTCATAGGGTTTAATTTTCCTGCATTTGTTTGCAACATTTACTGCATAATGTTTTATATATTTAAAAATAAAATGCAGCATTCTTAATGAATTAATTTGAGATAAACTCTCACAACATTTTTTCAAATTAAATTAACCTACTTCAGTAAATTACTCCATGAAAAATCATGCTAGACGTTAAATTTGAAAATCTTAAACTGTCAAGCTTCTTAAAATTAATGAACTTCATTCAGACTGTCCTAGTTTGAGAAAAACAAGGCGACATTTGTTTGTACATAAAATTTTCATTAATGTCAGAACACAAAGCAATTTATATAAAAGAAAGATTACACATTCATCTTTTTGACTCCAGAGCATTTCAAATATTTCAAATTGTAGTTTTATCTTCTGTAAATTAATATTCATAATGTATCTTCAAGCCGTAGACGCAGCCCCATATAGATAATGGCGCAATGACTCAAAAGTGTCCTGCAACCAAAATATGTTAATTTAAGAACAAAATCTTAAAAGGGCATAGCTGTTAGCTTTGACAGGTGGTTGCAGGGATATATATAAACTACACAAAGAAGTCAAACAAAAGCTGATTCATCGGCTGATGTAAGTAAACTAATCTATTTTAACAGCCACTTAACAGGTGCACCTGGGTTTTGACCTAATTTATTGCATCTTCATCAGATGACCTTGGCCTTTCTAGTTTGACCTTTGACCCCATGTTATCTCTGTACGAGGTGGTGACAGACCCTGTATGGCATGTCTCATTATCATACGTACACACTAATTATTTTTAATTTGTTTCTGTGAAAGCTTCAGTCCTCTATGGCAACATTTCAAGTTTATTCTTGACATAAACATTTTTTCCCCCCTGAATATGTTCTGTTGAATACAGACAATAATGCTTTTCTGAATACATTATAAAATAAAATAAATAATTAATACAAATCCTCAAAATTTTGGAATTTACCAAATTCAAATTAGGGTGGCTGAGTGGTCAACAGATTAAGCATCAGATCTGATTTCAACTTTGGCATATGATATTTTTGGCCATCAACTAAAAAACAGTAAGGAATAAAAACTAAATAATTCAGTCTAAAAATATGTGCATTTTCCTATATCTTTATATAGAGCTCTTCATCACAAGGAGGTACATTTAGCCTAAAAATGGCCATGACCAGCCAGCCCTCTTAATTAATATGCTAAAAAAAAGCCAATAGTGGCAAAAGTCATCAGGGCAAAAATGTGTTTTTCTTTTTCAATGCACAGACTTCTTCGACATACTACAATTAATAAAACCTTCAATGATCAAACTGAGGAATAAAAGAATAAAATTGTTTATTTCACATGACTTTTACAATTTGTCATAAATACATCCAGAGACAAATTGTCTTTTATATGTACCAGGTATTTTATTTCAAGTATTTCAGGTGAAGCATAGCAACAAGTACATATTGCAGTTCACCTTGAAAAGAAATGAAGTCTTGCACATAAAAGACTACCTGTTTTTTTCATGAGGTAAAACTGGAAGCAAAAGCAATGGGCTAACTTTAATTAACTCTTTCTTATTTGTCATACATGATACTGATTAACAAAATCCATAAACTAGATTTGAATATTTAAACTAAGCAGCCTAAAAACTGACTTCATTTTTCCAAATTTCTCTCATTAAGAAAAGCTAGCCTATCACTTTTTTTCTCAAAAGTTCCATGATTGTTCTCTTTTCCAACATATTTGTGTACAGTGTGTGACACAAGTCACCTACACCATGAAGTTTATGCTTTTTTGCAGTTTTCCCCAGCATCTTGCATCAACTTTAAAGGCCCTGAGGACAACACGCTGTATTATTGTGGTTTGTCTATCTAAAAATCCACCAACACAATCCCTTGAAACTGACAGGTAAATAATGAATACAAAAACAATAAACACAGGCATATTATGTCAAGATTTCTGTTTTATTTTGGAAGCACATCAAATCAAGTTTGGAGTAATATTAAATATTAAGTTAAAAATTCATCATAAGACATAACAAAAACAGATCCGCTTTATACAACTTCCCTATCATTGTCCTCACACTTGTTACATTATTTCTTTTACACCTTCGAAGCAGACATTTGATAAATTAAATAATAAAAATATTTGGATGACTAGAATAACTTATTATGATCTGTCAGGCCCTCACGTCTCCACCAACCAATCACAAGATCTCTTCAATAGGAAGATCCTGGTTCTATAAAACGAATTCCCCGAGTATTTCCTAATTTCCCCTGGTTTTTAGTGGGCATAGACTGTATTGTACACAAGAACTGCCCCTTACACCCACAAAGGCCAAAAGCAACCTGAACACTGCCTTTTTCACTCACAATGGTCAACAATGACATGTAAACCCCTCACTGTGGAAACAGCTCTTGGGCCACTTGTTCAAGGTTAATTTGGTCCTCTTCTGCGGTGGACCCCTCCTCCTTGGCATTCATCTCCTCGTCCAGCCCTCCCGCTGAGGGAGGGACGTACAGTGTCTTTGGGAGGTTCATGCTGTGGACCATGTCCATGTGGTGGGCCCGCTTTATGTGGGTCTTTAGATTGCCTTTCTGAGAGAAGGACAGTTCACAGTAATCACATTTATGAGGTTTTTCACCAGTGTGTTTCTTTATGTGAATGTTCAAGGCATTTTTCTGGTTGAAAGCTTTGTTGCAGATCTGACACACAAAAGGACGCTCTCCTGAAATGCAGAAGAAAAATATTTTTATTTTTATTGTTTTATCTCCAAAAAATCTAGCTTTTACACTATCTAGGGCAGACAACCCTATATAGATAAAATCTCTCTAAGGAAATACTGGATAATTTCTTGCAAGTTTTAAGAGAATTCATTTTCAAATAACTGAAATACTGTAATGTTTTGTTTTATTCATATGAACACTTAGATCAACATTTTCTTTTCTAATCAATTTCTTTTACATAAATTCTATAGTCTGTCCAAAGATATTTATGCCGCATATTTTGACTACTTTTAATGAAAATACTCATACCTGTGAGAGAAGAGCAATTAAAAAAGATGAAAGGGAAAATATCCAAAATATCATTGTTGACTTATTATCATTCTTCCTATGAAAAATTCTTCGGAACAAAAACTGATTTTTTTATGGAGATTTATGATCATTATGGTAAATGTTTACCTCTTTTCTCCATTTGGAAACTACTCAGAATACCTTGCACAATTTTTCAACGTTATCACCCGGATAAATTTATCTCATTTGCAATGGAAAATCCCCATAAACTTTTTATTTTTAGGCTTGTATTGAAACCTGAAAAGCTAGAGGGGGCGTTTCAAAGGATAAATCTTGGGAATTTTTTGTAATACTAAATGAACATCGTTTGAACCAAGAGGTATTTATAAATATAGAATAATTTAAGAAAATGTGCGGCAAAAATATCTTGGACAGACTATAGTAATTTGAATTCCCTTTTATGTAAGATAGCAGTGCGGTTTTTATTCTTGGTTACCTGTGTGAATTCTGAAATGTCTCTCCAGCTGACTGGGTTTCTGGAAGCTTTTCTCACACTCCGTACACTTGTGTACTGAGGGCTTGGCTTGTTTGGATCCTCCACTGGGTGTTGTGTGGATACTCATGTGTTCCTTCAGATGACAAGCTCTTTTAAATCCTTTATGGCAAACCTGTTAATAAATAAATTTTCAATAAACATTTTTTCAGTGTTCTTGAAAGAACATGTTGGTTACTGCTGTATTGATTGACTCATCACTTTCCAAAATAAGTGGACACTAACTTTCATACCATGAGTTGGCAGTCATATAACACTGAATGTTTTAACTCTATACCCCACTCTACATAGAGAAAGTTAACAAAAACACAAGCAAAATATGGAATGTTACATTAATACCTTGAATAAATTTCCAACAATTACCTATGATAGCAGAGTCCTGATTAAGACAATATGAATTTATGTATTAGAGCTACCAATAAAGCAAATTCTAATCACAGAGGAGAAGGAAATATATAAATCTGGCCAACTCAAATTCCAACTGCAAATACATGTACAACTTTTATAAAATTATATTAAGATTTATAATTGAGTGTCTATGTACCAAATTAATACCAAGGCTTATAAGTGATACCTACCCCACAAATATACTGTCTGTCAGAAGAGAACTGCTTTGTTTCCTCTCCCTGCACTGCGTCGCTGAGGCTGACATTGGCCGACTCGCTCCCGTGAGTGAGAGTATCATTAGCATGACTCAGACTGTCCTGTTCATCAGTATTGCTGCCCGGATCATTCAGAAGACCAGAGTTGTCTTCATCTACTGTTCCAAGGTGATTCGCATGTTCCTCGTCTTCCTCCTCAGAATCATCCAGCCCTGAAAGGTCGTCATCATCCACCTCATCCTGCTGCATCTTCTCCTCCAAGGAGTCCGGGGGAGGGTCCATCTCTTGGTGGATTCCCGGACTGATGTTCTGGGACAGGTCTGGCGGGATCTGGGTCACCAGACCTTCCACTTGCTGCAAATCACCTTGATTTACTGTGATCTATAAAAGTTAAGAATGAGAAAAATTATGTGGAAGCCCTGATGTGTGAACTAACTTTTATAAGCAAATATACATAAAAAAACTGTACATGCAAATCTTCCATTTTTTCATTTTAATTCAAAATAACAATAAGAAGAATGCATTGAAGATTAAAACCCACAATTGACTAGCGCTACTACAATTATACCTGTTGATCTGAGGCGAGTGTCCCATCAGCAGTGACGACGAAGGCGTTGGGGGCACCATCCTGGGAGCCTGTAGGTATCTGTATAATGGACGGCTGGTTGTCCAGGCTCATACTGGCCTGGGACAGGACACCCTGGCCATTCTGGTCACCTACTGTCTGAATCTGAGGAGGAAACAGAAGTTGTGTTATTCATTACACACAGGCTTACACTAACTTCCTGACATGTTAACAGAAAAAAACATTCATTCAAGGCTTATCTGATTTCAATGCTTATATTATAAATGATGACTTTTCATGAACCTATACATTACATGAACTTCAATACTAATAGAAACATCTTAAGGTGATGAACATTACCTGTTTTTAAAGCTAAAAGTAACATCTAAACTGTACTAGTTAATTTGTTGACTTTTAATCTTAAATCTAACATGAACTTGAATACTCAAAGATCTACATTTTCAAAGTTACTGTAAACCAACTTTTATTCACATATTAGAAATATCTGCGAGGTTTGTGAGAGCCTCTTTGTCGCATATATATTTCTCGCAGGGAACTAGTCTTTGCTGCATGGGTGTTATATCAAAACAAGTGTGGATAAAGCGTGATCGCAAAAAATAGTCATCACAAAACAGTTTTTCTCCTGTGAATCGCAAACAAAAGCTGATTTACAGTAATCTAATGATCTTCAACATGGCATGTACTTTAATTCTAAAAGTAGCATCTACATTGTTCCAATGAACCCTGCATGCCAGCAGGATGACCCGGTCCTTACCTGTAGACCCTGCACCACATTGGGGTCAGCCACCTGCATGCCCTGCGTCAGCAGACTGGGGTTAATGGTGATGTTGACATTGCCCTGTTGCTGCAGCTGTTGCAGTAAGCTGGCATCGATTTGTACTGTCTGGGAGAATATACTGGGGTCCAGCCCACTGATCTGTATCCCGCCCTGCCCCATGCTCCCGGTCAGCTGAAGCTGGACATTTTCCAGCCCCTGCAGCACATGGGCTGCAAGCGTGCTCTCCTGGATCTGACCCATGCTATCGGTCAGTGACAGTGACACGGGGAGGATGTTCTGTGATTGGAACAGCGAGGGTTCGATGCTGATCACCTGACCGCTGGCTTGACTGGTGCTCATCACATTCTGGATGTCGGGGACGTTGATCATGTTGATCTGCTGTTGACTCTGGTTTGCCATGTCATCGTCCTGCAGTAGGGACCTCCTCTTCTTTGGAAGATCCGGTTTGAGGTGACCTACTATGTGGCTCTTACGATGACCTGAGGTCCTGAACCTCAAATCACAGTGTGGACACTTGAAAGGCTTGGCTCCTGTGTGAAGACGCATATGGACTTTCAGGCTTCCCTTGGTCGAAAATCGGGAGCCACAAATGTGGCAGCTGAATTTTTTCATGTCTGAAAAATAGCACATATCTTAATGAAATATATTTTCCTTGATGAGCATTCATTTCTGACACTTAAAATCAAAATCTTTACCCTTAACATGAATACTAGACATAGAAAGCACTAAAATAAATTCCAGTCTCCATCAAAATGCACCATCACAAACATGCAATCAAATCTTTGCTTGTTACAACTTACTGGCCCCATGGGTTTTCATGTGACTGTCAAGAGTGGATTTGACTGTAAAGGATCGACTGCAGATATCGCAAGCGAATGGTTTTTCCCCAGTGTGGATTCTGATATGCCGCACAAGATCGCTGGGTTTTTTGAAGGACTTGGGACAGTGAGGACACTGGTGGGCGTGCTTTCCCCCTGACGGCTCATCAGGCTCTTCTGGGGTTTTCTGTAAAATTATACAAATTATTGTAACTACATATATTCCAGTTTTAAAGTCAAACACTTATTTGATAGAAACAGTATGGTATGTTTGTAAATACCGTAATATTCCTTCATTACATACATAGTATTCCCTCTTGATATCTACCATCCTATTTAATTACATTCTGATTCACAGAGAAATAGCAATTAAAATTGTTTGGATACTCTATGGATCATCAAATAAAGGATAATGTTACAAATCAAAATAAAGAAAACTAGATACTCCTCACTGACTATTTCTTAAAAATTTATATACCAGGGTACAGAATAACTGCAAAAAAAACCCACCAATATAAACTATTCAACTGCCTCATTATTATCTACCTGCATAAAATTTTTATCATGTTTTTTTGTCATATTTAAAAACATTTCTTATACATACCTCTTCGGGGGTCTCTTTCTTGGCGGACTCCATGAGGATTTTCTCGGACAGGGACAGGTTTATCTCCGGCTCCTGGCCGCTGTTCAGACTCTCCCCTGGATCCTCGGATACCTGGATAACTGCTTTGTTCCGAGTCCTTGTAGGGAGCTGGGGCTCTTCACCGTAATCTGGATACATAGGTCAGAAATTGAAATTTTAAACCAAAGGAACTCTAAAATCAACACTTGTACATGTTATTAACTATGAAACTTTAAATTAGTGATAAAAGATGTTTCCTTAATATGACAAACCATAAACATGTCTTTATATTCCAGCTCATATTTCACTAACAAGGCAAGCAGCATTAAGATGGTGAAATATATTTGTACACATGTACATGTATGTTTTATATTATGTACTTTTATATCAATGTTGACATTCAGCATTTAGTTTAGGTTCACAGAGTTTCAATACATGATGCTAAAAAAGATTACTAACTGTATCAGATATTACATGCTTCATATTTTTAGTTTTTCTATTTACTGTACGTAAATACCTGGTCTGTGTTGCTTCTCGTGTCTCTTACACTGGCTGGCTGTACGGAACGATTGATCACACTCACTACACTTGAAGGGGCGCTTAGTGTAGGTTATGTGAACATTCATGTGGCGAGTGAGAGAGCCATTCGTCGTGAAGGCAGCATTACAAATCTCACACCGGAAATCCTTCGTTCCCATGTGAGTTTTCATGTGAGCTTTAAGTACGCCAGAAGACACGAATTCTTTTTCACAGGTGATGCATTTGTAAGGTTTTTCCCCTGTAAGAAATCAAAAAATAATTAGTCCAAGTTGGGGTTTGAAAAAAGTACAGTTAAGTTGGAAATTAAAAATCTTTCATTCTTGCAATGGAAAAGAGACCTAAGACCTAAATTGGCTGTAAAAAAGTCATTGTATTAAAGCGACTATATATTTCTATTCAGCAGATTCTCCATGTTTAAACAGGATAAACAGATTTCCTTCTAAAACACATTTTCCCTAATTTAACAACGCAATTTAGATTATCTTAATAGCAACCTGTGTGAGTCCTGTAGTGCTGTTTGAGGTGACTGAGCTTCTTGAAGACTTTGTTGACACAGACGTCACAGCGGTGGGACTTGCGGCCGTAGCCTGACATTGACTCGTACGGCTGCTCGGGCTCTATCCTCTGGCGGTGTATCACCGCGCTGGGCTGCTCAGTCTCTGACACAGACTCAGGTTCCTCCGCCTCAGGGAGAGACAACTCACTGAAATACAATGGCAAATAATAGAAGCTTGCCAATGGACATTGTGTTTAAGTTGTTACAACAGTGCTATGTGTGCACAATCAACAATAATTTACTTATTAACTTTAATTTGTGACAACTATATTTTGCAACTGACAAGTTATAAAAATATTTTGCACAGCAAATGTTCATGATACATAAATATCAAAACTATGTTTAAATTCATTAACATGTAAAAACTGTGAATGAATGTATGAAAACTGCTAATGAAAAACCCAGGGCAAGACATTGTCAAGAAGACATGCATGTCATGCTCTACAAAACAAGTTGTACAGACTGACCTTGTAGGCAGGATATTCTGCATGGATGTACTGGGGAGACTTGTGGTAAGGGAAGTAACTCCCTGAGAGCTGAATGTGGCCTGCAGATTGTTGATGTCCAGATTCCCTTGTATTGACTGGTTCTGTTTAGAGAAAAATCCACAGTCAGAGATTTTGAGTGGAAAGTAAAAATTCAAAAAGGAAAGAAAATTTATTACATTGCAAAACTTCACAGTATGTAAAATAACCATTTAATACACTTTTATACATATTTCAATAATTCTGCAGTCTTGAAAGTTTGAAAAATGGAGACGGACAGCATATTCTCAATATCTAATAATGAAATAATCACCTGCATGCTGAACTGGTTTTGGTTGAATCCTCCAATCTGTGTGTTGAGTTGAGTGGCCACCTGGGAGGTGACCTGGTTATTTAGGGGGTTAAACTGGTTCCCATTTGTCAGCTGGTTGCTGGATGCTGCGTTAATGTCATTGCTGTCCGAAGCTTGGGCGTGCATTTGGGAGTTGAGCTGGCTGAAGTTTTGCTGCCCTGATCCCAGGAGACTCTGGGTGAAAGTCTGTTGTTGTCCAAAAATCTAAAAGAAAAATAGAGTACAAGTCATTAAATCTTGATCAAAAGAGCCAGCTATCAACAACACCCTGACATGACAGAAGCTTAGTAAGTTGAAGAAAGGTTTCATAAAGGGACTTCAGTTTAGAATGAAAACAAAAGACATTAGAACCCTTTCAATAATGAAACATTCAGAACAAAACTACATACTAAATCCCCTCCCCCAATCTCAACTACATATAACTATATATACATAAGTGATCAACAAACCTGCTGATTCAAGGCTTGCTGGAAATTGTCCAGAGAATCTGCAGCTAAAATAGCCTGCTGTCCCAAATCTCCTTGTGCTCCGGATGTTGGAACGGACAACTCCTTAAATACATGTAGATCAAATTAAAGCATCCTGAAAAACCTTAACAAACAAGGATCATATTCTCAAACAAAGTAAAGTGTCAGGCCCCCTACCTGTTGGGTTAGACCCAGTTCTACCATCTGGTTCTCAATGACCAGATTCTGGTCTTGTTCTTTCTTGTGTTCAATTAGAGAGTTGTCATCCTGGTCACCAGTCTGCAGAGCCTGGATGGCGAGCTCATGTCTGAAAAAAAGATAATTTCATATTGACTGGCACTGTAGATTTATAACCTGTTTTGACTAGACTATTAAGGTTTGGAACATTATACATACTTTCCATTTCTTGAGAATAGTTAATACAATGCTAAGTTTTGTATCTTACTAGTGTGTCAGTATGACCTAAACTTCCATCAACAAGAATGTAGGATTTAGAACTTAAGCTTGATCATAAGCTATATACTCTAAATGTCTACTGATCAATATGTCCACATACCTGTGTGTCTTCATGTGTTTCTTGCAGTTGACACTGGTCTTGAATGTCTTCTGACAATATGGGCACATGAAGGGTCTGACCTCACTGTGTGTCGACATATGACGCTTCAGACTTCCATTGGTTGTAAACGTGCTGTCGCAGATCAAGCACTTGTAGGCTTTCAGACCAGTGTGTGTCCTAATGTGAGCCTTAAGAACACCACTGGATACAAAAGATCTGGTGCACTGAAGGCACTTAAAAGGTTTCTCCCCTATGAAAAAAATTTATAAAATGTCATCAAAAATGATTTTACCAACTTTTGTTGGCTTTATCAAAATCTCAGTTACAATTTCATGACATTTTGAAGAAATGTTTTTTCACAAATATAAACTCAAAGACTGAAATGATAAGGGAAAAAACTCTTATTGTTTGTTTCTCAGGCACTGGTGCATCATGTCAAATAATAATTTTTTTTTGTCAAAAGACAACTTCAATATGAAAATTGAGTATTCCCCCCTGGAAATCAAGCAATAAACATAAAAATATTTGCCTACCACACTCTATCTATAAATTCTTTGCTTGGGGAAAAACTAAAATAAAAATTGTTTAGGCCTTATCAAGAAATTTAAGACTTTACAACACTGACCAGTATGAGATCTGATGTGCTGCTTGAGGTGGCTGGACTTCTTGAAGCCCCTCTGACAGAAGCCACACTTGTAGGGCCGGTCCACACTGCCCGCCTCACCTAGGTACTGGTTAAACAAGTTGTGGCGCGAAGGCTGCTGTATGAGACCTAAAGAACCACAAAATTCATAAATATTTAACTCATAAGATCTTAATTCTAACTTAAAAAGAGTCCCTGTCATAATCCTTTGCATATTGATCAGCAGGTTGTACGTGAACATTCAAGGAATAAAGCTTTGAGCCAATGGAAAAAAATCATGGACAGTAAAACTCCAACAAAACAAAAGAGTGCAGAATTTACAACAAGTTGGGTAAATACACATGCAGATGTACATGCTTGTATAGGTACTCTTACCTGTATCAGTGATGAGTATTGGTTCCTGCAGTGGAATATCAGGCAGGTCTCCTGATTTGTGGGAGATTCGTTTGAACGCTCTCTTCTTGGACGTCCCGTCAGCGTCCTCCTGCAACTCTTTGAAGTGAGACTGGATGTGGGACTTCCTGTGTGCTGAGGTACGGAACAGCTTGTCACACTGAGGGCACTCAAAGGGCTTGGCACCTGTCAAATGTGGAGGAGTATGTCAAACAACATGAAAACCCTACAAAATCTTCATCTTTAAAATAAACATGTGAACTAATATTTAGCTTTCAGGAAAGTCTGTTTAAAATTTCAAATACCATAATATACATGTAAATGCATTCTAAGAGTCTAAGAAAAAAAATATGAATAAATTTATCTAAAATTTCCAGTGCTATTATATTTGTATATGCATGTTTACCACTTTGTGTTCAGGAAATACCGGTAAGATATTTTTTTAAAGATTTAAAAATCTCAGATCACATATTATAGTAAATATAAATGTATCATAATATTAATAGAGAATAAATTTATTTTAGTACTCTTTCTTCCCCATTATCTGAACAGCTTTATGACATCTATATTTTACCTGTGTGCATTCTAAGATGGACCTTAAGGCTTCCTTGAGTGGAGAACAACTTGTCGCAGGAGGAGCACTTGTAGTCCTTGACCCCCGTGTGGGTCTTGATGTGGGCGGTCAGCGTGCTTTTCACTGCGAAGGCTCGGAAACATTGGGTGCACTTGTAAGGCTTCTCGTGGGTGTGGATGCGAATGTGTCGCACGAGATCACTGGGCTTTTTAAACTCTTTACTGCAGTAGGTACATTGATGCCACCGAACTCCATTCACCTGTGATAAATCAGATTTACATTTTAGCAACAACAATCTCTAATTTTTTTTAAATAACTTTTAATACAGTATTATATAATACCGCTTTTATTTACATTAAAAAAATTGGAATTTTCATTAGATTTTATTAACGTCTAATCCAAAATTTTCTAAAACTTTTGGTAAAAATTTGCATATCACTTCTAATTCTCATAAAAGCAACTTGCAAAATATAGTTTGACAGATTATAAATAACTTGATAGATAATATTCATTCACTTATAAATTTACTAACAGCAAGCAAGTTTTCAAAAATGCGGCAGCCATATCTGACCTTTCTGATGACATGTCTCTTCACCATCCCTGTGGCTGTGTCATGAACTGTCATGGTTGAGAGGTTATTATGAGGATACTGAGGGGGTGGGCGGACCACGTTATCAGGCGCTATAGGAGTGGGATCTGTAGCTGCGGAGGATGAGGTGGCAGTTATTACAGGTGCCGTTGTGGTTCCAGATGCTGCCACATTCTCTACCCCAGATACCACTTCAGAACCACTTGGGAGGCCACTATTTTCGAGAGCTTGACGCAAAATGTCATCTGATGTCGCCATATCTTCAACCTGACAAAATATACAGACAATAATTTTTCACAAGTTATCTATCATTACTGCTCAACAAATCAGCATGCATATACTACTAATGTGACACACAGAGCAGATTTAATTTGTGATGTTTTCTTACACTGTTGATGTTGACAATATTGCCCAGTGGACCAGAAGGCTTGATTTCCACTTGAGTTGGAAGTGCCTGAAAATGTCAAACAATACAGTTTTATTAAAATTCATATAGATACCGGTAATTATGAATAGTTACATTACAACACTTATTTTCAGTGGGTGTACATGGAAAATTTGGTCAGTAGCTGGCAAAATAAAATCTTTATTCCCAAAAATTTTTTGATTTAGAACCCAACTTTGTATGATATCATACAGCTGTATAAAGTACTTTTTCTTCTCAATCATAATATAAAAATTGTAAAAAAAAAATGATCAGCTTCTCTCTTTACCGCTTTCTTTCTGACATCTATGATTACGCATGTACTCAAAACAAACAAAAATTGTATAAAGCTGCTATTCTCACCCCACAGTCCTGGTGGGCCCGACTGATGTGGGCATTCAGACTGCCCAGCTTCTTGAATACACAGCTACACTCCTCACACTGGTAGGTGGGCCCGTCCTCACCGTCCCTACCCAGGGTGTGCACTCGCTGTCAACCAGAGTCAGATACAGATATAGTATACTGCACAGGTCAAAGACCATTAAAAATTATTTTTTAATTAACTCGCTGCACATGTCAATATTCATTTTTAGTTTTATATTAAATGTATGACTTTCATTTTCATCATTCACACTTGTTAATACTTCTTTCATGCAAGTTGAAAATCAAATTTTGTATTCTCGTAAAAATTTACAATATGCCAATCAAAGATGAAATGCAATAAGATATATTTTTTTAACATGCATACTTTCAGTAACAGATTCATAATATGAGCATAAAACAAAAAGGCGATTAAAACTGTGTTTCACTGTACCTGTATATGAGCCCTTAGATTTCCTCTTTGGGCAAAAGACATAGGACAGAAATCACAGGGGTGGGGCTTCAGTCCTGTGTGCTTACTCATGTGAATCCTGAGAGCCCCCTTCTGATTGAATGCCCTGTCACACTCAATGCACTTGAATGGACGTTCACCTAAAAATAGGAAATTATCATGTTGGAGCGTATACCACATACAAAAATTTGATTTTACACTAGACTATTTGATAATTCAACTATTGACATATAGATGTGTACTTCTAATCAGTGAACACAGACCTGTGTGTATGAGATTATGCCTCTGTAGCTGACTGGGTTTCTGAAACGTTTTCCCGCAGTGCTGACACTTGTAATGGAAGGCCGACCTGTCCACATTTCTCTTGTATGGTCTGTGCGCTAGAGAGGATCTTTAAGACACAAAATGAATTCTGATGATGACAATATTTCAAATTTATCAATGAATCAAATTTTTGTATGCATTCACATCTTTCCTGCCCTTTTATATACACAATTGTATTGCAAAACATACAGATATGTGCATACCGGTAATATACTAAGAGCATACTAGTTGCACTCTCACTCTTCATTTCTTACAATAACCAATAACCAATGGAATTCAAAACTCCATAACACCATTGTTTACATTGTTTACATTCAAATTTCAATTGTTTACATTAAAATTTCAAAAAGTTATGCAAACACAAGTAGTAATAAACAAAATGCTTTGCTGACATACTTACTATGACATGCTGTTGCACATCATTAAATGTGCCAGAAGAACAATTACAGTTCATAAGCCATGATCATTGATCATTAAAAACAAATTTCATTGCTCAAACAAATACATACTTGATTCTGTAGTGCTGCTTCATGTGCTCCTTCAGGAAGATAGGCTTGGTGAACTCCTGTGTGCACTGCCTACAAGGATAGGTCTTCATCCCCTCCTGCTCCTGTCTGTGCTCCTGCATATGCTTGTCAAGCTGACTCTATTAAAATTCAAACACACACAATATAAAAATTTTGTAATGATTCCCAGAAGTTTAAGTTCTAGTTTTTAGTAGGTAATTTCTCAAAATAGTAGAAATCATATGTGGTTACTAGAGAATTTAAGAAAGAAATGATACAGTCAAATTGTAAATATCTTAATCAACTATAGACAAAGAAATAGAGAGTTACATGTATGAGTATAGAAATAGTCCTTGGCTCTTGACTTAATTTTTAATGACCAAAAAAAAAAAAACAGGAAAAGAAGAACCCCCTACTTGAAGACTGAATTCGTCTCCACACTCGGTGCACATTAGATTTTCCTCCTTCTCATGGAGCATGATGTGAGCCTTTAGACTGGCAATCCTGGAGAACTTCTTCCCACACTCCGGACATGTTGGCTCTCCGTCCGCAGGGACGTGGGTGGCCACATGGAGCTTCAGGTTGTCCACCACATTGAAGGACATGGCGCAGTGGGGGCACCTGAAGGGCTTGTCCTCATCGTGAGCTTTCATGTGGCGCTGATATTGGGGCCATTTGGGGAAAACCTTTTCACATGTGTCACATTTAAAAGGTCCCTAAAGTACAACATAAAGTGCTGAAAACAATATCGTGTTACCATCCAAATTTAGCAATGCAACTACATGTATTTATAATCTATAACACATTACTAACAAGACACTTCTAATATAGTAATTCAGCTCAATTAACAACAGAAATTATTTCACCTTGCCAACAGGTGGCTTGATGCTTGGTTGCCTTGGCTCCTTGGTTTTAACCTTGACCTTTGCTTGCTCTGCCTCCTGCACTTGGTCTGTGGTGATGATGTGTGTGATGGGAATGTGTTCAAACACCAACTGTTCCACAATCTGTCCATCTTCTGTCTGGATCTGCTGAACTTGGACTGTCTGCATTATAAAATTCAAGTTTGAGATCTATACACTTTATATTACTACACTGAGGTATAGTTTGCTTTAATGAAAAACTGGTCTGTTAGATGATATTAATATTCAAGTAAATAAATCATACTATATTATCATGTCATATATGGGCAAAAATACAAGTTTGAAGGCCAAAAAAATTAGGCAAATATTGAACAGGAAAATATTTGTTCCCTTTCTATTTTGAGCCAGTTTGTCTTCTTTTTCAGTAAGCAACAAAGGTGAGTTCAGCAGAGCCAGTGCTCGCAAGTGCTCACCAAAATTTGTGTTGTAGTTATTGGGAATTTCGGCAAGCGCTCGCGAGAACCCGCTCTGTTGAACATGCATCAGGACTAATAAAATAATTGAAATACAATACTAAAGAAGTGAAATTCAGTAATTTAGTTCTTGGTATCTGACCAGTTACCGTAAAAATTTCACTTGGGAGGTTAGATATTCACTAGCTGACTAGCACTAGTCGGTACTGTACCTGGGGGTCTATGTTCTCTTGCTGTGGGTCAAGGATGTGGGACTCCACCAGGGCCACGATTTCTCCCGTCTCCGTGACATGGGCAACATGGGAGATCGCCCCTGAAAACAGCTGGGCATAATCTACAATGGTCGAAGTTGAAATTTATCTCAGTGTGATCTGAAGCTTATATATCAGTAATAGACAATATAAATGTATGTGAAGTATTTAAAGCTGAAGACGTCTCGTTATAGACATTGTCCATCATGTGGAATAAAAGGGCAAAATCTAAGACAATGCGAGGAATACTGCATGTGATGTCGGCCACAAGTTTCATGTATGCAATTGGATGTAATGAAATGAAAGGGTTTATATGTGCAGGAGCCTATTAGTCGTGTTTAGGTTTAAATAGTAATTAATAGTTGTTAAATATGAATTTTCTGTAGTCAACAATATACATGGATATTAAATATGCAGATGCCTGATTTAACCAAACAAGAGTTTTGATCTTTTTACCATACAAGTGAGGTTATATTCCATGGTTTTAAGCTTACCGCGTAATTAGCATAAATTTTCCAAATGCATAAATAACCACGTTTACAGTATCATTCCTATAGGTTACTTTTAATGCATGGACACTTTCAGTCTATAGCTAAAGTCTTGAATCATTCAATCAAACATTCCATAAATTCTAAATTTAATTGAACAATTTTTTATCTCAGATTTTTGTATATTTCAATGGAATTTATGCATGAGTATAGGCTCTAAAATGAGAACCAGACTAGTATACCGTATATATTCCAGTGAATTGCAATTAATCGAATACAGGCATATGTTAACATGAATTTTAAAGCAAATTTTGTTATAAATATAACTTATAGATTTGTTACACAAGGTCATAGGTTGAATATTGACAGGACATATGTCAGATATGCTGAAAATGAACATGTTTCAGTTATTTTTGGTGTTTCAAGAAGGAATAAAAAATGTTCAATATAAATAAGAAATCAGTTAAGTAACTGTCACCACTTCGTACGTATTTATCTATGTACCTTTATATGCTGGTGTTAACAAACCAAACAAACTGACAGGATTTTACATCTGTCAGAGAATTTTTATGACAATACTTGAGTAGCCTAGACACTGTGATGTCTTGCAAGTGTCAATAATGACATCTTGCTAAGTCCTTGTATGCAAGTAAACTACCTCACAAGATATTACTACGAGGGTCTTGATGGGACTGAGAGCTCACGAACTTTACCAAGGAAACTTAGTTCTTTGAAATTAAGAAGCGATACATTTCGACATAGCAATGAAAACAACACAGGGTGATTTCTAATCATCAAAGCTTTGAATTCACTGCAAAAATAATAACAATACGCAAAGAGTATTCGAGAAATGTACATATTAACAGACTGCCAGTGTAGGAATACCACTACGAAATCAACTTGTGAATGAAAATATATCACTGCGCCCAGTACTCTTTTTGAGGAAACACGGACGCACTACACAGAAATTAGCCCGCCTGTTAGAAGTTTTCATCATAGTTTGGAAGTCAAAATGATTGTAAATTACATGTAATAGTATTCATAGATAAACAAATCTCACCAGCAACATTTTCTACTTGGAGATGAGTAGTATTTTGTCCATCAAAGGACATATTTTTCTTTGCAAAGTAATCAAAATGGCGGTGATGAGTTCGAAAATAGAAACGAGGGCATTTTTGCTTCAATACAGGTGCCCGTATGTAAGCGGAAAAAGCGCGCCATTTTCAAAATCGTTCAAGGGAAATAACTTTGACTTGGAGTTTGTCCTGATTAAGAATTATTACCTTTGAAAGTGATATGATTAATAAAGAAATATTTATTTCAGTTATGTTTTTTCCAATTTTACATATTTTCAGACAATTAATGGCAATTTAAATGCTTGTAATTTTTGGGTTTGTAAAATTTAAGGAGCTGCACTAGCTGTGCATGCATTTAAAATGAAGATAGAAACTTGATAGTAATTATTTTTCTTATGTTTTGAACTATTATTGTGTCCTGTTTAAATTTGTTGATCTACAGGTTCAAAGCTTTATAAATTCAACTGATTCACTCCAAACAATGCAAAACGACAACAACATATTGAACAACACATACAATCGTTAGATCAGCAAACCGCACTTTAAATAGACAAGTTAAATATTTCATTTAAGTGAAAAACCAGTCTCCTACATGCTGAGCTGTTTCCTGCAACAAGTTTTTGTTCTTTGCAAATGTAAATGTAATGAACATTGTTGCAGATGTGATGAGGAGCACCATGCACATGGTGCCGTTGCAGGCACCAACGGGACAGTTAGAAGTGATTCCGTTACAGGACATTTCTGATTTTTGTATCTGTGCAAGTGTACACTTCATGAGGACTTACACATCATATCAGTGCTGCCTAACAGAATTGAAAAGGAGTGAAGTCTGGCTGCAGTGGCATCACACTTGGGCAAGTCATGCAAGAAGTTCCATGTGGAAGTTTTGTAACTTTAAATTTGATGTTTTAAATCATTTATGAGGACTTTCTGCTAAAAATAACTGTTCAACCTCAGTGCTTCTGTGGACTTGCATGGACTGACCTCAGACTTCCATTTAAGGAGACTGTAGTTTCCATGGCAACCTTCACATTTATGGAAAATTGTCTGCTTGTTCTTTACAGTATATACTATACATAGTACTCCCTGTTCTTTATAAAATTTTAAAGCAATATGAGCTGTCTTTTTTAGAATTTTATTTTGCTACAAAAACCTGCTAGTATGATCAGTCTGCCTGTAACTTAAACTTTTATGATAAATAAGATTTGAAAAAATCATCAATTTTTGTCAGGAGAAAGATTTCACTTATAAGGAGTATATAGCAGATTTATTTTTGTAGAGGACGACAATAATTCAATTTTGCTCCAATTACAGGCTTCTTAATGGCTTTCCCCACAAAAGCTAACAGAAATTTTAAAACCATAATATTTTTTGTCATTTTAGTAGAAAATAACATTACAATAATTTTAATAAATTTACATACTTTTATAGGTTTTGACGAATAATTGATTAAATAATTCAAAGGTAGCTGTTAATTAATATAAACAACATGCTTTCTTTGTAGTGCTTCATTTGGGTTATAAAGGTATACATATTGCATCAAGAAAAAATTAACATAACCAATTAACATGTCCATTATGTATTTTTTCTGCTATGCATTTTTGCAACTGTTTTGCAATTATTTTGCAACATTTATGACAATGGGCACACAGCGGGTGTGACCGGTCAACAGAGGATGCTTACTCCTCCCTAAGGCACCTGATCCTACCTCTATCTATTTGGAGATCAGTGTTGCTCTGTTTTGAATTTGTATTTCGTTTTATGGATTTTTGAGATGGTTCACGGTTTGTTATTGTCATTTTTTCATTTTTTCATTTATTTGATCACATGGACTCTTTAAATCTTAGTTTATTATGTTGTTTAAGTATAATAATAAAAATATTAATATCTTCATTTATTTTGTTTATTATGGTATAATAATCTGATAAAAATAAAGTACATGTAAAAGTCACCTGTATGTTCATGTGAATTATATCATAAACAAGATAATTTGCAGTGATTTTTTTTATTTGAATCCCATTGTGTAGCATATTTTTTTAACAGATTTTATAGACATAATTTTGTGTAACTCGTCTTATACAACAAGAGTTCAAAAGCAAAATGCAAAGTTAAGTTTATTACAAGATTAAAAGTGAGTAATTGTACCAGTTGAAAAACCATATACCTAATGTATGAATTAACAATTAAGGAAAATAAGATAATACAATAGGTAAAAAAACATCAAAAAGAGCAAATGAATCTCTGCTCTAAAATTAAAAGAAAATTTAAATTACATGCAATGGTAAAGTGTACAATGGAAAAGTGTTTAATGTGAGTTGCTTTGCCTGATTTGACACAAGAATAATGAAATATTGCACATACTGTATACCGTAATACACAAATACATTAAAGATACAACTTAACCATGCAATAATATATTATATAAAAAATAAAAGACCGTATTTTTTCAGAAAAAGACTTATAATTGATTTGCACTCTGGTTGCTAAGTGATGTCACTTCCTGCCACTATAACCAATAGGCTGATGATGAAGGTTGTCAGTCATATCAGAGGGATGTTTTATCATGCAGATCTTGCAGTAGTTTCCCCTGTCTGAGGTCTCTTCCTCTGACGAACTTGCTTCACTGTCTTCTTCGGACGAAGAAATCTCTATAGGTAAACATCGCTTGTTTGCACAGTAGGACGGGCACTCGAAGGGACAACACTTTAAATCTAACTTTTTGCGTACATAATATTTTTCTTTGATGAATTCATTGTATCTAAGGTATTCTTTCATTGCATCTGGTAATTGGAGACTATCTATTTTCTTGATGCCAAATTTACCTAAATACTGAAATATACGGCCGCGACTAAGTTCCTTTAAAGATTGCACTTTCTGACATTTTTTCTCAAGCCATTCTACAATATCAGGCCTTCTATATATGGAAACTGGCCACTTTTTCTTTTGAAGCCATTTTTCATTGAGTAAAGTTGGTTTTATAGCCACCATGAATCTTACAACTTTCATTTGTTTTTCATTCACAGCCATAAAGAAATAGGATGGTCCTTTCCATTTTCCTTCAGGTACTATACTACAACCATAGTGTATCAATGTCACTGCACATTCCTCAGAATGAATGCTTATGGCATGCTGGAGAGGAGTCTCTTTCCATTTATACCTCTTGTCGATTCGGTACCCATAATCCAACAGCAGTTTCACCATGGCTGGAATTTGTTGTTCCACCGCCACAGCCATGGCCGTCACTCCTGATGGCGTTTTAGAATTAATTTTGATTCCGTTTTCCAGCAGGAGTTCACAAATTTCATACCGTCTGTATGCCACAGCATAATGTAAAGCATTCAGTCCACTAGTGGTTTTGGCCTGTAGTTTGCACAGAGAGTTTATGAGCAACTCGCAGATTTCCCTGTTATCCTTTTGAATTGCTCTGCAAAATGAAAGATGAGGAATACATTAATTGGACACATGTAGCTAATTCAAGATTTAGAAATAGAAATTTAACAAGACCATGGACTTTAAGTTTGATGGAACTCTCTATTACAACAGCAAAACAAGTTGAAATTGATGCTGATCTCAAGTGAAATATACACCATTACAGATTATGATGATCAGGATGGGTCTGAATAGAGTGGACAAATGTTGTTGATTTCTATAAGTAGCCATGCAGGAACTAAATAGTTGAACAATAAAAAGCTCATAGAAAAGTCTATAGCAATTGCTGTTAGATACAACCTACCCAAGGTTCCTAGTATTTTTAAAGTTGTTCATTGAAAATTAGTTGCTAAAATAATTTTACTAGTAAACTTATAGAGAAAAAGAGAGAGATGGAGAGACTGAGACCTATTCTTAGATTTATACTTTTTTTTTGGGGGGGGGGGGGGGGGGGGAATCTGGTAATGATAACAGAGAAAGACCTACTTGATGAGAGGTGTTTCAGCACCAACATTCAGACCCATGATCCTGAGGTTTATGTCCGCCCCGGCATGAATCAGGAGCTGGACTATATTGGCAGCATTAGACAGAATGGCTCTGTAAAGGGGAGCGCATCCTGAAACAAGAACATGTATTGTGAGTATATCTAAGAGAAACTCCAGTCTTCACTTACTGGTACTGGTACAAAGTTTTTTAGTGTTTACCTAATACAAATGTATACTGATTTTTTTGTTTTAATTCACACATTCAGTTCTTTTTCCATATGTTCTTAAAAAAACAGTATGTATTTAAGAACAAGAAAAATTGAAAACCGAAAGTGGCTAAAGCATTCCATTTACATGAATGTACATAAATATGATTATACAAAACTGATAAATCTGTTACATAGTCATCTAAAAACCTAAAGGTCAATCTATCTTCTCTTACAGAAGCAAGGTTAACCATATAAGTTGCAGAAAGTACATTTGCACTTGTCTTTGATATCATCTAACTGTTTACTAAGTAATACATATAGGGGACACATTGATAAAATAAAGACTCAGGGAATTTAAAGGTGTGATAACGGACTATAAATACATACCTGTCTCTTTGTCAACAAAGTTGACCTCGCATTTCTGTTTACTGCTGTTCAGCAGTAGATCTGTAATTTCCTCATTGGCCCATCTGGCTGCCCACCTACAGAAATGAAATCAGTACAATACATTATGATTGCATTTGAAATTACTTATGTCTAATAGCTGAATACCTGTTCAAATATTTGATATATATTTTTCTCCATAAAATTTTGTAAGACTAGCAGTATCAGTTCACACCAAATCAAACAAATTCATTGTCATTTTTTATTTACCATTTTTGGGGATATTGCATGAGCAATTCATTGACTAGCAGTTGAGCAGTTGAATATGGATGAACAAATACTTTTCAGTTTTCTCTTTTCTGATTAAGTTATTTTCAATGTAAAGTAACTACAGTACATCTAATAGCACTTGAAGTCAAAGAAACTGAATTGAAATTGAGAACATCACTCTAAGTATTCAAGTAAATGTTTACTGAATTTTAACATGAGTTACCAAATGGGTCTTCTTCCTTTGATGTTTTCATCATTTACATTGGCAGGTTTGGGTTTAGCTTTCAGTAGCAACTTCACAAGTTCCACATCGTTGAGTTCAGTAGCAATAAGTAGAGGAGTTGGGAGCAGACGGTTGTCAGTATCACGAGAGTTGACGTCAACCAGCCTCTCTTTGAGCATCTTTTTAACCTGGTCATACCTGCGCTCCACCATGAAATCAAAGAAGTCTCTTGTAGCAGGAGGAATGTCCGGGTTTTCCTTCAGAATTCGCTGTAATTCGGGGTTAGGGGGAGATTCCAGTGACACATCCGGAGGTCTGGGCTGTGATTTCAGGCTCTGTTTTTCTGGGACATGCGGTCTTGGAATGGCAAGCGGGTCCTTATTGATTGCTGGCTTGGTGGTGCCATTTGTCATTTTAGTTTTGCCCATTTTGGGTGGACCCCTCCGACTCGCTCCTGCTGACCTCACACGGCCTCCTCTACTACTCTGTGGTCTGAAATAAGAAAAGAAACTTTTTGTATTGATCAATAACATTGAATTTTTGCTTGCCTGTTTACTCTTCTTTCATCCATTTCAAGTTTCACGCATACTCAGGACCCCCCCCCCCCCCCATTCCATTGAAATAAAAATGAAACCAGAAGCTGTAGTAATTTAAAGCGTCGTTAATACAATGGAAATCTAATTTGGTTAAAATTGATTTGGACATACTGGCATTGTATTAAATGAGATTTTAATTAAACAATATTGATTTTTTCCTCTCGCTGCTGCACTGATCCAAAATTTTGTACATAATGCAATCATTAAAGGGTATCCTAAATGTTATGGGCTCTTACCGATATTTTAAAGATTCAAGCATACCAGTAAAATGACGTCTTTAGATGTTTACTAATAAAAAAATTTACCAAAGTTATATTCATACTTTTATCTCATTCAAAACATCATTCATTGAAGAAATTTTAGGGAATTAAAAAATGCATGCAGTTTACAGACACTTAAAAAGTTTCACTGTTTATATACAAAATTATATTTTCCTATATGCAAAATTAAAGATACAGGTAAAGTAAAAATATTCAATACAATGAGCATACCTTATCCACTTCCTCTAAGAATGCACAGACTAATATTTCATTAACATTGAACTCCTTTGCGAGTTATAATTTATCACCCATTCATTGTTGATTTGTAAAGAAGCCTTTATCGCCTTTCATCCTTCATTCTTAGCAGAAAGTCCCCCTATTAAAATTACAGACTTAATAATCACAAGCTTTTCTTATTCACTGTGGGATCGTGTTCATTGTGTGAATTTCAAGTCTGAGATTTCGTCACCCTGGGTAAAATTGACATTTATTGACAACGGGAATCACAGACGCCCGAGAATGTGTGTTTATGATCCTACGACCATTCAATAAAAAGATTCCCAGATTAACCATTATCCGT
Organism: Magallana angulata; assembly: GCF_025612915.1. Taxonomy (NCBI): domain Eukaryota; kingdom Metazoa; phylum Mollusca; class Bivalvia; order Ostreida; family Ostreidae; genus Magallana; species Magallana angulata. Next base: position 42,711,392 of record NC_069116.1, read on the forward strand.
TCTCAATTTCAAATGCGTTCAGTAGGAAAAGGTTAATGTTTCTGGGATGAATAGCCGTAGACATGAGTATACAAAAAGGCAACACATACAGTATTGAAAATAGAGAGAAAATTTCCTAATTAAAACCATTCACATGAAATGCATACCAAATCTGCTTATAAGCACTAGAAAATTATATTCTTAATTATACTTGGTAAACGTACCGCTTGTCAATCATGTCTGCAAGCTCAAGTCAAAAGATTTCAGTTTCTCAATGTTCGTTCCTCTGCATTTGAAGCATCTACTATTCCTTGGAACAGAAGGTAATCTTTATATATGCACAAGCTAAGAACAATCTCTTTTGATTAAAGAGAGCAGTTTCATCAGATTCTGCCAAAATGACACACCCCCAAAGAGAAACACTTCTCACAGGCCCCTGAAGCCTCACCTTGAGAAAAAACTTAAAGAGTCAGAAAGCACCTTTTGCAGATTACAAAAACAATCCCATCGAGTTTTTATCAACACAAAAAATGTCCCCTGGATATTTTCACCACTCAAGGGTTTCCTTGTAACTTGTCCAATTCCATTGATTGTATTCAGATCCACTTTCAGAACTTCAGAACTTCAAAGTCTCAAACGACTGCCAAAAGCAGGGGTTTATTTCTATTCCTGTCAAAATTAAACCTCCTTTGACATTCTTTAAAGGTATAGTTTCATTTTTCCCATTGCACAGGTATTACCCATGCTGGAAGTTTAACGTGCATGGCGTCAACCTATATCCATTTACTATGATTACAACCTCAATTGGTCATCAAAATTTCCGTTGCTATGTTCTTACGAATTTTTTTTTTTGCCCTGCAGTTCGATACCGATCTACGGCTGTTAAAATGAAGGAGTAATATTGATAGAGATCCAAATAGCTCGAAAACAAATATTGACATAATATTATTTTCATAAGTTCCAAGTATTGCGTGAAGAACATTTTCGATGACGCTAAACTATCTTTTGACGCCAATATTTATTTAACACCCCATACTGGATACTTACGGGCCATTATATTCTTCCAAAGAAACTACTTGGGTAATATTTATTGTTAGTCAAAGTATTGATCTGCAATACTTGATGAAGAGTCAATATTTAGTCATGTTTTGAAATTCAAATGACAAACATAAATGAATTTGATTGTCAAGGAGGCAGTCCAAATCAATATTTTATTGAATTTAGAATACTGACCATTTTGGATAATGGATGCACAGGTAAATGCCAGGATAGTGATCAAGGTTCTAATGATAATGTATCTATTTCATGACGAAGGCGATTTTTCTGTAGCGAATTACACAGTATTCATTAAGTTCGCAGAGCGCACCCATGCAGAATACAGTTGATTTTATAATTTGAGGAGATGACACACTAGGTTATACCAAAGTCTGAGAGATTTTGCTTAAGATTCCATTTTTCAGAAATTCGAACCTTTTTGACTTTTTGTTACATGAGAGATGAGTTTTCTGCTCTTCTTAAACTTCAGTAAATTTTGCCAATACAATGGCGAGGTCCTAGATACCGAGTATATTTTATTCCTTTAACCATAAAATATAGATATAAGAGGTGGATGCATGGGTGTATTAAATTGTACAGATACTGTGAGGTCGAGGTTATATAACAGATTTTAAAAATAAATGAAGTTAATTAGTTTATAAATCAATCCCATGAAATATATAGAAACATAGAGAATATTAATTGGTTATGGTACTTTTACATTATGTAAATACACGATATTTATTTTCATTTTCATTAAAATTGCCATATTGCTTTGTTGCAAAGGCATGGTCAATGTAAAATAATATTTGTCATAAAAAGATTTGATTCGGGATAACTTTATCATGTGATTTTACTTTATACGTGTACCTGCTTAATTAGTAATATAGTTCTGGATTGGTGGATATATCTCTGGGATAAAGGACAACAATTTTTACTAATCTGACATTAAACGTTCTGGAGAAACAATCTGACATTTTTCTCCAAGGGAATATCGACCATTGTGGCTATACTAACTTTTAAATCCGATGAATTAATTTAATCTGGCAGATTAGTCAAATATTATTTTAGATTAATGGTTTAACTGTTTTGCATTTCCATTCAACAAAAAGTAAAATCTGTAAAATAGAGCTCTTAAAAACACCACATCCCATTTTTATTTCATTTATTGATTGCTTTATTCATTTTTCTTAGATAGCAATAATAATCCATATCAACTGAATATGAAATTTTTAATTGTTGATAGAAAAACTTGTGTTCTTGATAATGTGGCAGTGCTTTAAATTATCTTTGACTCGGTTTAATGACGTGCATTCCATATATTTTATTTAGAAACAATAACAGCAATTTATCATACATGTTCATGCACGATTGATATCTATGTATGAAATGACCAATTTTCAAATGAAATTGGAACTCTTTAAACGAAGGCATATAAACAACTACTACCCTATATACCGGTGTAATTTTCCCATCAATCTTGAAAGTTATATCCTATCATTGTACAGTATTTCATAGGAAGTTAGCGTTAAATTATTTATATTTACTCTCTTTTTTTCAAGGTAAGAAAAGACCCTTTAAAGAGGACAGCTTTGACGAAAATTTACTTTTTGTTGTTAATCTCATTAAGCCCTAAGCTGATTATGGGTAACCATAAATTCCACATTTTGGACAAAGATTATCGAGATAAGATTTTGTCAAGAAACAAAAACACAGAGCGGATTTCAAAAGAACTCGGAACTAGCCATTGTTGTTTTTGACTTCGGGGTTGCTATTGCAGTGTCAAGTGTTTTTAAAATGACCTGTTTTAAAGTTCTTCCCTCATGCTCATGTCCAGGGAAATAGCAACGAATATTTTTGATCATTGATTCGTGATCAGATATTATTATGATACATTCAAAGATATCCAATGACAGGCATCAAAGAAAAGATTAGATAAACGTACCAATATTCTGTGAATGAATTGTCTTGCAGATATTTACATGCTTGATCTTCAAATAGTATCATAATATTTTGACAGATTTTTTTTATAGTCAGAACTTATTTTCGTAATACAGAGATCAATATAAAATTTACAATCCTTTTGAAATTTTGGTTTTTAAAATAAGCCATTTTAAACAAACAACGCTGAAAGAATCATATACCAAGAAAGATCAATTTTCTACATTATAAAAAGTTGAAAATAACAAACCTTTTTCTTTCCATATCTCGTTGTAACAAGTGAAATTCGCCACCTGCTTCCTAGCTATATAATCCCTGCTTATATAATCCCTGCTTATCCATGTATTATCTCAAAGATTGTTCTGTCTTTTGGCAGTGTCCAAAAAACGCCAACAGTATCATCTTCACCGGTAAGAGGGTTGTCAATCATTCAAACTAACGCCGGAGTGGAACTCTTCTCAGCTGACTAGTAAATACTTATAAATACAAGGCTGACAGCCCATATATTAAATCCCCATGTCTTCTGCAGTTTTCCTATTGTTTTCCACAATGATCGTTTCTAGCGGATAAGAAATTGCCCCTCTTTTGTGTTTAGGGAAAGTCCATTGTGACAATAGATATATACACATTGCAACACCATGTTTTTTAAAAGTCCTATTTCAGCAAGCGGGCCTGTCAGGATCATAATATAGGCAAAATCAATCATCGAGAAAAGGCCTTTCTCTGCCAAGAAGACATGGAGACTCGTTAGAGAGAAAAATTTTCCTCACTGTTCGGCGATATCAAAATCAATTCAATTGATCAACTAATTTACATATTGCTTTTCAAGTTGTGATTATTTCTTTGCTGGGATTTTTTTAATGGACCTGCAGAAAGAAAAGGCGTAATGTACTTGAAGAAATCTGGGATAATTAACCAGTCCTAAATTTAAATGAATATATTAGTTCTTTTTTTCAACCACGATAAAGGGGTGTACCTCTTGTACATAATTATGCGATCGTGAATGGAAGACCCGAATGCTGCAAATGCTGTTTCCTTTAATTGCCATTTTTATCAATAGAAATATCTCGTGGGAGTTTCAGAGCAGTATAAGTAAATCGCATTAAAATATAAATGATTGTAAATAAAGTTTTGAAGATCGGATATAACATGAGAACAGATTTTGTACGTAAAATGAAATTTTAATTACGATGTTTTAAATTTGTGTACGAAATTAGTTTGAATATCACGTGTAGATGAGGTGAAACCAAGACTAAGTGAGAGTGTATTTGTATTTATGAAATAAAATAAAATTACAAATAATATTCTGTCGATGAGGAAAAAACCCACAACAGCATTATATCATACTTCAAAACAAAATCCATGCATGGCCAATGCCCGGCTAGCTCATTCACCCCCGTTCCCCAATCCCCGAGTGTTAAGTACAACCTCCGGCCCAGTTGCATCTGCATATGTGCCTGTTTCATTGGGGTTTTTCTGTTTCGTGCAGGCAAACCTTGCAAGTACATACAAAGCAAATCATTTCTTTTCATTCCAAACCCAATTATTGAAACGTAAAAAAAAATCTGTTATCTGATCTAAACTTTAATCTTTGTATATAAAACTAGAGTGAAGCTGCTCGATTCAATACGGTATTCACATTTTGCCACTTTCCGATTTTATAGGCAATGAAAGTTTTGAAAATATACTCCACTCAACGAATTATGATTAAAAGATAAAATAAAATGCTGCATGCTTGGTCTACTTTTGGGCAATTACCTACCTCTTCCTTTAAGTTATTTATTATTTATTATTTAGATTTCTAACTCATGCTCACTTTTTAATACTGTTGTGACGACTCAATATATTTTTCTACTCGTAAAAATAACATATATATTAAACGTGTTATTGTAATTGATCAGTCAAAATCTTACTCTTTTTTATAGATAAACCTGTAATTATCATTGTTTAATAAAAGGCAGCATGCAAGTTATTGCATGAAAATACAAAACTACCCCACCCCCCACAACCAACCACACCTCAAACAAATACTACATGTAGTAATCATCAAAAGAAGCTACGGGCTCTTAATCTTCCAGTAACTCAGTTTTTTTAAAAGCTATTTTCCGCATTTAGCAGTGATTTAGGATAAATTACAAACCGTTTCTTTTCATAACTTATCAGTTAGCGACTTTTCACACGTCGTTGCAGGATCGATATACCTTCTGTACAAGATGCCACCTCAGTGCTGCCATTCTACGTACCCCGTGACCCAGTCAACAAAACCCTAAAATATGAGCGTCTTGAAGTTGTCACCTGTTTAGTTCCATACTCAAGAATTACTTGGATACACATAAGTTAAGATGAAATTTTATGCCCCCCCCCCTCCCCAGTACATATTTGTGAATTGTCATGAAAGTGCAAATTTTGATTCTTAAGTATCAGCAGTATTTTGTATAAAGCGATAATTGTCAACACTTTTTTTCACTTTGTTAATTCTTGAAAATGTTGGGTTTTAATTCTATACTTGTTGGTAACTGATAGAAATATTAAATGTACATAAAATTGCATGGGATAAATTGATACCGCATAGAAATCTACTTATTTAACGAAGCCAATCTAAATCCTAATCAAAACATGGCGATAACTAACAGTTTTAAAGTGATGCATTAAAAGGTAAGTGTAAATCAAAAATGTACTTCTACCTGTGTGTGTTTTTTTACGTGTCAGGTGAAAATTCAGGTTGATTAAAGTCCCAACAGAGCGGAGATCGAGTTTTGATGTTTGAACATTAATTTTAATCCCTCGGTCGTTAAAATAAAATGTTATTTGAAACATTCAAGTTTCCAATAAAATGTTTGTACATAAATATAGTCTCCGCAAACATGTATCAATCATTTTATGAAATAGGTTTCAAAATCGTTGTTTACTTATTCTTGAACGTAAAATGTATAGGAAAGCCCTTCGGTTTCATTAAGGGAAATTAAAAGCATAACAATTGTCTTATATAAGCTTAAAGTTTGCTGATATTCGAGTCAATTTTTCTAAAACTTCGAAATATTTGCGTTTTAGAGCATATTTTATTTTTTGTGAAAATTCAATATTTAATTTGAAGCTTCTCGAGTTTTAAGTTAACCATTGTCGAAGACGTGCACTTTGAGGTGTGACTTTTTGGTCACCATCACTTTTGATCCATTGGGAAATATCCACTTACTGCATCTATTTGCTTTTATATTTTCTATGAGTTTATTCAATTAAATTTTATATCAATCTTTCAAATATTAAGGTGGGGGGGGGGGTCACATGTGACTTCTCAGACAAGTTTTATTTGGACCATAGCAGACATATGATGAAAAATAAATGCGATTCGACCAAGATTGCATTGTGAAATCACACTTAGTATTAATCATATACATGTATAACCTATTGTGTCAAATACTAAAGAAACTAGAGTTACTTATAGCAAAAGGACAGTAACCATTAGAGGCTAACTTTGACTTCGGACACCCCAATTGGACACTCTGTATCGTCCAGAATCCGTTGTCATTCGAGTGGTGCAAGTCGTATGTGAAGTTGCTGCACTAGCCGCCCTGTTTCAGCCCCTTTGAGCTTCCAAATACCCATGCAATGAACCCGATGGCACATGTTCTAGTTATGGCGAAAAGCGATATAGTTAGACGGGCCCCACTATAACAGTATGATAGCAAACGAACGCCAAAAATTGGTTTTGATCAGCTCGACTCTCCTTAATTAGCGCTGGGGACCCAATGAGGACCTCCTCTGGTGTCACCTGACTGACTAGTCCTTAGTTGTTTCGCTATGCTCCTTGTGTTTAGACCCCCTGTACTGTATGCCGAGGTCTACTCTTACATGTAGCTCATATTATCCAAAGGACTACTAGTATTCGGCGCAACAGCAATATGTGTTATTTTGGGTGAAACAAGCCTTAGCTTTTGACAAGGCGGTTTGTATAGATTAATTTGATCAAATTGACCCCACCCCTTCTTTTCATTATGACATTCATTGACGTTTGCAGGTTTCAGTGTGATAATTCCAGAGACAAGCACACTCTAGGTTTTTGCATGAATTGCAAATCATCAAGCACGAAATGAACACAACTTTTGAATATGTGAAATATTGCTTACGGAGTAATCAAAGCATAACTGTACATAAATCTGTGCAATAACGTTTGCTATATGACCAGTTTAAACGAGTCAAAAAGCGTTAACAGGGTTGATTGTTTTTATAAGGATAAGTTGTGTTCACTTCGGACTGTCAGTAGCAAAGTGAGTAGTGTGGACAGATCAACTGTACCTTTCCAGGTGAGTAGTTTCCAGTGATTTTGGTCTCATAAACCCAGTGAGTAGTGTTAATTGATCGGGATCTCCCTAGCCTAATGAGCAGTGTTCACTGATCGGGGTGTCCAAAGCCTAGTGAGCAATGTTCACCGATCGGGATCTCCCTAGCCTAGTGAGTAGTGTTCACTAATCGGGGTCTCCCTAGCCTTGTGAGTGAATGTTGTTCACCGATCGGGGTCTAGCCTAGTGAGTAGTGTTCACCGATCGGGGTCTCTCTAGCCTAGTAAGTAGTGTTCACCGATCGGGGTATCTCTAGCCTATTGAGAAGTGTTAACCGATCGGGGTATGTCTTGCCTAGTGAGTAGTGTTCACCGATCGGGATCCCTCTAGCCTAGTGAGTAGTGTTCACCGATCGGGGTATCTCTAGTCTAGTGAGTAGTGTTCACCGATCGGGTTGTCCCTAGCCTAGTGAGTAGTGTTCACCGATCGGGATCTCTCTAGCCTTGTGAGTAGTGTTCACCATTCGGGGTCTCCCTATCCTAGTGAGTAGTGTTCACCGATCGGGATCTCCCTAGCCTAGTGAGTAGTGTTCACTAACCGGGGTCTCCCTAGCCTTCTGAGTGAGCAGTGTTCACCGATCGGGATCTCCCTAGCCTAGTGAGTAGTGTTCACCGATCAGGATCTCCCTAGCCTAGTGAGTAGTGTTCACTAATCGGGATCTCCGTAGCCTTCTGAATGAGTAGTATTAACGGATCGGGATCTCTCTAGCTTAGTGAGTAATGTTCACCGATCGGGGTGTCCCTAGTCTAGTGAGTAGTGTTCACCGATCAGGGTCTCCCTAGCCATGTGAATTGTGCTCACCGATCAGGGTCTAGTCTAGTGAGTAGTGTTCACCGATCGGTATCTCTCTAGCCTTGTAAGTAGTCTTCACCGATCGGGGTGTCCGTAGCCTAGTGAGTAGTGTTCACCAAATGGGGATCTCCCTACCCATGTGAATAGTGCTTACCGACCAGGGTCTAGCCTAGTGAGTAGTATTAACCGATCGGGATCTCTCTAGCCTTGTGAGTAGTGTTCACCGATCGGGGTGTCCCTAGTCTAGTGAGTAGTATTCACGCATCTGGCTCACTCTAGGCCTAGCTGAGTAAGAAGTATCGGGTCACCTTAGCCTAATGAGTAGTACTTACAGATCAACTGTTCCTATCCAATGACTAATGTTTACCTAGCCTTGTACTTATCAGTATTGTTAATAAATTGTTATGTATCAATCTAGGCTAGCGGTGCTAGTTAAGTAAAAAAAAAATGTTTAACAGGTCCACGTTGGGTCAAATGTATTCTGGTAAATAGACACCTTAAAACAGTGAACACGTAAAGCAACTGAATAAAATGGAAAACTGATATTTATTGGTATCACGTAAGTACAAGATATTTGACGGAAGAGTAAAAAAGCTACTAGCATGTATAGTTTGGGAATAGGAACTGGCTCAACTCGTCATAAAAGAAGGATGTCTGTATTCTCATGTCTAATTGCATTGAGCAATAATCGTGTCAGCAGTCCGTGGATTGCCCCAGGTGGTGATTCTCCTTTATGAAACTTTGATGAATAAGGCATGGGTATTGATAAAGTAATATTTACATTTTCAACTGTCTTTGTCTGTGATAACATTACGAATCAATTTTGAAGCCTACATCCCAATAATTTGATAAAAGTGAGGACACAAAATGGGCGTCTTCTTGCATAACCGAACAAGAGGCCCATTGGTCACATTGCTCATTTGAACAACAATAGACATCATAAAATCTACTTTACAGAATCACATACAATAATATCTGGACAGTATATGTAGTATAACAGATCCAGTATCATTGAGCCCTTTTTGTCACAGGATGATTTTAGAGTCATTTCATATATTGAGCAGAAGATCTATAAATCAAATGGGGTATAAACCTACATCAAGCTTGTGAAGCCCAAGAATTTTTGTCCAGGGGCTAAAATCTAAACAATTTCAAAGATTCAACAATATGTCAAAATGCTTGCATAAAAGTAAAACCTTATGTTATAAAATTTGAGTTTTGGTGCAATTAAAATGTTTTTGTGAAATTGGAACCCCAAGCGTGGCCCCACCCTACTCCTGAAAAACATGATTTTGGCAACTTTGAATTTACACTATCAAAGGTTGCTTTCACAAAAGTTTGGTCTTTTTTAAGCAATTGTTTTTTTTTTTTGGATTGATAAAACTTTTAAAAGAATCCATATTTTGTAAAAAAAAAAAAAAAAAAAAAAAATAAAAAAATAAATAAATAAATATTTAAAGTAAAAGGAAAAGGATCTTTTTTGATTTATTATTCTTTTTGTTATATTGTGAAAAGTTACGCGTTAATTCTACGAAAAAGAGCTCGGATAGTATTTGTAAATATCATATTTTTTGGGAGTTGATTTTTAATCAACTCTCCTATGCAGTCACGCGGACAAACCGAAAGTGAAACAGTGTTTGGACCTCAGCACAAATCATTGCTCCTGACAAGACTTAGTTCTTGAAAATAATTGATGAATTCGATGTGATGTATGCTATTAAAGCATTGTTTTTCAAGGAAACTTATTTACAAATACCTTAAAAATAGTCAGATTTTAAATGGTACGAACAATTTAAATATTTTTTGTAGTCGTATGTATTTCTACGCCAGAGTTCAATATAGTCTCGTTCAACTCGACGCTCGGCTGTCTCCGTAAACCCTTGTCGGAGATTTACGATGTCAGCCGAGCGTTTGGTTGAACGAGACCATAGTCCAATATTGCTAGGATCCATACAATTTTCGAGAAATATTTCTACCACTGATACATACACTTTGATTTAATTAATTTTATCTTTAAATATTATTTAACACGATTCATATGGAGGTTTCTCGACATTCTAGTCGAAAAAGTTCAAAAATTCATATTATAAAAATATGCGAAATTCAAATTAGAAACTACGTATACGTGTACTTGTCATGCAAAAAAACATATCATTGATTTTAAAATAAATAAACATCGACAAAATCAACTCCCGTCAGTTCTTCAGTACTTTGATTTTTCTTTTTGGTGGGTTTTTTTTTTATCATAGAACGGTCTTTATTTTCAGGAGAGTTGAATCATGTCAATTTAGCCCCTTTAAAATATATGTGTACATTATGTATATTTAAAAATATACCTGTCAATGATTCAGATATACATGTATTCAATTTATTATAAATTGACAAAATATTCACATAATGTCTAATTTACATTAATGAGAGAATCGAATCGGAGATTGTCTATGTAGATACATCAAGGTAGACTATAGATCAACACATTGAATATCTCACCACATTACTTTTTTCTTGTATACTAGTATTCCCTTGTCACAGGCGTAGACTTGAACAAATCTTTGATGTATGTCATGTTTAAAATTATTTAATGTTTTTTTTCATCTTAGACTGATACATGTATGTGTGCATTTTTCTTTATTGGATTAAGACCGTCACTTACAAATTTGTCGTTCTGCACACAGACAACATATAATCACTCAGGATGAGGTCATCAGGTTAAAGTCAAACTAAGGTCAAAGAAAACCTTGATAAGGTCAAATGAAACCCGTCATCAAGAGGACATTTTGCCGACAAACTGAACAGAAAAAAAAACCATGCAAACCGAATCTCAATCATATAATAGCAACACACTCCCACACACTCCACAGTTCTTACAATCTCAAATCCCAAGAAGTATGATTGTGTACAATTACTCTACGCCACTATAAAGAAACAGTTGATGATGCATTTTGGGTAGAAAGGTGGGTTCTCTTATATCTGCATTTCAAATGGTTAAACGCGCTTTGAAAATTTACGCACTTTGAAAATTAAATCATTTCGTATCCAAGCCTGAGATTCCAGAGAAATTGTATGATCAGCTGTAGTTTTCAATCGTAGTGTTCGTAACAGATCGCACGACAGTGAGGACCTAACATATACCGACCAAAATTCTGGTGGCACGACCATCTGCCAAAATGTGACAAAGGAATAAGCGATCGCGAGACTGGTTGGGTTTCTAGTTATGGCAAATACTGATAACGAAAAATATTTTATTAAATTAGAGTTGGTATGTTTTTGTTCGTTACGTTAAATTTACCCTGGTCTTGGACCTGTACCATCTATAATTTTTTAATTTTGCTTGACCAGTCCCCCGAAAGTGGTTCATTTAATTCCGCACTTACGACATTTTGTATTAAATATCAAGAACATACGTAAAATCACGAGAGTTAAACTTTAAATAAAATTTGTACTTTTATTTAGTTTGTAACTGTCAGTAAAACAATAGCGAGATTTTAAAATCCCCACGGAGTTGCATTTGCAGTTCTACGAGGGTTAGTTCTGAATCCTCGCGTTTAGTCAAGAATCTACTGTACAAAGCATTGGGTAATTATTTTAATTTTAGATAAATATATGCTCAGTAGCCAGGGCATGCTAGTTATTCTAAGCACAGGCACCTGAATTTTTAAAAATGTCGTATTCATTATATAAATCTGTTTTTTGCTTAATAAGTCATATATCGAAAAATTCTACCCCTACTATATATAAATACACATATTATCGAAAAATTCTACCCCTACTTTATATAAATACACTATTTATATTTAGGCCTAGTAGGGGTAGAATTTTTCTATATATGACTTATTAAGAAACTGATTGATAAAAATTCAGGTGCCTGTGTTCTAAGTAACATTAAATCAGAGAACAGTCAAAAACCATAGTTTGCCAGACAACAACAAAATATTGACGTGGCAAGGCTGTAAGTCTCATGATTACACTGGGTTAGAATTTAAAATTACGGAAAATTGCGCGATTTTCGTACTGTGACGTCACATTACATTAAAAAACGTACGTCAATGTGGTATAACAGTAGAATAGTTTAAATACCATGTGAATGGATTACCTTTCACTTATTATAGGTAAGTCAGAAAATGATATCTATAGTCCATATAAGGTAATGACGGCACCCGTGCCTTTACGTTGTCAAGGGCGACGTAACGCTAAATCCTAGGAGCGGTTGCGTTGTGGTTACCGCGTTAGTTACTGACTTCGATCGGTGGCAGCTTGACGTGTTTTACGCACAGCGAAAAAAATCTGACAAAATCAGCATGAAACGAGAGCGATCGGACAGTAGAAAGCATGAAAGCGAGTCTAAGAGGGTACTGTCTTTCAAAATGTCTATTCATTTTAAAAGGAAAGGCTATTATTTTTATATTTACAATAGATTAAAATTTTAGCCACGGTTGCACGGGGTCTGGAGACATGCCATTTTCATAATTTTTTTAAATCACGGTTTATCTTTTTCACATTAATTTTATCCATACAAAAAACAGATTTATATAATAAATACGACATTTTTGGCTTACAAATACTATGGTATCCGCTAAAGTTATACAGTCTTTGGTATCGAATGGACGGGTGGAGGCTGATCGATGATCCTTTTATATCTTAATTCAGATTAAAATTAATGGTTATACATGTATATGTACATTAGAGCCATAATGTAATTAAAATCTAATAAGAAAATGAATTATGAAATGAAAATGATTTAAAAATGCAATTAATGTTTGTTTAATATATCCTGAACTACTAGTATATAATTTAAGGAATAAAAGCGATGAAATGCATGCATGTATCGCAACATGTTGCCTTACGAATGTTACCCTTATGAATACAATGTTGTGTTTTGTCTATACAGCGCTGTATAGAGACCTCTACAAATGAGTGTCAGTGGTATGAGGTGTTGCTGGAGCTTCATATGAAGTCTAGCGTAAGTCTCTCTCTCTCTCTCTCTCTCTCTGAGATATCATTTTTCCGTCTGTCTGTCTGTCTGTTTTTCTGTCATTACATTTTCTCATTATCTGTAACTGTGTATCTATAGCAACAGCCATCATTTGCTTCATTCCGTCACGGATGGAAAGAGCATGTGAATGACTGGGTAAGATACTCAGTACATCATGTTGGCTAATCTGGATTAATCATAATTTTAATTATGATTATAAACCATGATCGATACATAAAATAATCGTTACTTTTGCGCTGCATTCACACTTATTTTGACACAAGAACAATACACAAAATTTAAAGTTCTAAATGAAATCTATGAGGTTTATGTCAAATTTCTTAAAAGTTTGATTTTGCATTGCAGTACCGCCTGACTGGTGCCATCAACAAATCAGAAGATCGACGGGAGTTGCCCACCATCCCGCAACCCACCCACACGGTCAGTGAACAGCCTGTTTGATATTTGAAATATACTCATCAATCTCACAAATCTCTTGGAATAATGAATATTTATGTGGATTACAGATCGAATGGCTGGCTCGTACAAACGTCAAGCACCGCCCTCTCCGCCGCCATGACATCCCTCAACCCAGGAAGCACAAAGTCCCTAAGAGACACGTGCAGACTGATGACCTTAATAAGTCCTTCTACATCTACTGAAGGGGGGAAACTTTTGGGTTAGTATCTCAATCTGGAATTTATTGACTGACTGTTCACAAGGATGTAATGCAGATACAGTTTTTGTTTGTCTAAATTGTTTTTGTCAAGCGCATTTTTCCAAAGGTTTTACAAACTAAGTCGTATCAATTTTATTAAGATAGATGTTTAAAATTATAATTGATTTAAAAATGAAATTGTTTTTCTTTTTAGTGGATTGCTAGGACATTTCACAAAGAACAAGAGAAAGCATGCCAAAGCATGACTCATGTAATTTCTGTGGAAATATACAACTATGATTATCTTAGACTCCCTGAATGGACTATGCCGTGTGTAGCTTTGAGTTGGACTGCACGGAATCATTGAAGACAACGTTGATATCTTAAGAATGAGAACTGTGTGTCTGTGTCACGGACATTTGCACCATGGTGTTTGACTTAAGGTCAATAGGCGAGATTGACAATAATCCGGGACATTTATGTGCCAGCTAAGACAGTTTCTTTGACACATGGGCCAGTAACATGTGCTTCATTTCGAATCAACTAAAGTTGACTTTTAACTATTAGTTTTGTGCAGTAGCCTACATGAAAATGTGCATGAGTCATGGCGCAGATATTCCCTTTATACAACAGTTTATCGTTGTTTGGGACGTTTGTACTTCTAAGACTGAGATTTACTGAAATCACTATGCAAAGACTTTTTATGGCACACAGCGTACAACTATGCTTAACACATTTTGCATAAGTCTACAATAAGGCTTATCTCTTTTTTCACATACTGACTGAACTAAGCATAGGCTTTTTACGTCAAATCGTTTCTAAGCTTCACACTTTTTTTGCATACTGTCTAGAACTAAGCTTTTCGCCATTTTGCATCTTTAGGCTTTTAACATACTGTCTAGAACTAAGCTTAAAGCAATTTGCGAACTAAACTTTTTGGATATTGAGCTTTCTACATACTGTCTCCAGCTAAGCTTAAAGTCATTGCATACTTATCTTTTTACATACTATATACTACTAAGCTTAACACCATTTGCATACTAGTACACATGTACATAGCTTTTTCCATAAAAATTACAACTAAACTTAAAGCCATTTGCATAGTTTACCAAGTCTTTTGCATACTGTCTACAACTTAGCTTAATGCCTTTTGCATACCAAGCCTTTTTGCATACTGTCTAGAACTAAGCTTAATTCCTTTTGCATACCAAGCCTTTTGCATACTGTCTACAACTTAGCTTAATGCCTTTTGCATACCAAGCCTTTTGCATACTGTCCTGAGCTTAGCTCAATGCCTTTTGTATGCCAAGCCTTTTGCATACCGTCTAGAACTTAGCTTAATTCCTTTTGCATACCAAGCCTTTTCCATACTGTCTAAAACTTAGCTTAATGCCTTTTGCATACCAAGCCTTTTGCATACTGTCTAGAACTAAGCTTAATGCCTTTTGCATACCAAGCCTTTTGCATACTGTCTAGAACTTAGCTTAATGCCTTTTGCATACCAAGCCTTTTGCATACTGTCTAGAACATAGCTTAATGCCTTTTGCATACCAAGCCTTTTGCATACTGTCTAGAACTCAGCTTAATGCCTTTTGCATACCAAGCCTTTTGTATACTGTCTAGAACTTAGCTTAATGCCTTTTGCATATCAAGCCTTTTGCATACTGTCTGGAACTTAGCTTAATTCCTTTTGCATACCAAGCCTTTTGCACACTGTCTAGAACTTAGCTTAACGCCATTTGCACACTGTCTACAACTAAATGTGATAATGGATAGATCGATCTCTATCAGTAGAGATGCAGTATAGGCATTGTGCGAGCATTAGATTACAAATAGTGCAAGTATTTAGTTACACACGGTGTATATTGTCTTAATATACAGAAGTTTGAAATGAGTTATCACCATTTAGACACTACTTAATTAGTGTTGAAGTATTAGTTTATTTCTGACATTTCAACCGTTATGTCTATCATTAACGTATCTGTAATTAATCTAGGACGATGACTTAATCAGTCATACAAAACATTTGTAGTTCTCAGAAAAAAGAAGCTAGATTATTTGAGAGGTACACATTTTGTCTCAAAACGCAAAGAGCACTACATGCATGCCATAGTGGTTTTTTTTTTTTTTTTTTTTTTTTTTTTTACAAAACTGCATGCTCTTTTTTTATCAATTTTTTTTGCATGTAGAATTTGTTTTTTAATATGCATGTCTTTGAATAAATCATTTAAATTCACTGAATATAGGTTTATATCTAGCAAATTTCGGTATTGGAGTGACAAATAAAAAGTGGCGTTAGTTGCTTCTTGATTGATAAGAATTCAAAAGACATTTGTCGTTTATCTTCCTCCGTAGTAAAATCCGTATTTATACTTACACAATAGTAAAAGGGGGTTCAGTAATAAGTAGCACCCATCAGGTTTTTTTAGCATGGATACTACGCTAGAGGAGTGACGAATTGCAGTGGTCCACATTTGGGATATGAACGATGATGCCATCATGGAACTATCACGTCGTATCCTTAGTGAACTTCAGAGGCGAACTGGACGCGGACAAATTATATAAAGCCTGAAATTATCATTTACTTTACTGAAAAATAAACTACAAAGTGTATTACCCCCGAAAAAAGGCGTAATAATGCCTTTTCAACAGCCATAACAACGAAAAAATATTAAAGAATCGTAACACGAATAATTGCATAACGCTTTTCCAAAAGATTTTTAAAAAGGCGTTAAAATGCAAATAATGCGTTTTAACGATAATTAAATGTCATATTAATTCTCTGTAGTAGGGAACATCTTTCCAAATGACGTAATAACGCAATTTTGCCTTTGGTGAGCGTTATAAGGCGAAAAAGACTTATAAAGCAAATAAAGGCATTAAAGCGCTTTCCCCAAAAAGAAAAAGTGCAAAAAGACGATAACACACTTTCCTAAAAGACATCAGTTATAACCCAATTTTCTTGCATTATAGGACTGTGGCAACGCACTTTGAAAAAATTACGCACTTCGAATTTTTTGTTCAAAGTGCTTTAAATTTTGGACCAAGTTAACCCACTTTGAAATTTTTGTTCAAAGTGCGTTATGAAGGTACATCAACATATTTTAGTATCGACACTCTTAACGCACTTTGAAAAAATATTTTTATATCACAAATTCTGGAAATGAATTTCTAATTTGTTGATAGTTTGATGATTTGTTAACACTCGTGAATCTAATTTAACGTTTTTAGAACGGGAATAGGGGTGGGGGTTAACCAAAGACACAGGTCAAATATCAGTGCATTATTTAATTGATTACAAGAGGGTCCCCTACCCTTCATTTTTCCTTCCAAAACATGTTATTCAGCAACTTTGGGTAAACATTTAAGATCGGAAAAAGAAATATGTTTTGTATAAGTACATGCAGTTTTATTGAAAAAATGTGCTGGCCGAACAATAAAATTTTTTTTTTTCAAAGTGCGTTGACTTGGTCCCAAAAATAACGCACTTAGAAAAAAATAATTTCAAAGTGCGTAATTTTTCAAAGTGCGTTGTAACATAGCACCTTTTATCCAAGGCGTTAACACGGCTTTTTCACATCTGAATGCCTTTCGTTTTATTTTTCATATTTGATAACATAACGATACATTTGAGTTCCCAGATTACCCCGGTTAGAATCAGATTCCAATTCCAGGAAGCTGTTTACAACTTTTTCAATGCCATCTTGCGCAGATCGGGGGCACATCCTGTCCAAGCTCCACGGCTATTTTGAAGATCGCAGATCATGTGTATATTTTCGAATGATTTTGTAACTTTAATTGATGAAATGCAGGTTCAGCACTGCTCAACGTTTTATAGAGATAGGAAGGGACAGAATTTCTATCTCTCAAAAGTAAATACAAATCACAAACAAAATGTTGTCCTGGAAACGGATTTTTGTTTTAAAATAAAAAAAATCTATAAAATATCATGGTAACAGGCTTTAGTTATCATCAAATGTCTGTCAAAATATCACGAATGCTTGCATTGATTGTACAGTATGTTCTTTCAATGGCTACATGTAAATACCCCTATTTGATCCTTTAATTGGTTAAATATCACAAAATGACAGATTTTATGGCTACAGGATTCTCTCAAATGTCTGTCATAAGATTGCATCACATTGATTTCTTGTAAAATGAAAAAATAATCTACAAACTAGTTCTTCTTAATGTAAGGTTTAAGGTAGTCTGCTAAAATATCACAAAATGCTAGCTGCAGGTGAGAAATTCTGGTTTTCTCAAAAGCTGTTCCATACATGGTATCACAAAGTGCTTATCGTCATGGTTACTGGTATATGGTCAGTCACTTGGGCCAATCTGGTCACAAAGGCATATTGTTCAACTTTCTGTAATAAAATATAACATCTCTTATTAAACATACATGTATTTACCACAATATAATTGAGCATATTTTTTTTCTTCAAATTGTCATTATCAAATCTATTTTCTGTAAAAGCAACAGGCACATTACACCATCAATTTGCATATGAGGTCCATGAGTCGTTACCCTAAGAATGTCGGTCATTTTAATCACTTTATTAAAATTGTGACACTAAATTATTTATAACATACCTAAAGCACTTCTATTTCTGCGTAAAACTTTACACTGTTTTCATTATTTTTTTCATTTCATAAATAAATAAGTGGGCAGTGAAAGCACCAATGAAGCGGAGACGGCCATTTTGAAACCTGGTCCTAGAGTCGTGACGTCAGATATAAACAAAACTTTAAGGCCAAAGCAATCTAAACATTCGTTTATAATGGACAATACTAACAACAATGAATTGCACAGTATAAAAAATTATGAAAATACATTTAACAATATTTAAAACTCTATTTAATTATAACAAATTGAATAATTTAAATAAACAGTAACACAATAAATCTATAAAAATAAATTGATAACAGTTAATACATGTAAATCCATCTTTTGAATTGATATGTTCTATTTATAAAGTATAATTGACAACAGATTTAACAATGCAATATTGGATAGTTGTATTAAAACAATATGATCACTCTTCTGTACAGTGAGGACAGAAGAAGGAGTCATTCCTCCTAACAAATCTGACAGGTGAGCAGTAAATTAAATGAACCCAGTGGTTGCATCTGTCACATTGTGCCCATTTAGTAAACACTAAAGAAACACAATTTCTGATCTGTTCTGGCTGCCATCTGTGACAAATGCAACAAAGCTTTGACGGATCAATGTTCTCAGCGTCACTGTCTGAATCACTGATGGCATCATCGGAAATCAAATTTATAGCCGATGGTCCTGGTTGTTGAGTCTCGTCAACAAAAACAATTTTCTTCTTAGGTTCAGCTTTCTTCACACTAGTTGACTTTCTTTTCCCATGTGATCCTTTCTGATTTCTTTCATGCTCCACCATTTTTTCAATTACTCCATCAGAAATTTCCTTCCCTGCCACTATCTTACTCAATGTTTTTCTCTCCTTGGTAACTGGCTCACTCTTTATTTCCTTCAAGTGTTTCTCTTTGTTCACTAATTCCATTACAAAACCTCCATTATCTTCCTCATTGTCTAAATTTTCCGCATCTTCATGTGTATTCTTTTCACTTGGTGTTGTGTTTGTAATTGGGCTAATTTGTTTAAACACCTCTGCTGGAGCCAGATATTCCATTCTGATCGCTTCAGGATTCAAAGGGTAGATACCTGATTTCCTGAATCCAGACTGAATATTTTCTGGAGAAAGTGCTCTAGTGTATGCCTTGCCAGCAACCTCACATACATTGTATCTGGTAATGGTAGCAGAGGACTCCCTCATCAATTTGTGGCACAGGTTGTTGTATATTTTCTCCAAGGGACCATAGCAAGAGACATCCATGGGCTGCAAGATGTGACTAGTATGTGCAGGTAAAATGAAGATAATTATGCCCTGCTCTTTTGCCCATTCTATCAGATCAACAGAAACATGGGAGCGATGTCCATCCAAAAGTAAAAGAACCTTTTGATTGTCACTTCGTGTACAAACTTCAAGAAATGGTTTTCTAAATATTCGCGGAATATAACACCATTTGACCAACCTGTTTCACTCACAGTCCCACTGGTTCCAGGAGATGCCCCATTTAATAACTCTGGTCTCATCCGCTTCCCTGGGAAAATAAAAAATGGTGGTATGGCAACCCCACTGGCACTTCCTCCTCCAAGAATGGTAATAGTTTTCCCCCGACCAGATGTGACAGCCTGTGGGCAGTATGTTGAATCACTCACAACTGAAGGGGGTTTGTGATCAATTGATATGCCCTTTTCATCTACATTGTAAATCAAATGAGGCTTGTCATGCATGTTGTGTGTTGAAAGGGTTTTTTCAAGATTCTTAAAGTACCCAGCAACTGTTTCTTTTGATGCCATCTTCGCTCGGGCATGTTCAAGCCCTCTTGGCTTTAACACTTTTAGTTCTGGCCATCTTTTAAGGAACCCCCTCATCCATTTCATGGTAAATGGTTTATCCATAGTTCTCTTCCCAAGGTGTACAGCATACTCAGATGCAATATTTACACACTCCTGTCGGGTGTAACCATACCCATAAGCTGCCATCGTCTTAAAATGTTGAACTAGGTTTGCCTCTTCAAAGCATTCCAGCACTGGGCTCTTCCCAAAAACTGCTGTCTCAGGATCCACTTTTTGAAGAACTCTATCTCTTAGAGTGGTGTCTGGCACTTGAAATATTTTTGATGCCTTTTTCACTGACATTTGATTTTCTTTCACCATTCTATAAGCATTTGTTAGAGCTGATGGAGAATATAACCTGTATTTTTTCT
This sequence comes from Magallana angulata, assembly GCF_025612915.1. Taxonomy (NCBI): domain Eukaryota; kingdom Metazoa; phylum Mollusca; class Bivalvia; order Ostreida; family Ostreidae; genus Magallana; species Magallana angulata. The sequence continues at coordinate 42,731,910 of NC_069116.1, forward strand.
TTTTTGACGTGGGATTAACCTAACAAAAACACAAAAACAAAATAAAAAGGCTATAAGGAACTTTACTTCTTGTAACTAAAAATTATCTTTGTTTGGCCTTAGACATTCCAATCAGATCACATTACTTTCATTGACTGGATGTCAACAAAGGAGACAACCCCTGTTATATTCTTAAATTTTGGGTTTAAACGTGTATTTGACCATTTTCATTTGTGACTTTATTTGGTATTAAGTGATCTTAGCAAATAGTTGAAGATAAAAATTAAAATAAAAAATATTACCTGTTTTGACCGCATTGTCGGCTGCTGTATAGTAAAAAGTGACGTCACATATCGTAGTAAATTTTTTCTCAAGAAATGCGCAGCCTCGAACCAAATCTCGCGAGATACGCGAAGAAAACAAAAGGGACACGACTCTAGGACCGTGACGAATTTAGGACCTCCGACGATACATCTGCTTATTTTTTCCAATCCTGGTCACACAAATTCATATCTATTCCATAGTAAAAACCTCCTTTGATACAGGTTAATATAGGCAGATTTAGACTGTTTTCATCATAAAATGCATCGACAGTGAACCCACTTATAGACACAGGCAAAGGATTTTGATTCAATATAAACATAGTTTGTTGCATTTAATAAGTAAAAGATACATTTTACAATTAAGGAGAAAAAAACTTGACTTCACTATAAGCATGAATTTGTTATAACAGTGTTTGCTATAACTGAGTTTTACTGTACTTACAACATTGACATCTTTGTTGTATAAGACATAGTCTATCCTGCGTTTTCCATCACGCTCCTCATTTACTTTCCCTGTTTTGGGATGAGCGTTGTACACAAGATTAGAGAGTGTGGCTACTTCAACGTCAGCATCAAGTATGTACCTTCTCCGTTTTGCAGGATTTTTTAGAGACACCTTAAATTTCTCTGGGGTTGAAACATCCGCCTCCCATAAACATGACTGTCTCATTTCTGTACCTTTTGAAAAGAAATGTTTTCGTGAACTTGATTATGAATGATTGGCTCTCACTTTTCAATCATGAATATTATAAAAAGTGTGTCTTTTGTGATGAAATAAAGATGAAGTTCCTGATAAAAACAGCGTATTGTTGAGATGAATCTGCAAAATTTTCAAAAAAAAAAATGATGCAATCCAACCACAATCTTGGTTGAAATGATCAGAATTTCAAGACACAGTTGGAAATAAATACTCTAATAGCTGCAAAACTGTTGCTCTATGGGAAATTCCAGTTGACAGACAGTAGAGCTACAGTTTCATTCCTACAAAAAAACTGTAGTGAATATTTATTACGGAAAAAAAGTTGCGTACGGTTTTGGACTTACCTATTACCTAATTATTACATTCTGTGAGAGTTTTAATAATAAAAATCCCTATGACATTTTACTTTAGATGTCATTACTTTACTTGCCTCTGAATATCTTTTCAACACCCCTGTAAAATGAAATGGTATGATTTGTTAACAGGTAAAAATGGCAGCTTTTGATCCCGTAAAGAGTTTAACATATCTTAATTTTCGAGGTCAGTTACAACGTTTAAGAAAATGTTTGACGAAAGTAAAATGTCCCCCTCATCCAAGCATTCCCCCGGATGTGATGGATGAGGGGCATTCTTGGAAGACAGCCTGAGGCTGAGGAGTATCAAGTAGCATTATTTCCTGGCTATTATGCTCGGGATCGCCCTTCAAAAAAAAAAAAAAAAAAGCTAAAAACCTACCTGGAAGTGACGTCACATACCGTATAAATAGTGCTTCCATTGTGATAAACACTCATAATTTTAAAGCAGATTTATTGTCAAATATGTATTTTTATTTGAGGTGGGATAAACAATTCTCAAAACCCATACAGGGAGGGAACCTTGATACTCCTCAGCCTCAGGCTGTCTTCCAAGAATGCCCCTCATCCATCACATCCGGGGGAATGCTTGGATGAGGGGGACATTCTTTTCATCCAGCCTTCGGCATATCGGAGTATCAAGTAGCATCTTCAAAGTATTTGACAATAAATAAAAATCCTTCCAAGTAGAGAAGATTCTCAATCAATGATTTAAATAAACATAGACCATTTTAATAAATCAACTTTGGTTTCATCATGTGGAAACACAAAATTGCTTTATCATCTTAGCCACAAAACACATCAAATGTACCCATTATTTTCCCCACCAATTTCTATAATAATTGTCCATATTGTGGCTGCATGATTAATGTTTTCTCAGAAAATAATGTTTTAAAACCATTCTGCCTCATTTCTCTGTGATATACCGTAATAAAATACATTGTTGTAAAATCCAAACTATCTAATTTTCTGTCTGTAAGATGTTAATAGAAAGAAGAATGAATTGCATTCATTGAAATGTCAGATTTTACTGTCTGATATATAGGGTACATTATAATAAACATATAGTACAGCTATAATGTAATTAAATGTATGATCTTCAAGCTTCCAATGTAGTGTAGAAAACAAATGTTTTCTTCCTTGAATATAAAGTACCGGACGGTATTATATTCATGCATGATTAAGTTTTGCAACATAACTAAGGTACAATGACCCTCTGATCAGAAAAATATTTACTCTTCATTAATTACTTATATGTCAATCATTCTTTTATAAACTAAAATCATATTTATATATGCATGTATGTCCTATTTTGTCTAGCTCATATAGCTATATATTAGGATCAGTTAAGTTTTCTTTGAAACTTAGATATTATCAGTAAAAGCAATGGTATTCACTTGTGTACAGAAGGATGTCAGGTATAATCTTGTCTGATGCCTTTGAACATCAACGTTCCTTCCTTTGAAAATTCTTAAATCAATATCTATGACTTTCCTGGTATGTGGTATTTATACAAAAATCAAAATGCTAATCTTTCATAACACATCCATTCTGATATATTCATACACTGTACAACCAAACTCTGCATGAATTAATTAGTTTTAAGAAAACTTATTTCAAAACTTGCAATCTTTTCTAAATTTGATAATTATATCTTCAATATGAAATAGGTTAATATAAATGACCTATGTTAAGATTTTAACCTCTAGCTAGGTACTGTTTTCTCTTAAAGAATATGGAATTCATATTTCATTTTCCATAAATCTAATATATGTATCATTATAAACAATCTATTATTTACATATACATGTATATTAATGGAGTATATATAACTTTTCCCTATAAAGTGGGAACATTGTATGACATTAATTTTCTGTGTATTAACAATTTATGACAAGACATGAAATCTAATATTAAGTTCTTTGTAATGTCATTTTTTGGTCGTCAATATATCTATATTCATGTAATCACAATAAGACCAACAATTGGGAACTGTAAACAGGACTATTTTTGCCCCATTTTATTTTCTTAGATATTGTAAACATTTTTGTCCCAATTAAAACTTGCCCAGACAAAGCTTTGTTTATAGAGAGACAATGTAGGACATTGTAATTCGCCTAGTCTTCATTAATACACCCACTGGCAAAGAGACAAAAAATAAAACAGGAACAAATGTGTTCCCTGTAATCGTTCTTGGAATTTATGAATGATCAGATATGTTATATCTATGGTAACATTATTTACATATATGCCAGCAGCTAAATATGAGTAAACATTTCTTCAATAGTAAATATTGTACTATAATATCTTTGTCCTTTGATCAAGTGATATGATTAAACACAATCACTATCTTGAAATAACTTATTATAATCAAATTTCATATTAAATGAAGTAAGCGAAAGTATAAATCCTGTTAATTCATATATTCAATCAATATGACACAATTAGAAAATACAGAAAAAGAACTTTCTCAATCTTTTGCAAAAGAAATTCAATCATCTTTAATATTCAAAAGTTTTTCCCATCATTTTAATTTTCTGTTGCAGCTACTACATAGCCTTGTGTTCACACAATGTCTTAACACATATATCTGTAAAGTTAATATTTTCTAATCTATTCTGATTCAAATTCTGAATAATATGTACCAGAAACGTTCTAAAATCTGTTTTAAATATACTAAACACCATTAGCAAGTAAATACATGCAACATTTGTCTTTTCATGAAGACTTTAGTTCTGATGATAAGTTCTGAAGAGATAATCAATAATTATTCACATATACTGGAAACCATTCCAATGCAACAACTAATACATATATGGTAAGTATATAATAAATGTATGAAAATCAGTTTGTTCTTTGCTTTTTCTCAATATGAACATTGTAAACATGGTGCTAGCTAGTGTATCGTAATTCCAAATTAGAGTTACTCATGTAACCCATCTTGTATAAAGAGAATCTCAAAAAATCAAATTTCAGTGTCTCTAAATATATACCCGGTAATCAAACATAATCTCATGTTTCATATCGTATATTCAATACTCTATTCAATAACTTCTAACTGTATATTGCCAATTTACCATTCAATTATATCTCTTCCATTGCAATATTCTATTACAAATGTATTTTTACATTTATAATCCTTATCACTGGATTTTACTGATCTCCATTGACAATTTGCCTTGGTATAAAATTGCTTGACATATGGTAAAAGTTTAATTCACCAAATTCTTAAGATAGAAATAAAAGATGGTCACATATAGTCTCTTTCTTTAATATATACTGTACTCTTTCATTTCAATCTAATTGAGCATGTACCATACTTTGGTAATAAGTTTTAATGTTTATTTTTATTTTTATAACAAATAGGGTTATAGTGAACATTGTATTATTTCTGGATTTTCATTCTGACCACATTGATCCTCTTTCACTCTGAACCTTTTCTTTTGGTATTATATCTCAGGATTTCAGCAATGTATCAAACAACTTCATTTCTTTATATCATACAGTGTCATAACAATATTTATCAAGCCTTAGTTTCCATGACGTCTTCATTTAAATTAGCTTAAAATAACTTCATGTATGGTGTCTGAAATCAAATCATCTAAGTCAATAAATGTTTGGTTCTTTGTTCCTCATATCATCCTCATTAATCATATAATGATGTGCAGGTTTATGACTTTTGTAATAATTATGGATGCAAAAGACAATTAAATAGTAAAACCATATTAATTATTTGACTGAATACATGTACATTAATTACCGGTGCATGTACTTATTTTAAAAGTACTTTTCAAGTCAAGTATCCTAATGTTTGTTTGATTTCTCTCTATTACAAACTTAGACATATATATGGCTTTCATTCAAATTTTTTAATCAATACTGGTACTCCTGTTTTCAACATTCACTGTCACTTCAGTCAAACTTTATAACTCTTAACTCAAACTTTATATCTGAATAAAACTGCACAAACAATTGATACAATTCAAAACACTGCATGGATTGTCTCTTGCACCCATTACAAACAGTGATCAATTTAATTCTCTAATATTTTATGAATCAGTTCGTCTTTCAAAAAATTCATGATTCTCCAAGATTTTAAGCTTCTTTCTTCCAAACTTCACAACATGCACAACTTCGACTGTACAATGTAATATAAATAAATGTAATGAAAACAATCATCTTTTCTGTGACAATAACTTGAAAACACCATATATTATGTGTTATAGAAAACATACGTATACGTAAGCTTCTCATCCCAGAATTAAAACTTTTCACAGCCAATGTATTGCTCCGAGAAGCAAAATAAGTTCCTGTTCATTGGTGAAATTTCTTGTTTGGTCTTCAATGACACCAAATAATATTACTGATATCATCATCTGTACTTATTTCAACCATGTGCAAACTGATGCCTTAAATAGGCTACTTCTTTTTTATCATGATCAATAAACCAACATTAATCACAGGGGCTCGTCACGAAGTTTTTTCAACCTTTTATATATTATAACACCTCTATACTATAAAATACACAAGGGAGGAATCAAAACTCGAAAAAATCGCTACCTCCCGATTTCGGTCGCCTCGTATTAATTCTTCTCGGACGTTAAACCCTGCACTCTTGGTATCATTAGATCGGGAAAGGACCATAGTTTTTAGGAATACCTGCAAAATTTAAACATCGGCAACAATTTTAGAAGTTTTCACGCATTTTCTTCCAGTTTACTCTCCGGTGACACTTTCTTCGATCAGATGTTGCGCACCAAATTTATTCATGCGCTCTCATTGGTTAATTTTGTTGATCAAGATAAATCGTACGTTGACTCGTATTTTAGAGGGATATTCAAATGATGAGTGAAGAAGTTCTTATTACGTGGTGAGTATATGTATTAATTTTCATATTTATGTAGAAATATTTTAACCATACCTCGGAGATTCGGTAGGACGTGACAATGTATTTCTTGCATCAAAGCAAAATTGAATATCGTTTGAAAATCCCTCTATAATACAAGTCCTCGTACGAGTTACCTTGAGCAACATTGAATTGACCAATGAGAGCGCGACATCTGATCGAAGAAAGTGTCACCGGAGAATAAACTGGAAGAAAATGCGTGAAAACTTCTAAAATTGTTGCCGATGTTTAAATTTTGCAGGTATTCCTAAAAACTATGGTCCTTTCCCGATCTAATGATACCTAGAGTGCAGGGTTTAACGTCCGAGAAGAATTAATACGAGGCGACCGAAATCGGGAGGTAGCGATTTTTTCGAGTTTTGATTCCTCCCTTGTGTATTTTATAGTATAGAGGTGTAAAATATAAAAGGTTGAAAAAACTTCGTGACGAGCCCCTGTGCATTAATTTCATGTAATGTATTGCATCAGCCTGTTCCGATGTTCTAAATTGACATCTTCTTTCACCTACGTGATTTAGTACAGTTGTATTATTAACCTGACTGTTATTTTGTTCAAACTTCAGACCTTTGGTCATATTACTATGAGCATTACATTTTGTAAATTGTGGGTCGTAAACCAATTATCTCCAGTATCAGTCAGCAGTTAAGAGAAATTCCATCTCTTGTCTCATTTATATCCCTGATATTGAGATCAATAAAACCATAAGAAAAATCTGAACACAGCGTGTTCTAATTGTACTGTACTATTTAATATATACACAGCGTGTATATTATTCAACTTGCGGTGTAAAATCTTTTATATAGTCCAAGTTCTGAACACAACGTGTTTTATAAACTTACTATCAACCAATACACAACGTGTACTGTAAAACTTGCGGTAAAATATATTCACGACAAAATTCTGAACACAGCGTGTTCTTTTCGTGTATTCAACAAATACACAACGTGTATTGTACAACTTGAGTTGTAAAACCACATGAACCATGTGTAAAACGAAATGCACGGATTATCAATCCTTTCAAACCAAGACTTCGTCATTGGTAGATTTAATTCGTTTTCAAAGGCTTTACAAACCTTGCAACTAAGACCACGTCTTAGAAAATTTATTAACACCGCAATAACCATATAACCGACAAGGGCTCATGTCCCGATGTCGCCAGAAAAAATATGAGTGTTTATCACAATGGAAGCACTATTTATACGGTATGTGACGTCACTTCCAGGTAGGTTTTTAGCTTTTTTTTTTTTTTTTTGAAGGGCGATCCCGAGCATAATAGCCAGGAAATAATGCTACTTGATACTCCGATATGCCGAAGGCTGGATGAAAAGAATGCTGAATTAGTAGTAAAATCTCACGGAAACTTTTTTTTTGGGATGTGAAAATAATTACAGAATATATTCCTGAATTAGTTTAATAAGTCTAAATGCGTGCACAACATTTTTGTGCACAATAAATATAGAGTTAATATTTGTATTGATGGAACTGTAGCTCTATGATCCAGCAACCTTAAATCCTGCACAGCTACAGTTCTGCAGCCATCTTACTTTTTAACACAGTTATATAAAAATTGTTTTATTTGCCTAGTACATGTAGTCTCAAATTTGCCAGTTGACAAAAAGAGCAATTAACGAAAATAAAACAGGGGCCTGTATACAGTACCCTTACAAATATTTCCCTGTATAGAGTACTCTAGCTAATGCCATTGCAAGTTTTTCCTTTGTTTAGCGTCCACCCAAAACTCAAAAACTTATCTTTCTATCAGGAAAAAAACCCCACAAACCTTTGAAAAAAAACACAACTTTAAAAGTTCAACAAAATAAAATTTGTTATATATTTTTAAGTATTTTCTTCACTTTGTAACAAAAATAACAAATACCTACTATATGATTGCCATTTTGAATGTTGTTCTATTTGATTTCTGATCTGGATTTAAAAATGCGATCCTGAGCCCGACATATGAAAAAGCGATCTAATTTTATGAACAAAAATTGTATTTTTTTTAATTTTTACATCTCAAAACCAATCCGTCCGCGGACGCTAAACATAGAAAAAACTTGGAATGGCCTAACCTGGTTAACTACCAGTAAATGTTGAAGTTGTTTCATTACCTACAGTCCAGTCCTGGTCCTTACCCACAGTTTTACGAGCTGGGTCGACATACATACTAAAGAGTCTATGTTCTGAGAGACACTGGTCACCTGATATATACAATATAGATGTATAAATATATCAGTACAGGTAAATCGCTGAAGTGTAAGTCACCTGAAACATACCAAATACATGTAGTAATCTCAGCGAAATTCATTGAAACTGAAAATTTTTGACTGAAGTCTCTTCCGAAGAGACGTCAGTCAAAATTTTTCAGTCTTGAAAAATCTTGCTGAGATTAAGTATATGTAATATTGGTACATAAAGATATCAGCACAGGTAAGTAAACTGTCACCTGAACCCAAAATATACCATATAGGTGTATAAGTATACAAGCAAAAGCAAATACATGTAAAGCACTGGTCCGCTGAAATATACAGTATACTTGCTATGTATATGATTATGTAAACATAAATAAATCGATCGCTGGTAAACTTCAAAGCTAATGTATATCCATGTATAAGCGCAGGTAAATAAAATAAAATAAGGTAAATCACTGATCATCTCATCAGATAACAAGCATGCATGGAGGTTTGCTTGTCAATGAAGAAAAATACACGTAAAAGCATGCTTGACGTTCACTCCTCCCTGCCCTTGTCTCAAATTTATACATACATGTACTATAAAAATATTGGCAAAGGTCAATTAGTGGTCTCATTGAATATTGTAAATTAGATAAGTGTAAAAATATACATGTATAAGCATTGGTCGGATTAGGTATATGTAAATTACCCAGTCTCCTTTTTATGGATACCTGTCGATATTAATGTGGATAAAAGTACATCAAAATCAAAATACTTTGAATTCACTGTTTTAAAATTTACAAATTTTACAAGATTTAACCAAAAATATATGTTTTTAAATTTTTTGGAAAGGTAAAAATTATGATACATAGCCCTATCGGAATTTGAACTTATGAAGTATACAGATTCGTAGTTAATGCTCTAACCCTTTGTGCTAAACTGTTAGATAACAATTACGGGAGAAAGGTTTATAAAATTATGCTTGGTTCTATTGTTTATTTTACCGGTAATAGGAAATACGTCACAATATAAAGGTGTCCCATACCACCTTAAATGTTTACAAGCAAGAGCACAAGTAAATGACTGGTCATCTGAAGCAATATTATCAAAGTATGCATAGATCTTAAGATTATACAAAGACTGGGTGATATACCTGGTGATATGTTATCAAAGTTAAAGTCCCCACACAGGATGTCAAAGGTCACTATGTCACCTTGACCACTGGTCATTGCACGGAATTCCTTTGTCCAAAGTTGCACTTCATCTAATTGTTTCTGAATGATCGGGGTTTCACCTGGAAGAAAAAGTCCTTAATTTTTCCCATAGACTTGTAGTATATTATGAAATTAATAAATGTGCAATACATTCTTACCTTGGTATGCCTGTAGGTGTGTATTGAAGATGTAACCTACTTTGGTACCTTTACTTGTTTTTTCAAGCAATACCTTCAAATAAAAGTCAATCAATTTTATAAGCATCTGATCTTCAGCTAACAAATTTCACTTGTCGTTAAATTAATTCATCTCACATTTTACAAATGTTTGAAGCATAAAGTAGATGTTAATAAATACCTTGACCATTAGGAGTCCTTTTCCAGAAAACAAACACTGTTTGCAAGAATGACTGTATGTTTTAAAGCAAGCATCAAGTATTTCATATTTACTGACAAACATCAATCCACTATTAAATAAAAAGTAATTGTTATATAGGTTCGAGTTTCCCACATCATATATGATCCAAGGGTATATCTTATGAAGCTCATTGACTAAAGATCTGCTGTAGTCTCTGTGCCATGCTTCTTGTATACAAATAAAATCCATCCCGGGAAAGTTGGTAAGAATATGCTCCCTAGAGCTTGGTGCTTTGGGTTTAATTATGGATTGATCTTGATCTGCAATAATTCGCCACCCTATATTTTGAGCTCTCCAGGAAGTGTGAGAGAGATTGTTAAATCGAGACAGAAACTCGGGCAACAGACAGATGTTCATTGTCGAGATATTGTATCTATGACATTTCTGATGACATGTTGAGGTATCTGCATCTGTTTGTCCATGATCTTTTAATCTTACTGAGAGAATGTAGGAATTTCTGTATAAATGAAGGAGACACCGCAAGAAGAAAGCAACTATTGCTGGGACTAGAAGACAAATCAGTATGCTCAGATACAGAGGTAGGAGGGACAGGTTTTGGAGGTAGTGCATTAGCCCTACTACATGATTCCGTTCATGGGTGGTTGGGATAAAAATGGACACAATTTCACTGAGCCTCAAGAGGACCGGCCTAAGGATGAATTCTGACAGATCAAAAGCCCATTGTTGGTATCTGTGAGGAAATGGCGTCTTGTGCAACATATTCCTATTTCTTTCTACTGCAACATTCTGAAACAAGTGACATTATCATTCATAAACATTTTTTAAACTTTCGTGCATAACTGCATGTGCAATCTATATTATTATTATCTGAGTATTGCTAGTCTGCGACTCTTGATCTATATACAGGGATGACATTTCTCCCTCAATTAGCTTAATTATATGTGTAGCATAAAAACCTTTTATAAATCATTTTAGATTTCTCAGAAGCCTACATTACGGACACAGGCACTTGTTTCTGAGAAAACTTTTACCCTATAGTATATATTATACTATTGGGTAAATTATTTTCTCAGAAACAAGTGCCTGTGATTACGGACACGAAGTTGCAAAAACTTGTCAAGTCTACTTTCATTTCGGTTAACGTTTTGGCTTTAGCCTGTTTTTAATGTTGCCTTTACTAACTTATTCGTTGTTTTTAATGGCATGAATATCAAGATTTTAAACCTATTAGGCTAAACATACCTTCGCTTGGTTATATCACATGCTCATATGAACGAACTACTGTACTTTCACTTTCTGTTTCGTAGCTTTCGATTTGTTCCGGTTGATGGCTGTATTTCACGAATCAACGTCTTGTGAAAAATTTGTTATGCATAAATAAGTAAACCTTTGTTTATATAAGTACTGAGACTGTCAATCGTCCATGCATTAATTCATGATTAAGATGATGATCTAGATGATGAACTGAAGATGATGTTCTAGATTTTATACGTTGAAACGTTTCAATGCTTATGAACAGGTCCAGGCATTCAAGCTTGGTACACTATCCTACAGTATGGCGACTCTTTTGGAAGGTTCAAAAATTGAAGAAAAGAAACTACAGGAAATTATAGCATCAGCTATTGATCGAGCCCTGATTAATGGTACATGTATGATTTAAAACGGTTAAACAGTGAATTTCGAGAAAATCAACAGTTGCTAAGATTATATTATCCCATAGTTTTGTTATTTCTGTATGAAATTTATTTCTGTCCTGTCTTTTTGGTTATATATTAGTAAAGCTATTATGGTAAGTGTAGACATAGGTACATGTGCATGTACCACTATATAAACAGTAAATATTTCGTTACAGGGGCATTAATGAGGACAAAAGAAAATCCTGGATCCTCCACTGTTGTCAATCATGCTCCTTTCACTCTGTATCCATCTGTCGTTCCTCAGAGTTTGTTGGAACATGCCAAGGGAATCCATAAGTCCTTTAACCTTTTGATGCATCGCGTTGCCCATGATCACCAATTTCTAGAGCAGGCTTTACAGAAGTATGAGAATGGTGCACATTAATTAAGTTTGGCAGAATGGTTACTTAAATATCTTTATTTTCTTTAACAGTCATTCCAGAAAAATGTCTAGTTAATGTTTTTATTAAGCTTTGTCCACAGTTTTATTTTAATATATTTCAGTGTAATCAAAGTGGATGACTTCACCAGACAATTGTGGGAGATTTACATCAGTGTGAGAGAGGAGGGCATTACTCAGGTACACTGTAATAGACTTGGTGAAACATTAAACAGTTCAACTCTGGCCTGCATGTCCAGTAAATATTACATCTGAAGAAATGTATCGTTTAGTTAGTCTTGTTATAAAGAAATAGAAATCAGAATCACACAGTAATATTGTCAATCTTTTGCATGTATCAGTGCATTCATAATACACTGTAGTGTGTAACGGGATGTGAGAAATAACGATCGACCAGACAGGGTACAAATGGGGGCCCTTTTAATTTCTAGTCAGGTGCTCTCCTAACTGAGCTACATGTATCTAGCGACTGTTCTCTTCTCGGATCGGTCTAACTGTCAGGAGTGTTTCCGCTCATTAATTAAAGATGTGTTTCATTGTTCTTCATCATAAATATATTTAAGTCTAGTATATATTCATTTTATGTGTTATAAACGAAAACAGAATGATATATGAAATCTATAAAATGGGGATAGTTTGAATTATAGTTGTTTTGTACAATTTCATTTTTCATCTGTAGCCAGTATCACTGGGCCTGTTTAGGAATGATTTCATGATGGACACAAAGAAGATGGAGAAGAATAATGACTGCTCCCTTTCTCAAGTGGGCGAGCATGCCAAACTCAAACAGATCGAGTTCAACACCATCGCCTCGAGCTTTGCTGGCCTGGTAGGAGCTCTGTCTGATGTACACAGGTAAACATGTAGGCTAGGGTGTAGAGTTAATAACTTATTGAACTGATATGTTTGAAAAATTAATTTTAGATTTCCTCATCATAGAATATAAAGGAATCGCACATCTCCTAAGGAATTTTCTAAACCAACATACTGTAGGTAACTGGGAATGCTTTGTAAAGAAAGGTTTAAAATTCAGGTTTTAAATTGGTAAAATGGCTTGGCTCTTGTAGTGATTGATAGTCTAATTAAATGCAATATTGCTTTTATTATTCATTACAATTTTTTTTTTATGAAATATTTATTCATTTTATAGATACACAGTGAAAAAAGCAAAGATTAAGTGCACAAAAAACCAGGTACTGTAGGAAATTAGCAGAGCCTTAAAAAAACAACATGAGTGTCTAACTGATAATAGATTTTTTTTTCAATTTCATTGATCCATTGATATGGTTTGTTTATGTATTTTCAGCTACCAAGGAATGACCCAGCTTTAGGACTTTGTCAAGGATTAGTGAAAGCGTGGCAACATTATGGGAACAAAAAGTAACTGATTGAATCATCATTTTTTTTAGTATACATGCAGTCTCATTACTGCAGCGGTGTATGCATACAAATTGAGTAACGTTTGTGACATCATAATAAAACTTGTCATTTTAACCTTTGAGTAATCAGTGATTAGTTGTTGCATTTAGAGGCATTTAAAGATCTTAATGGGAAAACACAGTAGAATGTAAATATTAGAAATTGTATTTCTCTGTCTCTCTCTCTCTCTGTCTCTCTCTCTCTGTCTCTCTCTCTCTCTCTCTCTCTCTCTCTCTCTCTCATACCTTAATTAAATGTAATCGTTACTGGGTATTATACATGTATAGTATTTATGTATACCAATTAAAGTCCATCATATATTCCAGAGCATCTCATTAGCTCACCTGAGCTGAAAGCTCAAGTGAGCTATTCTGATCACATTTTGTCTGTCGTCCTTCTGTCTGTCTGTCTGTCTGTCCGTCCATCCGTCCGTCTGTCCATCTGTCCGTCTGTCTGTAAACTTTTCACATTTTCAACATCTTCTCAAGAACCACTGGGCCAATTTCAACCAAACTTGGCACAAAGCATCCTTAGCCTAAGGGGATTTAAAGTTGTGAAAATTAAGGACCACGCCCTTTTGCAAAGGGAGATAATTAGGAATTTATGAAAATTTTCAAGAAATTTTCAAAAACCTTCTTCTCATGAACCATAAGACCAGGAAAGCTGAAACTTGTGTGGAAGCATCCTCAGGTAGTGTAGATTCTAATTTGTGAAATTCATGACCCCCGGGGGTAGGGTGGGGCCACAATGGGGGGTCAAAGTTTTACATAGGAATATATAGAGTAAATCTTTAAAAATCTTCTTCTCATGAACCATAAGACCAGGAAAGCCGAAACTTGTGTGGAAGCATCCTCAGGTAGTGTAGATTCTAATTTGTGAAATTCATGACCCCCGGGGGTAGGGTGGGGCCACAATGGGGGGTTGAAATTTAAGATAGGAATATATAGAATTCTAATTTGTGAAATTCATGACCCTCGGGGGTAGGGTTGGGCCACAATGGAAGGTCGAAGTTTTACATAGGAATATACAGAGTAAATCTTTAAAAATCTTCTTCTCATGAACCATAAGACCAGGAAAACTGAAACTTGTGTGGAAGCATCCTCAGGTAGTGTAGATTCATTGTTGTGAAAATCATGACCCCCGGGGGTAGGGTGGGGCCACAATGGGGGGTCGAAATTTAACAAAGGAATATATAGAGTAAATCTTTAAAAAACTCCTTCTCATGAACCATAAGACCAGGAAAGCTGAAACTTGTGTGGAAGCATCCTCAGGTAGTGTAGATTCATAGTTGTGAAAATCATAACCCCCGAGGGTAGGCTGGGGCCTTATTGGTTGGTTGAAGTTATACATAGGAATATATAGAGTAAATCTTTAAAAATCTTTTTCTCAGAAACTAATTAGCAAGAAAAGCTGAAACTTGACTGGAAGCATCCTCAGGTAGTGTAGATTCAAAGTTGTAAAAATCATGACCCCCAGGGGTAGGGTGGGGCCACAATGGGGGGGTCGAAGTTTTACATAGGAATATATAGAGTAAATCTTTAAAAATCTTCTTCTCAGAAACTAATCAGCCAGGAAAGCTGAAACTTGTGTGAAAGCATCCTCAGGTAGTGTAGATACAAAGTTGTGAAAATCATGATCCCCGGGGGTAGGGTGGGGCCACAATGGGGTGTCGAAGTTTTACATAGGAATATATAGAGTAAATCTTTAAAAATCTTCTTCTCAGAAACTAATCAGCCAGGAAAGCTGAAACTTGTGTGGAAGCATCCTCAGGTAGTGTAGATTCATAGTTGTGAAAATCATGATCCCCGGGGGTAGGGTGGGGCCACAATGGGGTGTCGAAGTTTTACATAGGAATATATAGAGTAAATCTTTAAAAATCTTCTTCTCAGAAACTAATCAGCCAGGAAAGCTGAAACTTGTGTGGAAGCATCCTCAGGTAGTGTAGATTCATAGTTGTGAAAATCATGATCCCTGGGAGTAGGGTGGGGCCACAATGGGGTGTCGAAGTTTTAACATAGGAATATATAAAGTAAATCTTTAAAAATCTTCTTCTCAGAAACTAATCAGCCAGGAAAGCTGAAACTTGTGTGGAAGCATCATCAGGTAGTGTAAATTCATTGTTGTGAAAATCATGACCCCCGAGGGTAGGGTGGGGCCACAATGGAAGGTCGAAGTTTTACGTAGGAATATATAGAGTAAATCTTTAAAAATCTTCTTCTCAGAAACTAATCAGCCAGGTAAGCTGAAACTTATGTGGAAGCGTCCTCAGGTAGTATAAATTCAAAGTTGTGAAAATCATGATCCCCGGGGGTGGGGTGGGGCCACAATGGGGGGGGGGTCAAAGTTTAACAAAGGAATATATATGCTAAATCTTTAAAAATCTTCTTCTCAGAAACTAATCAGCCAGATGATTCTTTATAATTGTTAAGACTTTGGCCCCAGGACAATTCTTTGGCCTCACAAGAAGGTTCAGAGTTTGATGTACGTTTATATCCCATATATAAACAATTGTTAAGGATCTTTTTGAGAACTGCAATACTCAACATATGATATGACTATAAAATCATCCTGTTAGAAAAGGGACTAATGATTATAAACATAAGAATATCCAGGGGGAAAATGGATTTTATTTATACAGGATCTACATGTATTATTGTACATTGTCCAGATAGTTTGTATTATGACTCCATTAATCTGATTTTATCATACCTATTGTTCCTCAGGTGAGCGATGTGGCCCATGGGCCTCTTGTTTTGAAATTGATATATCAGTTCACATTATTTTTAAGCACTGTATTAGTTAGAAAATAGAGCTTTACAATGTCAGCATGTAGTCAAACGGGTATTGTGGAATCATTAAATTTTGTGGTGGCTCAATTTTCATGGAATTCATGGTTACCTCTCATCCATGAATTAAAATTCTCCATGATTTAAGTAAATAAGGGACATATTTCCTTTGTACGTATTAGAGAAAACATGAAATTACGTCCCAGTGAACCTGTCAAAAATAAACAATCCATGAAAATTGCCCCCCCCCCCCCCCCCCAACAAATTTTAATGATTCCACAGTATTTAGATATACTGTAACACATCTTTGGGGTGTTTTCTTCCAGTGCAGCCATCTTGTTTGTGTCAAGCATCCCAGAGCGAAACCGATTGGATCACACGTGGATGGAGAAGAAAATCTTTGATTTGGACCAATCAATAGACGTCTTATATTGTAACTTGAAATCTCTGTCTTCACTTATGTCTCTTGGGAGAGACAAAGCACTTTTTCTGTGAGTATTGAGTGTTCTAAAAGGTAAAATAAAAAAAAAGTGATTTGTAAATGCATTCACAGTATTTACCATTATTCCGAAATAATGATAAAAAAAAAATCACAGATCATGATCCCCTCATCCCCTTATTCACAAAGATGATATTTTTCAAGTTACGTTTAGGTAGACATATATTCAGCCTGTCTATTCCAGGAACACTTTGTGTAATCAGTGATAAGCTGAACATTTCCTTTTACAGAAACAATACTGAAATAGCTGTGGTGTACTTCAGAGAAGGATACTCCCCAGATCATTATAGCAGTCAAAAGGTAAGAGTAGAATCACTTCACATACACAAATACCGTGTAGTGATGCCTTGTGTATTGATGCGCAAAATTGATCAGTTACATGATTATGAGCACACATTCTGTATGATTGTATGAACTATTTATTTTACATACAGTAAAAAGACATCAGAATTTCATATAGTAACATTTTTCAGTGTCTTTGTCTGTGGTGACACTATACAAATCGATTTTGTAATGTGGTTTACTGGGGTATACAATATGCATGTATATGTACATATACTTTCTACTACTTGTACTGTATGTATTTAATAACTTTAACATTTTTATTTTATTTTAATAGTACTGTTACTTGCATAATCTTTATCAAGTTAGTTTTGCTTCAGGAGTGGAGTGCAAGACTTGATATAGAAAGGTCCAAAGCCATCAAATGTCCCTCAATCCACTATCAACTAGCTGGAACTAAAAAAATCCAGCAGGAGCTGGCAAGAGAGGGCGCCGTAGAGCGGTTTGTCAGCGATGAGAAGGAGGCTGCCAAGATTCGATCTGTGTTTGCTGGGCAGTACAGTCTAGATCTGGTAAGCAAAGGGAGATAAATCACAATGTACATTAGGAAAAAAATGCTGGTAAGTAAAGGGAGATGAATAGTGTTGTTATCTATGGTTACGGTACATAGAAAACATATAACTTGTAAAAATAGAAAAACGAGTAACTCAAAAAAATACATATTGCATTTAAAGGAAAAGAAATTAATCAGGATATTGATTATGTGTGTTCAAGGGAGACAACTTACCATATTAAATTATTTTTGAAAGTGAAGAACAGTCCAGCTTATATGTGCTTAATATTTCTTTTGTACATAAACATATAATAATGATAAACTAAATCAGGTACATTAAACCAAATAAAGTTTACAATGAAAATAAATTCTCAAATCTGAATATTTTTAATCTTAAGCTCACCTCAACATTGACTGTTGAAACGATTGGATCTCTAGTATGTTTCATTTAATCTTATTTTAAAGTTCATTTAATAATGTAGATGCTAAAAAAGTGAATAACTTTTACTGATTAGGACCCTGATGGAGACAGAAATGCAGAGACAGCCATAAACAATCCTGGAGATTATGTGCTGAAACCTCAGAGAGAGGGTGGAGGTAAGAGAAAGGTCATCCATCTCATCTGCAAAGAATTGGAGCATTTATATAAAACTCTCAAGAAGTCCTTGAATTTTTGTTCATATAAGAATCTTACTGAGTCATTGAGATTTAGTTTCCATATTTTTGGTGCAGTATGGATGGGTGAGATTCACAAGTGTACATCAGTTAGTCGGACTGATATAAAGACTGGTGCTAGATAGTTTAGTTAGTAGAGCATCCGACTAGAGATTCAGGGGGCCTGGGTTTGAATCCCAGACAGGATATGTCATTATTTCTCCCATTCTGTTACACATGAATGCATGCAACAGCTGACTTTCATTTATATCTACTGTTTTGTTTGTGGTAGGCAACAACCATTATGATGATGAGATCAAGACCCTGCTAACAGAGCTGAAGGATGACAAGATGAGAGCGGGGTACATACTGATGGAGAAGATCTACCCGTGGGTCCAGAAGAACTACTTGATCAAGACTGGGGAGAGCATCGACCTGAGGGAGGTGGTCAGCGAGATCGGAATCTATGGGACCATCATAGGGTAACTATCGCTGTAATCTATGTGACCATATATGGTAACTACCGCAGTAATCTATGGGACCATTATAGGGTAACTACCGCAGTAATCTATGGGACCATTATAGGGTAACTACCTCAGTAATCTATGGGACCATTATAGGGTAAATACCTCAGTAATCTATGGGACCATTATAGGGTAACTACCCCTGTAATCTATGGGACCATTATAGGGTAACTACTGCTGTAATCTATGGGACCATTATAGGGTAACTACCCCTGTAATCTATGGGACCATTATAGGGTAACTACCTCAGTAATCTATGGGACCATTATAGGGTAACTACCACTGTAATCTATGGGACCATTATAGGGTAACTACCACTGTAATCTATGGAACCATTATAGGGTAACTACCACTGTAATCTATGGGACCATTATAGGGTAACTACCGCAGTAATCTATGGGACCGTTATAGGGTAACTACCCCTGTAATCTATGGGACCATTATAGGGTAACTACCGCTGTAATCTATGGGACCGTTATAGGGTAACTACCACAGTAATCTATGGGACCATATAGGGTAACTACCGCAATAATCTATGGGACCATTATAGGGTAACTACCACAGTAATCTATGGGATCATATAGGGTAACTACCGCTGTAATCTATGGGACCATTATAGGGTAACTACCGCAGTAATCTATGGGACCATTATAGGGTAACTACCACAGTAATCTATGGGACCATATAGGGTAACTACCACAGTAATCTATGGGACCATATAGGGTAACTACCACAGTAATCTATGGGACCATTATAGGGTAACTACAGCTGTAATCTATGGGACCATTATAGGGCAACTACCGCAGTAATCTATGGGACCATTATAGGGTAACTACCCCTGTAATCTATGGGACCATTATAGGGTAACTACCACAGTAATCTATGGGACCATATAGGGTAACTACCACTGTAATCTATGGGACCATTATAGGGTAACTACTGCAGTAATCTATGGGACCATTATAGGGTAACTACCCCTGTAATCTAAGGGACCATTATAGGGTAAATACCTCAGTAATCTATGGGACCATATTAGGGTAACTACCTCAGTAATCTATGGGACCATTATAGGGTAACTACCCCTGTAATCTATGGGACCATTATAGGGTAACTACCGCTGTAATCTATGGGACCATTATAGGGTAAATACCCCTGTAATCTATGGGACCATTATAGGGTAACTACCACAGTAATCTATGGGACCATTATAGGGTAACTACCCCTGTAATCTATGGGACCATATAGGGTAACTACCACAGTAATCTATGGGACCATTATAGGGTAACTACCACAGTAATCTATGGGACCATATAGGGTAACTACCACAGTAATCTATGGGACCATATAGGGTAACTAACACAGTAATCTATGGGACCATTATAGGGTAACTACCACAGTAATCTATGGGACCATTATAGGGTAACTACCACAGTAATCTATGGGACCATATAGGGTAACTACCGCTGTAATCTATAGGACCATTATAAGGTAACTACTGCAGTAATCTATGGGACCATTATAGGGTAACTACCACAGTAATCTATGGGACCATATAGGGTAACTACCGCAGTAATCTATGGGACCATTATAGGGTAACTTCCGCAGTAATCTATGGGACCATTATAGGGCAACTACCGCAGTAATCTATGGGACCATTATAGGGTAACTAACGCAGTAATCTATGGGACTATTATAAGGTAACTACTGCTGGAGCTGAATAAAATAATATGTTAGAAATCTATGGGACCACCATAGGGTAACTACTGTGGTATTTATATTCAAGGGTATCAATTGTCGTGGATGAAGTGAATATCACATTTTCAAGGATACATAAATTCGTGGCCAATGACCCTATCAATACAAGATGTCAATAGAGGTTATTTTTTACCCATGTATCTGTAATTTTCACCCTTTTACACATGTAAACAATTTGGCACCATCTTGAATTCGCCAAGACCCAGTATGTTTATTGCTGAAATTTGCCAAGTCTTAAATTTACCTGTCTGACAACAAAGGCAAAAGGAGCGAAAATAAAATGGGGGCTAATATTTCCCTGTATGCAGTATTTATTTTTTACAAAGGATTGTTTGAAATAAATTTTTCATACCATACAATTACTTGATTTTTTTGTAGAACGGCTGATGAGGTGATAGAGAACAACGAAGCAGGGCATTTGATGCGGACCAAGTACCTGGGGGTCAATGAAGGAGGGGTCAACACGGGGTTTTCCTGCCTAGACACGCCCTTCCTCATTGAGTGACCATTTACCAGTCATTTAGAGAATCTTTATATAAGTAAACAGATACCTCAAGATCTTGAATTATCCTTTCTTCATGAGAACTTATCTGCTTTAGTCAATGTTAATTTAAAGCATAGAATCTCCTTACTTTTACCTTTATATCTTTTATTGTTTTTCTCTTTAATAAGTGAATTCGATGACAATAAAGTACGGTATTTCTCTAAATCATCCCAAATATGTAGAGCAGAACTTTTGGTACATGTAAAAGAAAAAACAGGTTATAAATATGTTTTGTAAGGAAATTTATTCTGGATAAGTTTGTTGAAGAAATATCTGATAGGTGTGTGTACATTAGGGAAATGCATTGCGATAAATTGCATCATACTAGGCCAAAAGGGCATTTATTGTATTGTGTGATGGTTACCATCAGCTACAGTACATGCATTATATGTAGTGTTTATGGAGTTGATTTTTCACTACCAATTTATACGATTACACTGAATCTTGATACAGTAAAACACGGTTATAGCGAACATGCTTATAATGAATTTACACTTACAGCGAAGTGATTTTCATTCCCCTTTACTGTATTACATGTTGTAAACTTGACGGATATAACGAATTACGCTTATAACGAAGCAATTTCGCCCGTCCCTGGCGTTCGTTATAACCGTGTTTTACTGTATTGCAAAAATTTGTTGCAAGAAAACTGAATTGCATAATTTGCATAGTATGTTTGGACCATGTTTCTGCATTGATGTCGGGCCAATTCAATATTAACTGCCAATGTATATATTTTTCAAGTCTTCATTAGGTGCTTTGAATTCCTCTCCAGCAAAGAATCCTACTTGGATTTGATGGAATAAATGTTGTTTGCATTGTATGTACTATATACATATTTAGTTACATGATATTTTGATTGATGCTGATGTTACGAAAAGTAATGTTGTACCTGTGGGTTTTTTTTTCTTTGAAATTTAAACTGTTTTCTAGATTTATTTGTACTTTTATCATTTGATTTAACTTTTTTTACATAAAAAATATATGTATTGGTGAAATTTTTTTGACAATACACGTACGGTATATCATTTATTGTTTTTTAAAGCAAAAAAAAAAATTCTAAAATCAGTAAAAAGAAAATCGTGTGTATTTTTTAGTTTAATCTCATTGTCATATCTTGCAGTTTAGTAGCCTCCTCCTTTTTTTCATGAGGTACCTCAAAGTATTCAAACTAATTTTTAAAATTGCAATGTATATCAAAATACAGATTGTACTCCTGCTTGGAAGTGAACTTCAAAAAAATTGTTAACTCAACTGTTTTTTTTTACAAGCTAATAACTAATACAGTATACATATTCAATTACCATAGGTTTATATATGATGCATTATGTTCTAGCCCCTTTAAAGTGTTTATGAAGTTTGCTTTTAATTATGACAAATTTTGATGAATTAAAAATTATGATTGCCTTGTTATCATCCTTTAAACATGTATTTAAAATCAACGGCTGAAATACACTTTTTAATCATTTTAAGCATATCAGTTATTGTAATCATGATATATTTAATTTTGTAGAATCACCTACTTTCATTATTTGATACTCTGAAAAAAAAATGAGCAAGCACAAAAATTTTGAATCTAGGTTTGTGAAGTTAATGGGAACTTGGCATATACTGTATATAAATGAATTTTTCTGGCATAGATTGGGCCAACATCTTAAGTATTGAATGACATTATTTTACCCTGCATGGGTATTACCAGCAGAAAAATTATGTAATAATCTTTTTCTAATTACTTGCTATATTTGAATTACCAAAATAATGTATATGTTGTTTTTTTTTATTTTGGCATTTGAAAAAAAATATAGATATCAGAATTGTGTTCATGGCAAGATTTTTAAATCTGTATTGTATTGCTTTGATTTAATAAGAACAGTGTACATCATGCCAATGCCTGTTTTATTGATTCCCCACCCAAAGGATTTAATTTGCTTGTGTAAACATGACTGCAGGTTCTATCTGATATTAATGCTGAATGGTATTTATTTAATTTTCTGTAAACTTGCACTTTCCAATGTTTACAGAGTTGTGACACATCAGCCAGTCTGAGAAATCTATGGTTTGATGCCAGACTAAACTAATTGTTTGTCACGCACTCCACAATCATGAATACTGGGCAGCCACAACACAAGAACTATTACTTCTTCTACAAGCTCTAAAGGTGGACTTGGTAAATTACAATTTGTTGAAACTGTTTTGATAGAAAGTCAAGTATTTGTTGATGTTGTTGCTGTTACCAGTACCTCGATAATGGTTAAAAGTGCTACATATGTTTACCGGTGTGTTTTAACTTGAACCAAAATGCTAAGATTTTGATATTCTTTCATCAGAGTTTTACAGACTTTTCTTCAATCATCCTTACAATTTTGTGTGGCTTTATAACAGTCATTTGCATACAGAGTGTTTAAAGATGAGTTTTTCTCATATTGATCTTGGAGTTCACGCACTTGAACTTTGAAAACTTCTTTCATAATAACCTATCTTCCATTGTTACAGAAAGCATTGCATATAATTTATACATAATCCACAGTCTCTTATTATAAACCACAAGTTTAAATACAAAAAAAGGCAAGTTGTAGATTAATACTTTTTATTGCTTTGTAACATGCAGACAGTAGTACATTGAAATCCCACACATCTCCCCACCCTCCTTCCCGGACACAACTCAAAACCCGACGGAGATTGGTGCGTGTCGTCGGTGTAGTAACCTACATATTACATAATGACAGGTACTCTGCTAGTTTTGTACTGTGATAACAAGGTGACTGTTACAGACAAAAAAATGTTTTGGTAGTATTAATTTAGTCGAATTTTTATGTGACGAAATTACATATATATATATATACCCAATGTACATTATGTTGTAATGGAAGTATCACAGTTGTAATATGAATAGGAAAGATGATTCTGTCGGCATTTAATGAATTGAATTGAATGAATTTCTTTTTATGAGAACAACATGAGAATCTACCTGGTATAAAGAAGGCTGAACACATTAATCAATATTAATTGTACTTTGTTGTGGACTAAGGCTACTGCTTGGTTGCTTGCATATCTAATGACAGTAATGCTGAATGTGTATTATTAAGGCACATCATCTGAAACTAGTGGTGGTGATAACAAGAGTTGTTTCCCTTTGAATGCTTAGTATATATTTTTTTGGCATAGATACAAAGTGCATATAAGCTCTTCAACACAACAGCTATACATAAATAAAATATTCTACTCAAACACTTTTCAGAAGGTGTTCTTTATGGAAAGGAGATGATTTTTTTTCTGAGCACCATGTTGTACAGATGAGATCAATTGATTTACAGTGCAATATCATTTCAAAGAAGTGCTCTCAAAAGTCACACTTCATAGAAATGCTTCCCAAACACCATAGTATATAGAGCACAACCTGACATTTTGTTGGTTCATTCTCAAAATTTGCAGAACAAGACAAAAAAAAATCTTCTTTTGACATCATCAATTCTACCAACTTTAAAAAAAATTATAACCTTAACAGCAATTAATTAATAAAACCTCAACAGAGGCCAGCCAAAAAAAAATCTGAGTCGATTAACAGCCAGAGTAAAAGACATCAAAATAATAAATAATATTCAAAATATATAAAGCACTTATGGAACAATGATTTACAATGCAGATGCCTGGCCGATCACGGTTTTGAGTTCATACGCAGCGTGAGAAACGTCCACCACTCTGTCCACCATTTCCTGTACGACAGGAACGGAAGGGAACTGTAGAGCGGCCGTTTTAGTCGCTTTCACCGTCAATTTTAAGGCGTCACACAGGTGATTGGCGCAGTGCATGATTTTGGTCTTGACCTCATTGTGCATGAGATTTTTGTGAAGATTATCACCAATGTACACGAGTTTGTGAGCCGACACCACCACAAATTTACTGTGCGATATGAATATCTTTGGACCCTGTCCGCACTCTATACAGTTAAAGAAGGCATCTATTGCATTGTTTAGTAAGGTGGTATGGGTGTCTAACTGTCCAGAATAGAAATTCAACACTTGCTTGTCATTAGGATCCAGTTTGATCATGTTGGGAATACAGTTAGCAGGGTCGATCACAAAGTTTCGGTTCACTGGAGTTTTCACGCTCTCCATTTCATCACTTATATCCTGGTCCTCACTAAGGGAATTTTGAATATCTGTCAGTGATTTTAAGGGACATAACTCTGGAACAGAGGATTCTTTGACCGGTTTGTCATCCAAGTCCTCATGGATAACAGCTTTCCTTTTCTCCTGCTCCAGGTCTCTGAGGAGATTTTTCTGATGATCTTCGGCATCTTTCGCCTCCAAGGCCACATAGTCGTATTCATCCAATATGTCTTCCTCATTGCAACTTTTCTGGTCCTTCACTTCAATGTTCAGAGATTTCAAGACCTCCGACACCTGCTTAGCCTCATCTTCATTCTCTGTAACAGGTTTGGTTAGACCCTCCACGGAATGAGCAGTGGTCACTTTGAGAGGAGTTGGAGGCAGTGGCCTTTCCTTCCCTGGGGGTAGGGGTAAAGGTCTCTGTTGAACATCAGACACTCGCTCAGGGGTCAGTACTGGTTTGGGAGTACTGTTTAGTTTTTGTCTTAGTGGAGGTTTTGAGTGTGGCGTGCTGCAAGATTCTGGATGGCCATCCCGTTTTATAGGGGTGCCATCCTTCGCTCGCCTGAAAAGAAGAGATGAATTTCCGTGAATGATGGACACAAGTTTTCTGACATCAATGGTCAGGTCCTTTGAAATGTTTGCAATTTTTCCTAGGTCGTCATTTTTGGCAGGATCATCAGATACGAGTCTTGAAACCTGCCAGTTGTTCTCATCAAGATTTGTGATGCATATTTTGATTTGGAACAATGTTTGTTGTAGTGGATTTAACTGTTTATGAAGTTTATGAATTAGTTTTCGGTCTGGTAGACGGGCAGAATTTGCCAAAGTTCCTTGTGCAAAATCCAAAAACTCTTCAAAAGTCTGTTTGACACCATTACAGGCAATTTTTATCCCATAGAGTTTTGACTCCAGGTTTTCTCGTTTTCTCCAGGTACTGCTTACAAAGCTGGATAATTTGGTTGTAGATTTCTGCACATCCTGCTGAAGTTTCACCATTAGATCCATAGCAGCATCCAGATCTAAAGGAAGTTCATCATAGATCGGAATATCTGAATCTCTAGATCCAAGACTACATCCGGATACTCTCTGTCCATCAGTGCTGTCCGAGGAATCGGACCTGGAAGACAGAATTGAATCTCGTGTAACTTGTGGAGGAATGTCATACACACCACCGGATCCCTCACATTTCAGTAACTCCAGCTGATCTGGCTTTGAATTTTCCTGAATGTCACTTAATAGAGATTTATCACCTTTTTTCACAATAGCATTATTTTTAGGAACATCATACACATCGTCAATGTCATGTTCGATGGGTTTTCCATCTGGAACGTCATATGCACTTTCACCAAATTGGATAAATTTTCCGTTAGATTTTTTCGGCTTTGAAACGGGGGAGTCTGATTTTGGCACATCGTAATCAGGTAAATCCTCTAGCACTGTTCTCACCTTTGGTGGTGAATCGTAAAGATCTAATCCCGAATCGGCAGATGGCTGCTTCAGATGATACACAGCCGAAGGTTGAGATGGAGGGACATCGTAAAAGTCTTGTGGAGTTATGTCCATGCTTGATCGGGCAGAGTCGCAGGTACTGTGGGGTCCCGAATTTTTGCCTCCACGGCTTTTGTTTGAAGCACTGCTGGTTGAAACTGTCATGGTGGACTCATTTGAGAGATGAGAAATGTTCGATGCAATGCTAGATCTATTGGATGATGGTTGAGGTACATCGTAGACATCATCACCTCCAGAAGAATTGTACGACATGCTTCTTCCATCTTTTTGAGCAGACGGTGGAGTGTCATACACAGCAAACCCGGGCATGTTGTTTTCGGCGAAGTTTTTCATAGAGGGAGGAGTATCATAGTTCATCTCTGTTTCTGGTATGGTCCGATCGATGGAATTACCCCGACTGTGTCGTACAGGAGGGACGTCGTAGTCGTGCTGTGGTGGCGTATTAAACTGGAAAATATCTCCGTGCCGCACTGGAGTCACAACCTGCAAAACAAAATCAAGAGTTATAATTTTCATACATCATTTATCATCACTTTACTTCATGTAATTAAAGACACATCATGTTTCAATTGAAAATATGTGACTGACAACTTGATGGTTGCTCAGCCTCACTTTAGATCAAATTTTACAATTCCATCTGATAATCAGATTAGCTAACAATGGACACATTATGAAACTCAGGGATAATTGAAATAAAGAGAGATATTAGCTCCAAGAGGTTGCCTTCTTTTCCATTTTCTAGGTTGTATTCTTGGCAAGGAGATTCCCACTTCAATGCACAACTGAATTCAAAACAATAAACTGTCCACCCCACACATGTAGCTCCGCGACAATGAATAGAAATATGCTAATGAGGAATCTTAATGAACAAATCTATTTCCTGTAATTTTCTGCACTTTACATCAGATTACATCTGATGACTCAACTTATGGCAAAATGAAAAGGTCACAAATAGCTTGAAATCTGTGAGAAGCCTAATTCTCCAAAACACAGACAAAACACCCTACTTTTCGCCTTTGGTTTTCATGTTTTAAAACAGCTACATAAAGACTACTCCAATTCATCCTGAAGCCTCATGCAATCCGACTTTCGGACTAGCCGAGCAAATCGTCAAATCAGCAATGATGAAAAAGTTCTGTGGACTCTCTAATTTGTTTGGCTAGCAAGCAATGACTCACAAATCAAAACCCACAAAACATCAATATATACCCATATTGCAAGCTATTAATCATGTTTTATATCATTACATAATTTCAAAATTATTACAATTCAAGCTTTATCACTATCGGCACTGCACAACCATTGCATGCACATGTTTATCTTGGTCTTAAGCTCGCTCACAAAATCTATAATTACAGCAATTGTCAATGAAGCCTAAGGGGCACAGAACCTTTTGAAATTCACAACTTCAATGCGAAATTAAGTGTCGATATTGCAATATGGTCCCAAGTAAATTGTGACTATTACCACAGGCCTTTTAAAATAGCAGGCAATTGGACATTATGAATAGGCCAAAAATATTATTAAAACATTTTGAATGCAAATATTACTAATGGAATAATTCAATATGCCTGAAGTTACTGCAATTTTAACATTTCAACATTAAAAAAATGATTTTCACACAGTGGGGTGTTTGATAAGCTTTACCAAACCCTGAGTACATGTATAACTAACTCAATAATTCAGCTATGGTTTAACCGAGACTCTACGATACAATATTGTTGAATAACGACTTGTACTATGTTGTCTAAAAAATCTACCTGGATGTGTAAATCTAGATCAAGACGAACACATTTGTAAGGGTCGGAAAAGGTAACACTGCGATTTGAGAGATAGTATAATAAAGAGCAAAGTAAGCCGTTTTCTCATGCAAGCCTGTTTTGTTTAAATCTGATACAATTGTTTGCTTTAAGAATACCATCATACCCTTGGTGTCTTATCATTCGTGCCACCAAAGATAGAAAATACATGCTCAAAACAGCAAGAAATCCATTTTGTTCTCAGACACAAAACATGAATGAAGCAGCTGTGACGTCGTGCCCTATTTCGTGAGTGAGTTTTCCAGCTTAGATGCGTCTTGAGCACTACAACCTCAGAAAGAACACAATACAATATGTCGACTGTAATAATCCAACACACCATCGATGCATCCTGTCTATTCAACTGCTGATCTTGCAATCTTTTCACAATACGTCAAATACCAGGTATTTTTGATTGAATGAATATCCCCCCCCCCCCAAAATCTTTCACTGCATTGCCATATCAAAGAACTTTACAATGCCAACATTCATTTCACAAGTGCATTCATTTTGAAAATTTAGTGGAAGTTATAAAAATGAAAATTAATCTGCACTTTAAATTGAAGTTAAAAGCTAACTGACCAGTATACTTAACCTAAACCCAATGTATTTGTAATGACATTTTATATGGTAGATAGAAATAAGTTACTCTAGACCTTTTTTTTAAATTTGCAATTGACGAAGTGCTCATTTAGCCAATTAAAGTTACAAATTCAATTGATTAGAATTTTTTTTTTAATCAAATAAGTTAAACATACAAAAAATATCAGACAAGTTCATTTTGATAACTATTTCTCTGCACCGTAACTCTTATCTACAACCTCAGCTGAATTGAACAAGCACTTTATTTCATGCTACATTTGTCCAATCTCTAAATTGATTCTAAATTAAACACATGCACAGTTTGAATTTCTCATATTTAATTTGGCAGCCACTATTTTTTTTTTCCCAAGGAAGCTCAAATGCTCAAAAATAATTTTCTTTGTGAGTCATTTAAATGGTTTTATCACCGGATATGATGCTGCGTTTATCATCAGTGAACTATGGCATCTTGAAATGAATTCTCCGATTTTTTCGACCTCTAGTATCAAACTTCTACATGGTCCATCATTTAGACCATACATTATAACAGCAACTTTCAATCTTGATTACAAAATGTCTCTTCAAATCCACAATATTTTTAATTAAACATTTATTTTGAAAAATTATACCCCCGTACATATCCTTTAAATTAGAAAAGAAATTTGATATGATAAACTTGATAGAGAAGTTGCCACACCTTTAATTAAACCTATCCAGTTACAGATTTTTCTTTCATAAAGAAAAGTACAACCATCAGACACAATTAACTAATTAGTGAATGCATAATTAGGTTTGTCATTCTGGTCCAGTGCTTTTGCCAATAAACGTCTTGCACTCTGAAACTATTTGAAGTAAGTTTTAGTGTTTGTTAACGTCTCCTTAAAACTAAAATTACATAATTGCATTAAATGAAAAAGTGATTTATGATATACACAGAAAATTGCGACTTTGATGCGGAGAACTTGAAGCCTGTCTGTCTGGCTTCGAATAAAATATGCATGTCGTAACGATATCATGTGTCTTGCTCAAGAATGTTCACAAAGCATGTCTCTTTTTTTCTGTCTTTTTAGATTTAACATGTCTTCTTTTTTTTTTAGAATTTGTTTTTTGCATACAAGACTACTTTTGTCCTCGTAAAATGTCCCTTACAGTGTGAGCTGTAACATACATTATTTTACACCAATAAGTTCATATTATGATCTCGTTTTGAACTAGAAGCACTATAACTGAATGATTTTTTCTGTTTCAAATGTCAGGATGTTTTTTTTTTATATTTATCTCTATCCTGTGTCCTCACAGGGGGTCTGATATGATGAACTAATTCTATCACGATCTCTTTTTTTTTTTTTTTTTTAATCCAGTACGACTCATCAATGAATGAAATATATATGAAGTAAACACAAACTCAAGAAACATGAATGAAGCCTTCTTTCAATATTTCAAGCAATAATCAAATCAGGCATCTGTACCGATAGTCAAGGGTTGGAAAGAGCAGAACAGTTGAAAAGTAATTAATTCTGTGGAGGAAATTGAGAGGTGCGCTGGACAAGATAAACCAAATGGTGAGGAAATATAAAACATGGTTTTATGCCATACAGCTGTTTTTCTCTGAATCTGATATGTCAGAAATCTATTTTTATGAACTTCAATGGTTTCTCCTTATTTCGTTTTTATACTGACAGATCTATCTCTTTGTG
Organism: Magallana angulata; assembly: GCF_025612915.1. Lineage (NCBI taxonomy): Eukaryota > Metazoa > Mollusca > Bivalvia > Ostreida > Ostreidae > Magallana > Magallana angulata. Next base: position 42,762,725 of record NC_069116.1, read on the forward strand.
AGTTTATAAATCTTTTTTCCCCTGATACAATTTAATTGCATGACATAGAACCACGGTAGTTCTGGTTTTATGTCAATAATACCCTAGTGGTTTCATGTCAATCCTGTATTACTGCAAAAAAAAACAAATCCTGAAATATGAGATGTGATACAGTTTAAAGAGGGTGGAACAATTTTACAAGGTTACAGAATATGACTATTAATTGAGTTATATACACAGACAAGTTTGTGTGATTGTTAGCATAACTGCAATATGTGTTTATAACATGTAATGAAAAAAAAGAGGCAAAAACTCTTAGAGGTCACCAAACTTATCAATGAAATTTCAAAACATATCACAGAAAAAGACAGACAAACATTGATTGAATTCTGCCTAAGTTCTCAGAGATCCGAGAGCTTATCGCAGGTATACACTGTAAACAGAAAACCAATTTGAAGACTGCCAAGCTTTAGGTTTCCTGCATTAATAAATCCAATATTTACAATGCCAGGATGTGTACAATATGGGTATATAAGTAACACTGAGATTGTTAAGTAAACTTTATCACATTTAGAAGGGTCCCACCCAGTGCATGCTAACATGCACTTGTCAGAAATGATGGTGTCCATGAACTCGTGTGTAAAGCTTCTACAATATAGTCACTTGGGAAAATTCTGCAAATTTTTCTAAAAATTGATAAGAGTGGTGCATGTTTTAAATGCAAGGTTTTTTTTTTTTTGCCTTTTCTTGAAATTTTATGCAGATCGTGAGTCAAATGACTAAGCGACTAAGTGACCAATAAAATCAATGACATTTGATCTTATTACCAATGCATTACTAGAACTTCCCGCTAATCGCCAAATAAAAAGTTTCTCTCAATCTGGCCAGAGGCTGACCAAAGGTAACAAATTACATTAAATGTCTGATTAACATCAAGACACAAGGTTATTGACAATGCTTTGTCCAAGACTCAATCAATTTCATGCACAAACAAGAGTTTATCGTGTCTCGAAAATGAAATGAACAGTTTGCTTTGGTCTGCCCATCTGTCTCTGGGGAATTAACATCACACGGTCTTCTGGCCCCTCTACACAATAGCAGTGGTCAGCTGATCGGGCCATCACTGCGGTCCAATCGCACTAATTACCTCTTCTATATGAGACTGTGGTCTGCTAAGTAACCTTTGTCACAGGGATCAAAACACTTAGCAAAACAAAGGGAAAGACAAACGGCTCTCCCTGATACAAAAGGACTTAAAAAAAGGTTGAATAAATTTGATATAATTTGGCTTTGATTGCTCATCCAGCCAAATAATACTCTGCCACTTCTTCAGATTAGAGGTGCTAGACTCTAGGTCAAAGCTTTCTACAGCCCGAACAATAGGGTATTCTTTGCCAAAACATTAGTGAACAGCCCTACTTTTTTTTTTACACATCTGGCTCTCTGAGTAACTAAGGTATTTGTAGCACAATGTCTACATAAATCTTCTACAATCAGAAGAAGTTGACATGCATTAACTTCTGTAGAAAACATTACATTTCACTCACAAAAAGCTTCATATTTCTCAAGATATGGGTCTGCTTCCCTCTTATCACATTAGCTGTCAACCTATGAACAGACATGACCCCATCTCAATGTTCCCCCTCCCATGAACTTTGGCATTCGGGGCACCTCCCAAAATCTGTAGCTCACTGCTAAAGGTATGTTGTCAATGTTACAAATACATATCAATGTAGCCCTCCCATTGATGAATTATTCATAAAACATGCAGGTTTAATGAAATAACTAACTAGCGTTTGACAGAATCTTGGTGCAAGCTCAGCACTTTGGATACAAAACCTCTAACATTAAGACCTTAAAGATAAATGACAACCCCCATGTATTCACTGAGAAAAAAAATACATTTCGAAAATGACAGATTTTATGAGCATTGTACTTGCACCATGATAGCGATTTTTCGTTCAGATTTAGAAAAAAAAATTCGAAGATCAAATTCAAGATACCTTTATCAAACCCAGGAAGGTGGAGTGTTTGTAAATGATGTAACTGTGCGAGACGATAGCCAAACGGTCTAAAAATCAGTGAGAAAAATCCAGCAGGGATGTGAAAGTTATAGAAGTATGTAACACTGTGATAAAAGACGGATATATTTTTAGAATTTTGATAAATCTGCAATCATGATCCTCCGATGATCCATTCCAAATTTTTCAAGTACAGCCTCTCATTCCCATGCTGTTTCAGAAATCTTGTAATGAATGCAAAACAACATTAACTGAAATCATTAGTAATGGACTGATATGCAAGAAAATGGCAAAATCATGAGCAAGCAGGAGAAAAAACAAGAGTTTTCTGATGTGTTCCATTAGGAAACCAGATTCGCTGTACTTCAAATCACAATACTGATAGATATCAAACTTGTTCAATTGAATTTTCTTGCTTTTTAGCCAAGTGTATGATTTTTATTGAGGGCCTGATAAAATCCCTACCGCATAAAAAATGTTTGAGGAATACGACCTAAGTTTTGTATGATTCATAGGCGAAAAGGTTTAGTCATCCCAAATCTAAATGGCCGCAAAAAATACAAGCAATTGAGAACAATTATTAGGTGTAGTAAATCCATTCGAACAAAAAAACAAAACAAATAGATTGGGTAATTCTATCAAATGTCCATAGGGACTTTCTCCCTGATCAACCAAGGGGGTTTGTAAGATAGAGGGCCGATCAATGAAGGCCTGACAAGTATTGGCGGCCTGGCATCAATCGTCTTATCAATCATCAATCTCATGCAACTGTTGCTTCTCTCCCAAACATAAAAGTCAGATCATCAGGTTGTCACAAAGAATTATAATTCATTTGGAAACAATTTCAAGAACTGGTGTCCTAGGTCAACACAGATATGGGGCAATATACCACACATCTTGCTATGTTCAAATGATCTCATAAACCGGCAGTTTATAAAAGATTCACTACATTTATCAACCAGGGAATCTGAAATATTCTTTAGGAATTTGATCATCTTGTGTTTTCTGAAGGCTTTAGGAACCATCATATGCATAGATTTTTACTACGGAATTTCATTTTATGGATCACAAGTAATGAAAAACATATAATGTTAACTAACCTGAATATTTCTACAATAAAAGGGAACAAAATTGTTACTAAGCAATAACTGATGTAGAAATTATGACACCAAGTATCCAGTAATTAATTGTACGAGAAGGCTATGATCATTTCAGTACTTTCATTTTGATCTTTATGATCACTGAATATATAGGCTGGTCTGTAACAGATGTAGGAATTAGTGTTTGCCTGATACACAAATCACTAAGGATTCAATGCCCATCTTCTGAAGCAGGTCGAACTTATAAACTGATCATCCTGTTATTTACTGCTAAAGTAAATAAACACAGTGAAAGATGGTTGCACTAAGGGTGCTAAACAGAGCACCTGTCAGTAAGAATTCTTATTACCAGATAGGGAATGCACAGAGAACCTAACAAGGGCTACACATGGGGAATACACAATTGATGGAGAGAGTGTGGGAGGCGAGAGGTGATGCCTCAAACTGACTCACATACACACCTGAGATCATCAAACAACTTGCAATACACAGATTAACATATCTGAACTGGCCAAGCCTTTGGATACCCTCTTAACAGACGAGTTTAACAAGTCTACAATGCTCTGGGGCCTGCAGGTACTTTATGACTAATGGGTATATAGACCAAACGACAACAGCCATGTGCAATATTATAATGCCTTTTGAATTTACACCTTTTAAACATTTTAAAAACATGTTATGCCAAACAGATGTTTTTAAAATGCCTCAATTGCGAGCTATTAAATCTTTTTGTCTAATGACAATGTGGAATGTCACCTAAGTCTTTCTATGGAACAATATTATTTTTTGTTTTGTAGAGGTTTATGACCCTCCCTAAGTAAAGATAACATGGTGTCAGGGTTTGTTTAAGACTGAAGAATGTTTCACGCTGTCTGCCCTTGTAATCATAAGCATGTGCTGAATTCATGCAATACATTAAAACATCAGCGTTTTTCTGGTTTAGGCTAGTTCAGATTTCATGATATATTTCTTGACATTATAAATGCGAGTGCACATTTACATATCTTTTCAATCTACATGTGTGTATTTGATAGATTTTGAGAACACAGACATTTTATGTATACCAAAGTTCAACATACATGGAAATTATTGTCTGTCTATGCACAAAAGCCATACTTCTTTCCAAAATGAAATTACTTATCAAGTTGTCATCAGTTTTTGGTACATAATTCAAAAACTGTAACACAAGAAGGACACAGATGGGCCAGAACTATAGAATGCCTATGCCGTCAACATAAAGAACCTTTTATCATTGGTAAAGGTTTTTGAGAATGTTATACTGCTGATTTAGGGGAATCGTTTAATAGAAATAGGTCAAGATTTGTCAATAGAAAGAGAGCCGATTTCCAGGTCAAGTTTGCATGATATATTTGCCTATAGACTCACGCTACCTGTATCAAGTCACAAATTCCCTGACACAGAGAAGCTCAAAGTGTCACATCTGCTATCAACACATAATATCTAGACTTTACTTCATAAAAATTTGATAAAATATCCTTTGTCAGATTCAAATCCAACAATAACATGTACAATGCCCTGTCATGATGGACTAATATACTAATTTATACATGTACACCGTTTTGTAACTGAAGGGAGATAGATATAGGACAAGTGGTCTCAAGATATAAAAAATGCACCTTCAAATTTGATGGTCTCTTGATAAGTTCTGTCAAACCATGCTACAATGCAGTTACCAGTAACCCACACAGTATCAGCTATAAGCCTACGAAGGCGTTCTATGACTAGTTCTACAGTACTGTTGGTATTTTGCCAATCCTTGCATAAAAATTCACACCTTTCGACGTTACCAATCATAATTAATTCCATACCACATTGCAATCAAAATGCCAAAAAACTATTTACATGATTTACATACAGTGTTAATTCCTAGACACTGCTTCCTCAGTATCAAGACTGCAAACTATATAGGCAAAGTGTTGCGAAATTAATTCGAAAATCATTTCACTCTAATTAGTGTCACCCTCAAGAATGATGGTCCATCAGCCACTGACATCAGAAGTTTGTTTGTGTGGTGGAGTGAACTGAAGCAAAAATAATTCATTTTTTTCCCTGATAATTCAATGTCACAACCATAATAGGGTAATCTCTACTTTATATAGTTGAACAGTAATAGATACCTGATCTAGATCTATTATCACTCTGACCAGATTACTTAGAACATCAACTTCTCAGTTAACAATAATGACACCTCCCTTAATGAGATCTGTAACAGTTTAATGAAATGGCGGAAAATTCAACAATTTTTAACAAAGAGACTCTTCAATGGACGCAACCAGCCAATCCTGGAAAGTTATTCCAAATCATTAACCACTGACTGGCATTTGGTCATCCAGAAAAACTAATTGTTTACGAAAAATAGGTGAGTCAGGAACTTTTTCAAAAGTATAAAATTGAAAAGAAATTGTAGTTCATGCAGATTTTTGAAAACCGCAGTGCAATCTAAACTTTCCTCCCAAAATATTTTGATGCTTCTCGTACATGTATTTATCGTACATGATATTAAAACTAATAAAGCATCTCTATTTTCATATCATCCAAATTAAGTGCAAAGTGAATTTGTTTGTATAGATTTTACTAAAACCACTCAGTGCAGCTTTGAATCGAATGTTTATGAACTTCTAAGCACTGAAACTTTCAGATAGCAGGATCTATTTTTATCTCATTTAACTCAGCTTTATGCAGACTCAATTAAGGCTTTGAGAGAAATACACATTTATATTATTTTGATATTCTCTACAGGAATTATTTTGAGATTGCCAAAATGCAGTGGGAATTGTTTGTAAAAAATTGTCAACCTTCCAAATAAAGGCCAAGCAAGCAGGTTTGTTTTGTTCACTGGTTACTGATAGCTGTTAACCTCTCCATGTTACAAATCTGGAGTTTATTTTGGCCTTAATTAATCGGCATTAAACATGTAATGATCCCTTATGGACTCTGATTAGCTGTTTGAGAAGTATGATCAGTAAATAGGCAACAAAAGAATTCCGATAACAAGAAGGTTTAGTAAGAAGATAATCTCAGATTAGCAGAGGATATTACAATACTAGAAACACAAAGATATACCATTCTATAGCAATTTGAAAGGAACGGCCAAGATCTACTGTACAGATGTACCAGACCCTCGCGGTGAACATTGGTAATGAACTACATGACATGGCGTATGCTTCAAATACCTGATTGCTGATGACATCCCAACTGCGGCGATGCCAGTTTTTGTTGGTCGATGGTGGCGTTTGGTACATGTTTTCTGGGTATCCATTCTCCGTCATTCCTGACAACAGCTTGAGCCGGTTTCCTGGGGCAATCCCCTGCTTCCCACGGAATGAACAGAGCCACCATCCCTCCAGACCATTAGCGTCCTGCTCCAGGATTGACAAGACATCCCCACGTTTGAATGCCAGCTCATCTGGAGTCTCCGCCACATTGTCGTACAAAGCCTTTGCCAGCAATGTCTGGAAGAGGAAAAGCAACTTTTATGTATTACATTTCAAATACACATGAAACATGCATTAACTGCTTTAACATACTTTTCTACAATTTTGTTTGAAATATGGTTTAATTACCTAAAACGACATTAAAGCACAAAAATTGTATAAAGCCTTTGCTAGCAATATCTGTAATTTCATGCGTTTTACATTAATATAATTACATAAATATATATAATAATCATAAATATAATAACCTGATGGATATCAAATTATATATGCATATTAACATCTCAAACATATCACTTTCAACTATTTCATGCTCAGTATTCATTTATATCTTCTTAGTTTTTAACAATTTTCATAAAGAACTTAACAAATCTTTGAATCAGTAATCGCATGTTTCTGCATGACAAACTATATGCATACCCCCAAAGACTTGTGTGTATTGGGCCCGCAGCACAACAGCCACTTATATTAAATACGACCCTTAGAAATATGATATCACATTCCATACATTTATTTCAGTCTCAAGCTTTATACAGTGGTTGTACCTTATTAAAAGCTGTAAAACCCTACATATATACATATAGGAGTAATAATATGTGCAAGTCAAGCCCCCCCCCCCCCCCCCCCCAATCCTATATCTTTTCCTACAAAATACGACCACGATTGCCAACTTTAACTTATAGAGAAGAGTATGTTAGCAACCAGTTCCTGAGGTCAGAGACTTGTCGAGCATGAAGTCATTGGGGTGAAGTTTTTTTTACTGCTGCTGTAACATTGACAGAATTCCAATCACTGTTTTCACTGAGATATTAGGATGGGTAGAAGAAACTGAGTCATATCTCAGAGTCGTATACTATTGCAAAACAATTATAGTTTCCCTACTTACACACAACTTTATGACTCATTGTCAAATATTATAATTGAATTTGTAGTGCTTCATAATAGCAAATAACCGAAAGAAATCAGGGACAAATATACATAAAATCAATATTCATATCAATTATTAGACAAGGCCAATAGGAAATATGAATTATCAGGTGCTAATATTTCGTAGTGATCGATTCATTTTTTACATGTAATTATCGACTTCAATGTTACAACTGATTCATCTAGAACATGTAATTATAGACTTCAGTGTAACAATCCAACACCATGCTAACTTTTTCCCTGCACAAAAATTGATTTTAACGGTTTTCTGAGATTTTGGTCATTTAATATTTGTCAGGCCCAAAATGTCAACATCTGTCACAGTATTCATGCAAATTTCTACCAAAAAAAATAACCAAACCAAAAGAAAAGTCAGAACGAGGGCTTCCTACCAAGGCCAATAACTGTATATAACAAAGTATGGAAAGTGTTTAGACTATCCACTGATAAGAAGTTGTGGCATCAGAGATATGCGATTACATGAAACAATTACACAATCATTACCTCATTGCTGTGTATAATTAATGACATTGTATATTGTCAAAGTCAGGCCAGCCCCCCATAGACCAAAGTTACAATTAACAAAGACCTCTCCCGGGACTAGCTGACTGCAGTGTCAATACTTTGATTCAATGTTTTTATCATTCTGTCATTTTATCGGCAGGTAGTCTATGGATTCCCCCGTGTAAACGAGTGGTATGAGAGAGTACACACAATCAGTCATCCACCCAATCAAAGGTCATCGTGGCCTTGTTTGATTATTGGTTAATTAGTCCCCCGTTTTTACTCATTGTATGAATCACAATTTTTCCAATACAAACACAAAACTTTCTCATTTTTTTCTATTTTTTTTCAAAAGGTAAATCTTTAAGATTTACATACCTCTGAGGATGTGGACATTTTTTTTTCAAATCCAGAAAAAAAAAATTACAACACAGTGAAATTAAAATTCCCAAAGCAAAGTTTTATATTCCCAGAGTAAAATCATTTTTCCAAGTTGGACAAAGAAAGAAGCCTCCTCCGTAGCTGATGAATTCTGAGCTAGCAGTCGACCGACCGAGGGCGCAGGCAATCTTCTTTTTCTTGTGTGATCTATATATAAATGTTTAACTCCAGACAAGACACTTCACATTCAGTCAGATAAATAATAGATAGTTCTGTGGTGCAGGTAGAGAGAGAGAGGGGTTAAGGCTCAGCACATACAGCCCTAAATCCAATTAGATCAGGTAGTATAGTCCACAATTAAATTAACATCCCTGGACAGAGTAAGTGCCCCACTATAACGGCAATCACACAAATACTGGCCACCCTAAAAAGTCTCCAGACTGATAAAATTATCTTTAACAACACCTGGATATGAGCATCAAGGTAACACCAACACAAGGTTCTTACACAGAATACTCCAGTTTAGTCTGAAATATCTCCAGCACTAACACTGCACGTATGTTAAAGTCCCACAAAAGTCTACATTCCTTGGATTGTTGAGTATTTTTTAAACAAACGTCCGATAAACACCAATGTTTGAACACAATGCTTGGCGCAATCGTCCTTCAGTAAAGATTACCCAGCCCACTCTTTGACTGAAAAGACTCTCAACAAAGATATTTAAACTTTTCACGGCAAGCTGCACACTGAGCGCTATAAATACATCCCCTAATGCTTTCTTTTCCCCTCTCCATGTGCTTTCTTACAGCTGTCATATAAGAACATATCAGCTCCCTTTCTAAGTCTGACTGTAGCTGGTCCCTTTGGTAGTACTACAAGCTGATGACAACTCACACCAACCATGTACTAGGCTGCAATCAGGGAGCTTTGTTATGAGGCCCCCTCGGGGGATAAAATCTGCTCTCAATCACCCTATTGTCAAGACCCAAAATACCAAATGGTATCTTCACATTTGTGGAAAGGCAAATGAAAAGGCAAACATTTAGTTTATCAATGCATTTTAAGATAGATTTTTTGGGGGAAATTTATAACACCATATTAGGTTAAACAATTCTCCCAAAATAAAAAGTGTTGGCTAATGTATGCATATTTGTGGTTTGAATGTTTTAGCTTGTCTATTAAAATGTATGATACCAGACTGAATATAAATGTGCAAGGCAAGGCTGTTATGCAATGCTTTTACTTTTTAAGTTCTAGAGGAAAAAAATTTATGATTTATGATATAATATGTCATGTACACAAATGCATGCAGCTTTGTCTATTTTTGAACTATGTACATGTACCACTTAAAATAAATCACGTACGGCAGTGTGGAAATACCTGTAATATAAAAGAGGAAAAGAAAGGTGTGTGAAGGATTCTCTTGGAGAGAGAGAGAGAGATAGTTTTCAAAATGCTTCTTGTTGGCTATATGTCACTTCTTATCCTTCAAATTCATCACCTTGAGTTTCAGCAATGAAAGACTTCCTTCATCTTGTTCAATTGAAAGGGGAAATTCTAGATATAAAAGTAGTTTTGCTATCTAGACTTTTGTTCCATGTCAACTGAATAAAAACAAATTAAAAACATATACAATAGAGATATGAATAGTGAGAACTTCATAGAGAATCCTGAAGAGCTCAATTTCAAAAGCCATCTATTATCATTAACTGTAGGTCTATATAAAATAACTGATATAATTAAACTACCCTTATTTCTATTGTTTTCTACCCAATAGTTGATGTTCAGCACAGTTTTTATAAGAATCAAAATAATAAGAAGTCAAGTGAACAATTTATTTGACAGTTTTATTACAAAATTCTTTCTGAAAATGTACCCAAATTAACTGATACTGCCAACTTGGTCAATGAACTTTGTAAGATAAGTTCTCTAAACATTGCTTTAGCCAAGTCATAAATGACACTTTCTACGTAGATATTTCAGAATACCTCTCTATATTCTAAAAAGATACAATACCCTCTGCCAGGCAATCATCTTGGTTGACTTTATATATACCGTACTAGTTTTTTAAAGTAATTGTTCAATTCCCCCCCCCCCCCCCTCCCCCAAATTTTATATGTATATTTTGACTTCCTCTGGATACATGTAACTCTGGTTTATAAAAGTAGTCACCCAGTGCTGTGCTAATTTTGAAGCATGTTTTAAAGTATCTAATTAACAGACACTTGGCGCCTGGAACCATTAATGGTACAGAATGAAATATAGTACATATGCCAGTATTTGTGATAATTTGACAAATTTCTGAACTGAAGTGGAAGTTAATCTTTTTAAATAAAATATTCTCTCTTCTCTCTCTCTCTGTGTTGCTAAGGTTGTGTTCTTGTATATGTACTCGGTCACTGCATGTCATTTGCTTGCAGAGGTTCCGTGACAACAACAGGAAGAGACAGAATCACAAAACAAGAGGCAGAAACACAACACCTCTCGTAGAACACCGGAAAGGAGGTACAAGGGGGCTAATTAACAGTTACAGAGGTTCAAAGACCATCTCCATCACTACTCCCTACTGTTAACTCCCCATGTCCAATGCATCTGTTCAATGGCTGGCCCTGTACATCATACACATCTTGGCTATACTCCTTTAGAATGACAAGGTAACCCTTCTGTTGATTCAGAAAAAACAGTTAAAGAAGTTAGCAGTTGTGTGTATGCCTCTCAACAAATGCTTAACAGAACCTGCCTTCTCAATTATGTCTCTGTGTGTGTAACTACTAACTAAACCCCGAAATGATTTACTGGTAAAGATGGCAATGAAGAAGAAGAATCAAGAGTCTGACTCTTCACTTCTCCTCAATGTTTTTGATGCTTGTCATTCTGATTGCAGCTTCATCTGAAGTTTTGCAACTACATTTGAAGTTCAGCAGATCTTCAATGTCTGTTGAGTTCTGGATCATCTATAGATAGCTCACTGACACAGTTACTCTATCTAAAGATCATTCTTCAACCAAACTTCAGAGATATATTTAAAGCGAATGTCTGGAGGATTCTTGAAAAACACAAAAATTATGAATAGCATATGAAAAACTGTATGGCGTTTGATACCCCAGGTGCACAAAAAGATGGTTAGATAAATAACTTCCTGGGCCATTCATAAGAAATGCCAGCCATTTAATTAGCCAAAAATGATTCAAATAGATACATCTGCATGATGGCTGTGATCATGCAAAGAGCCCGAAATATCGACTGTTACATGATTTGTACACTGTTGTCTTTACAATGGATGATCCTTCAACACTTGACGAGGAACTCTGCTTCTGATCTATATGTACATCATTTAAATAACTAAACAATATGGCATCCAGAAATCCATAAAAACATTTTATTGAAACCCCAGTGTTTGCAGTAACTGTCTTTTCTAAGGAATCGATTGACCTTTACAATATTCCTCTATCCTTGATCTTGAGCCTTTGAAGAGATATGTTGTTTTATCCCCTTACTGATAAAGCCTGTAATCAGGTTGGGCTAGTAGTATCCCCACAAATCCCTATCACTTAGCATCATCTTAAATGGTAATTATAACAACACATTTATCTCTACAGGGGAGATAAGCTGGGAGAATGATCTCAGGAAAGCCTGCAGTGATCTCCCCTGGAAGCTTACTTCTTCCTGTTTAACTAGGGGGTAATGCTCTAGGCACTGATGGAAGTGACGCAATTCTTGAAATCTTCCACAAACTCACAAATCAATACAGAGTTCTCAAAATCACAGTGTTATCAATGTTTCTTGCCTATCTTTCTTGCAAATTGACCTCAATGAGTAGCAAGTAAAACAAAGTCAGTCATAACTGACCAAAAACCCTATCTTTATGATTGAACTTTTCGAAAGTTCATTTCAACAGATGTCACTATAGATATCATCTTGAAGGGAATAGTTTCACTAAGACAAAGTCATTCCTATACAAAACACAAAAGCTGGTTATTTCTGTTATGAAGGTTGACAAATGAATTCTGACAGGGAATTTTTGTAACTTCTAAAGGCATTACTGCTTGTGTATACTTGATCCAAGCTTCCAATAAATCCCTGTCATATTACATTTGACAGAAACAATATTTAACATAGAAATAACTGTCTTTAATGCATTTCTGTAAATATCTCTGAAAAGATTAGTGTGTCTGCACAGATGGCATGAAGAACACTTTCCTATGCCTGCAGATTGAAATTCATGCATGCTCTAATGTTTTGAGCAATATAACTATAAACCTATTTTTAAAAGCAGATAGAAGATTTCTGAGTTGAGTTCCAAAAACTTGACACCATCATGTGTAAACTGACGTGATCATATATATTATTGGTAAACTAGCTGCCTTTGTACTTCTATTGTCTACTGGGGGTTCAGATTCCTTGGTCTTCTGAAAGAAGGATCTGTCAATCAATGCTCATACATGTATTTGCCTTTTATTTTATCAACCACACAAGATAACGTAACTGAGATTAATTTGCATTTCATAAATACCTCACTTTTTAAAAGTTTATTTTAGGTAGGAGTTTTCGGGTTGAAAGAGAACGCACTTTGATCAATATCAGTCTTAAAAATGCCAACCAATTCCAGGGAACCGTTTTTCTCCAAAAGACGACACTTGACGGTAAATTAATAACGAATGAACCAGATGAATTTCAAGAAGTGCTGAGTGTGATGTAGCGATGCACTTTTGATTCAAGGGGCACACATAAAATTTGTGATCCCCAAGGCTATATAGTGCTCTAAACCCCAAGTCAGAAGGAAACTGAATTACAAATACACATCCTAAAATTTATATGTGGATTTTTAGCAAAACTTGAGAGTATATTCCTTCATTTGATATCACATTTATACTAGAGACCTACATGGAAACCATAATAGAAATAAATCAAATTGGCATTGACCTGTAAATGATGCAAAGGTTTCCACATCCAACCCAAACACAATTTTAAAATACCGGTAGAGACAAAAAGAGATATTCAGCTGTTGTTTAGGGGTATTATTATTTCAAATTGATCATGAAATTGCATAACACATGTCAAAACAGCCCATTGCATTCAACGCCAAAAATAACCTCCAGAGCTCCTCATGAAAGAAAAGACGAATCAAAATGCAACAACAAGGGTCGATGAGGCACTGCAAATCAAAAACAATTGGCAAAGATACTTCAAGTGTGCCATTGTAGCATGTATGCCAAGATTTTGGAAATCTTAGAGGAAACAGGTAAAAAAAAAAACAAGCAAAAAACTCAAAATGTTACGTCCCAAGTCCGACGAGAGATACATGTACCGGTATATCCATTCTTTGATGTAATGTACATGTCTTGTTCTTCCAATTTTTAAGATGACCACAGTACATGTACTTTAAGCACGTGTAACAGAAATAAAAAGTAATGTTTATTTCTATTATCCTGTCAGGTAAAAAGGTTGCCCCACCGTGGAATGTCAGCAATGTCTTTGAAGGTTAGTGGACTAAGTGAATCACAAAGAGAAAGGTGTTAACATGGCTGTAAAACTTGCACATTGGCTGACAACAGGACAAAGCTCTAACTACACAGACTGGCCGGGTGACAAATGAAGGGGAGAGGGTTGTAAAGAATTAGTACACCTGTACATTTCTTCTACTAAAAGAACAAAAATCAGCTCTGGTTTAACTGTTATGGTGCTACAGTGTTATTTTACAACAAGAGAAAGACTGTATCTTTAGCATAAGCCTGAGCAATGGAGAGTTAGAACTATCTGCTTTTTACTTTTCAGAAAAATTACAAAACTGCTGGCTCTAAATGCATCACAGAAATTGTTCATTTTAGATACTGTGCACCATTTGGAACAAATTATCTCTGTAGAGGAGAGCGTAGAATTTTAATTGGCCTGCTATAAGTTGGTGAGGAATCTGACGGGGTCTGGGGGCACCTGCTGGGCTCTGTGTAATGGCCCCCATCATCCGTCAGACGGGGAGAGCTGTTTTATCTGTCTCAGTGCCACTCAGCCAGAAGATGTCCTGCCGCCTTCAATGCAATATGCTTCAAGCACCTGGCAACCTTCTGGCCCTGCAATCTCCAGGCCAGGACGAAGTGTCCTTGAACTGATCTAACCCAAAATAGTACCTCAAATCTGATTTTATTGAAAATCTCTAATAATTCTGTTTGCTGCAAAAAATGCAAAGACACATGACAGTGTTCTTATCAAATCTGACTCCAAAATAACACAGGTGTCCTATTTGGAAATCTTCTGAGGGTACTAGTTCACAAGGAACACTGACCCTCTTTTTTTCACAGTTCTTTGACCTCAGGTAACCTGATCCTGAGACAGGTATCTTACCCAGGTATTACGTTGTTTTTTAATTCCTTTCAACATCCAGATCAAATTGACCTGAAACATGATTGATTTAAAGTGCATTGCTCACGCTAACTTTTTTTTCGGTGTTTCTCAGTAACTTGTTTACCTGGGGCTGAACAATAGTGTAATTGATTAGTTAATCTGATAATGCTATGGATAATTCAGCAGTTCATGTCTTGAAACCCCCCTGGTTTTTGAGGGATTCATTGTACTGTGGTAGGTTTTGGAGTCCACAAGACAAAATCTACCCACCAGTGTCTGACAGGTTCCTTTGTGGGCTCTGTCAAACTGAAATTTATTATCAGGTTCGTGATCATGACTATCTCCTATAATCGTAGACATCACAATCTCAGGTTTTTCTCGCTATCTCTCTCAAAACATTTAGGATATAAAGAAAAGAAAAGATGGAAGCCACTGATTGTTGAAAAATTGATCGTTATGGATCACACAGCACCTCCACAGAAGCTGTTACAGAAACATATTTTGTTACAATTGTAAATTAATCCATGTACAACTTTAGGATTACTAAAGTTTTTGGTTTCTCAACATTATGGGATTAACGGCTATATTCCCTACACTGTTACACTGTTCAATATTGCACAGCCTTGATAACACAACAAAACAGTCAAATAAATATTTATCTTTTCAGAAGCTTCAGAAAACATTCCTAATCAATTGTTACATGGTCATTGATCACTCGTTTTGAGTTTTCCTAACTGGTTTTCACATTGCCGCTATTTACACTACAAGGGAAAGTTTAAATATTTGTCTAAGCATGTCTTGTCTGTGGCTTGTAGAGCTCCGAGCTCTCACAAAAAAAGAGAAGCCTTGAGTAAACTTTCTCGGTAAGTGAAGTGGTCAGTTTGTGGTCACTTCCCCCCCCAAATACTACCAGATTTAAATGTATGTACCATTCACTAAGTACAATGATGAACTTTGAAATAACTTGGCTATTTCCTGCAGGGATAGCACACAGCAACAAGGGGTCGTTCGATTTAACTAAACAGGCTGTGCTCCATGACGAAAAATATACCCCATATGTAAATATAAAGGTATTATTCCCAATCTAATATCACCGTGCAAATATGTCTAATCCAATTATAATTGCATTCATGACCACATTTTTGCATGGCTTATGAATTGAAAAAAAAAAGATTTAAAAAGGAAGGGTGCAGAATAGATGTGCATTAGAGGTTGAATAAGGTTTTGGGAAAATCTAGCCCTCAGTTTGAGCAAATGTGCACCTTCCTTCAACCTTTTTACGACAACAAATTCGGTCAAATATGTGTTTTACCTCTGAGAACACTTCCCTAGGTCTTGGTCCTAAATCACAATGAATTATGTAACAAAATGCCTTTACATATATATTAGAACTTTTAAAATTCCCACTTCAAACAACAGAGGAATTAAATTTGTTTTTGTGGGCCCCTTCGGGTATTATTTCGTTTAGGCCAGGTGTTAATTCGTTAGGAGGTTGTTAGCACCACCTGGTTATCAATCACAATATGTGCATATAGCTCAGCATGCAGTCCGAATACTTTGAATCATCAATTATCTTATTCTAAAACAAAATGCACCATGATAAAACAATTCTTGATTATTTACATCTGCACATTTCAAGGGATATTGAAAAGAGTTTGAATTTACCTCAGAAACTTCAATGTTTTTCTTCACACCCATCTTGCAGTTGAATTTCATCAATTATTATCACCCGACCATCCGAATCAAGTTAAAAATCAAGATCTGACTTTAGTCATTTTCTTTTAGATCTGAACAGTCATTTTTAGAGGAGGTTTTGAACCAATAACCCCACGAGAAAAAGGATCTATCCCAAGAGTCTTTATTAGGTACATGTATAAGGCTATGACATCAATGACATAGTCTGTTTGAAAACATGATATGGCGAGCAGATATGTCAACAATTTACGAGTAGATCACGATTTTTCTTATGTCTACACTGGACCACTTAACATTCATTGCCGCCTTAGTAAACTTTCTCACAACTCAGTACAGAATGCTTCCTAAATCAAGGACAATTTTCCTGTTTTGGTAAGCTCATATAAACTTGTTAGGTGTAACTGGAGAAAATTCAGCCCTTATAAATGTGCACTGATCTATATACGTGCATGATTGCAAATGATGGTAAGAGAAAATGTCAATGAATCAAAGCATGAAAATTCAAACCACAAGACTGACTAGGGTCAATCCATTCATAAATCTCAATGCTGATTCTGAGGTTTGCCAATGACGAAATTTCTGAAGATTTTTCATCATAATAAGTGGCTATTCTTTTTTGCTGTATATTGCCAAAGTTTGCCCGTCAGACATTTTTGCGGACATATAAATCTTAACATTAAACAAGTATTTTAAGTCAGTCTGGACTCTAAAATTAATTAGCATCTTGAAAATTGAATCATTCCTTTGACACATGAGATTTAAATTTATACATGCACACTCCAATATATGGGTAATTATAATGCAAGGACCACAATATTCACCACTGTGACGTCAATCATTTACATAATGGGAGTACTGATCGAAGGTTTCCACCGGAGACTCATATACCTGTGTTTACACCTGGGACGGGATATGAACAAGTAGGTTAGTGTACACAACAATGACTGTATGGTGTTTATGTCCTAGAAGTGACAAACTGCTTATTTACCATGCAATATACTTGTCCCTGAACAGGTGTGTCAAAATACCTAATCAGGTGTACTAAAGGATTACGGGATTATCTACACTGTACCTGTTGCTGTCCGTACAACGAAAGCTTTGTATACAAAATAACGCAACAGGATTCCATGGACAGAGATAAATTATGAAAAGTTAAACAAACTTAAAAGTTACCAAAGCTCTTAATCTACATCCTAAAAAACAACGAAGGCCATTTCCATACTCATGATACACATAAGCCATGGATTTCTGTCAAGATAGGGTATTCTTTTAGATGAAATCTGTACATTACATAGGCAAGTACTCTGATATATGTCACACATACTTAAACTGATCGGTATCAGTTGAAAAGTTATTTCACGGTCCATAAACTGAACTCATCATCAGTGTCATCTGTATATCTTTACTTATCTGTCAACAGGTAGTGAGGAGGAGTTGTTTGTGAAGCATATAATGCAGAAATCTAAATATTCTAAATTCCACAGAACTCAAGACCTGTTTCTATGCCCATAAATAGTTATAAACTATTCATATCTTGGATCAACCAGTGAATTAAACCTTTATAAAAGAAGATGTTTGCCAAATATCTATAAACATATTATGATTATGGTTAAGTTCAAAGACCTTTCCACCTATTTATTCGTCTTCACTACATCCTAGATATATTTTAATATGCTAGCTATAAATTTTAATAATTTTTTAAAAAGTTACCTTCATTTTCAGAATATGCACAGGTGGCACAATGAGTCTATGTTCTCTTTGACATTAAAAATCCATCATCAACTTGAGTAATACGTTTACACTACATAGGCGTCGGAAGCAAATTGAAAGTGGGGGGGCTAGACTAATCCTCAGAAATATTGAGAAAAAAGTAATTCCAAAAATCATGGAAATCCTAATCCGTGTGGGGGGGGGGGGGGGGGGGGGAGGAAGTATACCTATACTTCCAAAAAAAAAAATTACTTACCAAATTTTTTTTTCCAAAATCATGAAATTCCTAATCCGTGGGGGGGGGGGGGGGGGGGGGGGGGGGGGGGGGGGGGGGGGGGGGGAAGTATACCTATACTTCCAAAAAAAAAAATTACTTACCAAATTTTTTTTTCCAAAATCATGAAATTCCTAATCCGTGGGGGGGGGGGGGGGGGGGGGGGGGTTGTATGCTTCTGAATCTAACTTCTCAATCTTTCAAGGTAAATTTAGGAACAATAATCTTTCCTACGACAAAAAGTGGGGGGGCTGAACCCTCTATTATGCTATGTTTGTAATGGTTAGGTATAACTTAGCAAAAAAAGTGGGGGGGCTAAGCCCCCCCTAGCCCCCCCGGTTCCGACGCCTATGCACTAAAGAAGAAAAGTTTTACAGAGTTCATACAAAATGTACAGGGAGAGAGAGAAGCATTGAAAGGTCAAGGAGCCTAGCGGAGAGTGGTCACCACTGACCATTGACCACTTCCCTGCCTGTGGGGCAGGGCCTGATTAATGTGAAGGACTTGTCACGGCCTTCCACATGGCATATGCTTACAACAAAACTCATTTACAACTCTGTCACTGTCTCTGTTTGGAGATGATTTTATCAATCAGTTACAAAGCCTTGGTGGCAGTCCTAGAAAGAGTACAAGATTGACTGTATATATACAAAGATAAAAACTCCAATTCTTATTAGAAAGTTAGCACGTAATATGTTTATTGACACAAAGATTGGATTAAACATGTACTTAGAAGTTTCCTGCTCTTTCGTAATAAACTCAACTATTTTATTATTTTCATATTTGTTTAATATATTGTAGAAATATTTGCTCAGAGCTCAGCATTTGTGTTAGTGTTATTCCAGGATATAAAATTTTTGCATGCATCACTAAAACCAGGACATAATCCATATTTTCCTTATTAAGCCATTAAAGTAATGGGCAATTCCTGTGGAAGCACTGAAAGGGGACATAACTGAGCAATAAAAACTCAATCATGGTTGTCCATTTAGCATTCAGTCCTGTCCATCTAATACTGATTTATTGAAATGGTCAAATTAAACAAATGACAGCTTGTAATTGAATCTGATCACCTTTGCTAACATTATGGTCACCTTAATGCACATTAAGTGAATATCCCAAGGGGAATAACTGCAGGCACCACTGATATTCAATTTCTCTTTTCTTCATCAAATATATAGGATTACCCGTGACAGCCATTATACCTGTAATGAATTGCAATTCAGATGGAAAATGAATGATAATTAATCTTGTGAACACAAAAAAGTTTACATATACACTTCATTTTCTGAAGCAGGGTTTCCCATATCCTATTTACTCCCTGTCTTCTAATGCCGATGCAGTAATTGGTCTATACAGAACAGAAGTGTTTACTTAACCGTATTTTTATAAAACCATGTTTGATGTCACGATGAAGTACAGATGACTTCTAAATATAGGCAGTCTATTTATATGATCTATACAGAGAAATTAAAGGACAATTTTAGGAAGTGAAATGATGTCAAACCTAATCTTTCAGTGACAAAAAAGAGAGCTTTTTCATAGGTAACTTTTCTTTAAATTTTGAAAAGATTCCATAAAACAACCTGTTACAGTATTATGAACGCGCATTAAGCTATTTAGCTCTGGGAAATATGCATTAAAATAGTTAAGTTTTGTGCATTCAATTAATCAAACCAGCCAACAAAGAACTGTATTGGATAAGGTCTAATTTCTGATCCCATTTTTTATAAATTTGAAAAAAAACCCATCCTATTATATAAATATTTTAATTAAACATAAAACTCAATATGTAAGCTACAGAAATTTATAAGTTTTACAACATCGCTCATTCCTCATGCTTCTATGACGTCACGTAAATGGGCTTTTTTCTGCAATTTCTCAAAAGTATGAAGAATTCATCAGTTTTTCTTCAAATTCAATAGTAGAAAGTTTGTCAAATGTTGCTCCAATATCATTCTTTCATACATTATTGTTCATATTATTTTGCATATCATTCAAAAGTTGTGTTGGAGCAAGCACATACTCTCAATGTTTCCTTTTAAAAAAGAATGATAGAAAATACCTTAATTTTGGCTAAAACACATACTTTTTGTAATATAAGCTCATTGCTGATATATATCATTTCTATTAATATGACACTGATTAGACAATTTATTTTTACAAATTTAAATTAGATATCTTTTAATCTATATTTAAGGAAATTTCTAAAGCTCTAGCTTTCTATTCATTACTTTGAGTTTTGGGGCATAAAAACACTTTATCAGGCACATATATATAGTCCTCACGAATCAGTCCTATATATACAAAAACAGGTTTATGCAAAATGAATTCAAGAATTATTATGGAGAGATCAAAACATTTAATCATCTTGACACTTCAATTATATTTATGTAAAAATGAAAGCTGTCTGCATTACTGCAGCATGCATATACAGGTCTTGCAGGTTTTATGAATATTTAATTTTTCTATCTACTGGTATATTCTCACTACGCGTATTGTGTTAAAATAGGAAAAACGGGAATGGCTAAAATTATATAAATGATGGATTATCAAAGAATAAGAGATCTAATTTGATTTAATTATCTTAATTTCAAAGTGTGGGATTTACAAAAGAGGATTAACACTATTTTTGGCATTATATGAAATTTATGCATTGGAGGCCCGTTCATTGACAAAATGAACCTATTAAAAATGCTTTCACGTTGAATATGTCTTTAAGAAATTGTTTCTGGACACAAGTCTAAATTTAGGAAATTGTTTCATAGTATATTATTAGCAGATCCTAACTGAAAAATACAAGTATAAGTATAAAACAGTGCCATTATAACTTTTAAATTATTCTTATATCATTATGTGGAGTTACTTGGAATACCTGCAGACAATTCACAGCAAAATTTGTGAATTTCAGATTATGACATATTAATTGTTGTAAAGGTGCATGGTTTAATGCTATTTCCTTGAAACTAAGATTTTAAGAAAATTGATGGCCACCAAATAACCACATTGATTCTGACACGTGCCTTTCCAAACTGTTTCTTAATTTCTTTCAAGAAGTGCCTTAATCATAATAGCTAATGTATGAAGGCTACATGCAAAGGAGATTAGAGTCAAAAATGACATGTTTTGCAGAAGTGAAAACTTTTGTCCCCAGCTTGGAGTCAGTATAAATAACACACATGGCACTGTATATACAAACAACAGTCCCACTGGTGTTCTCACAACTGGTGGTCAAACTCCACAAACAAGCTCATTGTCAGGGTCTATCGATTCACACAAAATGATTTATATTACATTTGGTGCAGAGCTAGTAGGGTGCATATCATGCCATTCCCACCCTATGTACGCAAATGTCCCCGTGTATGGTGTATGTTATAAATACCGATTACACACCAAAACAAGCATCGGTTTGGTCCGAGCGGATCACGCTTTACCCCCAAGGGCTCTATCTATCGGAAGTGCCTCTAAGTAAACATGTCAAAGTTTACATGCAACTTTCAGGGGGAAATATATTTCACTGGTTAATGTTACATGCCCCTACAAAATAAAATTAGTTGTGTAACTGAAACCTACCTGGCGAGCTGTCATTGCGTTTTGATGATAAAAATTCTACTCAAATTGGAAGTCCTAAAAGCAGACGTTAATATCCATGTGGCAAACTTAAAACACAGGTGATCGCTTTAACTCGACATTCAACTACACACTCCCAAGAGTAGTTTTTTTTTTTCAATTGATCGGCCTGTTCGTCACAACTTATCTTAATTACGAGGTTAAACAGATTAGCTCAATCAGACCCATCTGAGTAGACCATCGTCACTGTGCCCATCCAAAAATGAAATCGTACACCTGTGTGACGTCACGACGACGAAAAAGCGCGCGAAAGTTCAAACATAAATTGCTTCGTCAAGCGACGAAGAACTGGACAGTGACAATTACTGATATATATATGATAGTGTTTAGACTTTCGGAATTTTGAATGTGATTTAATAAACTAGAAATATACATATGTATATATGATGATATGTTCCTGGTACAAAATTGCCGCCCATATACGGTTGCAAAACTTTTTTCCTGGTTCCCAACCAATTTTTGAAATTGGATAAGCCCACCAATAATAGCCGGGTGTACATGTATATATAAATGCATCTTGTCACGAGTATTCCATAACACGTACGGGATGAAATGAAATGTTTATAATGCAACAACTAGGACACGAGGAAAGTACTTGTAAAAAAACATTTTTAATTAAAAATAAATGCAGTATCTGACGGCAATATTATTCTCTCTGAAAGGAAGAATGACCCACACTAAAATGTTTCTGGCGCTCGTTTCTATTTTTTGTACAACCGGAATAGATGAGCGCCAAAAACATTTTAGAGTGGGTTGTATAAAAAAATCTGCATCCCTGTATATTTTTTTCCTGGAATGTCCAACAACGTGTATGTACAAGTACAAATTTGGTAAGACTTCATTTGTCAAACCGGTGTACGCCGAACACGCCGATTGACCCGGCTTGTTGCTTCATTTGATCCACAGGCACCTGTCTGACGTTATATATATTTTCTCATAATTATTAGGTATATATTTTTTGGTATCATGTTTGTTCGCCCTACATGTAACTTCCCGTTCGCCAAGGGTCTGGTCGCCATAATTAATGTTCGCCATACACATGTACCTTGTTGCTCCATATCCCGTTTGATTTATTGTACATATTATGTTCAAATATCGCATTGATTTTGTCACCTTTTCATTTGCTGTATTTATTTGACTGTTTTATATTTTAAGATGTACAGATACTGTTGTAATGGTTATAATTATACTAGTACAGTAAATTACATTGTGTTCACGTCATAGTTTGAAAATAAACAAATAAATAAATAAATAAATAAAAGGAAAATCAGCTCTTTTGATTTTGAGTAATATATTCAATTTTTTTTACCAGCTAAAGTATTTCATTCATCTTTTCCAAGACCATGTAGCTGGGTCAGTCTGGTCATTAGACTATGTATTGTATTCACTGTGTGCAAGTTTGTTTTTATATAAATAATTTGATACTGTATTTATAAAGACATAGCGGATTCCAATAGCTTAGGGTTAGATGATGTAATGAGATGAACAAATGTAGATATATATTTGTTAATAAATCGGCATATTCATTGATTGCAATTAGTAAACGAACGTACGTTCGTTCAAAACGTTATACATGTACAATATGACGTTTAATGAAAACAAGTCTATAGGTTTCCTGGTGTTATTTTGTCAGATTTTGAACAAAAAATATACAGATTACAGTCAGTTTGCCCTTTTTTGACCACTCATTTGTAAAATTGGTATTTCAAACACAACACTAAGATATTTTTCTCAACTATATATATATATATATATATATATATATATATATATATATATATATATATATATATATATATATATATATATATATATATATATCTTTTGCAATGTGCGAGCTGAAAAAATCGTACAATGGATTGTTAATACATGTATCAAATAATCACAGGAACGGAAGGTTGGATTTTTTAAAAAATATATACAATGCCCCCCCCCCCCCAAAAAAAAGGCTAGAAAAATTCTGAATTTATCAGTTCAAATCTCTTGAAAATTGGTCAAGGCGTTATTTTTTAACAATTCTTTGAAAAGGTTGATTTTCAATGAAATACATAGTGGAAAAAATTGTACACAACGTTTTACTTTGTCCATATATATATGCGAAGTAGACAGAGACTGCGTCTAATGCATAAATTACGTGTGGGCTATCATTCTGGCAGATTAAATTATTTGGTATTTGTTGAAAAACTACTAGTATAGTATGTCTCAAGCATTATAGTTTCTGTCACATTTGGATGAATTTTAATAAAAATTCACATAAATGTACTTTTGAAAGAAGTGGAATGGAAATCGATGAAAGGGACAAATTCCAAGATTTATTCACTGACAAAATATCATTTTTCTCAGTCGGAAAAATTCAGAGGAACTAAATCATACTTTTTATATAACAGTGATTTATTATGGGAAATGTTACACCTTTTCGCCATTCGGAACTTTAAAAAAATTGATTAACTCAACGATATATTTGAAGTTCAAGGTTTCAGGTAGTCATTATTTTTACCATTGGATATTGAAAAAGTACTAAAATATCAAATTTTTATCATGAATTACAAATTAACAAATATAATTCCATACTTTCTATTCATTTTATTCGATAAAGTAATTTAATATCAATTTTAAAAATGCATACTGTTGCCATAGTGTGGTCATTAAACAGATGTTCATCCCATAAAGAAACAGTCTAATGGGATGAATTAATTTCCTAATTAACAACATTTTCTAACACCAAATAAAAAAAATCATCAGGTATCAGGAAGGGGGGGGGTGTCATGGGAAAATTCAAATATTTGTTTATACAAATAGAAACCTTAAAATCCCTATCATTCACGGATCTTTTGAGCCGAGTTTAGTTGAAAATTGGCTCAGTGCTTCTATAGAAGTTGAAAATGCTAAAAAGTGCTTCTATAGAAGTTGAAAATGCTAAAACAGTTTACACACATGTACACATAAACTATGTTTTGTTCACAACATATAAATATTAAAATGAAGCTAATGGCCAATTCAAACGCCCTCAACATATCCATGTAGTCATTTAGTCTCGCAAACGAAATTTTCAAGTCTCCCTACCAAACGAAGTTTGGAGACTTATTTTATTTGCTCAGATTCTTCTGCTTTTTTAACCCTGAACTTGTCCATCGCGTTTTTCAAAATGACCGACTGGAATTTTACAAAGCTCTAGGATATGATAAACCTGCATACATGTATCTACTTGTGCACACTGGTGGTTTTTTTTTCATTTAGGATCGTAGGGTTAATGGCCAATCACTTTTTTGGGCAGGCACAAAGGAGGGGGGGGGGGGGGGTCATTGCAAAAAACATTGACAAGCAAAATAAAAAAAACACGGAAAAAGGAACTTCCCATGAAAATGCTAATCCCGGGTTGGGGGGGGGGGGGGGGGGTGGGTGGTGGTAGCGTAGTCTAGTTTATTTAAAACTTCATGTTTTGTCTTAATTTCGTTATTTCCTTTCAATATCTTACATACTCCCAAAAAGTGGGGGGGGGGGGCAACTCCATAATTCACATCTTTATATGTAAATTTTACAAAAAATCTTTGCTGCAACAAAAAGTGGGCTGGGGGTAGCCCCCCCCCCCAACGATGCTACGTCCCTGTGGGGTGGTCAATGGGGTGTGGGGTCTAACATAGCATCTTATATGAAAATCGTTGACTCTATTGTAAATGCTTAAAACTTGAGAACGGCCAGAGATAATGATATGGGGTCTTCAGAATCATTTATTTACTGTTACAGGCAATATAAGGGTCACATTGGATTTGACCCCTGGGTCATCCCCTACCCAAAGGATTAGGAAATGACCAAATATAAAAAAACAACCCCAAAAACGGCTAGGATCTTGACCCCTAAACAATCTATATTCTTGTTCTCTAGTTACAAGGTAGTAGGTATGTAGGTAATGAGCCCCGAGGGTGGCCCTGACCCCCCCCCCCCCCGAAACAGGAAGTGGCCCAATATCTTGAAAATGGTTGAGATCCCCACCCCAAAACTACATATATTCTTGTTCCTTGTGTCAAGGGCCATCAAATGGAACATAGGTCATGATGACCATATGGGATTGTCCCCATGTCTTGAAATAGGAAGTGCCAAAATATCTTGAAAATAGTCAAGATTCCCACCCTTAAACCATATACATTCTTGTTCCCTGTGTCAACACAATATACAGGATATGACCTCTGTGGGACATCATGATTTTCAAGAACTGGAAATAATCAGGTATTGAATCATTTTTATATGTAAAGTTTGATCCATGTGGGTCATCCCAACCCCGAATGATGACCTCGCTTTGTTTGGGAGACATAATCACCCAGATTATAATTACATCTTCTTTTAAATAAATGCATGATGTCATATAGGACAATCACAACCCAAATCAAACACATTCATTGAAATTTAACAACTTTATTTGTGAACAACTAGCTATCTGAATACAATTAAAGTAAAAAAAAAAGTTTATATTACAAATGCCATATCTTTGGCATTTGCCTTTTTGTTCATCTCAAACAAACTAAGTCACAATTCAGGTATCATATGACAAAAAAGTTTAATACAACAGAAATATAAAGATACAGACCCTGTATAAAAAAAAAAAAATTACGGTAATAAAAAACATTGAAACATCGAAACAACTTATTTAGTTCATTATAAAATAACTTGCACATGTTTGTGAAATTCTAAATAAAATGATATGCATACAAATACTATTGATCTGGACACTAAGGGGATTAGGGAGTAACAGCCTAATGTAGTTTGAAGGAAGACAACTCTGGGTGGACTTAAATCAGAAACATGGAAGCTGCTCAGAATAAAAGAGAAAATACTTTAGAACTGTTGAGACAAGAGATCAGAGCATTTTAAGGAAAGAGGGAATTCACAAAGAGTAAACGGAAAGGAGAATCTTATGACAGAAAATTCAAGAATGTTCAGGAATAAGAAGGAAAGAAATGATGAGTCTTGAAACCATGTGGCGTATCAATGTCAATGGTTAAAAAAGACACCAGAAAAACAATGAAAGAAAACTTGAAAGTGACAAATTCTTAAAAAGAATCTTGGAGAGAAAATAAGTGCAATTGCTTTCATGACTTTTGAGTCCTTACACACTTCAGGAAGTAGACTGCACATGTCTGATATACTAAGCTGGAAACGCAAGATTGGCATTGCTTACATACTTTTTTCAAAAGATCTCTGAGGTAGTTTTCAGCATATGAAGCTGGAAAAGAAACTAAGGTATTTTAGAGAATCTAAGATAGAAACTGAAATCAAGAGAGAAACAAGAGAGAATGAGAGACAAAGACAGAGAGATAGACACGATCTGGAACCAAAGGGACACAGAAGACGTTGAACAGTTACAGTTGAACAGTTAAAAGTTGATGGCACTGAGACAGGGGATAACACAATTATTTGGGATGGAGTCTTGAGAAACAGAGCACAAGATTGTAGATGAAAAAAAGTTGATGACACACAAGTAAATGACACATGTATTGAGAAATATCAATATCAGTAAAATCAGATTCGTTGATCCGCTTATGTGGATTGCTACAGTGGCAATATATGCGAGCAGATCAAGAAATCTGATTTGTAAAAATAAACTGAAGAAATATGGAGCTGACAGAAGATGAAAACATCCTAGAAAACAGACTTGAAATATTTTGAACACATTGTACCCGTAGTCTTTCTAATATGAGAACACTATATACATGTATAAAAAAAACCAACAATGGATTATTGATTTTGAAACTTTGATAACAGGCAGGATATGGCACTTAAAAATTTGTAAATTCTATCTAACCTGTATGGGCTATCTATGAAAACGAACACATGTGGCCTTTTGGTTGAAAAATTGAAAAAAAATTTGCATTACTGGGCAAAGATTATGAATTATGTCTTCTAGTTATGGAAATACCCAATCTCTTTATGACTATCCATAAACTGATGTTGAATAATATAGCTACAGCCGTTATCATACTTTTTACCTCCCATTGAAAACTATAACATGCACATGTATATATTGAACAAAAATTACAAAAATTGTACACGTGAAAAAAACCCATAAACCAATGTACATGTTATTTTGTACATTTAAATCTATAATGCCTTTATGTATTCTAACTAATACAGGTACATGAACAATGATCATGTACATTGGATTATTGCAAAAAGACAGAAAGCTAACAACCTATGACATAACATATAGAATATAATTCTATGTACATCTAGCAATATCATGAAATAGTATCAAACAATGGACTGGCCTTTCTTAATTTGTACAAAATCTTCTCGTGGCATAATCTACAGTACTCAACTGGTTAAACATTTTGCTTGTGCATCCACAATCAATTGACAAAAAAAATCCCAAGCCTCAAAAATTTCAAAAATTCGTTTTTTCTTTTTATTAAAATACAATTCAATGGCTTTTTGGATACCTCCCTTTCTTTTCACATTTAAAGATGAGTTGGAGATAATCAGAACATACTAGATTCATTAACCCTCTGTGATCAGGCATTTGTGGTGCGAAAACGAAACCATCAGTCGAGTGTTGTCTGGAAACTTGAAGTTATGCATTTCCTGTAAAGAGAACACAATAAATGGTAACTGTATGTCACCCATATAGGACAATGATAATTACAAGAGACAAAGAAGATGAATCTGAAAAATTGTCCTTAAAAATGGTAAATTTGTTAAGGGCAAATTTGTTCTCTGTTTTTAACCAACACTGCATTCATTTATTCAGTCCGAAATATCTGATGTTTTGCTGGCTTAGTTACTGATTTTGATATTTTACTTGCCAGTAAAATTATAATAATAGAATAGGATATGATTTCCCCCCGACTTAGTATCTACAGTCATTACAGCTTTGAGAACCTGTTATAAGTAGAGTGAACCTTGTTTGTCATAAAAGCATTGAAAACCTAACCCCAGGAGTATGACCTTACCATTATAGCAGTAACAGCCTACCTAACTTATAATAAGAGCATTGACAGCCTGCTCAATCGTAAACATTACTTACCATAATAGTAGAAACTGTCTGCTCCACCCTCCACAGTAAACCTTACTAACAATAATAGCAATAACAGCCTGCTCCACAGTCCATAGTAAACCTTACTTACCATTATAGCAGTAACAGCCTGATTCACACTCCACAGTAAACCTCACTTACCAAAATAGCAGTGACAGCCTGCTCCACACTCCACCGTAAACCTTACTTACCATAATAGTAGTAAATGCCTGCTCCATAGACCACAATAAACCTTTCTTACCATAATAGCAGTGACAGCCTGCACCACCCTCAACAGTAACCTTACTTACCATTATAGCAGTGACAGCCTGCACCACCCTCAACAGTAAACCTTACTTACCATTATAGCAGTGACAGTCTGCTCCACACTCCACAGTAAACCTAACTTACCATAATAGCAGTGACAGCCTGCTCCACACTTCATAGTAAACTTTACTTACCATTATAGCACTAACAGCCTGCTCCATTCTCCACAGTAAACCTTACTTACCATTATAGCATTGACAGCCTGCTCCACACTACAGTAAACCTTACTTACCATGATAGCAGTGACAGCCTGCTTCTCACTCAATAGTTAACTTTACTTACCATTATAGCACTAACAGCCTGCTCCATTCTCCATAGTAAACCTTACTTACCATAATAGCAGTGACAGTCTGCTCCACAGTAAACCTTTCTTACCATTATAGCAGTGACAGCCTGCTCCACACTACAGTAAACATTACTTACCATGATAGCAGTGACAGCCTGCTCCACAGAAGCGAACTTGAGCAGTGCTCCTTGACATCCTCTGGATCTGAAACAAAATAATGGATGAGAGTATTATAAATACATGACAGTGCAAGTCTCAATTTAGCTTAGTATAAAGAAATAAAAAAGTTCTTAGAAAGTGTTTCTTCAATATACTGTATGCATGAATGAATCTAACAGTCACCTTAGCCTAAACATCTCAAAAATAATCAGGAGTGGCAGGGCATAGAAAGGGATTGTACTATGTGCTACATGTATACTAGCACATGTGTACAGGTGAGACATGTATACTAGCACATGTATACCGGTTAGACATGTATACTAGCACATGAATACATGTGCTACATGTTCATGTATACATGTGCTACATGCAAATATGAGCTACATGTATACTAGCACATGTATACATGTCTGTGTGCTAAATGTACATGTATACTTTTGATAAATAAATGTAGTGCAATACATAATGGTGCCCTGGGTTATGCAGAGCATTTGTTTAATTCTATATGGTGACCACCAAACCAATCACCACATCAGATTCACAATTTACCATGGGTCACAACAGATCTCTTGAGTCTTCCATGAACAGAAAAAAAAGAAACAGAAAATTGAGAAAAAGCACATACTTGAAAATTTTCAGTTCCAACACATTTCCATATTCTGAGAATACATCGATGATGTCTTCTCTTTTGATGCTTTCTCTGAAAATAAAAATTTACTCATGAAGAGAAAGAACCCTGTTGAATTGCTTATACACTGTAAATATGCATGTATATGTATTGTACTTTAATTTGGAAAATACATGCAAATAAATTTTGCAATATACATGTATTTGTAGTGCACCAAGGGCTCAGGGTGATTCAAAAATCCTTTGAACCTTTTTTTTTTTAAATTAAATTTCTAAATAAATGATGATTATATGCTGTTCACTTCTTGAGTTAAGTACTAAACGTGCATCAGATACACTAAAAGACTTGTATATGGTGAAAAATATTCATGACAACTAAGTTTTTGAAAACCTTGTGAAATTTTCTTGCACCTAAATAAAAGTTCATTTAAAGGAAACACCCCACACAAAATTATAGTGTGATTTCTTACTGATGCCCAAAGGACTTCCCTTCCCCCCAAAATCAAAATTGGTTCAACAAAATACATGTACATGTATATACATTTTATGTAAACTATTTTATATGACTTTTAAAAGCAATTTGCTTTCCAATGAAATATAATTGAATCTTTGCAGTGAATGACAAACTTTCATGTTTCTGAACAAATGCTTTTGCTTAATGATTTTTGTTGCCAGATGAGTTAAGGTGGAATGGGACACCTCCATGTTGTGACGTATTGTTTATTGAAATGAATCATAAAATGAAGTGTAATTATATAAGTACCGGTAGTTTATTTCAGGATATTGTCACGTTACAGCGTAGAGCAGTGGGTTAGAGGGTTTACTACAAATTGGCAAGTTATGATTTGAACCCCGCTTGGGGTTTAACATTTTTTTACCTCTCCAAATATTTTCAAAAGCTATTTTTGTGGTTAAATATTGTAAAAGACCATTAAAAGTATTTTAATTATAATGTACTTAAATCCACATTGAAATCAACAGATATCCCGTACCACCTTAAGAATACTCATCAAGTAAGACTTACGGCAGGTGGGACATATGAATGACAGCAGATGGAGCGCAGGCCGTCATCACATAGTTGAAAGTGACCCCTCCTCTGTGTAGCTTACTTTTTCTGTAGTCGGCTGTCATCTACAATCGAGATACCTTTAAGAATACATTACCATTCCTTCAATAAAAACATTGCTGATCCTGAAACATTTACAGTGAATTTCTTATTGTGGATCGAGGCTGGCTTGCTGCATGAATATTTTTAGATTTAATGGATACTACAATTTATTTACAAGACCATGAACCTGGTACATATTTGCATTAACATATACAGACAGGCCACTTTGTGTTGCCACTAGTATTCCACAAATTTTGAACTTCATCCCCAGAGACTATTAATTGCTTGATTTCACACAAATATTGGTCTTGACAAAATAAAACAATTCCGCATTTAAATTGTCAATATTGAAACAAACCATATTGGTACATTCATCACATTTAATCATTTTTACTAAAATCATAGGTTATCAATGTGAATGCATTCAAATTATAAAAAATGATGTTAAAATTCAAAACTATCAGTTCCTTGATTGTTAATACATGTAATGATAATATTATGCAACAAATAACAATATAGTTTAATAGATCTACATCACAGGCACTTGCTTCTGAGAGAAAAATTTACCCTATAGTACAATCATAACACATGGTATTATTATACTATAGGGTAAAAAATTTTTCTTAGAAACAAGTGCCTGTGATCTACATGTATGCACTAGCTCATCCATATAAAAATCAAATCAAACTTATTGGTAAATATAAAAAGAATCAACTACATCAGCTCAAAAAATTAATTCAATTAAGCAGGCTCGGTGGACAACAAATTCACCATCAGATCTAGTTTAAAGTTTTAGAAATAATGTTTTAAGCTATAAACTTTGATTTTGTACCAAAAAAAAATCCATAAATATTAGCTTTAAATGTTGATCATTTTCCTTTATCTCTGTATAAAGCTCTTCTTCTTATTAAGGAGATCAATAGAGTCAAAAAAATAGCTACAACCATTGAGCCCTCTTAACTGATATAAATAATGTGTATACATTCAGACCAAGCATGATTACAAGTCCAAATTACATGTAAATATGTTTCTATAGTTGTCAAATCACTTACTTTGAAATTTTCATCAGTGTTGATTGACTTGACTCTAGAATATTGAATATGCAAAGTCTTGTTCTGCACAACCACCCTATCCAAATGTCCCAAGGCTGAAATAAAAAATAATAATAAATAAACATGAGTTTGATGAACACAGATGCTTTGAAAAGTGAATGATCTTAGGCCAAATCAAAATTATTGTTTGTTTGGAATTGCCTCTTGCCTCCTTGAAATATCCTCTGCTGATAAAATTTTAATAAAGAAGAACTTTTTTGATATTGAGAATTTTGTTTTTTACAATTTTTTAATTAGTTAATATTCAAGTTTGAAAAAAAATTCCCTCCCTCCCTCTTGGGTCTAGAAATCTACAGGTGGCAATTCCAAACAAACACTTTTGAAAGGATGACCTAAATTTTACTTAATTGGGAAGAAAACGAACCACTAGCAGCATGTTCCTCTGTATCCATCTGGACCAGGCCAGAGTTTTTCTTCTTGAAAAACAGCTTAATAATATCCACTCTTCCATACAAGCCTGCAAATACCATCATCAACCCATTTCTTTAGAATCACATGTATTTTGCATCTCTGATATTTAGACTGGTTTGGTTCACCAGCACTTGAAAGCTCAACTGGAAGAGTACCTGACTAGAGATTCAGGCCTGGATTCGAATCCCTGTCAGGTCCATTATTACTCTTGTATATTGGGACAAGATTTGTTTAAAAGTGTACCTATTTATTGTCATATTGCAATTATTTACAGTTCTTTAAAGATTATTTCTGACAATTAGATATTAACAGTTTTCAAGTTACAAATATAAATATATTTTCTTAATCATTTTGTTTATAAGAAGATTTCTAAAATTCTATCATAAGTCTTCTGAAAACCTAAATCTGGCTCCATCTTATCTAAGTTAACTAAGAAGAGCTCCCTTGTGATAGATATCAGTCTCACTTTTACAAAGGGAGGATATGGAAACTGTGTTGGAAATGTGAGACTGAGATCTAGTAAGTACTTACTGAAGAGATTGAAAAGTTTCTCTGTGGTGATACTCTGGAAAAGATATTAATTTCATATCAATCTAAATTTATCATAAATCTGTGAATAATATCCCAACAAATATATTTATATACAATGTATGAAAATCTCAAATTTAAAACAAAAACAGTAATTCCAACATCAATTTACTTTGCCCATATTGACACATTGCTTAATCATTATCAAAATGTGCTTTTAATGAGTGAATATGACTTTCAAAATTAGATGACAAATTTAGTTTCCAGAAACATGGAATTGTAAAGAGTTAAACATTATTAACCACATACTTCTTCATTAAGGTTGTGTATGAAGAGGATCCGTCCTTTTGCCTCCCTCCTACTTTCTGGGAGGGAAGATGCTGAGGAAGCACTGTGAGGTGAAATACTGGCTGACTTTTGGAAAGTCATGAGATCATCTTCATCTGTATCACCTCCCATAAAAACCCCCAAAAACATTATTATGAGAAGCTAATTCAAAACTTTAAACTTTGCTGAAGAGTATAAACTGGACGTATACATGACATCAGAGACATAAATAACAGAGATTGGCAACTCCGCCATTAGCGTGTTTTGATGTTGAAAAATATTACAGGACCAATCTTACTTTGAGAACTACATATTAGTAAAACTGAGATAATGATCTTAAACCAAAAGCTTATTGTTTTTATGAAAAATGTGCAGAGGTTTTAGACGTTTCTTTAAAACAAAAAATTGAAATACATGTATAAGATTAATAATAAAGAAAATATAATGGCAAGCTATAAAACATCGGCAAAATCTCGGACAACGGGAAGCCAACTGCCTCCTAAAACTCCTCTTTTAATATTGTTTATAAGACATAAACTCATGAAACTATAATATTTTGAATGTTTTGGTAATAGAGTTTAGCTGTTTATATCAATATAATTGTTTATTAGAAAGATATACTGATTTAAACTGGCGATATTTTACAATAGGGACCGTAAGATTTAGTGAGATTTTAGTCAGTTGCAAACCTCTGTTATTTATGTTTCTGACGCCATGATGGAGAAATAAATTTTAAAGTATATAAAAATTTGGGGATTAAAACGATTAAAAAGATTAAAACACTGCTATTTAAAGGTCATGCAGGCAGCAATGGTATTTACCCTCAAAAATTACTTCAGTCAATGCATAATGATCTAAATTAATTTCAAACTTAGAAACTGAATTATCTTGCTTTATGTAACTCAATACCTGGAGTAACAAGTGAGTCCAGAAAAGAGTTCTGGTGTAATTTGGTCTCTTGCTTAAAGGACAGTTTCTTTATCTGAGCTTGGAGACCTGAGGAACACTCTGGGCTTACAGTGCCTGTACCATTACGAGAAGGAAAAAAGTCATGGTTGACTTCCCATCCACACTGATCACAGAACATCTGATCTCGTTCGATCCAAGTTCCACATTTCTCTTCACTGCTCAGCACAATGTTTGGACAAGAGATGGCTTCTTTTGAGAAGATTTCAGGATCTATTTTCCATCCACACAGCTTGCAGAATTTATTTTTTTGTTCCAAAATATTAGTACATGGCCGGCCGTTTTTCTGAAATCCTGGACAAAGCACCATTCTGTCTGAACATCTAAAATTGAAAAAACACCATTTAAAAGTATATATTTATAGAGAGCAACAACTGAAAAAAAAATAGTGGCCTGAAATTCGAGTATGTTAGCACAGACACATAAATATGACAAATCACAAATAAATTAAAACACGAAAATTTCCATTTTTTTTTTTAATACTGACATGCAAAGCCTTTAATTTATCAGCAAAATGTTTTTGGCGTGTTCCGATTGAGAAGAAAACGTTTCGTGCAACTTTTTGCAGGAACTAAAAATCGAACGGTAAAATGAAAACCAAAATCGGAACAAAACAATAACCGGAATTATTATTATTTGAAACTTCTTCATTTTTATCATTAGCTGTATATTTGATAATATACACTATCATTAGTTTGCAACTTCACTGACTATATGTAATAAATAAAAAAAAAATCATTTTTATGTCGAAATAAAGAGTTGTCTTTTCATTGTAAGCTTTGCAGGTGCGCGCTTAGCAACCAATCACGGCAAGGGTTAGAACTCGGACAGTGGAAGTGGATGTAAATAATGTCGTTCAGAGCGATGCTGAAGAGTAAACACAGATAACAAGGTACAGCTCAAGTGTTTTCTATTTAATCTCTCAGCAATAGCTCTAGTTCTGATATTCACGTTCAATTTTTGTTAATGTACAATATGCATGCCATATTTAGTTACGACTGGTTAATATGCACTGTTCCTGTCGGCCTATAGCTGACACTAGCTCAAAGTAAAACAGCATGCTCGTTTAACTAAGAGTTAATAAAATTCCAGATTGCATTTGTTGGTAACATCATTATTGCAATATACAGTGACAACATTGCAAAAGGATAATTTTAATCATTAATAATTCACGCATTTCACAGGATTTTTCTTAATTTTTTTTTCAGTCTTTGTGACTTACAAATACATGTTCACAGATTAATATAGATGTATATATAAATTTTTCCTGCAGACTTATACATGAATATATTTTATTTCAATACATGTAGATTGTAATATGAAATATTCTTTCAGAGTGACAAGTTATAATTAAGGATGGGAAGCCGATCAGGCATGAAGTAATTAACTGTGTTGCTTACTATGTAATCACTGTTATATATATTGATTTGTATGTAAACAATTTTTGTATAATATATAGCCAGATGTGAAAGAATTCTCTTTACATTGAACACAGATTTCCTCGCTAATTCAAAATCAGTATTTACGTTTTTCAGGTATATATGCGTTATCTCTTTGCATTGCTTTTGATACTATTTTCATGCATTGGCAGTAACTTGATCAGTCTGGTTTTCAAGCAAATTAAAGTCAATGTTAATAACCAATTTGTGATAAAAACAATTCAATGGTAAAACAAATTTCCAGCATAAAAGCCAAGTTTATGAAATGAATAAGAATTCTCCGATTTAAAAATTTTGAATGTTGCTGGATCAGATTGGACACCGAAAAAAAAAAAAAAGAAGCTAGGAAAATTACCAGCAAAATCCATCCACTCTTCCATATAGAGCAAATAGAAACTATTGTACTATCAGCAGTACAGTAAATTTAGTTGTACAAACCCATCAACAAAGTATTTCTGCTTTACTCATGTTGCAGGGATAAGTATGGAATATATATACAGTATTTTTTATATGCTTCATACAGTGCCTTTAAAGTTGTTCTATGCTTAAATGTATCATATGGTACGGAGCTTTTGTCTGTGATCTGGATACCATAAACCAACTTTTATTCGCATCAACTTTATTTCACAAAGTTTTGGAGATATAATGAAGATACACTGGTTCTGAGTGACCATTTTTTGCAATCAGGATGTATATTATCTGGAAAATAACAGAGACAATCAATTTGCAGTAAAAAATATTCGTAATGACGAGGCTCTCACAAACCTCATTAAAATTTCTCGCTCGTGAATAAAAGTTGGTTTACAGTGACTTAATTGAACCAGCTTTTTTATCACAACCAATTGCAACTTCTTAAGCCTTTATGACAGAGTTCGGAAAAACAAGTTTAAAAACTGGTGTTGAATTTTTTCAACCAAAATATTTTCGCAATAACATTTAATAAGGTTATCTAGTAAATGTAAAAAATTTTCTCTCAGTAAATAAAAGTTGGTTTACGGTACACATATATATTCTAGTATCAACTAGCTTATTTGTGCATACATTCAATTGGCTAAACAGTGTATAGATTTGAAATGTTATATGGTATATATAATGTCTTGTTTATTTGTGGTATATAATGTCTTGTTTATTTATATATTCTGAAATTTTATGTGAGTATCAACATTTATCAGTTTTATAAAACATACGTAGTATCACAACTTTAAATTCAAACCA
This sequence comes from Magallana angulata, assembly GCF_025612915.1. Lineage (NCBI taxonomy): Eukaryota > Metazoa > Mollusca > Bivalvia > Ostreida > Ostreidae > Magallana > Magallana angulata. The sequence continues at coordinate 42,800,248 of NC_069116.1, forward strand.
CTGTTGTTTTTTTTTTTTTTACTAATTTCTCTCGTTAATTAATATGATATTGATATCTGATCGATCTGAAGCATACAAGAATGATGTATTGAAAAGAAATGTTTGAAATCTATTCAAAAATTTGTATTATTAAACAATTAAACCAGAAAGGACAATAGAGGCATTGTAATCTGTGTTAATTGACAACTTCAATGTAGCGTAGAATGTTTATTATTGATACTATTTACACCGACATTGAATTTAATATTAACACAGAATACCTGCCAATATTTCTTTGTGTGCCAATTAGACCCAGCTTCTATTTATGGCCTTTCCAACAAAAGTCTTATTTTATTTGCCATTTGGGAAATAAAGTCATAACCCTGTCATGAAAGGGTGCAATCTCCAGGCAATAGAAATCAATTGGAAAACAATACCGCCTTAGATAACTTGTCCTTGGACCCTATGAACTTAAAAGTCTATGTCAAATGAACTAATGTTTCAATTCATACACATGCTAAAATTAAATGTTGTATATGATGACAGTTCATTTTTAACAACCAAGATTTGCTGTTATATTTTGTGACTTTATATAACTCTTGCTTGTTTTATATAGGACAAGTGCCATCAACATGGCGGATGAGTTTGATGCCTCAGGGTGGGCCCAGATCCACCAAGCGGCCAACAGGGGCTACCTCAAATCGATCCAATTTTTTGTCAAAGATGACCCATCTCTACTGGAATTGGAGACCACAGATGGCAAGAATCTCACGCCGTTTCTGTGTGCAGTGGATGGTGGGAAGATTGAGGCTGTACATCAAATGATCGAGCTCGGCTCAAAGATTGATGCCATAAATTCCCAAAACCATGGAGCAGTGGAGATGTGTGCCATGAAGAGCTATATTGATTTGCTGAATTATTTCATTGAAAAAGATTTCGAAAAGATACCGGTGTGGAAGAATTTATTGAGATTTGTTACATCGGAGAGTGATGAAGAAGCAGAGGCTGCTGGGAAGTCTCTGCGAACATTGACCCAGGGTAGTCAGGCAGATGGTATAAACCCCAACTGGAAGTCATTTTACGATCATGGTGGAGTTCCAGTCATAATCAAGGTTGCCAAGTCCAGCATTGGAGAGGAGGCAAAAATACCTGCTTTTCAAACACTGTTAAACATCATTGAGCGAGAAGAAGTGAAAGAGCAGGTACTAAGTTCCGGGGGAATTCCGACATTCATCAAACTTCTGAAGTCTACCAATCATTTCCTGATTCAGCTGTCAGCTGAAATTCTAAAAGAAATGGCAACTGTGACGGACTATGCTGAGGCAATATCCCAGAATAATGGGATACAGAGCTTGATCAAGGTTTTGCAGACCATCCACAACCCAGAGGTACTTGTCCAAGTGTTAGACTGTTTGGGTAACATTGCAGAACATGACAAAAAGTACCAGGACTTGGTGGGACAACAACAGGGATGTGTACAGACCATAGTGCAGCTTCTGGAGTATGAGAAAGACAAGGACTTCTTGAACTCTGCTTGTCGAACTGTTGGTAAAGTCTGCTACAACAATGAAACCAACCAAAACAGCTTCGTTGATGCCAGCGCCATTCCACATGTTCTTGCTGTCACAAGGCTACGAAACAAGGACATTCAGGTGACAGCTGTGGAGTGTATTCGTAAAGTGGCAGCAAACAATCCTTATTCACAGAAACAAATGCAGACCGATCAAGTGCAGGAACTTCTCCTGAAACTTCTAGGCACAACGCGGTCTGAAGTTGTGAAAGAAAAGACAGCTTTGGCCCTGTGGGCCATTGCAGGTCGAGAGTTTGATGTAAAACGCCTCATAGCAGAACGCATGGGTGTAGGAACTCTTGTAGAATTCATCAACAGTATGTCAGAGGACTTGAATTTTATTGGCTCAGAAGGACTTGGGGTTCTTGCCCAAGGTCCACTGAGCTACCATTCCGATATAGCCAACGCTAATGGCATAGCGCCCCTGGGTAGACTTATACGCTCTGAGAAAGAGTACATTGTGTTGAGTGTGATTCGTGCCATCAGATTCCTGTGTCTTGGAGTGGGCTATGTGCCCCATAAAAAGAATCAGAACACCATTATGACGATACGAGGAATCAAACTGATCGTGGCCCTGATGGTGCATTCTAGGAACCAGATGATCCAAGTCGAGGCTGCCCTTACATTAGCGAGTGTTTCACTAGGTGAGGAGTCAATCTCTATGTAACTCTCTTTGTCCATCTGTCTGTCTACCTGTCTTATACATGCAGCCTTCCTCAAACTGTCAAGAGCTCCTAAAATTGAATTTGCAAATGCAATTTTCTATTCCCCCAAAAAGTGTCTATTGGAGTTTTGTACCCAATGTTATGTATATTCATACAAGTTGTAATGTAATGAAATTCTAAGACCCAACATTTTATTTGTATCAATTAAATGAATGACACCCTTGGGGTATGTGATGAAATTTAAAACTTCCATTAAGTGTAAAGTGATCGAATTTCTAAAGGTGGATGTAACTTCAAAGTTTCTATTTGACATATGAATGGCAACACATTAAGTAATAAACACACACTGTGATTGAGTGATCAATTTTTTTGTTGAAATACGCAGATATTTCAGCTTATATTTTATCTCTGTATTTAAACTCTATTGTCAAGATACTCTAAAAAAAGCCAGGATCAATTGGATTTTGGAAGATAAAATGTGGAAAAATCTTGATAAATCTTGCACAGAGTAATACCATTTTTCCAAGTTTATACTTATCTGTGTTATTTAAACAACCCCCAGGGCATTGAATTAACTCCATAATAAGAGAAAATTTCAAAAGAATTTAAAGGACTGTTTTCCAGAGGCTAATTACCATATTTTTACAAAGTATTGATATTATTTTGACAGCAAATTAACAGGAGAAATAAAAGATGTTTTCTAGTGTGAGAGTGTATTTAGCTACAACCACGACACATTTCAAAAGAATCAATAAACATACCGGTACAGATATACCGTGACATATGGGGGCAAATTGTGATTTCCTTGAATTAATAAAAAAAACTAAACAAAAGACCGATTTAAATTTGACGGAAAGTTTGAAGGACTGTTCGGTAGGGGAGTTAAAAGTATGTCCAGATTGAAATATCTATTGGCCTTCGGAGATCTACCGTTAGCTCTTTTATTTCTCAAACAATGGCAGCAATCTTTAACATTGTTACACATTTATTGAACAAGACAGAAATGTTTGGCAGATTTAAAACCTTGCCCTTTGTGGCATATGCATGATTCATGTTGAGATTAATTGAAACCCCTAATCCTAGGTACTTAGGCCACCGTTGATTATCTCGCTGGAATTAAAACGTACCTGACACTGTTCCAAATCTCGGAATGCAGCCTTATGAAATAATGGGACACGTTTATATCCTTATACATGTAAAAAGGGTTAATCCACTTCAATAGTGCACATGTATCAAGCACACCTAACACTAGATGGTGATTTCCAAACATTGAACCAAAAAAGGTTTGTACATGAAAAAATGTAGAATGTGTACATTGTAATCATTTAACTGAAGAAATACCTATCACCCATTGTACAAAGTTAAAAATAATCTACAATTCAGTAAAAAGAAAAAGGGTAGAAGCAGTGTATTCACAGTTAAGACCAGGATATTAAAAAGATATTTTTTATTTCAGTCATAAACTACAATTTCGCCAACCAAGCTTAAAACTTCCAAACCTACAATGTTGTAAATTTGAAGACCATAGATAGTTCCATCAGGCTTTCTATATAATTACATATATATATACCCACAGCTCAAATGTAGCATCTCTAGGTCTCTCCAGTGTCTCACCAGTTCTCCGAGTCCCCTCAGCATCTTCATTGCAAGTCTCTGTACTGTATCTTTCAGGGTTTCTGCAGCACAACTTTAAGTTGTGTCTCGTAATGGGAGTTATCTAAGTGTCTTTAGATCAAATCCCAAGTTCATTCCTTACAGGGTCTTTCAATCTTTAATAATACTGTGGAATCATCACTGTTCGTGGGGGACCAATGTTGGTGGCTTTTGTGGGCAAGCCTTGTCCACGAATCTACATCCCCACGAACTTATATATACAAACATATGTTTAATATTTATTTACAATGTATGAAAGTACGTCCCTACAAACAAGGAAAATCTTGGCCACCAACGAACATTGACCCCCAGGAATAAAAATGATTCCACAGTATTCAGTTACCTGGCACAAGTGGCACAGTATCACATAGAGAATGCCTATGCTACATTGTACCTGTACCAGGGTATTTAGTGAATTGGAAATGAGAAACAAACTTCAGAAGTAAAAAAATGTTAATGCATACATGTATATGTTTTGGAATTTATTTTTTCTCCAGTGGATAGTCGTTTTCTTAATTATATGATAATTATGAATGATTCTAATCTAAACTGTCATTTTTCATTGTAGGAAACCAGGCCATATTAGATGATATTCACTCAAACATAGACTTTAGTTATGTCAGAATCCTGAAGATGATGTACTCCATGGATCCTGATGTTCGACTTCTAGCTGGGCTAGCTCTGGCCACATTTGCCTACAACAACGTGAACCAACAGAAGGAGATCGCTGACCAGGGCGGTGTCCGATTTAACTGCTTCTGTCCATTCCTTCAGTCGGAAGATGAATACTACAGGTGCTTGGCAGCATTTCAGGTAAAAATGCTGTTTCAATATTTGACCAATGCAACAGAAAGTAGGAGGGACAATGTTCATAGTTAGACCAGGGTTACGGCCATAAAGATACATTAGCTCACTAGTCTCAATTTCCCCATATACAGTAAAACAGGGTTATAGCAAAGCACTATAAATGAGCAGTTCTGATTTGATGTAGCAGTTATTTATATTATGTACAGTTTATGGTACATTTTTAAAATTCTAAAGGCAACTTTGCTGGAATGTGAATTTGCTATAAGAATGTTCGTGTTTTACTGTATAGTCCTTGTGTAAAAGTGAGAGATAAAAAAAATTGGCTTGATATCTGACAGGTGGTTGTCCTTGCGAGGATTATTCCTGATAAAAAATTGGCTTAATTTCTGACAGGTGGTTGTCCTAGCAAGGATTATCCCTGATGAGGAGCAGGCTTTGTCCTCAGCTGCTGGGATCAAGCTCCTCGTGGATCTCCTCCAAGACTCCTCCAATAACGAGACCCTCTCTCTTGCCGCAGACTGTATTGCTAGGCTAGCCCACACAAGGGCAGGTGAGTGCAAGTCTGAAGAGGTGAAGGAATTGAAAGTCATGCATGGCCATTGCTATTGGTCTCACAACTGCCAATATGATTCATAAAAAATTCATGATATTTGGTGTGCGTGGTAAACAATTGGAATAATCTATCATCAAACTTTACTAACTTTACTTAACTAATTAGAATTGAAATTTTGGCATTATAAAAATAACTTTTAAATCTAAATCCTCATGTAGAAGTTATACAGTTGGTAAATCTTTTCTTTTTTAAGAATGAAAAATTCAATAAAATTGTCATGGCTATATAACCGTTTTAACTTAACATTTAAACATTTATAAATCAGTGTAAATCAAGATCATGCAGACTTGTTATAAAAATGATTTTTTCTTTTCCAACAGGAGTGCCTGCAGCCATGATTTCCATTAATGTAATAGAACATCTATGTAAACTGTTGGTGTCTACAGCGGAGCAAGTGAGGGGCTCGGCGGCCATTGCCCTGGGGTATCTCTCTTACAACCACACGGGGGAGAGACAACTTCTTAACAAGTGAGTAAAAAAAAAAAACCCACCAAAAATATGACCATCAAATAACTACATTGAACAAGTAAAAAATCAATAGAAATAATGAACAAGCAAAAAAAGCTGCATTGTACAAAAGGAAATCAATCCAATTACAATATGCTGTTCTGAAACTGTGACTGTGGATAGTATGACGACAGCTGATTTTATGGTAATCATGCTTTTAAAAGTAAAAATGTTTCATAAACTGTATACATGTGTATGATGTTCTTGATTCTGAATGTGTTCTTTGTAGGTGTCGTACTGACCCCTATTTAATGAGGATTCTCCTTCACTACACCAAGAGGAGCAAGATAAGCCCCTGTTTCCTGGAGGCATGGCAACATTATAAAAAAGTGGGACTCCCCCCAATACCGTAAGTGTAACTAACAAGAAATCTTACCCACTATAAAAGAGAATAGAAGAATTTCAATTGCTTTTGGTATTTAAATTTCGTCTCTGCAGTCATTTGTATTTTTTTAGAGTTATGAAATGTTGTCATTATGACCAGTTAAACAAAATTTTCAGTAGCAACAAGTTGATAAACGATGATAACTTATCATAAGTGGTTTAACACAGAGAAATTGGTTTTTATGTTTTATAGTGAAGGAAGAACCAACCTGATTGGTAATCATCCCTTAGGAATGGATGGAAACCGCCCAGTCACTTTCCTCAGCATTGACCCCGAGGGAGAAACCGGTAGCAACACTCGGAGTTCTACCTCAAACATTGGGGGAGAGGACGGAAGGATCACTGGGCGATCTTCTCGTGCCTCTGGGTCAAGACAGGCCACCACCCCCAGGCAGTCAGGGACCCCACTCAATGCGACCACACCCCTAAATGCCAGCCAGATTTCTTTGGACTCCCAGCATTCCTCACGCTCTTTACTTCCTGTTACAGCTGAAGGAAATGCATAACATGTCTTGTGAGACCATCACCCTCCCCCTTCCCTCCCCAAAAATCTTGTGCCTGTGCCCCTCCCCCCATTTCCAAAAGAAAAAAGGGCTGATGAACTTCATCGCAGCAGGCTTTCACTAGTCATCATTTTGTAGATCATTTGATAATTCCTATACAATCATTTCCATTTATCAATTTTCTGGATTATACATGTATAACTGTAACAGTGAACTGTTATGTCTCATGTTTTAACAGGCATTTCACTAGCTTATGTTTCTCTGACTTCTTAGCTGCCATGTTCTTATTTACTCCTGTGATACAATGTAGTAATTCACAGTACATTTGTATTTTGAAAGTGAACCATATTTACATGCATATATTTTTCTTTCTAAGCAATTTTACACAGATGCATGTATATGTACATATGTTTCTCTCCTCAAGTTCATGTTCTCTCCCAGAATACTCTGTTGAAAAAAAGTTGAGTTATATGCATTTTTGGAAAATGTAAAGCAGCATACATACATAGCATAAAATGAATCCTTCTGTCTCCACCCAACACCCAATTTTCATTTTTAAGAACACCATACCACCCCAAGACCTCTTTTTCAAAACTATATTTTTTCTTGTTTTAATCCTTGTAATAAACTGTAGTGGGAATTTTTCCAGAATTGTTAACATACTGACCATGGAGTAATTTGGTGGGTTTAGTGCTTGCACTGTTAGTGATTTTTTTGGTGATTATTTCTAGTGTGTATTTTTCTTTTAAGAGAACTGTCAATGCATGCTACATGTACGCTGCAACTGGCAAAGAGAAGCAGATCTGTGATATTATTTAACTGTATAGCTTGGTTTGAGGTTTGTGTTTGTTGTGACTGCAATATTTAATATTTATTGATAAATCTAAAATACATGTATTTTACACATTCTACATTTGGTAAATACATGCAATATTATATATTCTTTGTCTCTTTTAAATTCATTAAAATCTCATCCTGCTTTTTTTTTACACTGTTTTTCTCATAGTTGTTGAATTTTAGATTATATAAAATTTCATTTCATAGAATTTATTTCATAACTCTGATTTGGGTCTTTTGTATGTACCATCATTTAGTAACAAGAACATGACTTTGTGCCAAATACGGAAAAACATTGTGTACTGGTATTTTACCTATCAAATTGTGTTTACCAGTAAGAGTAGGGGAAAACTGTAATTGTTTAAGAGTAATCTCTGTCAGACACTTTCTTCTCATTCTTTATATCTCTTGATTTAATTTGTAATGAGGATATGTTGGTATCATATATATTGACAATAAACATAATTTTGCCATCAGATGAAGGGTTAGTTATTTATAAATTACGTATGATTTCCCGTCTGTTGTTGAATCTACCTACTCTATATTACTCTGAGTTCAAGAGATCATAACTGTTTTTTTGACAAAACTCAGTTTTAAACATGCATTTATTCGCAATTTTTGTGAATTGTTGATCAGATAATTGACCTGCATGTACATGTATGAGGAGTAACCTTCACAAAAACTGGCAAGAGTTAAGTTTAGCTAAGTAACACTTCAATAAAGTTACCATGCATGTTTTAAAAAGTGATTTACAATACCATGTATTTTATTTAATGGTACTCAATATATGAAGTGTTACATTTCGTAACCAGAGTGTCACATGATTTTTACCAGAACGTCACGTGATCACTGTCTAAAATTTGCCGTTGGAAGACCTAGATATTGATACATGTATATGATGGATATTAATCAATTATTTAAATCCACTTTTGGAATTTATATCTATTTACATAGATTCATATTTTTAGGTATACAATCCCATACCTATAAAATTATACATGTACATCTTTAAGAAATTATGAATTTGATCAAATGGTATATATGTATTTATTATTCAGGAAAAGAAATTCACAATATGACATCCCCATTAACCTATGAAAAAACAGGCAATCCAAGAAAAAGCGGCCTCAAATTGTGATTATAAACGCAGGTCGGGAAGTGTACATGATTGTTCTGCAAATATAAGTACCATCATCGCCCATGCAGGGTTTATGATCAGGCAATTCAGTGTTATATAAAAACTTGCCTTTTTAGCTCACCAAGACGAAGTCAAGGAGAGCTTATGCTATACCCTCGGCGTCGGTGGTGGCGTCGGCGTCGGCGTCCGGACCTGGTTAAAGTTTTTGTTGCAGGTCCTGTATCCAAGCTATTACTTGTCCTATCTTCACCAAACTTGCATGGATGATGCATCTGGACCTACTTATGGAATTGAAAGACTTGGATGCTGAATCTGGGTCCTAAATTTTAGATGCTGGAGGAGTTTAAGGTTGTTGGACCAGGTTAAAGTTTTTGTTGCAGGTGCCCTTTGATAGCAATATCTAAGTTACTGCTGGTCCGTACTTCACCAAACTTGCATGGATGGTGTGCCTTATGATACTGATGCACCAGACAGGCTTGAGTGCTGAATCTAAGCTATAGGTTTCGGATGCTGGAGGAGGTTAAGGTTTTTGGAGCAGGTTTTAGTTTTTGTTGCGGGTGCCCATTGATAGCAATAACTAAGTTACTACTGGTCCTAACTTCACCAAACTTGTATGGATGATGCGTCTTATGATACTGATGCACCTGACAAGCTTGAATGCTGAATCTGAGCAATAGGTTTCGGATGCTGGAAGAGGTTAAGGTTTTTAGAGCTGGTTAAAGTTTTTGTTGCAGGTGCCCTCTGATGATTATATCTTAGTTACTACTGGTCCTAACTTCACCAAACTTGTATGGATGGTGCATCTTATGATACTGATGCACCTGACAAGCTTGAATGCTGAATCTGAGCAATAGGTTTCGGATGCTGGAGGAGGTTAAGGTTTTAAGAGCTGGTTAAATAAAGTTTTTGAAACAGGTGCCCTCTGATGATGATATCTTAGTTATTACATGTCCTTACTTCACCAGAACTTCCATGGATGGTGTGTCTTATGATACTGATGCACCTGACAGGCTTGAATGCTGAGTCTGGTTTCGGATGCTGGATAAAGTTAAGTTTTTAGGAACAGGTCACATGTTTAATAGATGATAGTACTATTTCAAACTTGCATAGTTGATTTAACTGTAATATGAATGAATTGCAGAGGTAGCTTCAGATGCAGAGCTTGATCTCCATTATCAAGGATGCGAAAAAATAAATCTTAGTTATTACAGGTCCTAACTTCACCAAACTTGAATGGATGGTGTGTCTTATGATACAGATGCACCTGACAGGCATGGATGCTGAGCCATAGGTTACGGATGCTGGGGGAAGTTAAGGTTTTAATCGCTAGTGCCCTCTGATGATGATATCTTAGTTATTACTGGTCCAAACTTCACCAAACTTGCATGGATGATGCGTCTTATGATACCAATGCACCTGATGGACTTGAATGCTGAATCTGAGCCATAGGTTTCGGATGCTGGATGAGGTTTAGTTTTTTGGAACAGGTCACATGTTTTATAGATGATAGCTTGCATTGTTGATTTAACTTTATTATAAATTAAATGCAGAGGTTGCTTCAGATGCAGAGCCTGATCTCCATTATCAAGGATGCTAAAGAAATCTCCTACCTCACTCAAACCAGCTCGATAGATAGATGTGTTTGTTGATAAATGATATTACATGAACAATATTGTTTGATATGATACAATATGATATCATATGTTATATTATAAAAGTTATACGATACGATATGATATTGTATCATTTTTTATTTTATTTTATGATATTGTATCATGATATTGTTATGTATAGTATTGTATATTATGATACAATATTGTATAATATTATATTGTATTTTTAATTTATTATTTTATCACATGATACAATTACATAAGATATTGCAAAATATTATATTGTATCCTTTGATACAATATTGTATATTCTATAATATTGTATCATACAATATTGTATAATATGATATTGGTTTCAGTAATATAGAATTATATCACATGAAATTGTATTATATGATATTGTAATATTAAATAATATTGTATCATACGATATTGTATGATATGATATTGGTTTTTATGATATATTATCATATCACATGAAATTGTATTATATGATATTGTAATATATATTATTGTGTCATATGATACAATATGTATAATATAATAATGTATTTTATAATATTTTACTTTATCACATGATATTGTATCATTTGATAAGATACAATGTTGGAATCAAATTATATTGTATTACATGATATAATATCATATAATGTATCAAAATATGTTTCAGTGTCATTCAATATAATATCATACTATATTATACAATATAATATCATGTTTCAATGTTATGATGTATTAATGACAGTATTATGTAATATGATATTGTAATATAATACTATATTGTATAATATTTTATGATATTGTATTATGTGATCAAATACAATAAGGTATAACACAATACAATGTCATATTATACGTTACAATATCATATCTCATTATTGTTTATTACGGTTTTTATTGTAGTATATGATATATAATATAAATATGACATGATGCAATATTTAATTTTATATCATTGCATTGATTTACATATGAACATATGATTATCATAAAAAATTTTATCAGATGATATACGATATTTTGTCAAAACAGAATCCATGAATATCCAAGATCATAAAGTATGATTTTCATATAAAATGATAAAGGTGGTCTTATGTAGGTGATGTCTCATAAGGGTGATGCTCCGTCTCGGTGAGCTTAGTAATCTATGATTACCTATGTTTTTAATTATTGTCAATTATGATCTGTTTCAAGGCTATAAATATTTCATTTCTTTCTCTTATTTAGCCTTGCTGTGTGTATAAGTTAATTATTTTGAGTTGCAAAAAACTAAGTGCACTCTGTTTCAGAGAATGAATGCAATTTCATTTTATAATTAAATTGCCTTCATCTCCAATTCAGACAACATGAGAGCTTGTAGAAACTTACATGTACAAATATTCTGCCTCTACAAATAGATTGTTGGGTGAAAGTAATAGAAGATAATTGATTTCGATATTATTTAATTTCAATGTGTGTTGTACATGTACTTAATAGTATGGTAAAAAATTTCACATATTGTGTTGTATGTCAAAAGATCAAAAACAGCACTTTAATGGTTGCTCTCTCTCTCTCTCTCTTTCTCTCTCTCTCTCTCTCTCTCTCTCTCTCTCTCTCTCTCTCTCTCTCTCTCTCTCTCTCTCTCTCAATAACAGTAAAGTACTTCATTAGTTCCATTTATTAATGCATCAAGGCCAACAAGCATATATTCGTATAAATTGCAGAAACAAGTTTAAATTACCTGTACATGTTTGTTTTTTAAACGCAGTAAAAGCATAATCATGTAAAATGATGACTCCACGTATTAATTATTCAAAGCAACAAAATAAAAATATGTCAACACATATACAGGTAATAGTTTAGCATGTGCAGACTAGTCTTGTATTCTGGCTCATATGACAGATAACTGACAGTCGATTGTAAAAAAAAACAAAAAAAAATTACCATGTTTTAAAATGCACTCTGCCATTTGACCTACACTGTACAGAACATAACAAAACTGCAGTGGGTTTGTTTTCTAATTGCCAATCCCATATCACTATGATTCGTTCATGGATTATGACACTCCATCTGAGTGACATCACTTCCTTGTTGCTAGGCACTGGTTGACAACCTCTATCAGATGAGAGTTCTCCAGAGCTGCAGCTACTCTCTCTTTATCTGCCAACTGTTTGTTTACTGAAGAAATAAAATATTTTGTTAACTAAGCATGTTCAAAAGGTGCAAATGATATTTAAATTTGACACAAAATCAGACAATTTCTCTGACCAATTTCTTTCCAGTGGAGTGGTTAATTTTTTATTTAGGAGGAAAGTGAATTTTTATAGTAAGAATTAAAATATTTCTAAGGCTTGTACTTAATATGAGAAAGAGTACCTGCAACTTCAGAAGCATGAGTCCCTGGAGTAATAGAAACATCAACCTAAAACATGAATTAAGATCATTATTTAAGAAATAGTGAGGTAATGAAGGAATTGTATGAAATGCTGTGATCATTAAAGCCATATTTTTATGAGAATTGGTTTGCATGAAAAATTATCCGATAATGTAATGGACACAAGTTGGTCGGGCAGTTTAAAGTTTATGTTTTCATTTTAAATCTTTGATATCAAGTTTTCAAGGTAAGATATTAATTCTTCAATGTCTTAAATCTAGCCTTTGGTAATCTTCTAACCTTAAAGCGTGGTGGAAGAGATCGAAGAAGTTTGACTCTTATGGACAGCCCTATCAGTGTTGCCATACTGCAGTGTGGAATAGTGGGGGTGAATTCTATGCCAACATAGTTATTCTCATCATCCACCTTTAGGAAGGAAAATAGTTTATGCATACATGCATGCTTATTACACTAATAATACTAATTATATTTTAGAAGTGAACATTTGATACACTGTATCAATATCAATAGATAGCAGGTTTGTTTTCCTTGTAGTTTATTAAAATCACTCAAAATCAAATGCTTTACAAAAATCGAAAAAAATGCCTTGCACAATTAATTCAAGACATATTTAGGACTCAGTGCAAGACAAGCAGCTGGGTTTTTTTTTTATTAGGAAGTATTTCTTACTTTGACTCGAGCATTTTCTACCACATTGAGCTCCTCCAGTGTCAATGGATGTTCTGGGTCATTGATGTTTCTTATCATATCTGGAAAAAATTAATCCAAGTTATTATCCTCATCATCCTGGTGACTGTGAGATTTATACGATTAAAAAACATGCCATACAGATGCAAAACTGATATGTTCAGCTGTCAACACAGCAAAAACACTCATGTGTCTTTAATCTTTAACACTTTGGTTAATGATATCATAGTATGCTAGTATTATTTAATAATGCAATTAATATATGCCACTTATTCTCAGTTATCATGTTTGACATCTTTTTAACTGAACACACGCTTCTCAAGCAGTACATTTACTCAATATCTCGTGACAATCAGACCAGTTTAAATACCAGCGCCAGATAGCTCACTTGATAGAGCACCTGACTAGAGATTCAGTGGGTCCGTGTTCGAACCCTGGTCTGTCATTATTTCTCCCATCCCTTTACAATTTATTAGTAAAATATGGGATTCCACAAAGGTATTTGATTAAAACTAACATCAAACTTCAAGGTGTGTCCAAACTAGTAAATATGGCTTACATCATGCGAAACAAAGCAATTCTAAAATAAAGACAGGTGTGTTTTAATGGAGTGTTCTTAGTATGATTTAATGGTCCAAACTTGTTTACGCACACCAATGGTTTACGCACAGGGGCTCGTCACAAAGTTCCTTGTGTATTTTATTGTACAGAGCAGAGACATAAATAACTGTTATTTATGTCTCTGTACAGAGGTGGTAGATATGAAAAGTTGAAAGACTTCGTGACGAGCCCCTGTGGTTTACGTAAGGATTTCATGTGCTTTAACGAAGTCTATACAATGGAGTTTAGAGAGCACATATATTACCAAACACTTCTCTGTCGTCGATTTTATCGGTAACATCATCGTCTTCCTCTTCAGGCAAGACCTGTCGCTCCTTGCTCTGTTCAAAAATCACTGGATTGGCATTGTCAAGTTTTCCAGCCATGCCTCTACTCCGGATATTGAAAGTATGATCTAAAAAGAAAACCATCCAAGAGGTACTTGGGTTTTCGTGTTTTTATAAGTTTTCCGTTTCACCTGAAAAAAAAACATGATAATAGATTCGAATTATTTTTGGTTTATTAACTGCATTAATTTAACACAAAAGAAAAGGTTTGCTCTGTGTTTCTGACTCATTAAATCGATTTTTGTTTGGATTGCGTTTAAAGGGAAATAACTCTTTCATAGGTACATTATTTAGCAATGGAAAAACTCAGTGAAACTGGTTATTCTTTATTAATAAATAATTATTGTTTACAATGCGTCTTTGTTTTATTTGTTGTCTATAAAAAATCAAAAATCTAACCTTACACTTGATTAGGTATTCTTTAATTTTATACAATTCAGTGTATTATTTATGTATCTCCCTTCAATCCAATTTTGAACTCAAGAGACGAAATCTATGTAGATTTATCACAATTAAAGTGGAATACAATAAGCTGCAGGTCTGTAGATCCTGGCCTGAAAAAATTTGTATGGACAACAGGTTTCCAATCCCAATTTCTTCATACCGGGAGCTGCTGACCTCGAGCTGGAGTACAAAATTTTTCTGGAGAGAAGCTCTCGGAGATAAATCAAAATATCGGATGAAGTGACAAATCTTAGATTTATAGTTAGCACATTATTATAGCATGTCGCAAGCCATGGTCTAGAGTCTGCATAGCTGCAGGAATAGCTCTCTCTCCAGATGGGAGAGAATCTAGGTGTGGATCTATAGTTGGTCAATGGGTCCGGATCCCTCTCCCGAGAAAAAAAAATGTCTGGATCTAAGCGTGGGATCATACATATTGGCTGCTTGGTTTTGTGGGAAAGTTTGCAGGGAACAAGATATAAAAGAAGGGGGTTTTTTCTCTTAGGAGCAGCCCAGTGGTCCAGAAGTGAAGCCTTCGGGAACAAAACAAATAGATGCTCATAGATTTTGCGCATGAATAACAGAGTTAATTTAAACAAAATATTAAAATTGAGTAAATAACCTTTGCAAATCTTGCAATAATATCTCAGTATCTCAGGCTCTAGTCTGAATTTTTTGACTATGTATGTAAATTAAAAATTACATTTTTTGGCCTAAAGATTATATTCTTGAAAATGAAATCAAATTGTTTTTAATATATTGTCTTTCTTACTAAGATAAAGGAACCATGATATTGGGGTGCATCTTTTTGAGATAACTGTGACACAAGTGAGAACACAAATGAATCAAATTACCACATACAGCTTTATTTCTGAACATGTGAATAAAGAAAAAGCAACAAAGA
Source organism: Magallana angulata (assembly GCF_025612915.1). NCBI lineage: Eukaryota > Metazoa > Mollusca > Bivalvia > Ostreida > Ostreidae > Magallana > Magallana angulata. The sequence goes on from NC_069116.1 coordinate 42,815,873, forward strand.
GGGAAAATGTGATAACATATTTATAACACTGGTAAATGTAATATTTGGCAAGAACATATTAATTAAACCCAGAAGGAGTCATGATTTAATTGGATTGTAAAGGTAAGTGATAATAGCACACACAAGAAATCCAGTAATGCATAGAAAAGTCTTACTATAAATGCATCTACATGTATTATATATTCTGTATCACAAAACAATATATAATAGAACTCTTACATTGCATTAATTTGAAAAAAGAGTGACATGCGGTAAGGATACAAAATCTAGCTCCATTGGAATCTCAGACTGACAAAATTTTGACTATTCCTGGTACAAATACAGTTCAACTTTGATATCTTGAATACAATGGATATGTCAAAGTGATTTGTAAGTCCCAACCCCTTATTTTTAAAAGTATTTTACCCTTGATATCTCAAATACTGATACCTTGAAGTTTTTAAACAGTCCCATCTAGCTGGTTCCAGAAAACGAAATTCGACTGTATTTTTAAAATAATGTGGAATCATCATTGTTCATTGGGGGACCAATTTTTGGGCCTAGCCCACAAATTTTACTCCCCATGAACATATATACAATCATTTGTTTCACATTTATTTAAATTATTCCCATTACACTACCAACAAATTTACGTCTTCAAAAACCAGGCAAATGTTGGCTACTCATGAACATTGACCCCCAGGAATAAAAATGATTCCACAGTTATAATTTAATACTCAGTATAGCAAGTATAAATAAGCAATTAACAAATCAATATTATGTAGGCATTAGAAGGAATAATTTTGGAATTTCAATAATAATCTAACTGAACACTCTTTCAAAAAAAGGGGGGGGGGGAGGGAAGTACTCGTATCAACTTGTGGATAAATGGAAGGACACAACAACTATTAGACTCAATCACATTTCATAATAGATTAGATATGCACATAGATTAGTGGATCATAATTTTTTAAGAAAAAACTTTGTATAACATGTAAATAAACAGATATATAAACATCATTTTTTTTAAAATAGCAAATTATGTAATTACAATATCCATGCATATAAATGCATAGTTTTGAGTGCACCATATCAACAAATGTATAATTAAAGAACATGTATGAAAATTCAAGTGTAGCAAAGAACACAGAATATATTTGAACATATTTAACATGACGAGGAAAGAGACTTATGGTCAATATCACCAAGATAATATCAGCATATAAATTAACATACCTGGTAAATGTAAAAAAAAAAAATGTATATATTGGTACACTGTATGTATCAAAATATCATAAGTATAGTATAGGTAGTTTTACTTTGAAAAAGCATTTCATAAAACCTGGTTTATGTACAAGAATAAGTATCAATCAACTTTTGCAGAAATATAAATAAAGATCAAATAATTATTGGATATCACAACAAAGGAAAAAATATTTCTGTTGAGAGGAATGCCATTTATATTGGAAGCTGTTTTTAAGACTCTTTATTTTTCAAAAAAAAAAAGCTTATACAAGTAGCTTCCAACTACAATAATAAATTAAGTAGCAAACAAAAAGGTAAAAAAAAAAAAAATCAAGTCTATCAATTCCCATATAAATGTCCAAAACACATTTCCAGAATTTTCATGAACCCATTTTGTCACAGCAATTGTTAGCAAATTGCCATCTCTAAGTCTCTTGTACAGCCTAAATATATCCATCAAAGTGATTATAGATCATGTGAGGTTTTCATAAACACTTATCACAAGTTGCTGTGTTAACACCTCTTATTTTTTCTTCCCTATGATAAGTTCCTCATCAATATCTTCTAGGTGGGTCTTCAAGTTTGGGTGGTAACTGATTCTACAGTACGATTCACCAGAGTATTTCACTCGGGCTCCCTGAAAAAAAATAAGGCTCCATTGTATCAAACACAGGATTTTTTTTTAAATTTAAATTTGTACTATAATTCAGAATGATGCATCTGATTAATGTTTAATATTCAATTTCTCTTAATATAATTAACACTTAACTGAACTAAATACTAAAGAATTTTTATTTTAATACTGTAATTACAAATGTAGAAAGAAAAACCCACACAGTATATTTTACAGTAAAACATATATGTTAACACTTGAGGCTCCAAGACGAGCAATTTTTGATTCATTCTAAATGTACGGTAGTTCCTTATCTCCAATAACTTTAGAATACATTGTTAAGATAGGGAAATAAAACTGCCTTTGTTGTAAGTGTGAATTTATGATATAAAAGAATGCTACTGTTAACCATTTTTTTTGGTACGTTAAACCTCACCTGGAACTTGCAGTCTGGGGCCTTGATTAAAAGGTCCACCATTTTTTTCATGCATGGAATAAGGTCTTTCTCGGCATAGCGGGAGAAGTAGGACAGTCCAAGAGTCCAGCTGGACTTGTCAGAGACCAGGATTTTCCTGGCCAGACAAACTGCTGCAGAGGCCATCAGGGAGGGAACAGTGCACACAAAATCATCGGAGGTGAGGGTCAGGTCCAACAGGTACTTGGTCATCTGTCTCATCTACACAAAGGAGCAGGACTACTTCATGTAAACATTTTTGTTTTATCTTTTATATTTTTTTTAATAAAATACACTTAAGACTTCCTTTCTCTGAATTCTGTGAAGCATATTTTGGCATGTAAGGTATTTGGTGGAAATTGACTTTTCAACAAATTAGCATAAATTTTACATTGTGCATGCAGGTACTCATACAATTTTGAATGCTACTAATCTATCTAAATTTGTATGTGCTTAGCATTTACTGGTAAACTTGATTCGTTGCAAGAAGCTTCTTCTAAAGAACACTAAACAGAATTCAAAACCCAATGAATCATCTTTTCAAAACATCTACTTTATGGCCGTATAGTTTTTGAAACTTTTTTCAGAGAATTCTCCAGACTTTATCAACAACTCTTTGAGTGTCAGTACATTGAATAATAAAAAAATGCAAAAGCTGTTAAAATTTTGGAAAGACTTTTAACCCTGCAAAGATGAATTCTTAAATGTACTTCTTTTCCTGAAAGATTTTACACCTACTTCTTTTGGAAGGTCACTCTCAATCAAAAGAATTTTGTCCATGAAGACTGTGACATCTACAATGTTGAGGTCAAACCCAATGGTTCTCAGAATCTGTCTCTCCATCTTGAGGACCTGGTTCTTGTCATAGGTGTTGTCTGTCAAATAGCACAGGGTCTGCACCTGTCAATCATATTGCAAACTCTTACTTGCAAAATTAAAAGAGTTTCACTTTCTAATCCATCATCAGAAATTAAGGTGGTATGGGACATCTGTCAATATTAATGTGAAATAAAGAACATTATACTTAAAATATTTTCACAGTTTTAAATTTTACAATATTCAACAAAAAAATATGTTAAAATTTGTTTGGAAAGGTAAAATTTTAAAATCCCCAGCGGGGTTCAAACTCATGATTTACAGCTCTAACCCACTGCGCTACACTGTTAGGTGACAGCTTTGGGATAGAAACTACCAGTATTTATAGAATTACATTTGATTTCGTTGTTTATTTTGATAAATAGTATGTCACAAAATAGAAGTCTCCTGTTCCGATCCCCCTTAACCTATATCCTGTACTCTGTCACATGCGCACACTGATTCACCGATAGGGGGCCAACTCAATTAACTTCTTATATTTTAAAGTTTATGAATATTCATTCATTTCACACGTTATGCACAGTGCATGTATTTCTATTTACTCGTACAGTTAATCTTAATTCAGTATACTTAAATTTAGTTTTTTTCTATTTCCAACACCAAAAATGTTCATGCAAATATTAATGAAAACTGTGATCCATTTTAATGATTTATAAGTTACATGATCCTTGCATGATTTCTCTCAAATGTTTTCTGAATGCAATAAAATCATTGAAGCAATAATTTAATTCAAATGAAATGCCATAGTCTTGGAGACTCCATGCAATGCCTACCTCGGGAGCAAATCGTTCGTGATACTTGGCAGCAATAAGCAGACAGGTGATTCCGACCAGTTGGAAAGTGTTCAGGGGGATTCTTTGAAAGGTAAGGAACCGGTCCACCAGTTCAACAGTCAGGTGCAAAGTTTGCTGGGAGAGCTCTTGGTGAACCTTGAATACCAAGATAGTACGTTATTATGTACATCAATTCAAAACATTCATCTGTTAATTATTCATTTAACAAATGAAATCTTAATACTATACAAATATTGACTGGGGTTGAGGGCAACATTGATTATATTAGCCCCCGAGGGATGAAATATTGCCCGACGCGAAGCGGAGGGCAATATTTTTGTCCCAAGGGGGCTAATATAATCAATGTTGTCCGAAAACACAGTCAACATTTGTTTTGTTATATGAAGAAACAAACCAAAATTTAAGAAAGTAATTGAAAACAGATCGCCGTAATTTTCTCAGCTCAACAAAGAATTCACGAATTCAATTTCGTGCAAAGTTCATTTCCAAAATATCCTCAGCATCAAACGGTCACTGGTGATATTCCGCCGACTGTAGGAATTTTAAAAAATACAGATGTTCTACCTGATTTTACTTCACAGTAATTCGCAAATCCTTATATCTGTTATGATAGCAAACCATCGCATTGCGCGTCCGTTATTTACTTGCCTTGACTGACTGTCTCTTATGACGTCACCTTGTTTTGGAGTCGCGAAGAGTTATTTACGTCATCGTTTACGAATCAACTAATCGGAGGCGATTATTTGAAATAGAGGGAATGTTCTCTTGATATTATTCCAAGCCGGTCAATATAAAAAAAATATTGACTGGTCAATATTTTTTGGACGAGCTAATATTACAGTTATTGACTATTTGTCTATATAGAGTTATATAGTGAGAATATATATTTCTGAATATAACAAAGTAATATATAGACCAGTTGAACATGCATTGCCAAACTCGAAGATGATACCTAATGTGGTTCCAAAGTTTTTGTCGAAAATCAAAATTTTGACAGACAGACTAATGGAGACAGGGAAAAATATTTCATGCCTACAATCTCCAAGGGCACAAGAATAAACATGCTCTGGTACTTTAACTTTCATGAACATATATATTGCATTTAATAATTTCTCGAGTTCCTTAACTTGTGTGCACATTATTCAGTTTGTATGAACATATTTTATCCTATTGCTGATCGAGCTTTTGGAACCATATACAGTCAGACTCATTCATAAGAGCAACATAATGGAACACTTAAACTTTTTTGTCTGTCTGTATAAATTCTATTGATATGAGATTGTACGACGGAATAACAAACCTGAACTTGTATGAACCAGTCTGTCAGGATGCTTCTCATTTGTGGAGTCACTTCTCCATTGTTGCTAAGGAAATTCTCGGGGTAGACAAATCTTCTCTCCAAGTACTGTCGAAAAATTATAAACAAAAATTCTGATATACAATTAAATAATTTAATTCTGGTTGTAACGCGCTTTCTGATTGGCTAAAAGATTATTTTATATCGTATAAAGAATGTTGCCTACGTCATAGTAAGACTAACGTCAAAAAATGTATCAATACGCCTGACGTTACGTTTGAATTTTGTATAATTTTACGTCATTTTAAAGGTCAAATGACCGTTTTTATCTACAATGAAGAGTAAAAAAATTAAATTATAAGCAATGAATTCAATATTTATTAATTTTATACGATATAAAATGGTTTGAAACAGTTTACGCTTTTTTATAAACCGCTTCGCGGTTTATAAAGCGTAAACTGCCCCAAACCATTTTATATCGTATAAAACAAATAAATATTGAATTCATTCCTTAAATATTATCACAGTCAACAGCTTAAATTATTAATTTAAATGCATGCCTAAAGCAAAGTCACTTTAAATTCATGCTTACAGCGGATTAGGTATACTTTCATTAGCCTAGCTTTTCTTAAAATTGTGTAATAAACATATCATACAAATCAAATTATTGTTAAATCAGATCAAAATCACTTAATTGTTCCTGGCACTTCACCTCCATCTTTTACTGTAACCCAAGTCCATATAATAAAACAATGAATTATATGCTGGGAGCAATGTGTCCAGACCTGTAGATATTCGTAGATGTCCTCCGAGTATTCTGGACTGTTGAATGGTCCATCAAGTCTGCTAGTGATCTCCTGGATTTCCTCTGGGATCTTTACCTGGACTTGCCGTATCTTCTGTAGAGGGTCCACAAAATCTATGTCCATGGGAAGGAAATCTATAAGGCGAATAAGTTTGGCTCCACATGATCAAATGTTAGAATCGAGGGAGGGGGTGTTGGTTTAATGATGATTTTAATGAGGAAGTTACTATAATGAAGACTTTGATAAAGAATTGTTGATAATTTCAAAAGATTGTGGAAACATATGCCACATCATTTCACTATAAGCTTTTCCCAGGTTTCTGAGGTTTCTTAGTTTGGACTTAATATGGAACTAAATTCATTAAAAGCAAAAATTCAGAATCTTAACAGTTACTAAGGTACAGTGAATTAATTTCAAAGTACATGTACAAATATTGAAGTTTTGATAAATGTAGTATCAATATGACTATGAAAAAAAAAGAAGAGAAAAAGTTTTCTTATAAATCCAATCCTCAACCTATTCTGAATGGGAACAAACTTTAAAAAGAGGTATCGATTGTCTTCTCCCTACATTGAATCTACTTCTGGTTTAAAGTTCACAAGGTAAGCATTTTTGTTTTAAGATAGCACTCTGTGACAGACAGATTTGAACCAGCAACCATGCACTTACCATCATCCATCACAGCCAGTGGCTCCGGATTATTCACACTGAACACAGCCTTCTGGAGAGACCTGCTTTTCCTCAGCAACCCTCCTTTCTTAACCCATAATGAATCTACAAAACATAAAATTCATATTAAGAGGGTACCCTCAAAGCTAATACATGCATGTAATTCCAACCAACTTTCATCTTTACATTATTTCAAGAGAGCATGCATGCAGCTAGAAGAAAAATAGCTTCATTGATGCTTGATGGTAAAGTATATTTTAATATTCATTATTATATGTACATATGGGGGATGACTGTATTTATTGTATTACCTGATGTGGCCTTGATCTCACCTGATGTGGCCTTGACCTTCTGATGACCTCCTTTGAGGTAGGGCAGGGCATTGCTTTTATCCCTAAGGACTACCCTCTCCTTGGTTACCTGATCACTCTGTGTGTCATTCAGAATATAAAAGAAAATGTTTGTAAACAACAATATTCATACAACTTTGGAAACATAGATAATTACAGATTATACATCTCACAAAGAAGAATTGAAACATCTGTACGAGACCACCTTTATTAAATTACATGATAGTATAATATCATATGATAAAAAAATTGTAATATAATCATATTATTTTTTGTAAATTGTATACAATATTGTATTATTGAATATTTGTCAATACACTACTATACATTAATGTGTCATATGATTATTCATATAAATGTAGTGTATATAATAAATCAAATGATACAATATTAAAATGTATCATGATACAATATGATGTATCAAGATATGATATTGTATCATATTATAATATTGTATCATGTTATATAATTATATTGATTGTATCATTACATGATGTTGTATCAAATATAAAACTGTATCATGTAAAATGGTATTTTCATATGAAATGATATTGTATCATATGATACAATATCATTAGATACAATATTATACAATACCAAAACATGATATAACATCATATCATATAGTACAAGATCATATGATATTATTAAAAAAATGATACAATATCATATTGTATCAAATAAAATTGTACACTATTATATTATACAATACTGGGGGGAGTATAGCATAAGGTCTCCTGACTTCATCTTGGTGAGCTAAAAACTTATTTTAGCTCTCTTCATGATATTGTGAAACAAAACTATGGGAAAAAAAACTTCATTATAATTAAACCAAACATGGACACTGTCCTTTTTTAATGATAACTTTATTCATGTGATTCTTGCCCTCATCATATCAGGCAACCAAGTTTTCAGTACAGTCACAAAATGTTTTAGTATACAATGTTGGTGTATTCTCACTCACTAAACAAATTACTTGTAATTTATTCAGGTCTATTTTGAAAGGTCAACATTTTGGGGAAATGTTATCTCAAATCACCCCTTGCACCCACCTTTTTAAACATTTTGCTGGTTTAAGTTTTAAAAGATATGTACATTGGGTCATGGTGCATGATCCTGCTATAGAACACATTTCCAATATGTGGCATCAACAACCATTAGATCTTTATCTTTTACCATGGTCATTGTAATGCAATAGTATATGACATGTGTGTTGTCCTATGTATGTGCCTTCCCATGCAGATTTTACCTGAGACAGATTTTTACCCAGAACCTCCCCCCTGCTCTGGGGGCTGACATCCATCCCTTCCACATGGTTCTCCTTTCTTGTTGGCTGCTTCTCAAATGGCACATTCTCCTTGTTGCTCTCGGATTGCAACACGGTTTTCTGTTTACCAGAGTTATTTCTCTGTGTTCCTCTGAGGCCAAGCAAGGCAGCCATTTGTCTATTACGGGATGTAGCTTCAATTCAATCAATAAAATCGACATTGAAGTTCAACATTCATGAAAAGAATCCAAACTTTCATTTTAGATTTTCCACTCCGAGTTAAAAGTAAATAAAATTTCAACATGCATTCATAGAATTAAGTGCATATACAAAATCTATTAATGTGTTTGAGATTACATTTTCCGCGATAGACTTACTCTCCGTTGTTGCAATCCTTTTCAGCTTTTTGTCTCCAAACACTAAAACAGTGTTTACGTTTTCATTTGCTTTGAATACCCGGTTCCGGTCACGTGACGAGTGAAAAGAAGTCATGTTCGATAGACCATTCTTGGCCCCGGCGGCGGCCCGATATAATTATACTTGATCCTATATGTCCTTGAAAATTATAATTGCACGAGAAAGAGTAGCCATCTTAATTTTAAATCTTGGAACGCATATGTTCATTGTGTACACGTAGCTAGTGTGCATGTACACATACGTGCTTCTCTGAAACATTTAAACGATAAGATGCATTCTTTGGTGATTCATTCGGCAAATGAAGGTAGCGACATTGCAGAAAAAATGCATAACCCGCTACAACGGGTTGTAAATTTTTTCTGCAATGATCGCTACCTTAATAACCCGCATGAATCATCAAAGAAAGCATTTTATTGTTTATATTAACATCTTTCTTTAAACTAATTAATAAATTGATTATGAAAAGTAAAATTAACTAAATTACTGCCAATAAGTACATTAGCTACAAGACACAGTCAATTCGAATCCTGTAAGACTTTGAGTCTGACCTCATCATGAATATTTCGTGCAGTCCGTGAATTTTCTTAGGTTGCTGTAGGTTTCGATCAATCGATAAACAGGGCGTGTCAATTTCAGTCCTGTCAGTTACAGTCGCTGTAGATTTTGACCAATCGATACTGTAAGTTCCTAATTAAACGCGAGGAATTAATCTCCGCGTAAAATCGCGAGAAGCCCGTCTCGCGAATTCTAAAATCTCGCTTTTAAGTTTAGGAGACATGTGAACTACATGAAACTATGATGAAATTTCGCCATTCGCGATTTTATGTTCTCGCGATTTGATGGCAAATCGTTGAATCGCGGAATTAACGTAAAATAAGGAATCTACAGTAAACGGGGCGTGTAGATTTCAGTCTGGCTGTTTCTATAGAACTATGAATTAACTATAAATATATATACTATAATAGCTATAGTATATGTATATTTGTTCCTTTCTGAAAGTGACAGGTGACATTCGTAAAACCTCGGTTGATTAAAGGGAGATTTCTTTCAAGAAAGTTGTTTTAAAGAGGCATGGTCACAATTTTGGTCAACATTTTTTTTTCGATTTTAATGTTCACAATATTTCAGTGATGCATTTTAATAGGCAACCAAAATTTGATTGTCATTCGTTTAGTTATAAGCGAGTTACAGATCTTACATGCAATTCTTTGCTATGTAAACAAAGCTTTTGTTTACATTTTGAATGTTCAGTACAAAATTTCAGTTTTAGACCTTAATGAATGTGTTGAAGTTTCGCGTTTCAAAAGTTTCGCGTTAATTCTCGAAAGTTACGCGAAATATCGCAAAACTAACGCGTTTACTGGCGAAAGTTAAGCGTTTATTCGCGAAACTAACGCGTTTATTCGCGAAAGTTGCGCCTTTATTCGCGAAACTAATGCGCTTATTCGCGAAAGTTACGCGTTTATTCGCGAAGAAAATATTTTTTTTTTACCTACGAAAATGAGCTCAATGGGCTTTTGTAAGATAGAGTAAATTATATCCTGAATATCAAACTTTTCACGAGACATGTAACAAATTATATATTTGCATCTACCGAGTATGATTCCCTCTATTTCTTACAGAAGCTTAATATAGACAATTCATAGCTCTATGGAAACAACCAGACTGAAATCCACACGCCCTGTTTATCGATTGGTCGAAATCTACATCGAATGAAACTGACATGACTGAAATCTACATGTCCCGTTTATCGATTGGTCGAAGCCTACAACGACCTTAGAAAAATCACGGACTGCACGAAATAATCATGATGATGTCTGACTCAAATTTCTATAGAATACGATTTAGCTGTTTCTTATAGCTAACTTAATGATGTACATTAACAGTAATTTATTCAATTTAACTTACTTTTTAAAATCAATTTATGAATGATGTAAATATAGTGATGATCCATGCACGTTCTGAAGATAGCGATCATTGCAGAAAAAATTACATAATCCGCCTATGCAATGTCGCCATACATGCACCTTCATATCCCGCATGAATCACTAAAGAAAGCATTTTATTGTTTAAATATTTACATCAACCAATTATGATTCCCTCTATTTCTTACGGAAACTTAAAATTAATTTATAGCTTTACAACCAGACTGAAATCTACGCGTAATGTTTATCGATTGGTCGAAACCGTCTGCGAATAAAACTGACAGGACTGAAATCTACACGCCCCGCTTATCAATTGGTAGAAACCTATTGCGACCCAAGAAAAATCACGGACTGCACGAAATCATCATGATGATGTCAGACTGAAATTCGTACATTAACAGTGAGTAATTTAGTTAATTTGACTTACTTTCTACAATCACTTTATTAACTTGTCAAAAAAGAAGATGTAAATATAAACAATAATTTGCTTTCGTTGATGAAGCATGCGGGTTATGATGGTAGCGATAATTGCAGAATTTTTTTTACATAGCTCGTTAACGCTGGTTATGTATTTTTTTCTGCAATGTCGCCATCTTCATATCCCGCATGAACAACCAAAGAAACCTTTTTATTGCTAAAATAATACACAAAAACATAGAGCCGATGGCGAATTGTTTAAAGTGACAAAGAAATTATGCATGTAAATTCATAACATGCAATAGTTTCATTTTTATAAAATAATACTGAATTTGATTTCTGCGTACAAAGATTCTCTCTTCATGCTGCACAAAATACCTTAGTGTCCCCCCCCCCCCCCCCCCCCAAAAAAAAAACCAAACCCAAAAAGACAAAAAAACCAAAAACAAAAAAAAAAAAAAAAACCCAAAAAACCCCTGAAAAAGGCTGGTAAATATTGACGTATATCCATAAGTAAGAACAGTCTAACTGTAAAGAAAGATTGTCCCTCCTGCAGAAGCTTTGAACCACATCTAGTTGCAAGTTAAAAATACTGCAACTTTCATGACAGAAGCATATGTCTGTGATTTAATATAATTTTTTTTTTAATCTGGCTTAAGTTGCCATCGATTTACATGATTTACTTCGTGCGAAAGACAACACATTGATTATTGACATTTGACAAAGCCGAAGAAATATCATCTATATATATGGCACGCCAAATTCACAAAAATGAGCGAATCATAGTTTCACAGTCGATAATCTAGGTTTAACAGTTGTAAACTGTCTATAGTTTACGAATGATAATCTAAGTTTATCTGTCTACAAATAACGTTAACAATAGATTTTGCTGATAAATATAGATTCACATCTGTAAATTATAGTTTTACACTTCTGAAACATAAATGATCGCGTTAACAATGGTTTACAGATGTGAAATATAGATTATCGTCGGTAACTATAGTTTCTGTCCGTAAACTATAGTTTACAACTGTTAAACCTAATTTACCGACTGTGAAACCATGATTAGTCCATTTTTGTGAATTTGGCGTGCCATAAGCATCGGGTTCGGAGTTCAAGTTCATTGGATTGAGATGGCGCGAGAGTGAGAGAGGTACGGTACCTAAAATGATAAAAATCATCGTACTTAATTAAGGTAGCTCGCGGGTTTACCTGCTTGTGAGAAAACCTACCTTGAAAATTTGTCCACGTGACCCATAGGTTTCAGAGTTTTATTTCTAAAATTTATTTGAGATTCGTCTGCGCGGTAATAATGTTATCGTGTTTCAAATACAGTGTCATTGATAAAATCAAGCAACGCCATTTCAATGAAATATATAGTAAAATGCACATCTTACTCGAGAAACGCATTACAAAACAATACTCCAAACTTTTAAACGATTCAGACGAAATGAATTATACTCAACACAATAACAGAGGATATAATTATGAATCGATTCATAAAAAATAATCAGTATGTGTTCTCGGCCAGTTTTTTGCAAAACAACTTTAAAGATTTAAAAGATTTCTCAAAACCTTATATTTTCATTACGACGTTAGCCCGACGTCATCATTTCCTTACGTCTGAGAACCCAAAAATTGAAATGCATTTATTGACAAGACTAGCTGATTAACACATTTAAGAATTTGTAAATACTAATTAGACATTATTGTGAATGTTATCAAATGCACAAATGCAATTTTTGTAAGGCTGTAAAGATACAGAAAATTGCTATTATTTTTATGAAATTCTGAGTCAATCAATGTCAAAACAAAAATGCCAGGCAACTACTGACATAATAAGTTTGTAATCGTATAAGCCAAAAGAATTTAAAAAATTGATCGGTAGTTAAAATTACGGAAGGCATAATTGTAAAAAAAACACCAGATTTTAATGCATACGGTTCAATTAATTTACTTGTCTATTTTAAAACATGATTTTAAATGGAAGAGTTCCAACGCACACTCTTACTTTATAGAACAAAATGTGACAAAGTATGTGACATCTTTAAATTTTCAGCATTTGATATTATAAATGTTTGTATAAACAGTAATAAACTGCATTTAAACTTTTTGAAATATTTCCTTTTAAGCTCCTAAATATCTCATTTGTCATTTAAAAAAAAAAAGCATGTATGAGTTTACTATGATGGTCGACTCTTTACGTCGATTCCTATTGTGACGTCAGCAAACCCGCGAGCTACGTTAAGGAGGCTAATTTGCCTGAGGTTTTTTGTGTAAAAACTACAGTTGCAAAACTCTTTATTATTTAAGTATATGTAATTAACACCAACTCTAGTACATTTGCGAAGTTTCAATAAAATCTACCATCTGCATATAGTTCTTACTAGGGGCCATTTCAAAATCCAAGTACAATTGCTGTAGGTTGTCATTTTCCAGACTTTGAAACAGATTAATAAAGATATTTCATAGCAATTTTTCTCAAATTGTAAAACTATATTATGGTTTATAGTGGGGGTCATCACAAAATGTCAAAATGCACCAATTTTTACAATATATTTGGAGTACGTATTACAGTTGATTATTGGTACAATATATTTATTCAAAATTAAAGAAACATAACCCTTAGGATAACATTATTCTGTGTGTAAAATTTCAAAGCTGTACCCTTTTTACTTTTTCTTTTGTGCGATTTCTTATAACGTACGTACATACTCTTACAACTTCCTAAATCATTGTATAGAGGATGCCTATTATATTATTCAATCTTGATAATAGTCATCATTGTCCATTGGCTGTTTATCTATGACATCACCTAAATGGGCCAAATCCAGCAATTTTGCAAACAAATGAAAATCTTTTGCTTTAAATTTGGAAATATAGAGCACAGGTCTGCTCAACTACGATTTTTAAATTATAATGTTTAAATGTTAAGAATACACAACATGCTACAAAATTGTCCTTGAGCAAGCATGCGGTTAATGTTTCCCAGTCGGAAAACCGCCTATAACAACCAATATTTTGCTCCTAATATTAATTTATCAAAATAAGACCATATTTATGATGTCATTTCAATATTTTGACGTCACTGTGGTGATAACCTCTTCCACGCTTTTTAACTATTTTCAACCTTATTTTTAAATCATTACTAAATAATTAATAATTACAGAGGCAAGAAATGCACAATACCCAGGTGCGTAGCTAGGCGTACGCAAGTGCTTCCATATCATTTTTACCATAAAAAAAAAGAAATAAAGAAAAATAAAATTGAAATAATGCTGATTAATGAAAACTTTCTTTTAGGAATAAAAATTACACGGGTAAACTAAGCCGCTGTTATCTAAGAATTTGCTGAAAATAGCACAGACGACTTGCCTTTCTTTTTCAATAAGTATTAAAAAAAGATAATATATTGCTCCTCTGATATATTATATTATTATTTGCATGAAATTCTATAGCCTGAGTGATAGGTTGACAATGATTATGCATAGATTATTGAGATCGAAATAAAGGAATCTTAAAAAGTTTAAATACATAATTATCTTTTGAAATATTAGAGTATTTTTGTAGAAAAAAAAATGTTATAGACCATAAGGAGAGACAGCACAAGACTTGATAGATATGAATTAAATTAATCTCATTAAAAATCAGGCACTACTTTATGTTCTTTATTGTTAATTTTATGTTGATGTTGAAGTAAGCATTTTACTCATCAAAAACTGGGGTTATTTTGATGAAACTCCTTTTTCAGGATACTCAAAATTAAGTTTTTTAAATGCTGAAAACTTGCCAGCTTCCAAGAGCTGGGCCCCCACCTGGGCTTTGCTCTGTACCCATTGGGGGGCTCAAGGCGGCCCCCAAACCCCCTGTCTTAATTTGCTTCCACAATAAGGAAGCCTTAGCTCCGCCCCTGATACCACACATAGTCCTGATAATTTATTTGAGTAAAAAGAGATGATGGTTGAATGGAGAAATATCTGATTTTAAGGGCCCCATGCTCGGGCCCCATAGTGATCAGTTTGTCCGTCCGTCTGTCTGTCCGAGATCTCTCGCCTTTGCCCAATTGGGATCATACTTCACCTACAGAATGACTTTGGGTAATGAGTGTGCAGTGACCTTGAAACATGTTTCCAGGTCTAAGGTTAAGGTCATAGCAGAGTTATATATAAAATCCTTGTCCGGGGCATATCTTCTCTCCCCTTCCATACCGTATAACGGGTAATTTTTACTGCTGTAATTTTTTACGAATTTGTCTCAAAATTAGGTGTTTTGAATTTTTACGCGTTATTTTTTTACGAATTGGACATGTACGTAAAAATTAAAATCATATGTGGTAAAATGGGGAAATTTCACCGTGACTTTGTTACAGTTGACACATACATATACAAATCAGAAAATCGTTTTTCTGTTAACGATTCCTTATATTCATAGCTAGGGATGTCAAATTGGTCAATTTTTAGTACTCGGTTACTCGGACGTTTTTCCGATCGAGTATCCGGGTACTCTGTAAGAATGTTAATAAATATGAACAAGTACATTGATAACTGTAAAAACTTGGTAACTTTTGTAGAAATTCCTCCTTATGTTTAAGACAAATGTGATTTAACATGTTTGTCGTCCCCCCCCCCCCCCCCCCCGAATAAACTAGAATAAGCTAGTTTACTCGCACAGCTGATATTTATATAATAGTGTTGTGTTGTGCATGTACTATGCCTAAATTGTAGTCAGGGTTTGATACATGGTGCACGAGCCGGAGGCGAGTGCACTATGTATCAAACCCTGACTACTATTAAGGCATAGTACATGCACAACACAACACTATTGTTATTATTATGCCGACTGTTAAATATACTGACGTGCTTTGCTATAAGTAGCTCTGACGTTCGAGTGTTGACAAGTCCCTTAAAATAATCACCGGAAAAGCAAGCGTTTGTTGTTGTTTTTCAAATTACGTGTAATCAATTGATTTGATTGTTTATTTAATCAACAAGTTGTTGTACAATAAAAAGTCAACAAAGATTTATGTTCTTTTCAAGAAATAGAGAGACGTTTGGCCTTACCGAAAAAACTCAAAATGTTTAGCAGACGAAATCTCAGTGAATTTTTTTTCTTGAACAATCTTTATCAAGCGTCATTTAAAAAAGCGTTTTTGTGATTCTCATGTAGAATTTCTTTGAAAAATGTTCAATCAATTTGTTCAAAAGTTTATAGGAAACCTTAACTTTAAAATTACCGTCAATAATGAAGTTTTTTTGGAAAAATGAATAATTTTAATTGCTTGATGTCAATCGTACATATCTACGTTTTATATACCTAAATACCGGTTGTCATAATAACGGCTAATTTAGCGTAGCGGTAATGCGTTGGGCTTCATGCTAGATTCAATGATTTTAGCGTCGTGAGTTCGAATCCCGCTGTCGGCGCTTGACAGATTTTCGTTGAAAATATTCGCTGTGCTCTATTTCGGCATAGTATGCTTACGCCATATAAATCCTTTGATACTATGCGAAAATAGATGAGTATTGAATATATAGTGACAGACTGACAGAAGGCATAATAATTTACGTTTTTTTAATCTTCAGTTCTTTTAGAATATTTCCAGACATTTGAAGTTTAGGTCAGTTCAATTTCTCTACTGTGTGCTATCTAATTTATATAATAGACTATATGCACGACGATCTTCAGTGAAAACAAGTCATTAAAGTAAGCCAAAAAATAAGGGTTGAAGACAGCCAAAGGTGGGAAAAGCTAGGTAACAGGTGCTTGGTCACGATAATTACTGTATAATCACTGCCACAGGCGATAACGGTCATTTAGCATATTTAGAGGCATAGGAAATCCTAATAACTGTATGTACAAGTACAATGGACGTTTTAAGTTTTAAAACCGATGTTTTAATGCATTATTAAATAAACTTAGAAATATTAAAAAATATACATCCGAGTAACAGAGTACCGATTTTAGTATTCAATACTCTGACGTTCGATCGAGTACCCGGTTAACCGGGTACTCGTTAACATCCTTACTTTATACATTTACCTTTATTTCAAATGTGATATACACTTTACTTATTCCTATTTATCTGGGTATCATTATTGATGTACACCATGTGCTCGTCTCAGTTCGATTTACCAGGAAAAAAAGAAAGACAACTCCATTTCAAAAATTTTTTCTCTCTTTCTTTATCTCCCAACCAAAAATACATCTAGCTACTAACGTGGATTTATACGTAGTTTTGAAAAATACTCAAGACTGACTGAAAAATCTGAACTGTTATCACCACCTGACCAAAAACGCCCAAATATACCTACATGTACATGTACAGCCGTCAGGGATGAGCTGAAGGTCATGAACATTACTCTCATACGTACGATGTAGAAATTTACGTGCGGTGTTTTTTTACTTCTGTGAAAATTTACCCGTTTAATTTTTACGGATTTATATAACTCGTAAAAATTAGTAAAAATTAGCAGCACGTAAAAAATACCCGTTATATGGTATCTTTCTTATGGGGAAACATTGGAAGTTCTTACTTCACACAAAGATTGCTTATGACCTAAGGGTGTGTCATGACCTTGACCCAAGGTCATTCGGGCAAGGTCAAGGTCACTGGCAGAAAGAGTGCAAAATTCGTGTCCGGTCCATATCTTTCTTATGGGGAAACATTGGAAGTTCTTACTTAACACAAAGATTGCTAATGACCTAAGGGTGTGTCATGACCTTGACCCAAGGTCATTTGGGCAAGGTCACTGGCAGAAAAAATGCAAAATTCGTGTCCGGTCCATATCTTTCTTATGGGGAAACATTGGACGTTCTTACTTCACACAAAGATTGCTTATGACCTAAGGGTGTGTCATGACCTTGGCCCAAGGTCAATTGAGAAAGTTCAAGGTCATTGTTTCAAAAAAGCTGAATTCTGTCTGTGTCATGTCTTGTATTAATGGAAATATTAGAAGCTAAAAATTAACAGTTTTCAAAAATAAAGCAGTTGTTATTTATAGAAAATGGACAGTGAAATAGATTCATCTCATATTTTCTATAATAGCAAAAATACACGCGTTATGATTTTTTTCTTAGCGGGGGGTATCAATTGTGAGCTTGCTCACAGTACCTCTAGTTTAATCTTCAATATTGTCTAGTTTCCCTTATATTGATTTCAATTGTACTTCCTTGACAGGTATGTATTTTTGTTTGAATTGTCACAAAGTGACTGAATTCTTTTTTGCATCTTTTTGGCTGGTCAAGCTTTGGTTGAAGGTTGAAAAGAAGAGGAGTAAAATGCAAATACTTTGGGTAGCAGAGACATGTGCGTTTGTTTACAGGGGGGTTTCAAGCCAATTTTGATAGTTTTACTCTGTAAATTTAATAAGCTTGAATTACCAGCTGACCCAGTGCATAACAGATATGTAAGCATATGTATCTTGGTCAATAGGAAAGTGCAAATGAAAATTTGCAAAAAGGGAATTCAGACTTATATATACTAATTTGCATACAAGACTGAAATTGTTCAGTATTGGATTGATAAACAAATTTATTAAAGGCAATTCAATATTTAGAATTTCTTTTATTTGTTAAAAATCATGCAAACTGATCCAGATCAAGAGAACAATATTACCTGTAATATAAGTTGCTTAATGAAATGTAAAAACAGTGTTTAAATTTTTCAAAATACTTCAAATAAGATATTAAAGGGACTTCGACACGATTTGAGCTCAATATTGAAAATTTTATTTTTTCAATTTTTATGTTTAGAATGGTTAATATGCATTGGGTATTTTTAATGCTTTATCAAAATTTGAAAGTCAAATATTGAGTTATAAGCAAGATACAGAGTTTGAAAATCTTTGTTTTGTAAACAAAGCTCAAGCTTTTTTATGATTTACATTAGGGCTGGGACGATACTGTACTTAGCCGATTCGGTACATATCACGATACATGAGATGCGATACGATATATATCACGATACATTGCAACTAAATGAAAACATGAATAAGGGTTAAAAATTTATTCAATCTGTCGATGTATTACCGCATGTCCAAAGTTATTTTGATATATTTAAAATGAGCGTTGCACAATTTACAAATTACTTTAGTCTCTTATACACTACTTTTTCATAAACAAGTAATCCAAAAGTTGTCCACACTCCAGATTTAGCTTCCTAACAGTTTTGACAACTTTACGAGGTTTTCCGCATCTTTGTACTTTCATATTAGGCGCACAGACTAAAATAGCCGATATATGAAGCTCGGATATTTTTGGAAAATAAAAAAAAGTTCGCTTAGGTATCGTTGTATTAATGGTAAATGTATCGATCCAAATATCGTCAGTATAAATACCGTGATGCACCGGTGCATCGTCCCATCCCTAATTTACATGTGTGTTTTATTGGTATAAGTCTCAATCAAATGTTGCTTTTTTCTGTTTATCATATTATTTATGAACACATGGAATCAGTTTACCTTGTTTGCAAAGAGACATTTGGTCAAAGAAATGATAATTCCATACTTTACAATATTTGTAAACAAATATAAGACTCAAGCTTTGTTTACATAACAATGAATTCTTACCTCTCTGTCTCTTAAAACTTGACTTCTAAGGTTAAAATTTTGGTCAATCATTCAAAATGAGCAAGTAAACCATTTTTTATACATAAAAAAAGAAAAAGAAATTTTTGCTAAAATCGTGTCCAAGACCCTTTAACTAGAAGTGTTGATTGTCAATGCTTTCATTACATGAATTTTGTTTTATTTCAGTTATTTCAGAAAACCAGACTAGGTCTTGGAATAGAGAAGAGGATGGAGTTCCTAAGTAGATAGTGAAGAAAGAAGACAAATCCTTTGAAATCAATGGCCATTCTTGTCTCACATATTTTCATCCATAGTTACTAGTCAAAGATTTAATTAATTGTTTGTCAAAACCAAAACTTAATATAAAGTATCCATTTATAAGTACATGTACTAGCAATTAGGATATTGATAAGACATGGCTGAATCCAAACCAAAACTGCTTCGATATTATATCAGAGACTCGGTTGTGCCTTTTGAAGAGGATATGTATCATGAGTTCAAAGGTCACAGGAATTTATCTGTGGAAGAGTTACCTCCCTGGACCAAAGAATCAAGTGATGGTAGAGAGAGAGCTTCCCGGAGAGCAGTATCCAGGTACTATAAAGCAGGGGCATTCATCTATGTACTAAACTGAATGATGAATTGATATACCGGTAATGTTAAAAGTATTAATTGTACAGTAGAAAAGGGTTACACATTAACACCTACAAAGAATTCATGCCTAAACCGAAGTTGGTTTCAGTCCACAAGTTTTTGAAAGTTGTGAAAACTTTAGATATAACAAATTGCATTTTTAATGAATCAAAATCGTTAATCACTGTCTCTTTGCTATAAGCAAGTAGTCGGAGTACATGTATTTTAAAATGTCACATGTATTACCAATTACAGAAGTCTTAATGGATTTATCAACACTGGGAAAGGTGGCACTGTGTACCTGGGCATTATAGACTCTGGAGAAGTCCGAGGGCTGACCTTGACCCAATTCCAGGTCTGATTGATGTTTTTTTGAGAACTTTGATAATTTGATAAAGTGTAACAAATATATATTAAATTTGCTGTAAATGAGTTTGTATTATATTTTTCAAGTCCACGAACTTGAGATTTTTCAGAATGTCTTATATTTTTTTAAATTATACTGGTATATTTATAAAAAGGTCAATGTTTCAAAGATCATGTATAATGTTCTCTTTTTGGTCTGATATTGATTAAATTTAAAATTCAGATGCACTACCTATGGTATTTGTAATTTATGAATAAAATGCAAGGTATCTCTTTTGTTTTTTTTTTATAAGACAGTTACAAAGGGTATACAAGGAAATCAATAACTTATCATCATCGTAAGGCAGGATCAGTAAACTACTTTTGTAGAATGCAAACTAGTCTCAGGATGAATGCATAAGGATATTTTGTACTGGGTAATTCAAGTAAGTAGAAAAATAAAAACTGGAGAAATTATCCTTTGTAGAAGGACCAATGGTAGCAAGCCTGGGTGACAATGCATAGGGTCTCTTTTGTGTTTTTGATAAGACAGATAAAAGGGTTTAAAAGTAAATCAATAACTTATCATCTTCCTAAGCAAAGGGTTTTAGATCTCATCTGTAATCTACTCTTGTAGAATGTAAAGGTACAAGACAACTAGTTTTAGAATTGAATGCATCTGAATTTTTTGTAGCGGTAATTCAAATAGAGATATAACAAGTGGCCCATGGACCACATCGCTCACCTGAGGAACAATAGGTATGATAAAATCAGCTTAATGGAGTCATAATACAAACTATCTGGAAAATGTACAATAATACATGTAGATCCTGTATAAATAAAATCCATTTTTCCCCCTGGATATTCTTATGTTTATAATCATTAGTCCCTTTTCTAACAGGATGATTTTATAGTCATATCACATGTTGAGTATTGCAATTCTCAAAAAGATCTTTAACAATTGTTTATATATGGGATGTAAACCTACAGCAAACTCTGAACCTTCTTGTGAGGCCGAAGAATTGTCCTGGGGCCAAAGTCTTAACAAAAATAAAGAATCATCTGGCTGATTAGTTTCTGAGAAGAAGATTTTTAAAGATTTACTCCATATATTCCTATGTAAAACTTCGACCCTCCATTGTGGCCCCATCCTACCCGCAGGGGTCATGATGTTCACAACTTTGAATCTACACTACCTGAGGATGCATCCACACAAGTTTCAGCTTTCCTGGCTAATTAGTTTCTGAGAAGAAGATTTTTAAAGATTTATTCTATATATTCCTATGTAAAACTTTGATCCCCCATTGTGGCCCCACCCTACCCCCGGGGTCATGATTTTCACAACTTTGAATTTACACTACCTGAGGATGCTTCCACACAAGTTTCAGCTTTCCTGGCTTAATGGTTCTTGAGAAGAAGATTTTTGAAAATTTCTCAAAATTTTTCCTTAATTTCTAATTATCTCCCCTTGAAAAAGGGTGTGGCCCTTAATTTTCACAACTTTGAACCCCCTTTGCCTAAGGATGATTTGTGCCAAGTTTAGTTGAAATAGTTCTAGAGAAGATGTTGAAAATGTGACAAGTTTACGGACGGACAGACGGACGGACAGACTGACAACAGATAAAATGTGACCAGAAAAGCTCACTTGAGCTTTCAGCTCAGGTTAGCTAATTACTGGTACATGTAATATAATATTGTAATTTAAATTTTTAGAGAAATAAAAACTTGTAAAATGACTCTTTATAGAAAGACCACTGGGTAGCAAGCCTGGGTAGACAATGCAAAGGTGTCTCTTTTGTGCTTTTGATAAGACAGTTACAAAGGGTATACAGTAATATTACTAATATTATCATCTTCACAAGCCAAGGATTTTAGATATGTAATCTACTCTAATAGAATGCAAAAATACAAAGACAACTATTTTCTGGGTTGAATGCAACAGGATGTTTTGTAATTCAAATATTAAATTAAAAAAAATAAAAACTGGAAAAATGATTTTTTATAGAAGGACCACTTGGTTGCAAGCCTTGATGACCTGATGTCTCGCTACACCCCAGCTGTGGCCCCACATAGGTACAGGGTCAGATTTGTCCCAGTGGTGCAGAAAGACAGTTCAGAAGAGGAGAGATATCTACAGTGTATGCCTGATTCAGGGTGGGTGTCAAACAGACTGAGAAGCAAACGCCTAGCCACCTTGCAGTCAAATTAGCTAAACTGGAGTGACATATCACATAGACCCAGTTTAGAAAAAAAATGATTTTGTCAGTAAAGTGACCTAATGTATGTGGAAAAAATATATTTGATGGCTTTTTAATTTGAAATGAAAAGAGAGCAGGTCATGAATTGTACAGTGTCACAGTGAAGATAAATTTAAAATAATTATTAACAATATTCTTTGTGATTTTCAGGGAGGAATGTGAAACTGAAGAACGAAAGCGTCCTCATCAGTTACGCACTCACTTATACTGCTGGTGTGACAAAGAGTCCCTATCCCAGTACAGCTGTGTGAGTAATTATAAGCACCTTATAGTATGCGTTTGGGGATCTTTTGCCTCCTGTCCAGCTTTCAAAGTATATGGATACTAAATTGGGGGAGGGGGGCGGCAAGGAAGGGGAGGGGCAGAATTGACATGTTTATATAAATCCTTTTCTTTTCTGTCCTCTTGTTTGAAAGGGAAAGAGAGGGAGTGAAGTTCATTTGTACTTTCTTTGAATGCAAGGTATTTTAAGAGGACAAATGGTTTGCATAGAAGGGGTGCAGTGTGATAAATTTCAAAGTGCAAGTATTTTGTGTATACCATATCTCTATGTATATATGTAGGGAATATTGGCAACAGACTATGTTATTGAGATCACCATTAAGCCATGGGACCCGTCTGATACCAGGAACGCAGATGTAGCTTGTGGGACACTTGTCAACATCCACCCATTTCATGCTGACGAGGAAGGGACGGTGTACTTCAGAACACAGGCTAGCCTGAGACAGGTTTGTGATGCTCAAGAAGGGGATGGGGGTTGGAAGTAGAAAAGGAAAGAATATTGTACTTTAGAACACAAGCTAGCTTTAGACAGGTTTGTGATGCTCAAGAAGGGGTTTGGGGTTGGTGGTAGAAATAGCTGATTTCACCCAATTTTGCCATGATTCCTTATAACACATGGAGAGCCAAGGACATCAAAAATGCATTACTGCATATTCCTTATTTTATGCAAGTACCTAATTCCACAATCCAGCTGTTTTGTATTAAATGAAAAAAATATAGAACTGCAAATGCGGAACTTTTATCCTAATTTCATGTTGTTCTCAACTTTCAGAAAATAATAGGGAGATTTTAAAATCCGAGATTGGTGCTTCTTGCGTCTTTATGTGGATATTAATTCCTCACATTTAATTAAGAACCTACAGTATAGGAATACTTTTAATAGTGCTTGATCTGATGACATTCAAAAAGAATTGGCATGAAAACATGGAATATTTTTAAGGTAGTAAAGAAGGGAAAAGAATGATGCAAATATGTCTTATTTATTTTTATTCTAACAAAAGGAAGTACATCAGGATTTAAATTGGATTTTTTTTGGGGGGTGGGGGGCAGTCTAGTGCAGTGCACATCGTTTACTGACAAAAAATAAAAATGCCCCTATCCAAAAATTGAAAATATTAGAAGAATAGCAAACAAATTGCAGAATATGGAGTCCAATTTTCAAAAATTGATTTCTCTTTTCATAATACAGTACAGTATGATAGAAGCTGCACATCTTACTCGACAAGAGACTAAAGAATTATGTCAGCAGGAGGTCCAGAGGTATATACATGTACCTCTCTGTACTATTTTAAAAACATATCTTTCTTTTATTATAGTTCTCATACTTTGATGTTTTCAATTTTATGTGGAAAGAAAAGTTTTGCTTTGGCTATTTAATTATGATGTTTTTAAATATATTCTTTGTGTATTTCAGACTTGAAAATGAAGTACAATTACTGAAGGAGAAAATAAAGGCAAAAGAAGAATGTGGCGTTTGAATTTTTGAATTGCCACGGTGGGGAAGAAGACATCCTTTGTTGTTGTTTCTTTTTGTTTTTAAGGACTTATATGTTTACTTTTCTATTTGATAAGTTGAATTTTTCTGTTCATTTCGAGTTGTTCCATGTGTTTTGCTTGAGTATACATTTATACGTGAATATAGATTTACCAAGTTATTTTTGTAATGCACAATTTGATGTACATTGATTATCTTTTTCACTGCCAGAGGCTGGCAACACACAGCAAAAGTACAATTTTGATTGTTTTAAAGTTTTTACAAACAGAAGTTTGCTCAGGAAAAACTACTATTATTTACCAGCTTGAAGGCAGTGGGATGTTAAAAAAATAATGCAAAGATTTACATAGTGACACAAGTTAACAGTGTAATGATGTGCATGAACAAACAATGGACCAAACTTTCTACTGCATAATAAGAATAAATAGTATATTATATACACAATACAATACTAACTGTGCTTGAAAATACACAATGTGCTACATTGTATTTAAAAAAAAAACCAAATGTTGTGATATAAGATATTTCAGTTTCACTGTACTGGAGTAAAAAAATCCAGATATTTAGATTTTTAAAAATAAAACTCTGTTTTCAAAATGCTTGTATTGATATGTTCTTGCTAGCTGCAGTGTTTTTTCACACTTCAAATCAGGGGACTTGTCAGCAACAATTCACAGTACAGTAGATAAAAAAAAATTCCAATAATATTCCTGAAAGGTTTAAATGGGACAAGCTGATCACTATGTGTCCATTCCAAGTTCCAGTGGTGGAAATCAAACATATTGACGCAAGAATACTGTATATTTATTGTTGCTTGATGTCATCAGGGGGAAAAAAGATTAGAACATGCGACCAACAAATTTCAACTGCTGATAAGCTGAATCACACGTCGGCACCGTTTACAAACTATCCTTTATGATCACTTTTCACGTAAATTGCAAGAACAGTTGCGATTGTCAAAGAAACGCATACAAAAATGCATTACTTGACAGTAGAGAATATTGTTATTATAATATTTATGATTTTTTTTCTATAATAGTAGTTTCATGTATATACGTTTTGTGAAATATAACGCAAGCGAGGCTTTAGTGTTCATAAAGAAAAAAAATCAATATTTTATAAAGATGTCGCACCTTTTTTGAATTCTATTTTATCGCCAGATTCAGTTTGTCACATTTCTAGGACGCAGATTCTCTGGCCGAGTTGTTGCTACTGCCGTTGTTATTAAATGACCTCGCACTCATTGACCGTATGCTGATGTTGCCACTTTTGGCCCGGGTCTTGGACCTAGCAGCAGATTTCTTCCTGTTCCATCGCTGTACTTCCTTGCCGATGGTTCCCACGTCTATTGCTACAATGGCGCCTAGAATAACTACGATTATCACGACGCCAAACGAGCCTATGGCTTGAGCAGACGGCCTGTGGTCCTGGCGCGTCTTTGTTGAGTATTTGGCGCTGTCCTTGGCTTTTATCACCGGTTGGGGATCCTCGTTTATGGGCACCTCCTGCCTTGGTGTAGTAGTAGTAGTAGAAGTAGTAGTAGGGTTTTCATCTAGGGTTAAATAATGACATATTAAGATTACCACATAGATCACCATCGCGTTTGCAACATTCTCGATTTTCAGGACACAAGTGTGATAATTTGCATATAATGTTTATGATATCTCAAAGAAAACGGACGAAATACATCTATGATTTTATTCAGATATCATTGCAAATGTCTAAAACACAATTTGGCATATCGTTTACCTACAATACAACAATTTTTATCAATCATCACTTCATTAATTTTTTTTATCTAAATCTCAGAAACCCGGAGGTTATTTTCAATGTTATTTTGGCTTTATTATCTACTTTTATTTTTTGCTTTTCCGCTTTAATCCTACAGTTTTTCAACACTAAACTTCTCCAACTTAAATAATTTACAGTATCGTAAACGCATATAAAACAAGTCTAAGTTTAGAAAAAACAAGCATAAGAAACATACTCGTTGTTGGAATAGAGGATGACGTCACATGAGAAGAGGACCAATAGGAGCAGACTGACGATGACGTGTATGTGACGGTGGCAGTGATGTTAATAGTTATGATTTCAGTAACTGTGATGTTGACAGTTGTTGTAACGTTATAAATAACAGTGAAGTTATTTTGAGGAGTGATTGGGTCTGTTGTTACAACATTCTGTGTTGTTGTGTCCTCAGCTGTTGTTGTGTCCTCAGCTGTTGTGTATTCAGCTGTTGTTGTTTCGGTTGTCGCTTTAGCAGTCGTTGTAAATTCATCTGTTGTGGGTTGATAAGTTGATAGTGGGTCTGAAAATTGATTTCATTCTCTTTTGAATATTTTCGGCTGCTGAGTAAAATAAATGTAGTGTGCATGTACTTACGTGTGATTTAATTAAAGATATTGATAATTTGTTTTTGCAAAACCTCTCATAAAAAATTACTTCTTAATTGTTTTCCTTTTAAGTTTATGGAAGGTTAAACATACATTGTTTGCCCATTTTAAGCTTTAATGGAAATATCAATATAAGATTCTTTCACTTATTGTTTCTCGAACAACATATTGTATTAATAAAATTTTCTAAAGTTTCAATTTAAAAAAATCTATTTTCTTCTATAACCACTAACAATCAACGCTTGAACCCATAGTTACATTTTTAAAAAGCTGAGAACAAGTATATAGTAAATAATATCCAAATAAAAATATGACAAGGTACAAAATGGTCATTATGTCCTTGATGTAGAAATATAACCCCCCCCCCCCCCTGCCTCAACCCCCCTTCATTTACCTCCACATGTGACGATGGTGTTCTTAGAGTGATCGGTTTGAGTAGAGAGTTTTGCACCGTCAGCTAGACATTCCGACAAGTTCGCATAAACGCCATTACAATCGACCCTCTCATACCAGATCTTGCCCGTCCCACAACTCGCAGGGTCGGGACACTCGACGCCTCCACTGGCTCTGTCAAAAGAGAAGAGATAAATTAAGGTAAAAATCTAGTAAACGGAAGTGCTTACCACAGGTGTATGAAATTCAGGATCTAAATTCTTTCAATGATGCTTCATATAGATAGGGTCTTATTCAAGTTTTGGTATACACAATGAAAATTCATGTATTTAATTGCCTATTTCTATATCATATGAAGAAAGTTTGTAACAATTCTAGGAGGTTTTTTCTCTCCATTTTTGACTAATGAAATAAAAGGTCAACAATCATTTCAGGTTGATTTAAAATATTTCTTGAAGAAAGATATATATTGAGTTAAAATGCATAAGAACAGGGACCCCTATCCAAATAAAAAAGATATAAAATATTGTATTACCGCAATTTTACACTTTTAACGTCTGACGCAAAATTTCACGGATGAAAAGATGACAGAAAATGTGTTATTCATTGTCAATAATTGTAAATGGACATTAAGATGGTAGAATGCAGTTGAAAAAAATGATTTGGGGAAAGAGAATAAAATATATCAAATAGAAGTCTATCTATTTTATAAACCTTAGAATTTCTTCGAGAAAAAAACCCAGTCCGAACTGTTTGTCAATTATTGAAAAAAGCTTCTATCTATGCTGTAGCCAGATTTCAAGGAGAGAAAAGCTTCTTTACAGTCAATATTTTTATACAATTGCAGAAAGGAGATCAGGTTACATTTCGGGTGAAAGGCAAGTGTACCTTTCTTGTAAACAAAAAGTTGGATCGGACAGTCTAGACCGGAACTTCGGCATGCTAGGGTATTCATTTTGATCTGGGAATCATGGAGAAGAATGGGATAACTTTGGAATGCCAAATACTTTTGCTTGCATTTTTGGAATTAAAATTCGATTCAACGGGTACTTGAGCGCGTTTCCCAGCAAGATCACCAGATTGATTTCAGAACATAAGAATTAATAAGCAAAAGAAAATATTTATTTTACCACAAGTTAAAATACATTCAATAATGTATTCACTAAACTCATATTGACGCTAGATATATATTCTGATCAGGCATATCCAAAGATAAATGGCCATCGAGGTGATGCTATGGGCATTGGGAGGTATAAAGCAAGACCGTTTATGGTTGTGTTTTACGTGCAACAGGAATGTACAGTCATTTGGGGGGTACTTTTCATAACTTGGTTGCAAAATATGTAAATCGTATGTTTATATTATAAATGGATTTATTGTATCAAGTAAAAACAGATTATATAAGAAAACAAATCTATGTCACAAAATATTTCTGTAGCGACTTGGACAAGATTTCTTATGACACCGCCACCTGAGTGTATTGCGGCAATCGCAACTTCTAGGGCCTTTCCGGCAGGCTCGGAAAAACGCGTGCCGGTCCGGAAAGGTCCGAGAAGTTGCGATTGTGCATTGCGGGTCGCTTCTTGGTACGATTATTTCGAATCAGCAAGTAAATTGGCACGTACAAGAAAGCCCGACATAAATAATATTTCAACGATTAAGTTTACCTGACTTCCTCGACGTCCAAAATCAGTAAAGTTATAATCGTTTTAGTCAATGCTTTTGACTACTTTGAATTCAATATCACCCCTGTGCAACGCTTACGTATACATTGCAGAAACACTGAGGAAACGTTTCATCTGTGTTTCTTCAAGTAGCATGTATACCCACGGGTGATCGCGTCTTTTACTTATCACCCGGTTATAAGTAAAAGACGCGATCACCCGTGAGTATCCGACGATGACAAGAGCTTTGACTGAGTAGTTGTGGCAAACAGCAATGTGACGTAGGCCTATTTATTTCACTGCTCGGCACTTAGCCATGGATTTTTGAAATCAACAAGATTTGTCTGGCCTTTGAGTCAAGACTACGTAATCGGTGTATATTTCGCTTGAAACCAGCGTCATCTTCAACTTGTTTTGACGCAAGAAATAGTTAGTCGGACCTACCGAAAGTCCAAGGTCTTGTTAAAATGGTTCTAATTTTGGTATACATCAATTCAAGCGTGTATACATTGACCGAACACGATTAAATCAAACAATCAGACATTCACGATTTCTTTATTTCCTTAACTGCATAAATTAAAGTTCTGAGAAGAATCCAATGAACAATAATACATACATGTATATAATTATATTGCATGCATAAGGACTCACCACACTCGTATCTTGGATAATTGTCGTAAAATTGTTTTTTGGTTTTTGTTTGCAAAACTATGATAATTACAATGTCAGTGTTATAAAAGACGAACTTTGTATCTGGCTACGGATTAAATTTGGTTTTATGGCAAGTAAAAGACGCGATCACCCGTGGGTATCCGACGATGGAGGGCTTTATAAAATTGTCGATTTATCACCGTACATGTACAGGTTGACAATTTTTTTCGATTCGTTAAAGTTACAACCTTGAGGAGAAATATTGAACAGCGTTTTCATGCTGCAAATCCCCCATTAAGGTCAGCGAGTACATTTAATTAAGTAGCAAAGTTTTTCAATAATGTATATTATTTTCTATTAGGATTTTGTATATACAGTCATTTTACCGGTAACGAACCAGTATGCGGTTTCGTCGTACATGCGACTATTATTATCGGAAGTCCAAATGTTTTTATTTTTTGTTTAAATCAAGTTTCTTTGTCCTTCTAAACTGTAGTATCAAACTTACGAAAATATAAAGGATAAATTACGGAGATAGTAATTTCAACACCCCCTCCATTTTCCTAGTTTCGAATACGTTTTCCAGTATCGAATCAAGCGCCCTCTATCACTTCTGACCGAATATTTTTGGGCGAATTAATTTTAAAAAATGCACTACAGGTACATGTCAATAGACTTATAAATGAAGGAGGAAAAATAATTGTGGACATATGTTATTTAAACAAATAATATGATTGTTATTTTTATCGTACAGTTTTCCCGTCAAATTGAAACTGGACTGGAACAGTTTTCATTTTGCGTTACTTTATGAAATTGAATTTTCATGAAAACACTTTATAATAGTAATTGATGATAAGTAGTTGCCATTTGCCTTTGTTTTGCCCGTATATCTACATGTATCAATTTATCTAGCCAAATAATACTTCTGTCGCATTGAACCGATACTAGGAAAACTACACGTGGTTCTATCTAAAGTCGTAATTTAATTCAAAGCTCAATTATTATTTGATATGATGCATAATCTCATTGTACTAGATAGTTTAATTATACATGTATATACTGCCGATGCCGACTGTGATGGTTTTACTGCATTGCAGTTGCATAGAAAAAAGCGCAAATGACTCTGAAAATGGACTAAAACATAAGTAAATATGCTCTCGTGATTAAACCACAGGGATTCCGATATATCATAAAGATATGTCATCCATATACTAGCAAAACATTTTATAGCATAGGGACGCAATTTATAATACGCTGATTAAGATGATGAAAATGAAACATCATTTGTTGTAATCTTATTGACCAGTTGCTTTGAGTACTGTTTATGAAACATTGGTACCCCCCCCCCCCCCATTATGTGATTCACATATCAATATCAGGTGTGGGCTCCATTTGCTCGTATAAATGGGATCTGTCTGTCTTTTCGCCTAGTATTTACGCGACGCTTTGGAATTCTTGCTCGGTCCCTCACACTTCCGTTTTGCGCAAATTTCCGGTACAACCTTGCAATTGACGTGTGGTGCCTTTTAAACACTTTGGCTACCTTAAACGGCATTTTTTTTTTATTTGATAAGCATGCTGTGTCATGTTTAAGCAAATATCACCGGTAATCGTACAATTATTAACATTTTTTCTAACCTCACTAAAGGAGCATTCTGCAGAGACCATACCAACTGTCCTGCCACGCTCTTCTGCGATCAAACGCGCCATACCCCGTCGGGTTTTTTGTGAGGTTTTAGTAATGCATGCATCAGTAATAAGATCACAAAAAAGAAAGTAAAGATTTATCTTTCCAAAAGAAGTGTGAGCACGATTTGAGCATTTTTTAAGAAGAGTCACGCTTCGGTTAACATTGCATCCATTTATCCGTTTGGACATTTAAATGTCTTACTTATAATTTAGGTGACTTATTTAAACATTAAATATATCTTTAAAAAATTATAGGATGTAAATATTATTTTATTTCAAATGGTGCGTTAGCAATTTTGTCCAGTGTATACAAACACGTCGTTACTTTCAGTGGCGGCTATATGTATTATCAATGTTCTTCCTGTAAAATGATTTAATTTCATTAATAATGGAACACTCACGAATGTCCTAGGTCGTTACAGATGATGGCCACAGTGTTCGGGAACTCCGAGTCCCTCAGGGGTCCCCACATGTAGTTCCAGAAAATCTCCACTCGTCCCGACATAGGAGTAGCGTCTATTGGGATCAAAACCGTCGGAAGCTTCCCTGACGTGAACAAAAAAGACAAAAGTGAAATAAAGTGGAAAAAAAATACAGTCACAACATCTAATTAAAAATGCTTCATATGTAAAAATTCGGGACAGAAGTGATCATATAGTATATACTATCTACTACATCAATTAGAACTCTGACCAAATTGTACGTGCTGGTAAGGGAAAACTTTTATTTTGACTTTTATGCGGTAATCATTACAGTCGGGCACGTGGACAAATCTAACAAAGTCGAAGGCTTTTATGGTAAATTTAATCACGTGCCAACTGTAATGATCAACCCTATGCATAAAAAAAAAATAAGAATGATTCTTTGGGAGGGGGGGGGGGGGCGTTTACAACATGCGTGAAACTACAGATGTATTGTAAACGAAAAATAAGTTTGAATACGGTTATTTACAGGGCAGGGCGTGAAACATAGTTCCCAGCATTACTTACTTAATCAAATCTTTAACATGGCATGTTTCACAAGCTATGTAAAACCGAATGATAAATAATAAAACGCAATGAATGTCATACAAAGATAATTATCCTTTAACGTTGATATATGAACCTGGGGAGGTCAAATATTGACCCCCAACTATATCAATATAATAAACATCAGAATATGCCACAGCCATTATAAATGAAAGTGGT
Source organism: Magallana angulata (assembly GCF_025612915.1). NCBI lineage: Eukaryota > Metazoa > Mollusca > Bivalvia > Ostreida > Ostreidae > Magallana > Magallana angulata. The sequence continues at coordinate 42,848,539 of NC_069116.1, forward strand.
TATCGGCACACGTTTAATCTTGGTCTCACCTTGACCCAAATTTTTTTTAAAGCATCTAAAACTGATAATGGTAAATATAGTTCAGCAGTTTGTTTAGATTTACTACTGAAATCAATCTGGTTCATCAGAACGATTCTTTTTGCCACAGTAAAATATAATGAAAGTATTTTCTATAGAAATCGATAGAAATGCATTGGGTCGGGTACTTTATACCAACAATGTTGTCTAATGGTCACATATTCGACAGAATGTAGACAAACTGTCGATGTATCAAGCATTTTAAATTCATTTTTTTTTCAAATTAGATTTACAGATGTTCAGATCATTTTTACAATTAATACTCTTTTAAAAAAAGTTATCGCTACTCGATCTTAAAATTTTCTTGCTGTATTTAAACTCAGGGTCCGCGATTCAGTAATCCGAATATAACACCCATTACGCTACAGAGATTGGCATCCAAAAAATGATGATGAGTGCAGTTTCACGATGGGTTGAAATCGTCATCTTGTGACGTACTTTTGATTAAAAGTAAAACGCACGGGGTGTCGAGGACCCTTACAGTAACATTACGGCTGATGCTTGAAAAAAAAAACAGCCGAAAGAAAAAACTTATCTAATTTTTAGACCTAAAGATGATGCCCCTATAAACATTCTTTCACGGAGGAAATAAGAATTATACCCGTGCATCGATTGATGTTTCAATCCGGTGATATTAACCCTTAATCCTTAGTTCGTTATGAATATAAATCAAACAAACCAATCGTTACCAGGCATCCTTCGTTTCCGGAAGCCGTAGGACAGACGCAACTGGCAGTTTCGGAATGGAAAATAATCGTCACCAAGAAATGCTTCTCTGTTAGCCCAATCAATTAATGTTTCATTAAATATACGTTCCTTGCTTTGCTCTCAGTGTAACGACCTCTTTGCTTAAAAAATCTATTCGGATAAAAAGACCACTAACAGACTTTGTAATGGGTTTGACGACAATATTACCAGTAATTCATTCTATTTGTATGGCTAATACACGCTTTTACATTGACAACATTTTAAGGTTTTGAACATGATTTCATGTTCTTTGAGATACAATTCAACTGCTCGTTTCTATAATCATGATTGTTCTGCTGCTTTAATTGTTAACTTGTGATTCAAAATACGCTCCTATCTATTATCTCTGAGCGCCTTTCCAGATTTGAAGAATGGTATTTTCGCTAGCTATACTATTTTTATGTTTGTCATATAACAAACCTGAAGAACGTTTCGAGTAACAACATTAAAATGATAAAGAACATTTTAAAGAAACTCGCACCATAACTAGGTAAAATACCGAACAATGTATTATAAGAATAAGCAACAGATATGCAAAACAATCCTTTTTGAGTTTTTGCGATTCGATTTGTAAGGTTTGTTTTAACTTATAGCATTCTTACTTTTTAAGGAGAAGTTAAGAAGACTCTAAATTAAGCACTTGCTGTCCGAATAAGTAAACAAAAATATTTTCCTCTACATATCAACATATCTACATAGCCAACTTCAAAGTTGGAATTTCCAACTTTGAAGTTAGTTTTTACAACTTTATAGTTTAAATTTGATTGAATTTCCAACTTTAATCTTGGAATTGTTTTGTTTGAACTTAATTTTTGTAAACATAACGGTATATATCATATCACATGCAAACTGGGCACAAACATACAAGTGCAGTTGTTTATGTCTGAACTAGAAGTTTTTATATAAATATATAAGATTGAATCATTAAAATGTATTCGGTATCAGATATATCAAATATCGAAATTATTTTGAATGAAATAGATGTTATCTTGATATGTTAAACAAGAGAATGTCGTTAAATAAATAGAAAGATGCACAGTAAGAGACAATAAAGACCAAAATAAAGCAATGGAATCTGTATATTTTGATTATGCCTTTATCTACATGGCGTTGATAAAGATAACTTATTAAAAGATATTTGTCTGAAATTGAAAAAAAAAACTTATCGTAATAACAACAGAAGTTAAAGTTGGAATTTTCAAAATTAAAAGTGGAAATTCCAAAATTAAAGTTGAAAATACTTTGATTAAAGTAAAAAAAAAATTTAGAGATGGAAATTCCAAGATTAAAGTTAGAGTAAAATTGGTAATATGCAACACATTTTATCAAGGTCAAACTTGAAAGTAAACTGAGATTGATTTTTTCTGGTATATATTAAACAAAATATATAAAATAAATCTAACATTTCCCCTCCCCAACAACTGATGGTGTTTAAATTGCAGATGTTGACTGTTTTCCAATACATATTTTTAGAGTTTCTTTTTTCTATGTAATCAAACATTATTGTCTGAGCTATGCCCAAATACTATTGTTATAGTGCACCTATACAAGGAACGGTAAACACTGTGACAGGAAATACGTAAAATTTAATCATATGTATTTGAAACCATACAATGTGTCATCGAACTTTATCGAATGGGATTCTGAATGCAAGTTTGTTTAGTGCAACCATACCACATTGAACGGTTGGAAGAAAAATACAAACTTATCTTCACCTGGCGTAGGTACATTGTATATAATGACAAGGCTAGTCACAATTGTTGATGTGCCACACCCACTCCCCTCCCTCATGGGTGTACACAAATGTTGACTGATTTCCAAAACATATTTTCAGAGTACAGTTTTTATATGTAATCAAACATTATTGTTTGAGCTTTGTCGAAATACTATGATTATAAGGCACCTATACAAGGAATGGTAAACACTGCGAAAGGAAATACGTAGAATTTTATCCCATACAATGTGTCATGCATCGAACGTTATCGAATGGGATTCTGAATGCAAGTTTGTGTAGTGTAACCATACCTAACATTGAACCATTGGAAAGAAAATGCAAAATTGAAAATCTATCTTCACCTGGCGTAGGTACAATGTATTCACAGATGTAATGACATGGCTGGTCACAGGTGTTGGTGTGCCACATCCACTCCCCTCCCTCATTGGCGTACACGGTACACGTGCCACCTGTGACTGAGCCCCATCTGTCCCACGGTCCCAGAGGTTCATTATTTAGCTGTGTGAATATGTACTCTCCATTTACATCAGTAAGACCGGTGTAATATTCATGACCTCTGGAAAAAATATACATGTAGTAGATACTTTAAAGTCACTGAATTTAGGCACCATATTCAAAGAAGCTGCTAGAGTCGCGATTTCTGTTCTTTGTGGGGTTATTATTTTTTTCAATAAAACGAATGCTCAGATTTAAAACTAAAACGCAAAAATGTGATTAAAAACACAAAGAGAGTGCGGTTATATGTTTAAGAAATTACGCATATCAATTATCGTAATATTTGTCAGCTGTTCCGTCGAAATATTTTGAGTAAAAAACAATTCTTTACATGGATTTATGTTGACCGAAAGTTCAAGGGTTACTCAGGAAAGACACAACAATTTGAAAGAAATATAAATAAGATTTTCTAAATTCTTTAGTCCAGTGTTTTGAAATTATGTCAAGATAACTCGAATAGTCTTACACTGACAAAAGTCCACCGGCGAGAAAGTTGTGAATTTCCAGGTTATACACATTGGCCACCGTGGATCCATTCAGGAAAGCTTCACACCCCGCGGTGGCTGACGTGAAGATTCCCGCGGTGGTACCAACACGGTAACAAATGTTCTTATAGGACGGATGCTGGGTCCAGTTTGGGGGACAGGTCACATCGATGTTGATCATTACTGTAAAAAGATATAAAATAAAGAATTTCAATATTACAGAACCTACGGTAGACAAATAACGGAGATGGTAGTGAAAAAAAACCTCCTTCATTTTATATCAATTTGCCTCACTTATAAAGGTGACATGAATATAGTTATTAATAATGTCATGATGATCATGTCATGATGACGATAATGATGATAATCATCATCATGATCAAACTTTAATATAGTACAATGTATTAGTATTGATATATCAACCACGATATTGTTACTGTACACGAAAAGCTATATCGGATATAGGATCAGTCAGCGTTTAATTTTAGTTTTGATTTTCTCTTCTTTATTTTTTCTTCTCTTTATGAAATATTTAAAAATATTTAGAACAAAAATTGGAAGAGAAAGAAAACCTAAAGAAATATATAAACATGTATATAAACAAAAACTTACGCGCGCACCAACAGATACTAAAGAATCAACTGACAATACAGTGAAATGGGATTAAAGGATTTTGATGCCTAGTTGCAGTGTTTCTCAAGCAATGTTATGCCTGGTATTTGTTAAGAAAGGGAATAAAAATTGAAAACGGTAACCACATGATGCACATTTGGCAATTTACTTTCCCCTTTACCAAAATTGCACTTTGAAAAAGCAGTGTTGCTTCTTTTTACATTGATAGGAATTGATGCGCCGAGTCGACTTAATGAAATGCAGATTTGTTAATTAGTTGTATATGGGGCTAAATCCCTATCATCTGAACCTTCGATTTGACCCATTCAATAGTACTACTATCTGAACTTGTTCCTGCAATAAAGTATTTCGCATACTATAATAACAACAATGTATCTGGCTCAAAGTAATATGGAGGACCCCATTCCGTTAATTGCTATCATTTTTGCTTTCAACGGAATAGAAGCGGACAAGTGTTTTTTTGCTATTCTGTTTTACAATAATTTACATGTATCTATCAAACCATATATGGCATGCTTGCCTTTATAAGTTGCCATCTGAATTCACGCTATACAATGAAAAGTTAATATATTAAAAAATTGAGATTCATAAAATATTTTGTAAGCACGTGCTTACAGTGCTTTAATTAGGTACGTTACTGGACTTACAGTCGAAACATTTACTTCTTGGAGCGCACTTGGCGAGCGAATGTGTTTAAAAACAGTAGGATGTTTAGAGCTTACCACTCTAAAATGTATAAAAACATCTTGAAACAATAGATATACACCAAAGGGACTTGGGCCTGACATTTTTAAAAATTTACGTTCCTCGCAGGCGATAATTGCGTTTGGACCCAAAAAGCGCGCGGGCTTTTAGGCGAAAATGTTGATTTAACGAAAAATTGACTTAGTTTACAGTCAGTTTATCTTTCTTTTACATACTATTGATTTATTTTCATAAATAAATGGTACTTAGATGATAGAGCAAAACAGTTTGATCGAAGTCAAACATTAAGGTGCATCGGTCCAATAGAAAGATAAAAAAGATGAACAAAACTATGAATTAGAAAAATAACGGGGGTTTTTGAAGGAAATTAATTAAAACTAATGAGTGATAATTTCCTTAGAAAAAAGCAGAATACTGCTACATGTAGTTACAGTTGTTTGTCTCGCTTAATATCGGAAATTTAAAGACGGGGTTGTCTAGAGCCAAAGCCTCTTTTCTAACACTTGAATAAAAAAAAGACATGTTAGAATGTTATGTTGAAGACTCAGGGTCCACACTTGATGCGATTTTTTTAAAAAAGTTTGGTACTCTGAATTATCTGAATCCTTATTTGATATTTTCAAAATATTTTCCCCCTCAAAAGGGTACTACATGTTAGCATATAACGGAATGATATTAAATTATTTTTTTATTTTTTTTATGTAACAATTAGGTACCCTCTAACAAATAATGATTCGCGTTTCTACAGTTGTGATTTATTTAATTTTGATAATCGCCAGACAATATTATCTTACAAGGAAAGAATCCTTTTGTGAGATTGCTATCTTGGATTTTGAAGTATTTGAATATTACGTTTTACTGATAGAAAGATACATTCATGAATAATGTAGATATTAGTTATAAATAAAAGCTTAAAAAAGGAAAGATAAATGTAAGATATTCATTTAAACCCACAGTAATTCTTAAAAAAAGAAATTTTATACTTTGGTTATTAGGTTTATGGTGCAATATTTACATATTACGGAAACTTATAGTTTATAGCTCTATAAAAGCAACCAGAATGAAGTCTACACGCCCTGTTTGTCGATTGGTCGATTTACAGAGACCTAAGAAAAATCACGGACTGCACGAAATAACCATGATGATGTCAGACTCAAATTCGTATAGGAGACGATTTGGCTATTTCTTCTAACTAACGTACTGATGTACATTAACAGCAATTTAGTGAATTTTACCTACTTTTTACAATCAGTTTATCAATTTGTTAAAAGAAAGATATAAATATAAACAATAAAATGCTTTCTTTGGTGATTCATAGGGTTATGAAGGTAGCGATCCTTGTAGAAAAAATTACATAATCCGCTAAGGCGAGTTATGTTTTTTGGAGATGATTTTAATCAACTCCTCTGGCAAACCGGAACTCAAGTAAAAGAGTGTCTCGACCTAAGCACAAATCATCACCGCACTTGAAAATAATCGATAAATTTGATGTAGTGTTTTCAGAAGCATTGATTTCAAAGGAAATTTATTTATGAATACCTTAAATATAGTTAGATTCTGAATGGTATGGACAATTTAGATATTTTTGTAGTCATATGTACATGTATTCTTACGCCAGAGTTGTAGCGTATGGAATCAAGGACAGAATATCTAATATAAAGATAGCTGCAGGACTATAGCTCCCGGTCTGAAAAAATTCGGATGGACGACCGTCCATCCGAATTTTTTCAGACCGGGAGCTACAGTCCTGCAGCTAATATAAAGATAGAACCAGCACTGGGGTATACTAGACTTTATTATCTTTTGTTTGTTAACAATTGTTTTAATATACTTTTCTAGAAATATTTCAATTACTGATACATAATCCATCGTAGAGTTTGATGGCGTGAATTCTATCTTTGAATATAACACAACGTGATTCAGATGGGGTTTTCCGTCTATAGCTCAGAATTCTTCTCGGAAAAGCCCAAGAATTCATATTTGAAAAAAAAATTAGGTGTAATTATTCAACTAGAGATTAATAACTACTTGCCATGCGAAATAACATATCGTTGATATCAAAATAAATAATAGATCTAATCTTTTTATCAAAATCAATCCATATTTAAACAATAAAATGTTTTCTTGGTTATTCATACGGGGTATAAAGGTGGCGACTTCGCATAAAATCAAAGTACTAAAATACGTATACTGACGGGAGTTGATTTTATTGTCAGACATTTTTATGTGATAGTAATTTAGGGGGAAAAACCTGTCTTTACATTTTACACTTGGTAATAACAATAAATCTGACATTCATAATTTTTTTTTGCATAATTTGATAATTAATTTTGTCATTATAGATATCTGAACGTTGTCACTGGACGGAAAATGGGAGACGGAAATTCAATGATGTTTATACTAAAATGAAATGTGCTTTTTAAAATTTAAAGAGAGAGAGAGAGAGAGAGAGAGAGAGAGAGAGAGAGAGAGAGAGAGAGAGAGAGAGAGAGAGAGAGAGAGAGAGAGAATCGGTATGGTAAATAAAAGGATATTTTTTTTTACCTGAATTTGTGGTAGATGATGATAATATCACCATAATCAGGAGACGAATCCGTGACATCACTTTGTCTACTCCGAACGCAGCGATACCTCACCATCACTGCAAAACTAATTCCTATCAGCGTGTACAACAGAGAATCCATAATTTAAAAAAAAATGACGCACAGATTCGTTTAAAATTCACAATCATAACCTGTTCAATAATGCTTTAGCTCATACAAACACATTAGAAATTCCGCAAAAGCAAAGCGTTTAATATTTTTTTATAAGCTGTCCAACAATGCGCATGGAAAGTACCCACATGTCTTAAGAATTGATCTTATTTCATAAAGCATGTCATAATATTAGGCATGCATGTACTTGACATAAAAAAAAAATCAGTAACTTCCTATCCTTGCTATTTATCCAAACAGGTTTCAATTCTTGTTCTCATAATATTGGGACACTATCTGTGAAATTAAAATGGAATATACATTTATTGAATGATGGTAAGGGGAATATGAAAATGTACTCCCCCATGAAAAATCATATTTTTTATTTTTTTTAGAAGTTAAATAATATAATATTTAAGAAATAAACAACGTTATTTAGTGAACATGGCGTTATGAATAGCAATTGCTCTGTTGGCATATTCCATGATGCGCGCTAGCGCATCATGGAAAATATGCCAGCAGAGCAGTTGCTATTCATAACGCCATATTCACTAAATATTCGTTGTTTATTACTTATATTTGCATTTTACCACTCTCAAATACCTTGTATTAGCAAAGACCTTGACGTTTAGTTATTGCATCAAAAATAATCATGCAGACTGTAATGTATCATTTTAATTCACATAGATTTGTTAACAGAATCAATGATATGTTATAACAGTAATTCCTTTAAAATGTTATTATAAGACATGTTTTAATATCAAATAGGCTACATCAATTTTATGGAGTTGGAGAAAAACATATGATGTATCGTATAGTGGTTTTAATCTTTAACGCCATGGAAAAGTATATGACGTCACACCTTTATGACGTCATAGTATACAGACAGAGCAATTGCGATTATAGAAATATAATTGCAGTTCCTCCGTATGGACTTATAGTGGGAAATAACAATGGAAATGCAAATATAAGAATTTAAACCCATTTATTTGATTTTTTCCTCCCACTGGCAGTATATGATGTCAGATATGACGCTTTTTGTAATTTAATCAAAATCAGTCAAAGACTGACATTTTTTTAATATCGTTTTTGGAAAGGTGTTCGTCTTAGTTGATGTTATTATATATGTAAAACGTTATGAAAGTCATGATGACAAAATGAGCCTATGTTATCCATCCAACTGAATGATAAATGAAATGTTAGGGATGACTAATTAGCATAGCTGTGTTTGATTGCACGCGCCAATTACGGTAAACATCTATATAAAATATCAAATTAAAAGTGCACCAGTTAGTATCTTTGATGCGAATTCATGAAAGAATAGAGGTTGTAACAGAAGATCAAACATTCACAACGGTTCTGCTTTCTAAAAGTCGAAAAACCATTAGAACGACGTATTCTGCATAACTATATGTTCATGAGCTTCAGTACATTTATAATAAAAAGTTTATTGCATGAATATTCAGGATACATTTAGCACCCCCCTTTTTTTAAAAAGAAAAATCAAAGGACTATAATGATATGTAAGTGTCCGACTAACCCCTAGGTCTATGCTGTATTAAAATGCAGCAGCCAGCACTGATTTTTTAATTGCTTTAAGCTTTCATTATCATGTAGGGAATCACAAAATCTAAATAAAATATGTAAAATAGTCAACTTCTTGAAATCTTTTTAATTTAATTACTAGTACATGTAACATGTGCACGCAGTCTTCCAATATACAGGAAAGATTCATTTTTTTATTTGAAAATCCGAGAATTTTTCTTACTGAGTTAATTAAAGTTAATATTTGTCTACATCGTATGCTAACATCGGCTTTTCATATCATTGGATTTCAGAAGAGATAGAATATATCTTTTTTTCCTGGAGATCGCCCTGCCACGTGACTTTCTAGACCAATCAGGTGACGCATTTTATAGAAATATCACGAGGTTTCATAAAACGTTTGAAAATTTGTTTGAGCAATGGACAGCGTGTCCAAAATGCATTTTTTAATAAGATTAGAACTAGTAGTAGTAGTAGTGCAAAACTAAGACTACTGGCTCAGACTGCAGACCTTGGGGACTGTAGAATGCATGACGTCATAGGATTTTGAGGTAGAATACTGGGGATTCATTTTCATGTGTGGGCAACAATTTACGTGAAATTTGATAAAAGACATTTTAAAAGCCTTAATAAAAGACATGGGCTTTAATTGAAGGTAATCTTATTTTGCAGGAGCCAAATGGCATTATAAAATAGAGGTGTACTTTCTTGATTAGAGACGCATGTTTATATGTGGTTGAAAAATGACAAGTTCTGATTTTAATCTACATTTTTTCATCATTTTACCAATTAATCAAACAAAAGGCCGTCAGCAAAACTTCAAAAGTAAAAAAAAAAGTAAACGGAAGCCATATATCCTTTAGAATGTCCCCTTCATAGACGGTTTGAAACCCTCCTCCATAAAGGTATGTAATAGTTTGATAGTTGAGAACAATAATCATAAACTTCAAAAGAGAATGAATCTTGTTATGGCACGCCTCGCCAGTAATGATTTTTTTAATCACATAATAATGGTTAAAACAAAGGAACATGGAATCCATCACTTCTTGCCGTGAGGAAAAATAAAAACATATTGTTCAAATGGTGTTGCAATGATCAACCGTTAAACTCTCTCTTTGTAGTTGTATTTTTGTAAACTTAAAGTTGATTTCCCAATTGGATTTTTTTTTGTTTCCTTCCATTTCTATTTTTATGACAACAATTTTTTAAATGTTACTTTACGCAATTAACAGAGATGCAAATAGATTCATGGAAAATTGTTCTATTTGATTTTAATAATGATAATACACTGTAAATGATTTTGGGCATGCTACACATGCATGTATGATATCTGTCATTCTTTTATTTATGCATACGTACACATTCAAAATTAAACACAAATAATGGCAGTATAGAATGTTTATCAAGGCTTGATACAGGCACGTAGCATCGTTTTTGAAGGGGAGGGGGGGGGGGGGGGCCAGACTCATTCCAAAAATTTTGACAAGAAAAAACAAAAAAACAAACAAAAAGGAAGGAAATTTTGAACAAATCTTCAAAATCCTATTCCGGGGGGGGGGGGGGGGGCAAGGGAGGGGGGAGGCTGGCGTGGAATATCTATAACTTCAATTTCCCTCATAATTTCCTTATTTTCATACCAATTCTTTACATACTCCCACCAAAAAAGTAAGGGGGGGGGGCACTCCATGATCATTCAATTTTTTATATGTTATGTAAATTAAAAAAAAATTACTTCCTGCGAGAAAAAGTGGGGGGGGGGGGGCAGGTTGTCGTACCTTTAAAAATAAAACAACTTTCATATTTCAAACATTGAATAATTATTCATGCAATAAAATGCTGTCTTTGGGGTTCACACTTTATTGGATAGATGTAGCGACTTTGTCAAAAATAAATGGATAAAAAATATATAAAAATTCAAAAAGATACAGTAACAAAATTGTTGATTTGCATTAGTTGATAATTTTGTTTCTACAATTAACGCGACCTTCATAGTCCTAAAAAATTCTACTTTTTATTTGAAAAGTTCTTAAATCATTAGTATTAAGTAAGCAAAAATAACCGTAATTTTAAAAAAATCTTTACTTTAACGATAAGAAGTATTACAAAAGACGCAACAGCTAGCAAGTCGGCAGTGCGTGCTTTTCGCTGTGTTTATATACTTCTTCAGAAAAATTAGGAACCTCTAAAGTATAAAATAAGTCAACATCAATCAAATCCAGCTTTATCACATCCATTTGATACTCAGTCGAATTTACATCTTCTAATTCACTAAGGAAAAACGTATTCCTACGTATTCCTAAACGTATCAATATTGCGCTTCAAATGCGCATTTGTTTATCACTCAATAATTATAAAAGCAAGCAAATTTCAGTGGATAAATATTTTCATCGAAGACTACTATCGTTTGTCGCAATGAACCAAAGAATGCATTCAACTCAATTACAGTAACTATCAAATAGATGCTTTGAGGCAAGCCTCGTGTTAATGATTTAATACAACTACAGATATTCAGTCACGCCAATTCGTATTCACGTATGATTTTTTCGCTAAAGTGTTGATACTTATATTGGTTAACGATCTAATAGACGAAGGGGAAAATCTGGCAAGTTCTAAAGCAGTGTCGCTTTTATTCGGATCAGCACTTTTCTTCCGGTTTCTCTTTTTGCAAATACGACTGACTTCCTTTCCCAAAGTTCCCAAATCTAAGGCGACTATGGCAGCCAGAATTCCGACGACAATAAAGATTCCAAACGATCCAATAACTTGAGCAGACGGTCTGTAGTCTTGGCGGGTCTTCGTCGAGTATTTGGCACTGTTTTTTGACTTCATCACAGGTAAGGCTTTGTAGTTTAATTCAGTCTTTGTTGTTGTTGTTGTTGTTGTTGAAGTCGACGTAGATGTTGACAAAACAGAACTACCTGAGAAAAATATGAAGTTTTCTATTAATCATATCAATTCTTGTGTACAAAATTTAGAAAGACGGCGATAAAATTACGAAAAGTTCCACTAACTTGATGAAGAAGTGGAAGTCGGTGTTGCATCAATTGAAGAACTGAACCAACAAACTGCTGATGTTGTAACCCAAAGAGTTGTTGTGGCGAAAACTGTTGTAAATTCAGTAACAGTGACGTTCACTGTGGTTGTGACGTTATGATATATAACGCTGACGTTATCTTGAGGAGTGATTGGGTCTGTTGTTACAACATTCTGTGGTGTTGTCGTGTGTTCAGCTGTTGTTGTGTCTTCAGCTGTTGTTGTGTCCTCAGCTGCTGTTGTGTGTTCGGCCGTTGTCGTGTCTTTGGCCGTTGTTGTGTCTTCGGCCGTTGATGTGCCAACGACTGTTGTTGTATCCACGACTGTTGTTGTGTCTTCTAACGTTGTTGAGTGTTCGGTTGTTATAATTGGTGTTGTTGTTATATCTACAACAGATATTTCCTGGCATATAACCTCATAAAAGGAACACACTTATGAAAAACCGAACGAGTATGATAATACACAGCCTTTGCCGGGCCAAAGTTTCTAATTAATTAGAATACACTGTAATTATTTAATGTACCTTTCATTACACACGTACCCCCCCTCCCCCCCAAAAAAAAAATAAATAAAAAAACAATTCTGCACAATATTTGAAATTTTTTTTTTAAACTTCTTAGTTTATACATTTATAGATTGCTTTTGAAATTTATTGTTTTATTTTCAATTAATTTCATCAAGTATAGTTTTCTTAACGATATAATATTAATACATGTTTCTATAAATACAGTTTTGGAACTGTAAAATACACTTAACATGAGTGTAAACTTGTATGGTTTACTAGGTGTGTTTATTATGACGTTTATAATGGTATAATCACGATGCCCTGCCGGTGGTTACAGTCTGTGGTAAATTATCGTTAATTCGCTACCTTTGCACCGGATGATTGTGTCTTTGGAGTGGTCATCACTGGTATAAAGTTTGGCTCCGTCGAGGCATTCCGACATGTTGGCAGAATCTACGTTGCATTTGACCTTATCATACCAAATTTTGCCTGTACCACAAGTTGCACCTGCACACGACTCGCCTATATCTGGTCTAAAAATACGGACAATAAACTCCAATGACACACACGTTGCAGTCATTACTAATAGTACTGCCAGCCAAAAACTGGTGTAAAACATAAAGCAGGTCGTAAGGTAGTGTTAAAACAACTACTTATATACTAAGTACAGCTTTACAAGAACTCACGAAAAACCTGTTTTTTTACCCTCTCAAGAAAATTTACAGTTAATATATATATTAATTCTTCCAGTTTAGAAACATTTTTTTTCTAATAAAGAATATTAGGTGAAAATTCGTTTTGTAAAATTTTAAAAAGAGTTTAAGTAAGGGAGAATAATGGAATTTTAATCTTTAAACATATATTCAAACATGCTCCGATTTCCAGTAGTTGAAATCTTACACCGATTTGTTTTCCATTTAACGAACATGTAAATATGTACATGTTATTTGTTTATAAATCAAAATTTATGATTTTCGTAATTCGCGTTATTTGATTGTTTTGAAATCTGAATTTTACACTTATGATTTTTTTTTGCATGATACATGCAAAAGTAACAAAACCACAAATATCTGCTTGACGTAAGATTTAATAATTCTGTAAGAACGAATCGCAAATTAATATATGGTTAAAAAGTGTATAATAATGTTGAATAAGAATCGATTTTATACTTATATGAATTGGGCTTGAACACTTGGATTTGATGTTTTTAATGCATAAGATGCCCAACTTATCACAAACCCGCATAAATTTAGTGGCTGTTATCAATTCCTATATCCCCCCAATGATAAAAAACTACTGTTTGCAAGAATAAATTATTCTGTTATATAAAATACAGTACGGGTCCGAGTTACAATATACTGTGGAATCATTTAAATTCTTGGGGGCCAATATTTGTGGGTTGTGGGCTTTTTGCTTATTCCTGGAAGTGAAATTTCGTGAATACGTCGGTTTTTAGTTTCAGTAGGATTAAGATAATTCTCTCTAAATTCGTTTTCGTCGAGGATGTAAATTCGTGGGTGTGGGCTACCCACGAATACCACGGAACATTGAGCCACCACGAATTCTATAATTTTACAGTAGGTTGTATAGATAAAGTCCTCACAGATAACCTAGGTCCTGACACACCACGCCGACCGTTTCCTTTGGCCCTGAATCCCGGAAACCTCCCCACATGTTATTTATGAATATCTCAAGACGACCCGACAAAGGCACACTATCAACAGGAACCAGCACCAAGGGCAACTGACCTGCAATGGCAAAATGGTACTCACAGCATGGTTCCATGTCAAAAAATTAAGATAAATAAGTTCTTTGATTAAAGTTAGTAAATTCATATCTTTGTCTAACACACACAGAGAGAGAGAGAGAGAGAGAGAGAGAGAGAGAGAGAGAGAGAGAGAGCGCATTAATTTTTATAAGATTACAATGAACGGTAAAAAATTAAGAATTAGAGAAAATTTCTTAAATTTCCTTTTAATCACATTTAAGTGAGTAGCTTTTTTTCACTAATACAAGTTCAACGAGCATCATCATACCTGGCGTAGGTACAATGTATTCACAGATGTAATGACATAGCTGGTCACAGGTGTTGGTGTGCCACACCCACTCCCCTCCCTCATTGGAGTACACAGTACACGTGCCCCCTGTGACTGTACCCCATTTGTTCCATGTCCCCAGAAGTTCATTGTTTAGCTCTGTGAATACGGACTCTCCTTTTACTTGTTTAAGACCGGTGTAATATTCATGACCTCTGGAAAAAATGCATGAAAAAGATGGTCACTATGTTACTAGATAAAGTATACAACGAACTATTGTTTGATAACTCTGGTGCTATATTTCATATCTTGAAGACAAATATCGTGTATTTAAGAGAATTCTATTAACACATAAACAATATTCAATAGACAACATGCTGTCATACAGGATAAAATATGGATTAAAAGCCCAAAAAATCGCCAATATTATATCATCTCTGTTGCTTATTAAGCAGTATTTCGTTGGTTATCAAAACATAGTGACCTTACAGTGACAAAAGTCCATCTGCGAGAAAGTTGTGGATTTCCAGATTGTACACATTGGCCACCGTGGATCCATTCAGGAAAGCTTCACACCCCGCGGTGGCTGACGTGAAGATTCCCGCGGTGGTACCTAGACGGTAACAAACGTTCTTATAGGACGGGTGTTGGGTCCAGTTTGGGGGACAGGTCACATCGATGTTGGTCAACGCTGTCAGTGTACAACGAACGAATTTCAGTAAATAAAAACACATTGTAAGTTTGTACGGCATTATGTACATATACATTATTTTTAACAGATAAAAGGCAAAATACAAAAGTGTGCCCCAGCAATCAATATAGAGATACCTATATATTTTATTTTTTTACGTTAAAATCTTCGCTTCTTGGAATGATGAATAGTTTAATAACTTTAATTTAATTTTTAGTTAAACTTATCTTTACGTTAATTAGTACTCCGCATTTCATGTTTCCGACTTGATATATTGACGACAAGCAGTGTAAACAGTTTTGGCAGAATATTAAAAAATATGACGGTTTGATGGTATTTATGCTATGAAACTTTTGATCAAAAGTTATTCTTAGAGTTTTTTGAGTTTACAAGATGTACTATGAATGATAAAGCACAACTGCAATGTTCTTGAACTGCTGTTCATTTTTACGTATGAAATGAAATTCAACACAAACCAAAACCTTTAAAGATAATCTACATTTGATTTATTTCTCCAAACCTTCACACCCTTTTCAATTCATTCAACATATTTACTCGATAATGGAAATAGAGTATGAAATCTTATGTTGATGTTGAATCAAGGTTCAAAAAGTGATTTTGAATAAAAAACAAAGGAGGAATAAAATGGATATGTAAACACTATTTTACCGATTTTTACTGTTTTAAGTACATCAAGTCTACTAAACAAAGGAAAGTCTCGAATTTGTTTAAGTTTTATGCGAAGGAAATCAATCGTTAGACAAACCGATGTATCACTGAAGCGGAAGTCCGCGTTGCTTCAACGCTTAAGAGCATCATTGTTATTGTTTCTCTTTATTGATAGGTACATGTATGTCAAACACCGGGGTCATTCTATCACTTTTCGAAAAAAAATCTAAATTGATATTGATTTTCAATTGATCGTTATAATAGGGTATTGAAAAATAGATAATGCTTTCTTCATTGACATATTTCATTTATGCGTCTTTTTATTCAAATTAACAATTGTGATGCAACTAAATCGAAAATAAGTTAGCAAGGTTAAGTAAAAAATTCATAAAATGCAAAGACTTGCTCCTCAAGTTGGCGTGACAGCAGTTACAACTGATGTTTTGCCGTTATTTGCTCCTTTTAATCTATAGTATTTTAAAGGGTACGAATGCACGTATGTGCATATTGTTTCAGCATATTTCCATTTAATTTTGTTAATAATGGTAAGCCAAACAATATAATATTTATTTTTTCTCTTTTCAATGCATTACTCCTGAATTCCGAGAAGTCCTAAATTTTTAAAGCCAGTACTAATTTATGCTACCAATTTAATTTCTCCTAATCTCCTATCTCCTAAATGAAACACTTGTCCACCTTTATAATATGCGCATATTTCGCATGTGACGGAAAGAAAAAAAACGTCATCGGAATGTTGTGCTGTTAACCGACCGTTTTCGTACAGGCTGTTTGCGAAATTTTGTTTCACGATTAAGCGACATAAGCATTGTTATCTATTAAGGATGACAATTAATTGCAGAATTTTTAATCGAGTTAATCGCAATTCGATCAGACTAGTTAACCAGTTAATCGTATCAAATTTGTTACATATTTATTTATTAGCTTCCCCCATAGAAAACACAATTTGTTGTCGTAGACACAACTTTTTGAAGCACAACACGAATACTCTGTAATGTGTTCAGAAGAATAGAATTTAATTTTTATTTTATCAGTGTTATTATTTAAAAAGAAGCCGGCAAATGGGTATAGTATATTCTGGTTTCTCGGCCACATGACGCAATTTTGTTGTGAGTTAACGTAATTAATTTTAAATTGACATATACTCAACAGAGATCGAAAAAAGTTTGCCTATGACAAGATCTAGTTTTCTCGTTTAAAATATACCTCGAATCGTCATTTGTGTCCACTATAGAAAATTTATATATATATATCTAATTATAATTATGTATAATGGAGTGTAACATGAAAAGTCAAAGATACGCACTGAGAGAAGTTAAAATTGATACCCAATAATGCTCTTTTAATTCATGAAGTATTTAGGTAAAGCAAAACAGGTCCCGCCGTCACAAAAAGTTTCAAATCATTTAACGCAGACCTTAATTCACTCTAATACTTTAGGAGAGTGGTAAAATAAGAGTTCAAAACTCAGATTTAAGGCTGAATTCAGGAAAGTTTGTAACATAGGGGTGAGACCTAACAATGACGAGCTGTTTTGAACAAATTATAAATTTACAATTATTAAGCGATTACCCTCCCCATCTCAGCCTCGCAGTGTTTACTGCCCCCCCCCCCACCCCCCCACCCCCAATGTCTACAATCTTCTGTTATGAACACTGTTTGGTTATTTCGCATAAAAATTTAGATCCTCAGAAACAACAAACTATTATCTGATTTTTTACAATTTGTAATTTTAAAGATCATTTTTGTTGTAACAAACGTTAAAAATTCTGGACAGTAGAGCTCAAATTGTAGTAAGTAGCTTTGAAGAGAGAAACTCTTTTGATGTTAAAATATGCATCAGAATAAAACACTGACAATTTGTTTTCTACTGAAAAAAAAATCAAAATTGTCGATTTTATCAATCATTGCTTTTTATTACAATAAAAAAAATACCCGCAGCATTTCGACTATATTCACTTTTACATTGCACACTTTAAACAAAATCTGAATAATTTATCTGAATAAATAACAAAGTTTGACAATGCATGTATCACTAATTAATAATATACGGAATGACCTTACCTTGACCATTAGGACAAAATACCGATAGATGAACAAGAACGGCTAGTACAAGAAAAACCAGCATGGCTTTCCCTCAGTAACGACAACAATTTAGTATAAGGATTTCTGTTATTTGAAAAAAAAATCTATATACGCTTTTTGATGCTTATCAATAACAGTATCTGTAGTGTTCGCATTATTGATCTAGTCCTCCGTCAAGTGGGTGTGCATAGACACTGTCTTCATATTTGGCTCATGTTTGCATTATCAAAATCTGTACTATCTGTGCATGTACTTATTTACAGAAAATTCTAATGATTAACTGTATAACCATCCAGAAATTTAGACAGGTGCCTCTAAAGTGATTGTTCTTAAGTGTTTTGTGTTTTGTGCATCAAATACAAAGCTTGGAATACTCAATACATTTTTCCGGAAGTCGCATTGCTGCAAAAAATAACTTATTGAATTTAAGTAAACTGATGAGATCTCTGTTTTGTTAGTAATTTTTTTCAGCAGGCTTCAGTATGATTAGCTCCAATATAAAGGCACCGTCTTGTGGTCACGAAGTCACAAGTCGCGCTCATACCTACACGGACATAAATTTACAACGGAGTCTACTCCAAAAACATATAATTATAGTTATCTTAACTCATTTGCAATTTCTATTTAATGCCAACTGAAAGCCCTTAAATAAAAGACGAAAACTTATAATAATAAATGTAGACTAGAGTTTTAAGTAAAGCACATAGTTCAGTGGCCATGGGCGTTAGGCCAGTAACCGAAAGGTCGGTGGTTCAATCCGATGTGGTCTCTTGATGTTCTGCACTTAGACAAGGCACTTTATCTACACTGCCTCAGTCCATCCAGCTAAAAGTGGGTACCGACATATGCTAGGAGTTAACCTGCGATAGTCTAAGGCGTGTTCAACAGAGCGAGCGCTCGCCAAAATTCCCTTTACCTGTTTTTGCGAGCGATCCCGAGGGCTCTCTCTGCTGAACACGCCTCAGGTGTCGCACCCAGGGTAGCCAATGACTCCCATCAGCGTAGCACCGTGGAAACCGGAGATAAGCACCGGCCTTATGCGCCTAATGGCACGAGAAGAATTTTTAAAAGTAAAATTTAAAGATAAAAATTGGATAAATAAGTTTTATTAAAATAAAACCAAATAAATTATGTGCACATTCACAAAAAGAAATAAGAAACACGCATACACAAACTAAGGATGGCAACCAATATGGTCATACTTTATGCAGGTTTTTGTCAAGCAAAATAATTCGAGACAGCAGTTCCGTCCCCAACGAAGAAACGTCTGGTCCTTAAGGACAGCGTAACTCGCCACAGGCCTCGTGATGTACGTTCTTGGCGCCAAAGCCGCAACTCAAGGCTGTATTCTTCGTTCATACTGGTATGGTTTCATTGAAGTAGCATAGAGACCTAAATGAGTCCCATGGAACATTGTTTTTTCTCCTCAAATCCTATACACGCTACAAGATATCCGAGATCAACATACGCCTGTATGGCTGATTTCAATCTTATTGAAACTGCCTCTTCTGTAATTAATTAAAAAATTCAAATATCATTACATATGTATAACATAAAAAAAAATGATCTACATGTTAAAAAAAAACTCCGTACAATCGCGATTGTTAAACAATTTTTCTTAAATACCGTGAACTTCTGAAGCTTTTTCGACTAGAAGCAATATTATTTCGAGCTCTGGCAGGAAGGCTCAAGAAGTTGCCGCTGATGCCATTGTATTGATTATGAGAAGTTTTAAATCGCGTCATGATTTTAAAATTAGAAGAAATAAGAAAACTTACAAACAAGCGACTTTCTTGAGTGTGCACCTGTTGCGATACGACAGTCCGTCCGTCCCACACACTGGCTGGAGTTGTGACGGACATTTTCGAAATTCTAGACATTTTCCTTTCAAAATCGGCACACCTTGTCTTTGTTGAAAAGTTTTGTTTACTGTCATCGGATTTGCATTTTTGTACACAGCAGTGTTGGTAGACCTATGCTTGGTGAAAGAATACTGTTTTGGTATAACTGCTGCACGCATATTCAAAGTTTTCTTGTTTGGCCTTACTGCCAAAGACTTAAAGACCCCTTTCGCTTTTAGTGAAATTTTGTTTTGCAAGGACTTCTGTTTTTGTAGACTCCTCATCTTGTTTGGTAATGCGTTTGTCTCTTTCAACACAGGGAATCTAAATTGTCTTTCAGTTTTTGCGAAGCGATATTTTGGAGGAAATCGTTTTCGAAACCCTCCATTTTGTTTTTGTGCAGGCTGTTGTTTCAGAGTATTTTTGCTTCCTAAGATTTGTTGTCCAATTAGACTGCCCTTAACATTTTTGGTTTTTACCGTGGTGATTGTTTTAGGCGCTTTCGTTGTTGCGCTTTCCGCCTCTTGTTCTGTAGCCTGTGTTGTCGTTGCCTGCAGTGTCTTTTGTCCTTCTGATGAAGGCGTAGTTGTTCTATCTTCAGCTTCTATTTCCTCTGTGACAGGTCTTTCAGTTGTTGTTGTAAATTTGGCTCCTGGTACATTAGGTTTTGCTGTAGTCGTGATGTCTTCGGCTTCAATTCCACTTCCCCCTGATGAGGTTTTAGTCGGCAAAGAGGTAGTCATATCCTCGCTTTCATATTCTGGTTCTTCAGTAGAACTTACAAAGGTGGATCTTTTTTTCCCGGAATATCCGAAAGTAGGAGTTGGTGAGACTGTGGCTGTGTAATAATCGGGATAGTAGTAAAAGTAATCGTGTCCAAAGAAAAAGTTATGCAGGAATTGTCCTGGGGACATAGTTGTCATATCGTAGTAGTAACTGTTATCAGGCAATGGTGTTGTTGTTGCCGGCAATTTAGTTGTCGGTGAAACGGTTGTCGTAAGTTTTTGCTGAGGCTGAAAGTTGCTTTCAATTACTTTCCATTCGTAAACAATCGGTTTAGGTTTCACAACCTTGGTAGGTTGTTGGTTGTTCTGCACTCCGTTCGCCCGTTGTCTCAATGGAGCTGCTCCCCCATTTGAACTTGGGTGGATAGGAGTAGGAAACCGCTGTCTTTGGGTGGGCTTTGTTTTATTAGACTCCCATGGAGATATTCTATTAGGATTGTAATTCGGGTTTATAATGTCGTTCCACGAGATTTTTTTCTTCGGAGTTTGTACATTTCCTGTACCTTTGAAAATAAATTGAAACAATATTTCAATTAAAGTAATCATCTTCTGCTTATGAAATTTTTAATACAACCCACTTTATCATAATATCATTACAAGTTAAATATATTATTATAATAAATTTTCCTTTGAAAATATGTAATGAGCAATTCAACAATTAATATAATAAAACATATCATTCTTTCCAACTTTTAAGTCAAAATTCAAATAGAATTTTCTCTGCATCCGACTTGTTTATCAAAAAATAATTTATTTGTAACGCACTATTCTATTGACTTACAGTTTATTATGCATCTTTTGTTCTAATAAATATTGCGTTATTAGATAATTTATCAAAATGCGATCAAGACTTAAATATAAATTGTTAAATTATATTTGACAACTAGGCCTACATTGTTCACATTTGTGTAAACTTTTTTCCGGTTTAAAAACACACTGTCAAACTGATCAAAACTTTTTTTAAAAACCTATATCTCCGAATTAAAAAAAAATGAGCATATTAAGTCATCTTACTTGCAATTTTTAAAAATGAATTCATAAAAATTGAGTAAAGCCGTCAATTTGTCAGTTGAGTATTGCAGGACTGAACATTATTGAATATATTATTAAATTGAAAATAAACTTACATTGATTAAAATTCCAGAAACAAAGAAAAAATACAAGAAACGGTGATCTCAAAACGCCTGTCTTCATTTTAGCTGTTCCCGAATAGAGTCTACTTGGTAGAATAAATAAAGCAGTTTTATTTACAAAACACGTGTTGTTCAATATATGAATGTATAATCATAGATCAGGATGAATAATTCTGACCATAAATCACCATCAATGACCGGAACGAACGTCATCGTATCAAAGACCAAACAACGCGGAAAACACAACGACGTTTAGCGGAAGGTTACGGTCTGACTAATAACCTCACGGGACGGCGTGACACACAGGAGCCAAGTGGTCATGTTTTGGCGAAATGAAACAACAGTTTAGCATCAATGATTTGGAGTTTTGTACACAGTGAACCTGAAACAAAAAGGAGAAGAAATAAAGTGACAATTATTGTCAGGAATTCATGTAAAAGAAAATTACTACCTTTTGTGCTAAGAACGAGTAAAAAAAAAGTGAATTCTTTTATAGGCACATTCTTCCCATTCCACGCCTGTTTGCTATGCGTTGAGGTTAATTTAGAATAATAAAAGAAATGCTTCATTTAATTATGCGGTCACAAGACAATGTCATGCTTACACAATTTTTAAAAAACGTGCGCTCAATTCAAAATTAAATGTTATATATTTAAAATGACAATCATACATGTATTGCAACAAATACCATATGCATGATGTGTAAAAAAACTCGATTAATTTTAGAGACATACATATCATTTCATTTTAATTATTAATTTTCAAAAAAGATAATATTATTTTCATAAAAACAAATCTTCATCTATCGTTTCTGGGTTTCTATGACACAACAAAAAGCAACAGTGTGTGAACAATTATGCACTCATATAGTAAATTACAAAAACCTATGATTTTATATAACATGTACAATCCTTAAGAATATACATGTAAACACATGAATTGTTAGTTAAAAGCCGAACTACATGTACTTGCAAAAATTTTGCTCTCAGTATCTATAAATATAATTACTGGTATTACAACTTTAATTTTTGTTTCTGTTTTAAAAATTCATTGTGAGTATCACTTATAAAAACTCTCAGTTTGGTATGAAAACGCTTCTATCTTAATCAACAGCGATTCTCTGTTGAAGTCTGTAAATTTAATTTTTTAAGATGATACAAACGGTCCGATTTGGCTTATTTTTCTTTCTTTTGCTATGTTTATGTTTACAATGTTGATGAAAATATGACATTGAATTCTTTACAAATAAAAAACGAAACCGATTTGACCAATTGCCTTCCCACGTCCAGGTAAATATTTATATCTGTCAATCGTAACAAGGCTTGGTGGACGTAAACAGACCAACACTGGCTACAGGTTCGTCACAACCGAAATGACATCTTTATCGTGTCTGCGCAAAGGTGTAGGATTTGATAACTAGGCAATAATATTGTTTATGGTCAATTCAGACCAATGGAAACCCCACACAGAACAAGAACGAAACAGTGGCCAACCAGTGCTATGACTAGGGTAATACAAATAATATACAGTGTAGAGCGGCCAGCCATTACTATCGTACTACGTTTTCTCACGAGAGTTGTAATGCCATCATAGAGTTCTCAATGCTTGATTTACAGCATTATATATTTAACTTCAAGTCTTTGTAAAATATACATTTTACCAAATTTTTCGCATATATAAGAAATGATATGCAATGTTTAAAATGTGTTAGAATTTCAATGCTAGTTAATGATGAAATGTAGCCTTGAAAAAAAAAAGCGAAGTCGATCATTATTACTTGATAGTCAACATACTAATTAAGCAATATTAGTAAATGTATTTCAAACAGGCTTCTTTGAGGCAATCTGTCTCGTTGTTCATGCACGGTGCAAGATGAATGAACATTAGTAATTTAATCATTCAATTAAGTGACCTGAACATTCGAGGAAACAAAAAGGCATCCGTCTTGCACACGAAAAAATACACGCATCAATCTTGCACATGAAAATTACATCTACATTCATCAGCATTGCATACGGTAATTACTAAGCAATTTAATTAACCATAGTGATTCAATTGTCCAAGTACTAGTATCAAAATTAATGTCATGCAGTAGTACCTCAGCAATCATCGAACATACATGATAAGAGAGTATTGCATGTTCAGTTTTCAATTGCATGTTCAACTAATTTTCGCATTCAAAATCTTAGAGTCCTTTTGTGGATTTAATGGTTTATATTGAAATAAATATCACTAATATTATATATACTTATTACTGTTTCTAGTATTTTCTGATATATTACAAAACATTTTTCAGGCGTCGTCTCAAAAGAAAGACAACTCTTTATAAAATGAATATAAATAATTGAATTACCGTATGCAATGCTTTATTTTGCTTGATAATTGAATTTTCAACCGCCAAGTATGATATACTCAGTAGTCGGAGACATCGAAATTTATATTTTCAACGAAACTCTGTGTTATAATTTATACAAATTTTATTGACAAATTCAATGGAATTAGGCAAATTGTACAACCTGTATAATCCCTTTACAAAATACAGTCGGGTAGTGGAAATATTTTAACTCAAGATATTATCATGGAATATACATGCATTGTTATTGATTTACAGAGTAATATTTGAATAAAAAATTAAGCAGAATTCTGTATTCTCACGAATGTTTTTTAAAAAGTAGGAAAAACACATTGTTGAACATACATGTTATTTCATGCGGATGCAAAACTAAAATTGTAATAAAGTTAGAATTTGATTTGAAAGAGTTTCAGACAAACATTGAACTAAGAAAGACACCGAAAGCTTCTTAACTTAAAATTTTGTCTACAAAACGTATAATTTAAATAAAAAACCCCAATGGTATCTTATCATAGATATAAATATTTGTAGTAGGTCATTTTTTTTTTAGTGAGATTGTGTAATAAAAGTGTAAATTGAGGAATCCATGTTGTTTTTTTCCTTCGAGATTGTTTGGACTGACTTACTGATACTAACTATACTGTGAATAACGGCCTTTAATGATAAACCAAATAGCTTTGAAAACATATTTTTACATGCTGATTCCAAGTTCATTTGTATAACCTACCATTTCAGGGACAATTTTATACATATGAAGGACAACAACCTTCCGAATAATTATTAATACAGCATACCTCTCAGGAAATGATATTTCGTACATCATTTTATTCCTAAAAATATTTCTAGGAAACGATCGGAGAACAGCATACTTTTTTTATTCAATGATAATTACTTTCACATATCTAACCTTATGCAATCTGCACTGTGGAACTTTTGCCAGAATCTAAACTCTTTAAAAGCCAAGGCTTTTACAGCGAATTACAGAATACCGGTAGAGTTTTCAATAGCTTGCTAGATTGATCAATAGGGTATTCAATTTGGTCAGCAAGGTATCACATTAGGTTTAAATCTAGGTCATGTGATTACTCAGGTATGACAGCAATAGAGTGAGTTAATCTGGTTAACATTTGCACGTTTTGGGCCTTTTTGTTTCTCTCTGTTATCCTACATTACTGCTATAAAAGTCTGAACTAATTAAGCAGTCAGCACAAAAAACCTATTAGTGCTGTAAGATGCACCAGGAATCAGGGAACCAAAATGTTTAATGATTTTTTGCAGGGAAAAATATCTCCTTTTTAAAGTTATTCTTTTCTCTTTTGTTTGTTTCTTCAGAACTGCCTTTTGAATTACATTTTTTGTAAAACAAAATTCAAATTACTCCAAGCAGAATTGATGCTCTATAGAGTCCAGTGCTGTCCAGGTGAACATTCTGTTTAAAAGTCTATGAATAGAATAGCTAACAATAGGAGAGAGTGTTCTAGAGGTTTTCTTTGTGTAAAATGAATGGGTTGAGTGCAAAATAACAATCTACACTTGAGTAACCACAGGACCTAGATTTAAACCTGACTAGATGATACCCCGCGCAATCGCTGGATTTAACACTTTACACATTATTATCATATAATGCTTAATATGTAGAACCATATTTTTGTTCCTTTTAGTATTTTATCTTTGTCCCATTTTTCTTTAAAATTGAAATAAAAAAACCAAACTGCATTGCAGATTTAGAGGAACGAACGCGGATAAAAAATCAGAACTTCAGATAAAAGACTGTTTTTAAAAAACAATCGGGGGGGGGGGGGGGGGCATCCCTAATAATAATTAAACATTTACGTAGAATACAATAATCTTTTCAACAAATTTATGTCTAAGGTTTTCCTAACCAAGGTTTACATCTGTCGTGATATAAAAAAGTATAAAATTAAATTAAAACACGTTAGGTTATGCATTATTATCCATTTGCATACATATTATTAGCCAAACTTGTCAGGTCTAAAGTACCTGGCCGACATGTTAACTCGCCCTATATATAGGGCCATGATGTCAATTAGTCAACCCGTTTCTGGGCAACCTGTTCTGGAAAGTTCTTTTCATTAATACTAAAATCGCATTAATTGTTCCATTTTATTTATTAACTTTTGTGTTAATAGAAGTCCGATCCAAGGTATTTGCCCGCGATGCATGATGAACCCGTCCTACACTTTTCGTCAATTAGTCCATTCGCGTTCTTGGTTACCCCGTTCTGGAAAGTTCTCAAGCGAATGGGTATCAAAACTAAAATCGCCCACTAAAGAAACGAATTGACTCATTTTATTTATTCAACGTTTGTCAAATCTTAACTTTAATGTATTCTCTAAATAGGCTCACAGTAAATATATTCACTCTTTACGTTGTCATTCAATAATATTTCATTGCAATTATATATTTTGATGCAAACTATCCCTGACTTGGATCCGCCAAAGCGTGTCCACCACCTTACTCTCATTTTTGCTATTTCGGGCTTGTTTATCGAAAATGAAAGTAGGTTTTTGATTAATTTCACAATAATAACTTATCAGTTAAAATTCAATTATACCTTACGGACAGCATCACGCATGTGTTGAAATACCAAAGGTGTAAGCAAGTACTCTGGTGCAGGCGTTTTATAGTTTATTTGCAAAATGCCTTAATTTATAAGTATAGATGTGATACCTTGCTGACCAAATTGAATACCCTATTGAGCAAGGGGGCTGGCGTAGTATACAACTTTAATTTCAATCCTAATTTCCTTACTTTTCATATCAATTTTTTACATCCTCCAAAAAAGTGGGGGGCCAACTCCATGTTAAGTCTATTTTTTATATGTAAAATTAGTTGCTGCAAGAAAAAGTGGGGGGGCCAGGCCCCCCCCCCCCTGGCCCCCCCTGATGCTACGTGCCTGAGGAAAGCAGCTTAGACTAAAAACCAAAGGCTTGCAAAATTGAAAATTGGAATAATTGAATAGAAGCACACATTTCAATAAGCAAATGGTATTTTTCATTCGGATAATAATGATGCATTTATCCCTCATCGTTTTGCAATTAGTTGTCAGAGTTATATAAAATGTGTGTCCGAAAAACTGTAAATGATTTATTCTGAACAATATCAAACACAAAGGCATTTTATAGCAAACTGCAGCATAAAAATTAGTCCATTAACATTATATAGACAGTAGCAGGGCCCAGCGAAAAATAACCCCAAGACCACTTTTAATTATTTCTTTTATAAACTAAATAAAATATGGAAAATCAATGTTTTCCCTATACAACGCCAAAAAAAAAAAAACCAAAAAAAAAACCGCATTGTGCTAAAAGAATGAGATATGTTTCTTAATGTTCATTGGTTACAAAAGCACAAGCTGCTCATTTCCCGCCGGAGGCAAAATGTTGTATAACGCGCACTCGTGGCCATGACAGTTTGGTCCGTTTATTTCATTTTTGATTGTTTTTGTTTTGTTTGCTTAATTAATCTATTTACCAAATAAAATCTAAAAACTCATTAATCGAAAACCGTTTTTAATCATTGCAAGTATATTAAATAGAATTGTGACACCTAAGAAATTAGTCATGGATTTGGTACACGCCCTAATCTGTCCGACTGACCGTGATCACCATGCGAACGAATATACCGGAAGTCACAATTGTTTGAATAGTTGTGGAGGGAATGGTATATTGGAAACAATGGACAGACGTGAAAGGTATCATATATTGTTATTTAATTGCATATAGCTTATTAAGTATTTACTCATTATACTGTTCATGTATTTGTTTGAAAAAAATACAGTTGTTTTTAAAAACACAAGGTTTGACAAGAGTTGACCTAATTTTGCATAGCGTTCCCATCATGTGCAATTGATGTATGTATATCAAAACGTTGTAATTACCCCTCATGATTAATCAGGTCAACATTTGTGAACATGTGAACATAAAACTAGGGCACGCAATATTATGCTATTTATGTCTTCAAATGATTTCGTAAATCAATTGTAAATATCCTGAAATGTTTTACGGCGACATTAACGTGTGTTTTGCCTCGATCTTTGTATAGATAATTTATGGATGTAAAATCTTTGTTAGAATCATCTAATTGGATAATATGAATTAACAAAAAACCAGTAAATTTTTAAACTTTCTTTATTTAATTTGTTCAAATTAATCTTATAATTGAAAAAAAATTAACCACATATTTAAACATGTAATTATGACTTCAAATCTGACTGATGTTCTCTCATCATATGCAAACGATCAAAAACACATACCAAAATGCTTTAAAAAGATACCGTTTCGATCTTGTTTGAACATATTTTATTGCATTAACATATACAAAAGGTTCGAACACAAGTTCTTACAACTAACGAGGTTCCTACCAAGTATAACAATTTACAACTGTATAGTTGTTTAGAATGAAAAGTACATAGAACTGGATATTACTAAAGTGAATAAATTATTTCAAAAACAGTTCTGTTTGAATGAATTTGGTCTAGGCAGTAAGACCGTTCCGATCGTGACCCATTTACATAAATTATTAATAACAAAATAAATTTACATGCAAGTCTCTGCATTCGGTCATTTACATTTATTCTCCGTAATGTCAGTTATTTTTTTTTATAACTCATTTAAATTCTTTTTAAAAGACATTTTATTGCTAAATAAAAACAGGAAGAAAAAACTGAAACAAAAAGGATAATATTGTTAGTTTTCTCTCGTGTCGTAAGTGTAGAGGCATTCACTTGCATAAGTATATGCTCCATGGTTCCTTGATGTTAACATTACTTGATTTGTACATGTACTTTAATTATCAGACAGATTAATGGTATTCATTGAACCACTTCTGACGTGGACAGTTTTTCAAAATGAAATGTAAATGCCTCGGTCTAAAGATTCAACTCAGCAAACGTTTAGATACTTCAATTACTTTTTAGTACAAAATAGGAAAATATTTGTTAAAAATGTTTCTGGTCAAAACACGTGTACTATGAATCTTCATTTAAAACTACATTTCATAAAAAATAAAAAAAAAATTTAATACGTAATTCACCGATTTTTTTCATTAAGGATATTTTCAATTATATAAAAAGTGAAAGATTGTAATACATATTTTAAACGTTGATTCCAACATTTATTAGCCCCCTACTAATTCTTGTTAGAACTAAAATGTTATGCAAAGTGTACATTTCTATTAATAGTAAAACTATCATATTATCATTTTACCGCGTCTTCAAATGTATCTTTTATTAATGTTTTTCTCACTACTACTTTACACAAATGTGCTAGTGGAATGTCAGTTAGGGCTCATGTGCACGCATAAGGTGGTCTTTTTAAATAAGTGATTATAATGTTTGCATTTCCATGATTAATAGCTCATGATTTTAAGCCATAAATCTAATTAAAATCTTTAACTGGTTCGCCCAATGGCTGTATATTGTCAGCCCCTACCAAAATAAAATATCGTAAATGTATGCATTTTTTATGAGTCATTTGTTTCATAGGACTGGATTCTGCATTGAAAGAGGTAAGTTGCCGACAAGAAATGTATCAAGGAAAAAGAATTCGTAAATACTTAGGTGGAGAATGGGATATTTTACACGAAAAATTTTGTATACGTGGAAAGATTTGTTACATTTATATCTTATGTTGACCAGTGGAATTTTGGGTGTACGGTTGTATAATTCGTATGTTTATAGATGATAACCGGAAAATGTTGCTGACAACAAAGTCATTCACGTTTGACACAAACTATTTAACAATTGTGTTGTTGTTATTCATCTTGAGTTCATTCCCCTATCTCCATCTGAATTCCAACACGTGCTAATATATGTGTGTAGAACTTGCGAAACGATCCAAAAACTATGTATTTACAGGGTACAAGATCGAACCCAAAGCAATAAATGACACAAAAGAGACAGATGGATATATGAGGTTGAAAGAAAAAATGATTATGTAAGTAAATCTGAATTATGACAAACAGGTAAGCAGCGCCTTCCTCTTTAATCAATTTGATCGATGATAATTTAAAAACAACAGAAGATAACCAGAACGTTCACACCTGCTGATTAAGTCTTTCTTTCGATTCAGACGATGAACCATGTTTTTCCATGCACTCACCACTTCGGTTTTGTTTGCTGCTGTAATCCTCGCCAGGGAGCTCGGTTGGATGAAATGGGATGCCTTTGACGAGCTGGATCAACAATTCCAAAGCGTTACAGGAGAAAACTGCAGATCAAAGCGACTAGAAGATCTTCTAATGCCAGAAAATGTGGTCACGCAAATACCTCTGTACAATAAACTGCAGACCAGTATATTTTACAAGAATCGGACCAATCTCGTTCACTTGCACAATATGGCTCTGAACAGAGCGTTCTTCTTCGGATACATCCATCAAAGACTGAACACTTCCGACACCTTCAAACTTCTGCCAAACGTTCACTATTTACACTTGTCCGTTTCAGCTGACTTGAATGCGAACCCAACAGTCATAAATGGTAGTGCTTTGTATTTTGATAACGATTGCTATTATCCCAACTGGCTTATTAACTACAACATAAATAAGACAATCCCGTTGTTTGCACCCCGGGCTTGGAGATGGGACGATACATTCGATATGGATAACCATCTGAGGGAACCCACTCTGGACACGGCTTTCGTGTTGGATGCTGGCAGTGGATTCAACAAAAACTACACCGTAAAAAGCTTTCGCATGAACCCTTGGTACAACTTCTGGCTACCCGACAACCAACCGATATACGACTCTACTCACAAATTCACGTGGGGCGTGCATTTAAAGTTTACCAACAGTTCGGGAGTGTTCAGACAGAAAACGTTTGAGGAGTACAATTTTTTCGGTCCCAATAACCCTGGAATGCATGACACCGAGGAGAAACTCCCCGTGCGCTTTACGAGACCTTACTTTGACTGTGGACGGTCAAACAAGTGGGTGGTGTCTGCGGTGTCCCCAATCACCGACTTCATGCCGAGGTATAGCAACTGGACCCACTTAAGACGACCAAGGTGAGAAAAAGTTTAC
Source organism: Magallana angulata (assembly GCF_025612915.1). Lineage (NCBI taxonomy): Eukaryota > Metazoa > Mollusca > Bivalvia > Ostreida > Ostreidae > Magallana > Magallana angulata. Next base: position 42,879,845 of record NC_069116.1, read on the forward strand.
AGCTATGATAACAAGTTGTAATAATTTATTTGAAATCATTCAATCAATATCATGTTATATGAGCATCAAATACATATATAACTTCCATCAGACAAAGTACACAGACACCGCAACCTATAACTTCTTTTGATTCCAAAACTACATTTCTACTACTACTACATGTACTTCTTCTGCAACTAACTACTACTACTTCTTCTGCTACTACTACTACTACTTTTTCAGCTACTACTACTACTACTAACTACTACTACTACTTCTTCTGCTACTACTAATATTTCTACTACTACTACTACTATTACTTCTTCTGCTACTACTACTACTACTTCTTCTGCTACTACTACTACTAACTACTACTACTACTATTACTACTACTACTAACTACTACTACTACTATTACTTCTTCTGCTACTACTACTACTACTACTTCTTCTGCCACTACTACTACTAACTACTACTACTACTATTACTACTACTACTAACTACTACTACTTCTTCAGCTACTACTACTACTAACTACTTTTTCAGCTACTACTACTACTACTACTTCTAACTACTACTACTTCTTGTGCTACTACTACTACTTCTTCTTCTGCTACTACTACTACTACTTCTGCTACTACTTATAACGGTATTGTATTTATATTTCCTTTCCGATTAAAAGATCCAATACTTAATCATGTCATGATGAATTGTATACACTATTCGGTAAGTTAAGTGAAAGAAAAAATAAGTTACCCTTAGAATCTGCTTTGGCGACATCGGATCAACTTAAGTTAATCATTCCAAAAATGTGACAATGACTTGCTTGCCGTTTAATAAGCAGAACACTAGTCTCATTACAAAGGAGAGCAGCGCCAATTGGTTATAATTTTTATACGAAAACATTGCTTGTATAAATTAAGATAGAAATTTCACTCAAGGGAAAAACAAATGCATGTATATATTAAACACATGTATATATCAAATTATCACAAGAACACACATTTTTAAATAATATATTAACAATTATAATAGAATACAAATAAAATAATAAATTATTTACATAATAAGTAAACAATTAACAAGAACTGGAAACCAAATAAAAAAATATTAAGCGCTATCCTTAAATAAAATAAAATATAATGGGTTTTTAAAGGTTTGCGACGCATTTCAGGATTACACATTTTTTGTTAACTTTGTTACAAAGCTCTAACTCTTGCATGCCACAGTTATGTATTTTTAGAATGAATGAACTATATACTAAAAATGTCAACAATGTTCATTATAAAAAGAAAACCGATTTAAACTTTCTAATTTTGGATTATAAAATTTCTAGAGTCAAATCGGATGCGACATTTTGGTTAATATTTCTACTTTTTCTTTGCTTGTTCCAGTTTTTATACAATTTTTCAGCCTAAATGGACATTTATAATGCAATTATGTAAATATAGCATAAATATAGTTGTTTTTTAACATTGTTCATTATAAAGCACATATTTGTATCTAAACAGCACAAGGTTGTTGTGCCAACACATGCAATATTGTACCAAACCTTTTAAATCAAAACACCGTTTCATATACAGGTAGTCAAAACGATAAACGATTCACTTCGTGTTGTAAATTAGACATCGACATGGGTTCATTTGAAATAAAGAGTTCTGCATATATAGTTTTTCCTGCAAAAACTATATTTGTTAGCGAGCGATATTCTGCGTACTTATTAGTACACTGTAACTACACATTCGACAATTGATTTCAAGGTAATGATATTTCGCAGTTTTTTTGTGTGAAGGTTTATTGGAGTAGCTGTGATGGACACAGACTTCGAAAGAATCGACTTCAATCCGTGCGATGCAGGGGACGGGAATCCGGGACCGAGTTACCTGGCTGGCACCCACAGGTGTAAGAAACACTCGGGGGTAGGTTTATACAAGCGTTATCGAAAAAACCCACCACACCATCCTAATGTAATTGCTTCTTTATGAAAAGATAATATATTCCTAGTAAATGTATAAAACAATGCATGACATGTATACTAGATTTTTAAAAAAGTACGATTTCTTTCAATATTTGCCCAAAATTTTTAAAGTTGTTTAAATCTCATGAAAACGCAGATATACCATCTTGAACACGCCTGTGTATGAAATACAAAGCTATAAACTTTTATCCCGTTTTCAAAATTCAAAAAGACTTCTACATATTGTTAAATATCTAAGACGTGGTCATTTCTTGATATTTAGGTATTTCTTTTTGTAAATGAACATACGTTACATTTCATTTTTTTGTGATATTTTAAAAAGCCACTTTTAAACAATGCAAAAACATTCTGACCGAAACTGTACAAATTATAATATATGTAATTCAATTCAGCAGAGAACTTGAGTTTAAGATGTCAGTTGTTAAAAGGATAGCACTGCAAATGCAATGCGCAAACTGTTGAATACAAAAGTAACTAAAGCCATTTTAACTGGTTAAAGTTTTAATATATCAATTTTTATAGGGCATTTTAATTTTTAAAAAATGTTTCGCCATCTGGTCGCCAAATGCCATCAGGAGGGAATGACATAATTATGGTTTTTAAAGTGCATGTGTTTCATTGTTTCCACATTTTATTTATCCATTATCTTCAAATAAACGCTTTCTGTATACCTTAATTTCAATTATAAATGCAAATGAATTGCAGGAAATTACGTAATGTAAACAGGCGTTAATCATTATTCATTCAAAACATTTTTGGGTTAATCACTTCCCTTGTTTTTATTCACATGAAGAGTGAGTTTCTTAATTTATACACACCATCTTGTTTTACTAATGCAACAATGTAAACGACATGTTAAAATAAGATTTTTAAATAAAATTTGCGTTAAATTGTGAGAACAAAATTTTTTCTGCGCTGAGCAGTCTGACGATGAATCTAAACATAATGGCATAATATCCTCACATTTATATACTACAATAACACGGAATGATATACATGTAAAAACGGTGGATTTAATTTTTTACGATTAACATTGATACTTGTAAACTAGGAGAGAATAGCCCATTGTTTTGAAAATTTACATTTTGTAATTATCTGCATATTATTTTTTTTTTTCAATTTAAGGCCCAATTAATTTTAATTTTTTTTTTATGATATTCTTTAATTTCAATAGCATTAATTCAATAATTTCAACATCAAAATCGCACGTTGAAACGATAAAACGATGACTTATTTGCATATGTTAAGAGCAACCATGAATGTAAATATGAATTACAATTGCAAAGAAATATTTGGTACGTAAATCTAATAAAATTACAACAAAACTCGAGTGCACTTTAAATGGAATTCAAGCCAATAACATACTTAACAAATCCAACACTGACAACAAGTCTAGAAATGTAATCTAATTCGTATTCATAAGGTTACCTTTCTTTTGGTAGTTATGAGGCCAAAGTATTCTCTTAAACATGTTATATCCACCTACCTAATGTAAAATGTTAATCCTTTTATTACAGATAGAGAGAGAGAGAGAGAGAGAGAGAGAGAGAGAGAGAGAGAGAGAGAGAATCTATATTAAATTAAAATATAAATGTACATCAGAGCATACTATTTATTTTTCAGTGTAAGCATCTGAGAGAGAGAGAGAGAGAGAGAGAGAAGAGAGAGAGAGAGAGAGAGAGAGAGAGAGAGAGAGAGAGAGAGAGAATCTGTATTAAGTTAAAATATAAACGTACATAAGAGCAGACTCTTTTTTTTTCAGTGTAAGCATCTGAGAGAGAGAGAGAGAGAGAGAGAGAGAGAGAGAGAGAGAGAGAGAGAGAAAGAGAGAGAGAGAGAGAGAGAGAGAGAGAGAGAGAGAGAGAGAGAGAGAATCTGTATTAAGTTAAAACATAAACGTACATAAGAGCAGACCCTTTTTTTTCAGTGTAAGCATCTGAGTGGTTTTGGGTTCAGGCGAGGTGGCTACCGCTGTAAATGCCGATGGGGTCATCGTTATCCAAACGACATAGAACAGCCTTACTGGGGATACAATATCGAACAGTCCACCTTAACTGAATATAGGAAAGGTTTCAACTGTCCAGCCGTAGATTGTATGTATAAGTAACACGAACCTAGAATTTTCGCATTTCTTAAGGTTCAACGGTATCTTTAGAAATAGTTTCTCTGATTATAGATAATTTGAGACACTTTTTCGCTTTGTAGATATGCATGTTTTACCGGTGATTAGTCAAGTATCTAGCGTCTCTGTTGAATTCTTTGAAGAAGAATACAACACAGGAGTCTTTCAATCTCGATCACTGAAATCCGTGAACATTATAAAATCTCCAAGAGGTTTTGAAGAAAGGACAAACCCTAACCGCAAGAAGAGGTCCCTATACGGTAGACCTTTGTTTGACCCTTCGGCTTATGAAAGAGTTCTAAGAATTTACCGCCAGAAAACCAGTGTGACAAAATCAAACTGCAAGAAACTTTCTCCATCTTCTCTCATTCTTCCTGGGGACGTTGGGTATGGTGTGGACTCTCAGTTCAAGTATCAGGCTAGCACCGCCCTCAGACTGGCCCATTTCCTGTCCGCTTTTCTTCAGAATATGGAAGACATGGATTCGTTTGGACACATTAAAGGAGGAGGTCGTCTGCATCAAGAACATTTGTTTGGAGAAGTATTAGCCAACGTTATGGCCGATTTCAAAATATTGTCTAGTGGTATATTCTATGAACCGTACACTTTTCGAAATCCTAATGAAACAGTTCGTGAATTATTTGGACCCTATGCTTACAGAAAGAACGGAGGTTTTTATGCTCTTGACTCGGCAGGACTTGATAGGCATTACACACTTGAGCTGTGGTACCGAGAGATGAAATATCGGTGGAATACGAACACAGAATTCCTAAAAACCTTCAATATCCGGTCAATGATGCGTTCGGATATAAACGGATCAAGTAGTGTCCGACACGAACATTTTCCTGTGACCTACAGAGCTCCAACCATTGAGCAAGGTCTGTGGATGCCGCCTGTGTTCAAATGTGATGACCGTGTGGATACTTGGGTCATGACATATGTAGTGCCATTCTTTCGGGGAATCAAAATATCTCGAAAAGTTCAGTTCTCGTACGTATTGATCAAAGTTCATTTATTTGACTTACATTCATATTTCATGTCCAGTCATTGTTATTATATAATTACTTTCTCCAGCTTATCTTTTTTTTAAAGAGGGGTAGTAACAATTGATGTGCCACTCGATCTCCTGGAGATAAATCCTTGTCCCCAACCTTTCCATGTTCAGAATGCTTTCAAAAACACTGCCCGGTGCCATACAGAATCTACAACTGTGAGTACGAACACTCCCTTCTACAGTTTATCAAGAACACTTTTTTAAAAGTTTTAAAAAGAAAGAAACATAAGCAAGAGAAAAGCTGTCATTGTGACAGCAAACCGGGTTGTCCTGTGTGTGAACAGTATTCATTATTCATCTTCAACCCTGAATTGATTAGCAATACCTATCAAGAGAAATGGGGTACTCTATATGCAGTATTTTGCAAAAAATGACAAAGTTCAAGAGCTTTTTTTTTCCGCAAAATTGATCAAAATTCAATTAAAATATACATCTCCGAAATGTGTGCATTAGATCTGCAAACCAAAATTTCCCTATCTTGAAAAATGTAGGAGAAGTTATTCGTAACATATTCGGAACCCATATGCAATATTATGCCAAAAAGGGGTTTAAGCTGATATTTTTGTATAAGTTATTATAAATCAAAATTGAAGTAATGTGCACATCTCTGATATGATTGATCTTCGAACCAAAGACTTTCTATCTTAAAACTGTAAGAGTTGTCCGTACAATAGGGATACCCTTTTGGCAGCTGCCTTTTTTACCATTTCAGTAAGCTATTTTTTCCTTCGAAAAACCCGGTTTAAAAATGCGAACGCGACCACCCCCCCCCCCCCCCCAAAAAAAAAAGTAAAAAAAGAAAAACACTAAAAATTACCGGAGAACAAAAAACACAACAAATTAAAACAAAATTAAACAAAATATGTTTGCTACTATAGCAAAAGGTGAATATAAAGATTATACATACATGTACATTTCCAGTGTCGCCGGATTAAGGGGTTCCGGTTTTCTCGGACAGCGTATGGCTGTGACTGTAAACAAGGCTACGAGTATATATTCAAAGACAATAAGAGATGGATTGCTGGGGCGCTGATAGAGCTGGAATATCAGAAGAAACTAAGAGGGCTATTCAGCAGGTATGTAACCCGATGTACAAACTTTCCAAAGAGCACTTCCAAATGACTCAGTCCCATATAAATACAACTAGCTACTAGTATATGAAACTAGTTTCAAACATTCATGTTTACTTTTTGTTATTATTTACTAATAACATGTACAAATGGTAATATGACCTATGCTTTCAGGCGAGTATTATTATTCTATTGAAATAAAAGTATAATTTAAAAACATAATTATTACAATCGTCAAAAATCTTTCAATAGCAAATCAAGTTAACTGGTTGATTTTGATAAAACAGTACAACATGCGGTGGTTTTAAGGTTGAGATGGAGCCAACATTTAATAAATTTCCGTCATCAGTCAACCAAATCATTTTTTAAATGTAAATAATTATTTAAACAACACTTATTAAAGCTGCTTGGTCCGATTTATTTGTTATAACAATATCAAATTTTTTTTCATACAAACTATTTATCTTAGAAAGTTATGGACTTTCTCCTATTTACACCAGCAGAATCAGTCTCCTTTCAAAGTTAGAAATATTAAAAGTAAATAAAAATAATTTCTTTTAGGGCAAACGAAAAAACAAACAAAAATGCATCACGGGAATGTTTAGAAAAAGAAACCGTTTGGTTTCGTCCCCCGAATGATTGGGGTCATTTAACCCGCATGCTATGCATCGATTGTAAAGAAAGCAAACTTCAGAAATATTAGCAAATAAAACGTGCACATGTTTATTTGTAATTTGTCTGATCATTACGACCTTTATTCAAAGCGATGACAAAGTCGTAATACAACCATACCCGCCTCGTCGTCAGGGGTGAAATTTAACATGGGGCGAAATAACGCGGTACCCTTTTTTGTCGTTTGTTTTGTCAGCAAATTTTGTACGTATTTTTCTTTATTGAAATTTGGCTTAATTGACTGGGAAAACTACTGCAATGTCTAAAATTATACATATACTTAGCATAACCATCGTTTAAAAGCGTGCATAAAACTTGATATAAAATCGGACCAAGCATCTTTTAAAACAATCTAAAAAAATATAACATTATATCTGCATACTAGTTTTTTGTGAATATATATTGTACCTGTAATTTTTCCGTTCACATGACCTTCATTTTAATACAGCGATTGTTTTATAAAATCATTCACTAGAACACATCATTTCACTATGTAAGCTAAATTTTATGGTAAGCAAACAATATTTTCTTGGTCAGAGAGTAATGACTTTCGATAGGAAGGATACAGTCATGTAAATAACTTCATTACAATATGTTTAACGACTGTTCCTTATCTAAATTTTTTTTCAAAATTAGTTATTTTATAATTTTCTTTACGAATGCCAAGGGTTTTATCTGAAGCTAACATACAAATATGTTTTATCATATTTGTCCACGAAGATTTTGAAATCCTTTTCTATATATTTAATCTGTATTTCCTCTTTAAACAGTTAATTTTACATATTAAATTTTAATGATTGAAGTATTAATTTTTAATACAGGTTGAAATGTGAATTTCCATACTGAATTTTCGAAAATAAAAATATATAAAAGGTCTTTGAGGCAACTATACGCTTCAATAATATTCTAATTCGAAATTATATCTTTTCAGATACGACTCGCTGAAATGCAGAATTTCTAGTGATTCCAAGATATCGTATAGTTCTGTGATTGTTTTCGCTAACTTATTTATTGTATGTGCATTTCGTTATTTATGAGGACATACTTATAATCTGTATTATATTTAAATTTTAAATATATATCAAATATGGTCACACTTGTACATTGCACAGTTCTAGCTATTATAATAGTAAATTGAAGTATTTATGGTTGTATGTCATGTAATACCGGTATATTATTTATCTTTATATTCATTTGCTACACTTTTTATATTTTTAGAATTAATAATTTATAGTTTTTATAGTATTTTTATAATTAATAAATATCTTGCTTTCACTGAAATATATCTTTAGCTAGTTTTGTTTATGCACAGTTTTGTAAAAAGGGTTTTTTGGGTTGTCCAACTTTGTTCCTTATTGTAAATTTTTATTTTTTAAGATGAAAAATCATAATAGTTAATATTTCATGAATATTTTTATTTACACGTCCGTGCACAATGTTGTAAAAATTGTTAACTTGTTTAAATAGATTTCTTAATAGTAAAATTTACCAAAGTATGTATATTGAAACTACATTTAAACACAACAAGCACATATCTGTGTATACATTGAATCTCAACACGTGAACAAGTACTATTTATTGCAGAATTATAACGCCAACGTTCAAAGCGAGCTAACTAGCCCGTCTATATCGTCTTGTTACGTTAACTGAGACAACTTGTAACCTTTCGCCTAGCTATCAGTTTGCAACACAAATGTTTAGTATTACAATAATTGTTTATTACCCTAGAAATACCCCAGTATATGGGAATAGACGGTAGCTATCAGTTAGCAACACAACTGTTTAGTACTACAATAAATGTTTATTACCCTAGTAATACCCCAGTATATGGGAATAGACGGTAACTGGTAACCAGTCATTCTTAGAGTCCAGGAAATTACAGATTTTTCTGCAATGTTTTTCAGTTACATGTAACATTTTTCAGTTATCTTAAAATTCAACTTATGCTTGATGTTTTAGACTTAATACCCTAAAAGACTAACCCCGCTGCAAAATTTACGATATTACGAATGAAGTAACGAAATGGATAGGGACTTTTCATATTGGTCCATTTTCTTTCTTTACCATGGAGAACCTATTTGTTATTTTGTTTACAAAGAAGATACAGTACTCCGAACGAAAATAACTTCGGATAGGAATTTAATTTCCTTTTGGAATATACCAGTGTTACAAGCAATCAGACTTACTGATCAACTTATTTAAGAAGATGAAAGCACTAAGAAAGTGATAAAAATAATACTTGGTCCTCCTACAAAAAGCACGCCTCAGTGAAACCTATCCGACCTAAAGTCAAATATCCAATGAGTGCAAACTGACCACACCATTCTAAAACAAGAACCAATACTGCAAACTGACCCCATCATTCTAAAACAAGATATATGTGAACCATTGCTCACTAGAGATACATTTGCTCTGATCTAAATAATCGCATGCTGACTGACGGTTTTCATACTAATTGTTAGACCATAATTAATCACGTAATTGTATACAGACTTTCCGTTTTTCCCCTCCTGATTATAATAAAGAGCACACGGCAGGTCTGACAGGTCAGCAGATGATGCTCACTCCTCCTAGGCACCTGATCCTACCTCTATCTTTTTGAAGGTCCGTGTTGCTCTGCTTTGAATTTGTATTTCGTTCAATGGATTTTTGAGATGGTTGACGGTTTGTTAATGCCAGGAAGTTAATATCGAATATAATAATTTTACAATTTAAACCGAATAATTAAAAGTTTGTTTTCCAACTTTGGCTATCCCATAAATGGAACCATTATTGGAGAATTGCAGCATTTCATAGAACCTTTTATAGGCAAAGGGCTATCCATAAGTGATTTAATAAGAACATCGCTAAGGAAGCACTGTGCCTCAACTAGTGTTTTTAAAATCATTGCATGTTTCACCAAAGATCACAGGTGTGTTTCTTTTGAGGTATTGACGTATTTACAAGAGCCTGACGTATTTACAAGAGCCTATTATAAACGTTGCAATTGGATCAGCTACTCGCAGCTTCAGCCAATCATAAAACAACGCTTGTCGAGATATGTCAGGGATTAATGTGGGGTGAAGTGAACAGAAAACAATTGGCTAGCGAAGATGTGGTGGGATTTATTTTTAACGAATCTGACATTAGGTTCTGTTTAACCTAGTCTAAAATATCTGACGTTTTCTGGCTTTTCTTAAAACAATCTTGATATTTACTTTTCAGGAAAACGCCAGAACCGGCGCTATAATTACGAAAACTGAAAATTTCGCCACCTCCGATTTGAGGCGGCAATCTCGGCTCGATTTCAAATCCTTGCAAATCTTATCAGATATTTAACTCACAACTAAACAATAAGGGATGACTCATACAACTTAAAATAAAATATGACTCCATATTTTGGGAATAGGGGCAGACAATTCTAGTCAATAATTTTTTCATTGTCGTTTGGGATAACGAGTCATGTGACTCGAAACTTGCCGGAAGTCGTGGGAAATCCTTTAGACAAGTGACAGGAGGGCGCGAGATCCAAAAACTAAAAAATGGCGCCATAAACGATTGATGCGATATATGGATGTTGTACAGGTGAGTTTTCGAGGAAATACCCATAAAAGGGACACGTAACCCTAATTTGAGGTCTGGTTTTGTCAAAAAATGAAAAGTTTTCAAAAAGGTAACCCCTACAAGGACATTTTTTTATAGCTTAAAAGAACTGAAACTGCACAGTGTTACGATTTAGGCCCGGGGGATAGAAAAACCCCCCAAATAAGACCCTTACATGAAAAAAGTGTGCTCTAAATACGTTTTTTAAAGGGGAGGTATTAGGTGGTGACTTTGGAAGCTAAACTTGCTTACTGTTCACCGTTCAAACGTACTTCGGACCACGCGAAAACAAAAAAGGAGGTTAGGTATGGTAAAAGGGTTTGAAAAATAGAAGACATTCAATTCGCTATATTTTCTGCATAATGTCAAACCGTTAGAAAAAACCTCAGTCATTTTGTATAAGCTGTTGAAATAAAAGCTAACTGATAACAATTTAAACTTCGGCGACTTCTAATGTTCATTGTTAATAATCGAAAGAATTAATATAAAATTTAAAGAGTTGGCCTTTAGTGCTTTATACATTTAAAAAATAAACACAAGAGCTCGTTTTGTTTGAAATATTAAATTTCATAAATCAGTTGGCAAAAAACTATTTCAATGTACGTATCAAGTGCAAATTGAATCTACTTTATCACTCTGAGTTTCTTTAAAATGGGACAACAACGATTAAAAAATCCTTCAAAAAAATTAAGTGTTGTTTACATTGAAATATTTAGGAAAAAAAAATTGACATACTTTTGGCGCACGTTATACATATATGTACACGTGTATATATCTATATTTTCTTTATCAACATGGACTTTTATTAAAAAAAACCAAATTTATATTAGGCTTCACTATACTAGTCATTCTGTTGTTCATGAACGAATTTTTGTTAAAATAATTTGAATGAATCATACATTTTAATTTAATAGCATGGCTAATGTCTTGCTCAACCACCACAACCTATCTGTGACCCAAGGAAGGAATACATTTCTATGGTATTAATGCACAAATTTGTTAGCATTACTTCCTGAGAAAAAAAAAACAAGCATACGCAGATGTTGAGGAGAAACTGCGGAAAGTGCAGGTACCACCGTACCAGGAAGTTATATCAGTCAGAATATGTCCGGGTCCCAATAAGAAGTTTGTAGAGAGACATAGAGTGTCTTTAAAGACCAACAGGGTGCTTTTTACCACGGCAAATACTAGTATCCCATAAATCTTCTGCAGAGACGGTATGTTGATTAACATAACATTGTGACACAGTCATGTGAAAAACTGGTATAAGAATGACATTAATATTACTTATTAGAAAATGTGGAGGAAACTGTACATCAGTCATTTTAAAAATCTTCAGCTGTATCCTGTAATTACATGTGTTCATAACGTAAAAGAAATATCTTGAAATGGGAGGGGTGGGGGTTAGCGTTTAATGGACTCCACAATAATTATGTTGGTGAAAATAATACATTTTTGGCCACAAGCAAATTGCAGTATCAGTTAACATCACCTCTTTTGGAAGAGCAGTGGTTTCCATTTCAAAAGAAAAACACAAGTGTGGACTCAGAGGTCTGTTCAAGCAGAGCAGGAAATGCATTTTGCGACATCTGTGACAGTTATGAATGAATTGAAGACTTGGTCAAAAGAAACTGTTTAAATCCCAACAAGTTACATTAGAGATAGGCTATAATTATAATGATTAAAAAACCCCAATGTAAACCAACAGTTATTCGTGACATCTTTATTTCCAAACTTGTCCGGAAACGTACTTGCAAATATTTCTTGAATAACATTTGTTTTAAAATATAATGTTATATATAACATAAGTTGATTATGAATTTATGTACCTTTTTACTTTCAGATTGTAATTGGATTTTCTTGGGCACAGTATATGGTTCCATATTAAGAAGTCAAAAGGCTTTAACCTAGGGCATGTGGTTGACTCTATAGTATTTATCATTATACATGTACATGTATCTATACATTATGGGTGAAACAAGGGCCATTTAATTTCTGAATTCGAAGGCGTGCAGACGATAACGGAAAAAACTAATTGATTTGGGGTCATTTAATTTAAATGAACTAAGCTTCCACCCCTTCCAAGACCCAAATATTCCCTTGTGTCTCTTTTAGGGACAAAGTTTAAAGATTGACTGATGAGTTAAATAAGTAACCACATGAAAAAAATTGAAAGATATAATATGGTTGACTGGTTATTACAATTTCTTTACATGTAAAAAATGAATTCATTTTAATAATTTCATTTAATATGAAGTTTGGTAAGACATATGTCAAACTCTCCCCAAAACCTGTAGGAAATATAAAGATTTTTCTCTATATCTTCTTGTGTAAAAATTTGACCCCCCCCCCCATGTGGCCCCATCATACCCCAGGGATTATGATTTGAACAAATTTGAATCTACGCTGTCTGAGGATGCTTCCACTTAAATTTGAGCTTTTCTGGCATAATAGTTTTTGAGAAGAAGATTTTGTAAATATTTCCCTTATATATTCCTATGTAAAAATTAATCCCCCTATTGTGGCTCCAACCTACACTTAAAGACCATGATTTAAACAAATTTGAAGCTATACTACTTGAGAGTGCTTCCATACAAGTTTAAGCTTTTTCTGGCTAATTAGTTTTTCAGAAATTTTTTAAAGATTTGCTCTTTATATTTCCAAGTAAAACTTGATCCCCATATTGTGGCCAAACCTTACCCCCGGGGACCATAATTTGAATAAACTTGAATCTACACTACCTGAGGATGCTTCCATACAAGTTACGGCTTTTATGGACTAACAGTTTTTACGTTGAAGATTTTTGAAAAATATTAACAAATTTTTAATTATTTTAAATTACCTCCCTTTTAAAAAGGGTGTGGTCATTCATTTGAACAAACTTAAATCCTCTTTACCCAGTGATACATGTACTTTGTGCCAAGTTTGGTTGAAAAAAGCCCAGTGGTTCTGCAGAAGAAGATGAAAATATGAAAGTTTACAACAACACCAACAGACAACGGACAACTTTTGATCAGAAAAGCACACTTGGAGAAGGCAAAGGTTAAAAACTTACACTTACATCTAACTGAGTTATTATTGTGTTTTATGTCATCGAAAAGGTTAAAAACTTACATTACATTTCATCTCACTGAGTTATTATTGTGTTTTGTGTCAATCTTGAAGTCCTTCTGCATATTCAGGAAATAACTGAGAATGTGAAATTTAACTAAAAATATAAGGCAAGGTCAATAATGTTGGCAGAGTTCAGGTAAGTTTTCTGCAATCTAAGGTTCAATTTTAAGTCTGTATGTTGAAGGATTCTTTTCATGATATGTGAACAGTATTTTAAAGAAAATCTCCCGCGACAGGGAAAGTACAGAAGAAAATATTGAAAAGTTTATTTTTACTACGTACATGTAGATACGAGATTCACAACTTTTGTTGTGGCGGAGCACAATAATCAAGCATTAAGTTTATCTTCAAGTACTGTGGGAGAAGAGAAGATTTAAAGTACATTTTGAATTTTCACTGTATGTATGGCCATGTATATTAGTCCAACAATTGGTCTCAACCCCTGCCTTTAATTTCAAAATTTAAGGTAGATAGTTTCATGGACATTACAACCATGCAATTTTATTTTTAAAAATATATAACAACCATTGTGGGAGTTATAAGAAGATTTTCTAAGATTTAATTTTTACTACATGGACATATTGACTTCCATCCCAAAGACCCATAAATTTCAAGTTTTGATAAGGGTTCATAAACAACATAACTTTGAATTAAGTCTATTTTCACACATTTTAGGGAGCTACTGTAGAAAATTATTTAAGAAAATTTGGCCTTTAAAGCATAAGTCTTCCGGTCCATGAGGCCCTTATGGTCGTTGGTAAATTTTGATGATCCCTTCTATGAGTATCGACATTCACTGAATGTCTGGGGTAGTATGTCCCATCCAAGAATATTTCACTTGTTCTTTCTGAGTCACCAAACGCCGATCGCGATAGAGTAGGGTTCTTTATCGTGCCAATACCTGCTGTTTTATAGGTCCCATCCGAGAGACCCTCATTACTAGAGAATAAAATTTTATTTTTTTCCCTAATTTCAGAAAAGTTTAGAAAAAATTTACACCAATTTTGGCCTAAAATTAGCTCATTATATGCTATATCTCAAATTTTTAAGATGTGACCCCTACTTGTTTTACTTTTGAATAAGACATTAAATATATGTCTATTTGTATTCAACGTTTTGGAAAGATGACATTACTATATATTTTTTAAAATTTGCGTTATAGTTTGATTACCCCAAAATATAATTATATCTCTAAATGTATAAAGTGAAGATGTCCACAAAGTCTTCTATCTAAACTTGTGAAATTACCTCCGACGGAGCAGGGTTTATGCTTTTCATTTGGGGTGGGGTGACAAATACCGCCATTTCAACATTTTTTTGAATTTATGGGTATCCTAACACCGTTGTTCATGTGTTGTTTGTTAACACTTTTACATTTTTAACTTGAGCTTTAAAAAAATCAATGTCCTTGATTGCTTGTAGCAAAAGAATGTGCGTGTGAAATGTTTTGATATGAAACTGTGAATATTTTAAAAGATTGACAATTAAAGGTCTACCAAAAGTTTACATATTTTGATCTCTGAAGTCTTAACAAATCTCTAAAATGGTCTAACTGGTTTAGGGGTCAAATTGGCTAAGAACTGTCATCTCATAATCTTATTGAGTCTACTGAAATAAAATTTTAAAGAATCTCTCCCCAAAACCGAGACTCAAACACAACGCTACGACAGCTAATTGATTTAATACTAAATCAGAAAAAAATATTTGAAGGAAGCTAACGATAAATTTCTCGCTTTCCTGAATCCATTCAACGCGTTCACATATGCCGTGTTAGCTCACGTTTCTCTGTTTTTAAAATCTATGGAATAGTTGACGGTTAAGTGTTGATAGCCTTTAGATTGCAATGAAGACTTTGCCTTCCAACAATCTGACAAAATGATTGTGTCAAGTTCAACAAATTACTTGATGATCGGGATTAATGTATTTGCACTTCTACAAATGAATTAAAACAAAAAACTTCTTTGATTCTCTTTCTATCCCTTCGAATACCCACACTCCGTCTACTATCTTACCATGGTGGTACTTTTGCCAAATTTACTGTCGTCAATTTCAACGAGCTTTCCGGGTCCTCCGATTCTTACTGTCCTGTTTGGGAATGCAAAAATACGCATCCATGGCGAAATTTTACTATGGTATGATCACTACCGATCTTAATTTCTCTGGATATTTCATTAATCAAGTAATGTCAATTTTACAACCTGCTCCAATAGCAAAATGACAGCCGAAAACCACGATCTTTCTCTATCAGGAGTTTTCTTATTGCAAAGCTAGTTGCTTCACCGCCGTCTTTAGTGTAGAATATCTTCAACAAGTTTCACTGTTCCAACTTTACAAGAGTCACATATACCACGTGCACTAAAATTCGTAACTCCTGAAGACAATGAAAAATTGCCCCTCACGACAAATTTCATACAAATCATCATAAACAAAAGGCATGATACCTCATTCAGCTAATTAAATGCTTACATTTTCAGAACTGTCAAACATTTATTTTTACGTTACTTATCTCAGCAAATCAACAACCGCCAATAAATCACGTGCTTAGCAACATCATGACTTTGGTTTGCGAACGACAGAAGCATAGCAAAAGATTTGTTATTAAATGCTTCTTTTTTAGTTAAATTCCCTATTAAACGAAGTTTATTAACATAATTAGGACGATAGATTAAATAAAATATTTTTTTCATTTTAATGCTGTTTTAGCAAAATCGTCACGCTATAGCGTGACGCTCTTATATAGGAAGAAAACGTGCTACTTCCATGTATCTTTATGTACCAGTAAAGTGCCTTTGTTTTGTGCGTTTTAGGTGAAGAACTTTTTTAAAAAAGAGGAATTCCTCGTGATCACCATCACAAAGAAACCCCAATCATTTAAGAACACCTTCATATAAATTAGCACAATCATATAAAAAAATCGCCGTCACATAAAATATCACCATTACATAATAAAGCAATATCTTCATATCAAAAAATCACCCACTTCATATAATAATACACCATCTTCGATCAGGTAGGTCTTGGACATGAGTAAGGTATCTGGATACCGGTAAAACTTTAATTTGCATGTAACAGGTACATTGCTTGACCTGTTTGGTGATAGGGAATTGCATGTGAGAGACACAAACCTATATGACCTGTAACAGGTGCTGTACCTGTATTGGTAACATTATTGTCAGACTCTACAAAGTTTTGTGGAGTAGGAACTGATCTAGAATTATTTATACGGCTTGAGTTGCAGATATTGTTTTTATCCTTTTTAGAATGGACAGATGCGTCCAAGATTTGATCCCTACCAACCAGTATATCCTCTTCCGCGTCTATGCTTACAAGAGAATCCAAATCTTGACTTATTCTTGCTGCACGGCTGCGAGCCAATGTCAGATTAATGTTAATTGAACATTATTGTTTGTTTTGTGTTCGGAGTAAAAATAATAAAAATACAGAAAACTTCAACGGTATTTGTATATATACATTAGAGCATATAGTCCAGTTAGCACATTCTAATGGATAACGGAAGGGGCATTACTCTTGGAAAGCAGGGGAAGACAGGCGCAGTCGAAATAGTAGAGGTAGGCACAGTGGAGACTGGAAACAGGTACTGACACAGCTTGGGATGTCTTTGAGGATTTTGGCATCAGACATGGCAATATTGCAGAATGAGAAAGAAGAGAAGGGGATGGAGCGCGATGCATCACTTGGACAATGACAGACCTCCTCTTATTCTTCAAGTCATGTCGATAGTCTTCAATGGTTCACTGACGCATCATAGACAAAACGACTCTGCTCTTTGGACAGTTCTCTTCTTGACAATGTGAATGGAAATTGGTTACGGTGGCTGCCAGAGACTTGTGAATCTTGTTTCATTTTTACATGGCTTCTGAAGTTGGTGTAGTTGGTATACCGGTACAAAGGGCACTGCTATGAACAATCTTTCAAAGTTAGACGCATTGCGTACACGTTTCATTATACTATGTTGCCTACCCCAATATGGGCAGACAACTAAACACCACACACAACCTCGTCTCCCAGCTTTGGTCATCAGAAACATGAAAAATGACATGTAATTTATATTAACATAATATAGTATTGTATAATTTGTAAGGATAACTATCATATTTCTTTGAAATAGCCGTAGATTTCTCTAACGAAGAATACTCCATTTATCTAAACAAATTGTTATCCTTGCATCAGTTAAGTATGAATATGATAAGAACAACAATTCTTTTGTTGTCTTCATAAAGAAGTCTTTGACTGTAGATGGAAAATGATGCCAGATAAGTAACAAAGTGATGCGAAGTTTAAATATTTTTTCTGTTCATCTTTAGGGTGGACAGTCACCTCGATATGCTAACAGCTTGTTCTGACTGACAAATCGGGAATAGAGCAAATAGCACTCGACGTGAAGGCTTTTTTTTTTTTATCGAACAATGCTCTCCAGTTTATGCCATGTGAGATGAGTTTTACCTAAATCCCATTCGTCTTTGGAGGAGAAATCAATATAATTGAAGAGAAGGTTTTAAAGATCTCTTCTTCTTCCGACAATTTACCGGTACATAAAGACCTTTCGCACAGATCTGAGAATCTCTTTCAGTCTGATCATCAACACCCCTCACCAATTTCACCAAATTCTGTACGCTGGATATGCTTCCCGGTCGTCAATGATAAGACTGAGGCCATTTTCCTCCATGTTATCAGCCATGATGTTTTCTGTGAGCTTTAGTTGACTTGGAGCTTTCATGGTCTGACAAATAAGAAAATATTAGAACAAGTTCTTCCCAAACACATGCATGATATTTTAAATACAAATATTAAAAAATATTAAAAAGTGATGTAATTATACCTCAACTTCTGTCCTTCCAGTTGTTGAGACAGACTTCTCGTTGTTGTACGTCTGTACAACAACATCAGTGATTTTCAAGTGTTGGCCTTTACCCACTTCTTTCTCGGCAAACTCTCTCCAAAGTTACACTTTGCACTTGCCCGTCCCATCCTTGAAGGTTATAGATTTGACTTTTACATCTCTTCCTCCAACTGATACAGTTCTTGCGATTTCTTTCTACAAAACATATACAGCTACTAAGGCATTGTTTAAAAGAGAGGTTTAAAAAAAAAAATGCTAATTGCTATAATTGTAAAACGCAATCATTTACATTAAGCATGGATGTTCGATTAACTTACACAGCGGTTGATTCGTTTTTTCCGCCTTGCACTTCCGGCAGTTCATAGAATATAGAATATTTATTTTTGTTTAATAAATATTTAGCTAGGATTTTTTGAAACCTTAACTTCGTCTTTCACCAATAATTTTTCTAAGAATTATTTGATACTGGCAAATACTCGTTACCGGTAAAACGACTGTACATTGAATTAAAACACAGGGTAAACGATTATATAGCTTTGCAGTCTAGCAAATTCTTAACATAAATATCAAAGAAAACAAACCGTTATAAAACTGTCCAAAGTAAAATAAGGTTTAGAACAGATTATTATTAGATGCAATGACTTACTGTTGCACAGTTCTGACGATCTCCACTGCACTGCTCAGCTTGAAAACTTCTCCTCGTGATTCTATTTACTCAACAGCTGCAGCTTCCCGCGAAAAGGGTGAGGTGAAAATCATGAAAGTTAACTTGTTCGTAATATTATTCTGCGGGTGTTTCAATATTAGTTACATAAGCAAACTCAATTTCTTTTTGTTTACGAGAAAAAAAGATATAATATACACCTTTTAATAATCCAAAGCAGCGCATGTCTTTTATACGGGAGTTTTAAATTTGTTACAATTTCGTATTTTGAGATAACCCCCTTCATGTGCCCCTTCGCAAATATTCATCCGCATGTAATATTTACAATATTCTATTCACACTTTTAGGTGAACTTCAAGGTTATTGTGTAATAAATATGCAGGATAAAAGTTTCCAACACAATATTGTCATCAACTTATTCAAATTATAAAAATAAGGCTATTGCAAGTGCCTTATTTATCAAGATTTATTTGCAGCCAGTGAAGGAACACACATACGAGTTTGTGCTTCGGTGAATCCGCAATGAATCAGCGTTGACAACAAGGATCAGCTCGCTTCGCGAGCCGACTCAAAAAAAACACGTTAAGCTGTCCTGTTGTAAGGCAGGTGTTATGGTTGGGAGAGGGAAGTATATTTGTCTTGTTACATATATGTTATTTTATTCTGCTCAAGAATTTCAATGAAAGAAATGATATACCCTGTTAGCTCACATGCATGTGTATTTAGAAAAGAGAAAGAATAAAGCTGTGTATCAAAGATAAGATATTGTGAAAGTTAATTGAGTTATCCTCCCTTGCTTCTTCCTAACAGAGTTATCTTTCCTTGCTTCTTCATATTGGAGTTATTAATCATTAAATATAATGTAATTTAGAAGTTGATGAGAAAAAAAAACTATTCAAGTATTTTTATTTATTGAAACTAAAACAGTTCTTGAAGTCTTCATATAAAGACTTAGACTCATTAATAGTTAAATATTAATTAGCTAACCATAATCACTGATAAACAGTACATGTAAAATGATTTTTGTATAAATACCAGATGGTGTACTTTTATTGTATGAAGGATGCAAATTCGGAAGTTGGAACAGAAGTGTTGAGATATTGTTATATTGCTGTTCTCTTTTTAGTTTTTTTTGTTTAAATGCCCACAGGGAGAGTTTCTGTCTGCCCCTGGGGATGGGGAATTGGAGTTATTTTTATTAAGAGACAATGTCAGTAAGCATTGAGCTTCGCATGGAAAGTGAAAATTTTAAAAATCATTTAAAACCGTACTAAGTCATCAAAGGAGAAGCAAATAACAAATTTTGAGTGATATTTTTTTTTGCTTGATTTCCATGACAACAAAACAAATGTTTTTGTTCCATATTGTTTATTGGTGAACAAAATCCTTGAAAAATAGGGATCTAAATATACAAAATGGGCCACTTTAGAGTTAAAAATATACCTTTTCAATAGTTTACCTAAAAAGACAGTCATTTGTATAATATAATTTGGATGGAATTATTATTCAATGAAATGACATCATAGTTGCTATGACAACCAGAAGAAGATATGTTTTACTATATACAGTATTGTCATAAAACAAATACATTTTAAACCCTTTTTTAAAAAAAAAAGCAACGACCTCTGCAAAAAAAAAATTATATCAGCATAATGACAATTGTCAATATTATGTACGTAAGCAATAAATTTGGGTAGTTGGTTTTCCTAATTCTTTTGGCAGAATGATGAATATTTGCAATTTTCCACCATTTTTATTTCAGTTGGCCCTCTACATAGCCTATAAAAATTATGTATGCAAAAGTAAATATAAACTAAACATTCAATATGACTTGATTGTTAAGTTTTTTACTTTTTAATGCTTTTTCTTTGTGCTTTAGGTCCATAGCAACGCAATTTTGTCCATAGCAACACCTTTTTGACACATCAAGTCATTAATTTATTTACGTTTATTTAACTGCATGTATGTAGATTACTTTTATATTATTTTTTTTTAAATATTATGAGAAGAACATTTTATTATCATATTTTTCTTTTTATTCAATTAAATAATTTCCATAGCAACATAATTGTAACCATAGCAACACATTTTTTGACACAGAAATCAGACCTAGAATATGTTTTTAATGACTGTACGTATCTATATTTGATATTTTAAAAACATCATTATTTAATTCTTTCCAATCACTTCCATTCTCTTTAGTTTTTCTAAATCATGTCCATAGCAACATTATGTTCTCCCTAGCAACACATTTTTGCCATACAAATCAGACTCGAGATAGATTTTATAAGCCTTCACACACTTTATGTGTTACAATAATGAAATGTTTAAATTTTAAAACTCATAAAAACTTTACCAAAATAATAAAAAACACATTATGAAAAGGATTTGTGTGGTAACACTTATCTGTGTGTGTGTATATATATAAAGAGAGAGAGAGAGAGAGAGAGAGAGAGAGAGAGGACACACTATGACGGAGATACAAACTTTATAATTTTGATAAATTTAATCAGTGTTTTTAACAGATAATTACCATTATACATAACTGTAATTTTTCAATTGTTTGAATTTGTTTTCTTGTTAAGCAAAATTAACAGCAGAATATACTCTACCTTACTAATTTAATAGAAATGCAATTTTAACCATACGAATTTTTTTAAGGTTAAGTTTTGACTTGGTTACATAAAAGTTATTTAAATATTTCTTGCTTCTAACAGAAGGACATCATACATGTATATAAAAATTGTTCATTGCCTGAATTTGTTTTTCCTAATTTTTTTTTAACAAAATTATCACCCCCGTTTATGACATCTACAATGACTAAGCTCAACAGTTCAAAGGGAAGAGTTTCAGTTGAAAATATACATGATGCGTTCACATAGCACACAAACAATACTACATTTTACAAGCGGCCCATGGTTCTTATCGGTCACCTGAGTACCTGCAGTGTGGCTCTTTCAATGTATATTCATGTGCATTATAATTATAGGGCTATAATGAAATCATTTTTATTATTCCGGGATAGTTTAATCCAATAAACTTTCAAAATTCTAAAAAAAATTATTAAAACGTCATAGCATAACATACAGTGACATAATTGAACAAATCTTAAGAACAAAAAAATTGGGCAAAAATTACACCACCCTATCATTTACATAATCCTTAGAGCCCTGTCCTTACAAGAAAACTCCTGATCCAGGGGCCATGAAATTCATAACTTTGAAAGAGGCATTCTTCCTTATCATAACTATATACTTATTTCATCGGATAAATACCCAGGAGCATAGGAGAAGATTTTCAAAGAACTACTGCATTTAGAGCCCCACCAGAACACCTCACCCAGTGCCATGAACTTCCCAATTTTGGAAGAGGCACTCTTCCTCATCATAAATATATACCTGGTATGTACTTTAGTACATATTTTAACTTTGGTTTAAATTGGTTCAGTGATTTCAAAAAAGAAGCTAAAAATGTTCAAAAGTCTACAACTAATGTACAACGAATGATGACAGACAAATACAGATAGCAATAGGTTACCTGAGTGACTCGGGTGGCCTAAAGTAGTGAATTAGAAGTTCAAATAAAATGCTAAAGTGGCCAAGCTTCTAAAATTGTCCAAATCATTTTCAGCTTCTAGGTCCTTTTCTCCAACCATCTGATCACAACAGGAATCCTCCTCCTTTTTAAGTCCAATCTGCAGAAATAGCTGGGAACTTGATTTCCTGAAAGGAACTCATCAATTCTGAAAATGCGCTTTCTTTCTGCATTTCTCACTCTTCTCATCTCTGAGGCTACATCTTCTGGGTCAAGTTTATGACCACTGCTTTCTACAACCTCAAACTTTCAAGAAAGATTTTTGAGATTCAGTGAATCACTTAAACTCGCATTTTGACTTCAAAGCCCATCCTTTGTGAAGAACTTCAGCAGAACCAACTGGATATGTGTCTACTTCATTTTCCCCTTGTGTATTCTCCTTATCTGATTCCATCGTTTTTACAAGATGTTTTCTACAATTGGAACACACTCCTGTAAAAGTCGAAAAACTATTACAGTAAATGATGGAGATATCATCTAACAAATTCAAACAAGAGGCCCAGAAGCCACATCACTAATCTGAGCAACAATAGCTCATCAAATTAACTTCATGGTATCAGAACCAAAATATCTAAAATAACAATTAAGAGTATACCTTGTTTAAAAAAATCTTAAAAAATTTACTGCACATATTCCTATGTTAAAAATCAAATCCCTTTTTAAAAGACTTTTCAAAAGATTTTTTCTACTTATATTCCTTGGTTAAAACTGACCCAGTGATTCTGGAGAGAAGTCAAAAATGCAAAAAGTTTACAGATAGATGGAAAGACAGACAGACATTTGGATGTAATCAGAAAGTAATCAGAAATGCTCACTGGAGCTTTCAGCTCAGGTGAGATAATAAAAAGCAAATCAATTATTTGATTACTTACGTTTAATTTTGTGTAACTGTTTGAAGAGCCAACATGGCTGAAAGCGCTCGCAGTAAAGAATTTATTTAATTTGGACTGTAACATGAGTCATTACAAAAACTCAGTGGTCCGAAGACTGCGGCCAGAAATTTTTTTATTCCTGCCAGTGAAAATAAAAAATTGACAAGTATGATGGACTTCTAAATATTTTAAAAGCCAAATGTCTAAAACAATTTGTAATCAATTTTGAATGTTACACATATGGATATATGAGGGCAAGTAAATTTTTTGCAGGCCAATATATTTTGACAGACTACTGGTCCTAGGCTTTATTTATCAACAGAGAGAGAGAGAGAGAGAGAGAGAGAGAGAGAGAGAGAGAGAGAGAGAGAGTATAGAAATAAAGATTCTGTGTTTTTAATCTCAATGCCATAATAACCAAAATAATTGACAAACCTGAAGCAATTCTAATAAGACAATCATAATACTTCTTCAGGAAGAATGACTGCTCTTTTGTTATGGTTCCATTTGAATTGCTCTTGCTTTGATGATTACATGTCCATCCAAGGGAACAAATCCTACTTGACCTCCATCCAACACCAAGAACATATCTAAATAAGATGTTAAAACTCATTTGTAAATGTGTTTATCATTACTTGACTAATTTTTTTTCACAAATGCCCACTGCATGGTCAAGTTACGATGCAATCAAAAGTTTTTACACATACTTTTGATATAATCAATCTGGCAGGCATATTTTTTTAAATTCTACATTCCCAGGTATGTCTACTAATGCTTAATTTTTGTTCCACTGACAGTTTTACAATTGTCACTCAATATAAAAAAATATGGTCAAAATCTTAAAATTTACTTTGCAATTTCTTATTTCACGTTTTTTGACTTAGTATGAATCTGAAGACTTAATGCTGGTAAATTAAGTTTCTTGTGTATGCCAAACTTTTTGATGATCTGAAAGAATCTACCTCTATCTGCATTGTAATGATTGATTCACAGTAATGCACAGATATATCTTACAACATCAATATTAAAGAAGAGAAAGATAAGAGAGATGGTTACATAAGGAAATGCCCTTAGATAAATTCACAAGTACAAATAATTATGTCCACTTCAGTCAATTTATACCTGTACTTATTTTTCCTGATTCAAAACATTAAAAACAAAACAAAGCAAACAACATATGAATTTGTCATTTGCAAGCATTGTCAAACTGAAGGCACAGTTACTACAATTAAACTAGATGCTTTGAGATAGAGAGAAAATGATAGAGAGAAAATTCTAATTCACTATTAAGCAAAGGAAATTTCTATGGGTCATTTTTTCTGTTTTCAGAGATTTACAAGCAACTCTTTTAAAAACTAATCACATGTTCTTATTGATAAAGGTGTTTAATTTAAATTCTGCAAGTCTTTGAATTTAATTGTCTGATATTCATAACCATATTATGAAACATGATACATTCGTAAGACATGTCACATACATATACCTGTGTTTTGGACAGATGGTAAGTATTTCATCATCTTCACTGAAGAAACCTCCCCTTATTTTCAATAATTCTGATTCTGATTTTATGCTCCTACAAATTGAAAACTGTCGGAGGTTGCATCTATGGAAAGATTACATCATGTCATAGAAATAATATGTCTTGACCAGGTCTTTTTGTATATCCACAGGTATCATTCGGTGTGAAAAAGCTAAGCTACAGACAAACTTATTTCCATCTAAAAGAGAACAAGATATCTTATTAATATAAAAGCTTGTTACTGAACTGATATTGAGCATTCATGTATTTCCAAAACAAACATACATGTACTACATCTGAGAATCTAACTATGATAGTGTAATCTTATCATCATGGAGGCTTGATTTGGAATTAAAAATTGAAAATTAAAATTGCCCATTAAAAGAGAATGTATAATAAACATTCTGTCTTTTTAAATGTTTAGTGGGGGGGGGGGGGGGGGGGGGGGAAGAGAGAGATAGGGGTGGGGGTTATGTATTTTTCATATAAATTTGCATTAATTTATGAATGCTTTACATTATTACTGGTAACTTATTTGAAATCCATCCAACATACTGACAAAAATACACATATTTTCAAAAGATGCTGTTATTTCTCTGACAATTAAAACAATTAAGACAAAGTTCATGAGTCATTCCAATTCTTTCTAAAAATCTATGTAAAATTGGTAAAGAGTGTATATTTATTTAATTGAAATAATTCTAAATTCATCACATATGTTGACGGAACAACACTTACATTTACAAGTTGAATCAGATGTCATTCCTCTGCAATTTTAAACAAACATCAAGCAACCACAACTCCCTGTAAAATCAATCAAAAAGTCAAATTTTTTATCCGTTTATGAAGCAATATAGATGTTTTACATTAAATATTTTTGGCATAGATCAGACATATTTATAAAATATCACCTACCATTACAAGTTGCTGTAAGTCCTCTGCAAATTCAAGCAGACTACAACCAACTGAGCAGACAACATGTTTGGTTTCCACTTCCTGTTAGTTTACTTGAACCTCCGCCGCAGAAGAGTTCCATAAAGGGGGGTAATATTACATGTTCAAAATCAAAGTTTGGTTACTTTGCTTTTAATGTTATTTCTTTTATACACATTGACTACCGTTTTTCACTGATAAATCCTATAAACCAATGTAAGAATTTTTTATCTAATATAGAATCAAAACAAATTCAGGTTACTTTTCAGAGAAATTAATTTTTAAAAATACTTTAAATTTTACAATGAAAAATGTTAAAAAAGCAATTTGGGAAATAATACTTTGACATTCTGATTTCCAAATAAATGCAAAATTTAGTGTTATCAATTTTTTTTAAATTTAACAAAATTTTATGTTGATATGCATTGTTATTTTCACAAATTTGATGATTTGTTGGTATTTTAGTGTTTTTGTCTATTTTTGGTTGTTGCCATGGAAACAATGACCATGTGGCCAAAAATACCACATTTCTAAAATACCACTTAACTATATTAATCAACATAATATCTAGGAAAAATTTTTTTTTACACTTTCCACTTATAATATGCACAAAGCTCAATGATTACTGACATTGTCTCTTAAAACCTGTCTACTAGCCACCTTGTTTTAGTTTATCTGAAATACACATAAAAGCTATCTTTAAAGTTAACAAATATGGAAAAATTATTTTCTTTTTTCTTGTACCTTTTCAATATCAGGTCATGCACTCTAAAATGATCTTTATAAGTTTTTTGCTAAAATTATAGATTTCATAGTCCTTTTTGAAAGATTTCAGACAGGAAGGTGGTCGTCATTACAATATTAAAAATTATTTTTTTTTTTTTACTCCAGAACGAAAATTAAATGCATATATAGGACTCCTCGACAAGTTTGTGTATGGGCTATGGTACTCAGGTGACCTTTAAGGCCTACTGACCTCTCGTTTAAGAGAATCAGGGTTTTTTAATATGTTCTATGATTGTAAATATATATTTTCTTTCAATGCTTAAGTAAACTAAATAATATAAATATGTTGTTTTTTTTTAAAAGTTGATTGTAAAAAGTTGATTTTTACAATAAGTCAAACTTGGGGATGATGCAGAAGAAAAATAAAAACAATTATCCTGTATGAATTGCCTCTTTAAAGAGTTCTGTAATTTTCGCCGCGGAGAAAGGTGCCCAATTACGGCACATCTGTGTGACATTTTCAAATCCTAGATTGAACACTGCATGCGGAATGAAGAAAAAGCATTTACAGCCAAGATCGGCAAATTAAAAAGCATTAGGGTATTTTCTTGCAATCATTTTCAAAAAAATCGCACTGCATTTGAAAAACTGTTGTAGATTCTTTTTCATCGCGTTTTTAATAAACTTTTAAGGATAAAGTCATTTGTGATAAGTAATGAATATCAAATCATCATTTTTTCTGTCATACCGAGGTTTTGAATAAAATAAATGATCCTTCACAAAGGGGTAAAATACTACTTACATAATCACAAAGTAAAACGATTGTAAAATGCAATGACAGTTGCCAAAAAAAAATTGCAGTTAATGTCCTATATTGCAGGTAAATATACAAATATTACTACAATATTAAACTGTTGTTTTATATGTCTAAAATGCTGAACTACATTAGCTTAATTATGTGAAAACTTTTTCAACAAAAAACTGCACATCTGGTCAGATAAAAACTCCTGTAATTTACAAGAATTTCTACCAAACTCTGATTTTTTTTGAGTGCGTTAAAAAAGTATTGTTTTCGAAGTACGATGATTGTTCCTAAATTTTAATATTTCACTGTACGTAATATTTCAAAGTGAGTTGTATAAACTTGTAAATAACATACTCCGTATTAAGCCGAGTTTTAAATAATGCATTTTTCCTGTATTATTGATAAGCACAGACTATTTACATCACTAGAAAAACAAGAGGCCAATTGGCCTTAACGGTCACCTGAGTAGTATATAACCCATACACAAGCTTGTCGAGGAGTCTCATGTATGCATCTAATTAATTAGGTTTCATACTGGAGTAGAAAAATTATAAATTTGTAATGATGACCACCTCCCTGCCAGAAATCTTTCAAAAAGATCTGTCATACCTATAATTTTGGCGAAAAACTAAAAGATCTGGTCTACAAAATCATGAATTCAGTTTTCCTCTCAGGTGTGTGGGAGTAAAGAAGATAATTATATGCATTAACACCTATACATCCATTTTGGCCCTGCCCTAGAGTCAAAACCAATCCTTGAGGGGACATGAAAATTAAAATTTCAGTAGAGGACTTCCTGGTAAACATAATTATTAGTCAGTTTTTTATACAGATGTGTGAGAAAAGAGAAGAAAATGTTAACAAACACTATATTGCCCCCCCCTTTCATTTCCTGACCCTTGACCGAGGGGCCATGAATTTCACAATTTAGGTAGAGGAGTTTGTAGACATCATAACCATGTATTCAGTTTTTTGCCCACATGTGTGGGAGTAGAGAGAAAGATTTTGCCTCATGGACATCATCATGCATTAAGTTTTGAACAAATATATATGGGAGTAGAGAAGAAGATTTTTTAAGATTTAATACAGTTTTACTATATGGCCATATTGGCCCCACCCTAGAGCCTGAACCCCTAACCCAGGGGTCATGAATTTCACAATTTTTGAAGAAGGCCTCATGGACATCAGAATCATGCATTTAGTTTTTAACAAATATTTATGGGAGTAAATAAGAAGATTTTCTAAGATTTAATACATGTTTACTATATGGCCATATTGTCCCCACCCTAGAGCCTGAACCCCTGACCCAGGGGTCATGTATTTCACAATTTTGGTAGAGGGCATCATGGACATCATAACCAGGCATTCAGTTTTTAACAAATGTATATGGTATTAGAAAAGAAGATTTTTTAAAATTTAATACATTTTTACTATATGACCATATTGGCCCCACCCTAGAGCCTGAACCCCTGACCAAGGGGCCATGAATTTCACAATTTTGGTAGAGGGCTTCATGGACATCTTAACTATGCAACCAGTTTTTTCCTCACATGTGTGGGAGTAGAGAAGAAGATTTTTGAAAATTTGGCTTTTTTTTGCATTTTTGGTCCCACATGTGGCACCCTGGGGGTGGTTGAGCCATGAATTTCACAATTTAGATTTTTCTTACCATAGAGATGCCTCACACCAGAAATGGTAAC
This sequence comes from Magallana angulata, assembly GCF_025612915.1. Taxonomy (NCBI): domain Eukaryota; kingdom Metazoa; phylum Mollusca; class Bivalvia; order Ostreida; family Ostreidae; genus Magallana; species Magallana angulata. The sequence goes on from NC_069116.1 coordinate 42,909,090, forward strand.
AATCAGCCTTGTAGTTTTAAAGAAGAAGTTAAACATGTAAATTGTTAACGCACGACGCACGACGACGGACGAAAACGGATAACAATAGGTTTACTCAGGTGACCTAAAAATTTAAATATATCTGTGTGTGTGTGTGTGTGTGTGTGTGTGTGTGTGTGTGTGTGTGTGTGTGAGACAAAAATATGGTTGATAAAGTTTTGATAGTCCTATTTTGTGAAAAAGCTACAGTGTATTTTAAGGGGTGTATTGATAAGAAATGTAGAAATGTTTGCTTATTCCCCACGATAAGTTTTGCCTCTGATACAAAGTAAAGATTTTTCAAATTTTGATCATCACTGAGAGGTTTGAGTTGCATGTACAATTATATTAGCAGGTTTTAAAAAATCACGAAAGGAAAATCACGATAAATACATTTCTTACTGCTTTAAACCAAGATGTATAATTGACCTTCCAAAAGAGGTTATGGGGAGTCATATAAAATTTTGTGTGTATAATAATTCCTCAAAAAAATTTAAAAAGCTGGATTTTTTCGTCATTATATACAATTTTGATTACAGTTGTCACTGCAAAGCACCGCTGATCAACGGCGGGATCAATAACTAGACAGTTGAGTTGTTAGACAGAATCTTATTCCATTAACGTTAACACTCCTATGATAAGCATTAAATTTCTCTCGCGTGCTTTCAGCAAATGTATAACCGGATATACTGGCAAAATGTGAGAAATGATTGAAAGTAGATTACAATCTAGAACCAATCGCAATACCAATTAATTGTTTAAAACCAGCGTCTGTCTGGCACTTATTATAACAATATAACAACATGTAAGGCACTTTTATTCATTTTTTGATTGAGTTTAATATTTATATCTGACTATTATCATGTAGCAAACAATTGGGGAAAAATCAAAATTTAATTTATTTTCTCTCGGAAAGGGTTTATTGTATATTACCAAACAAACTGCGATTAAAATAAAAAAAAAGATTTTTATTGTTATGTATTATTTTTTATCTTTCAGTATGACAGTATGACTTTTGTCATTTGAAAATATAAAAGGAAAAAAAAATACACTGAAGAGTTTCTCTTTGAATTGGTGTTTATTACATGTATATTTTTTCATAGTAACATGCAGTTTACAGTTTGAGAAAAGAAACTAGCATGGTAATTTCAATATTCGGGCAAGGTAAGGTATAAAGTGTCCAATTAACATTAACATGGAAAAACACCGAAAAAATTAATCTTTAAAGAATGAAATTGTATTCTCTAAAAATAAAAGTGAGGTTGTATGATGGAAGTTTCAAGTTCATGTTGAACTCTTGACGGGATCGGGTTTAAAAATAATATTATAGATAAGTGTTGTAAAGATAATTATGTGATTCAGCTGTTTTTCAAACAATCACATGATATGCAGGGTTCTAAAGAAGCAAACTGGGTATCAACTTACAATAAAGTTATAATAGAAATAACTCATTCTGAAAAATAAGAGGTCAAAAGGAAATTTATATGAAAAACATTTTTGTAGAATTCCCAATTTAATTGTAATTTAGTTTCAATTTCATCCATCTGAATAATAATTCGAAGATGCTGAGCGTTCAAATATAATAATCAAGTACTGAAGAACTGACGGGAGTTGATTTTGTCTATGTTAATTTATTTTAAAAGCAATGATATGTTATTTTGCAGGACAAGTGCATGTATTTTCTAATTTGAAGTACGTACATTTTTATAATATGAATTTTTGGACTTTTTCGACAAGAATGTCGAGAAACCCCCATATGAATAATGTTAAATAATATTTAAAGATAAAATTAATTCATTCAAACTATGTAACAGTGATAGAAATATTTCTCGAAAATTGTATGGATCCAAGCAATATTGAACTCTAGTCTCGTTCAACCAAACGCTCGGCTCACACCGTAAATTTGCGACAAGGATTAACGGAGACAGCCGAGCGTCAAGTTGAACGAGACAATATTTAACTCTGGCGTGGGAATACATACGACAACAAAAAATATTTAAATTATTCGTACCATTTAAAATCTGCCTATTTTCAAGGTATTTATAAATAAGTTTCCTTAAAAAACAATTCTTTAGCATACATTACATCGAATTCATCAATTATTTTCAAGAACTAAGTCTTGTCAGCAGGAATGATTTGTGCTGAGGTCCAAACACTGTTTCACTTTCAGTTTGTCTGAGTAACTGCATAGGAGAGTTGATTAAAATCAACTCCCAAAAATTGGTATTTAAAAGAGTGAAGATTATGAAAAAGTGAAGGAAGTGTCGTTTAAGACAACTGTACACATACGAAGCGATTTTGGTCAGAGAATCTTTGGCTCAAACCCCACCCTACTCAAACATCACATCACATGTGCTTCTTCAACGTGTTTTCATCAACCGGATATTAAGGGCAAGCTGTGAGAAAACAGTGTAATTAACTATTAATATTCCATTAGAAGTACGTCTAAACTAAGCTTAAGAATATATTTTTCATATCGACCGTCTGTCTGTCACTTGAAATTCCAATACTCTTCAAGCTTTAGTTTACACCAATCATATCTCCCGAAAAATTTTAAAAGTCGCATTGATATTCAAATAGGGCTTCCCATATAGCCATGTAGAGAAAAATACAGGAAATAGAGTAATGGATCCCTGACTCATTGATGCATATTAATTTTGCATTGGAAAATATGAATGGAATCACTATTATTTTTTATTTTTATTACCATTTTTATAGAGGAAATAAACAAATAAAAAGCGGATACTGTCAAAACAATTCTAAGCGAATAAATCAGTTCAGTATTGTTATTACCTGAGATAATACTGATAAATAATAGTCATCAGAATCAATAGCTTGACATTATAATTGACCTGTTTTGATAGTTTTAATTTATATGAATCAATCAGAATAAAAGATTTGTCGTTTATTTCATTTCCCGTTTTCTTTCATGTCTTTCTAACGCCAATCCTTTAACATCTAGACCTGCTGGAACTGCCATTTTGCCTCTGAATAACAGGTAACACGTTCCAAACGCCTACCTGACTTTTATTGTATATATGGAGTATGTCAGGGGAATTTCTAAAGTCTAACATTTCATGAATAAAATTTGACTCGGAAAATAAATGATAAAAAGCTAAAAATTCTCAACGCTGAAGGAATCCATGAAGATTCCCTCACAATTAAGAATTAAACTTTATTCAGAAAGTTAAATTAAAACATGTTCGCAAGTTTGCCTATAATGACATCTTGAGTAAACAATATACATGTAAATATTTTTTGTTGTTGGAAATTTTGGCAAAGTACTGTAATTAGTTCAACGGGATGATGTAAACTGAAAGTCGAAAGAGATATAATAGTTCCGTGAAAAAAAAATAGACTTCGAAAAATTGTCATATAATTGAACGAATTTCTCAATCTGTTTAGCACAGCCTACATATATGGCCAGAAATTAGTCCTGACTTTTACTCTTTTTATTTGTAACTATGCAATTGTTTCATTAGTTACAATGTTTGATTATGAATAATTTACAAACTTTTAGGTACTTGTGACAGGTTACAGTCGTTAGTGGTTACATTATTTACATATTAGTTTAGGTTTGGGTCAGGTTTGGGCTTAGGGTTAGGTTAGGGTTAGGATTAGGGGTAAGGGTCTCAGTTAACCAATGTTATTCCTGTAACAAAATAAAATGAGACCCCCAGGCCTGTAAATCATGAAAATGACAGCTACCACTGTTACCCTATGTCACCAAGAAAATATACCTGTAACTATTGTTACCAAATAATATAAGACTCCACCCCTGTTACTGCTTTAGGTCTGTCACTCCGATTACTCTGTCATCCAACGGTAAGGAATGAACAGTTGGGTCATTAGGGTCTCCTTTTTCCAACGGAAGACCTTCTTCTTTTTTCTTCGGATTCTTTTCCATTATTATTTTTCTTCCTCTGACTTCCACTATATTAAAATAATAGACTCGAATTTTTGAGCTTAAATACCGAGAAATCGGAAGAGTACTGTCTTTTGTTTGATCTATTTTAAACATAATTGGTACCTGAAGATTACCAATTTGTTTTTAGTTTTTCTCAATCAAGCCTCGCTTATTAATAATCAACGAAAATTCCTCTGAACAATCCGGAAAATCGTCTGGATTTTTTGGATATTACAATCTTGCGCCTGCGCATTACACTCACGCCGAATCACAGGAGACTTTTAGTTTATGTTTCCACAATATCACATTTGCATGGATAAACTCAGAAACGATATTACAAATACGTGTAAATTTTCATTGAAATTTTGTCACATTCTGTTCATCAAAGGAAATACGGGAGATAACAGTTACTCTAATTCAGTGCATTTTTAAATATGAAAAATTCCGAGAGTTCCGAATGTCAACAATGGTGTGTAAATTCGAAGCGAGTAAAAAACGTTGGTGAAAATTTCTTCATTAAATTCTTCATTCTTCATGGTTCATATTTAAAGCAATATGAGCTGCAATTTTCATGTTGAATTTTTCTTTTTTACGAAAATGTTATTTTATACTAAAATGACATCAATATCATGGATTTTAAATATCTTTTAGCCATATTTTTGTGTGAAAAGGCTGTTTAAAAGCCTTAATTGGAGCATAATTGAATTATTGTCCTCCTGTACAAAAATAGATTCGCTATATATTCCTTAGTAGAGAAATCTTTCCACTGACATAAAATAATGATTTTTTTATAAATTATCCTAAAAGTTTAAGTTATGTGCAGACTTATCATACTAGCAGCTTTTTGCAACAAAATAAAATTCTAAAAAATACAGCTCATATTGCTTTAATATGAATTAAATTTTTAGATGAAAGGTATTTACAGCTTCAAAATGGTTTGTTATGAAAAATTTGACTGTTATTTTCAACGCAGCTTCATTAATTTTCTCCAAAATCGTTTCGGAGCGATTCTGCAATTTTTTGCTACATTACGGGTATATGAGATGCATTTTAACTGTGATGAAGACCTGTCCCGAGACACAGTTAGATTATTCTTACTAAGCAGAGTGTAGTGAAATTGATACCATTATTGTAGGCTTAAAGCTTGGTTATGTAAATGTCAACGATACGGTTTGTCGATGTATCTATTTCATAAATGTCCGATATCATATGCAATGTCAACGCTTGCACGCACGGGGTAAAGCCTAGTATCTCATAAACAATTCAACCGAATTCCACGAAATTTTCAGAACTTGTTTGGTGTCGTTTATACTCGAGGTTGTTAAACTTTGAGCTTATGACACTTCCGGTTTTTAATATTGACGATATTGCTACTTTTTATGGGTCATTTTGTCCACGCATCTCCCCGACACTAATCAAGATAGAAGCTTGAAATTTTCAGGGATTGTAGATGAATGTTCGTAGATGTACCCCATTGTCTTCAATTATGAAAATTACGCAAGGCTTCGAAGCTCGCCTGAACCTGAAATTTTATTTCAAGAAATATTTGCACATTTTCTGTTATATCTTTTGATGCAAAAATATTTTGTTAAAACATGTAACGCAAAAGTTGTTCATTTTTTACGGGCTTTTATTTGATATAAAAAAAGGAGCTGGTCCTTCAAATTAGGGCCAGGAGGGCTTTAAAGTCTTTTTGCAATAACTCTTTACTGAATAATTTGTGATCAATTATAGAAGCCAAAATTTTCATTATATAGCTGTTTATCTATACAATACCTAAGTCATGTTTTACGTAATTAGGGGTTTCAAGGGGCAAGCATTTTAAGGGGTATTTAAGAATCACCTTGTCCGTCTGTTGGTCCGTCCGTTTGGCTGTCCGTCCGCTATGCAATCGTGTCCGGTCGATATCTTTCTTATGGTGAAACATTGGAAGTACCTTCTTCACACAAAGATTGCATATGACCCGAGTGTGTCCAACGATTTTGACCCAAGGTCATTTGTGCAAGTTTATGGTCACCGGAAGAAAAAGTCCAAATTTGTGTCCAGTCACTGTAAAAACGGAATAGCGTATTCATGGATTTTTCTCTAACCAGCTCCATTGAAAAGAGGGATAATTCTTTGAAAGAGTTGCCAATGTATCCGCATTATCTTGCACAGATAGTGCTGCATTTATATTTTGCGTGTACATCGATTATTTGTATCGTTCATTCATAAAGCATATGATAACGTCTCCATCATATTGTTGACCCCGGCTGCACTACATTCAACATAATAATTAAGCGATCATAGTAAAACGAAGAAAGTACCAACTGAACAGATACAAAAATATTCTACATACTAAAATGACCTTGAATCTATAATCATCGCATACTCACATTCTGTGACACACGCCTAGAAGCAGGAGTTGATACTGTAGATTGGGATATTATTTAAATCATTTGTAAAACATAAACAGTTTTAAAAAGATTGAACATTATGAATATTATTGGTGGGAAAATGGCATTTAATATTTAAAATAATTTTTAGTCATGTGTTTTAAGCGAAATGTCTTCCTTTTTTAAATGTTAAGCTGTCTTACATTAACCAGAAGTGTTCCTGTTTACCAAATAACGGAACTTTTCTTGGAAAATACAGACACAATGTTCTTACAAGCTTATCTTTTAAAAAGATTGGTGGGCTATCGCTGTAGCACAAAAGGAGATTTCTTAAACATTGTTTTAATTTTCTGAATCGATTCATTTATAATAAGGCACAGTGATGCATTCATATTGTGCTGGGAAGAGGTTGAAGACTATTTATTTGGGAGTTGAGTTTAATCAACTCTCCTATGCAGTTACTCAGGCAAACTGGATGTGAAACAGTGTTTGGACCTAAGCACATAACCGCTGACAAGACTCAGTACTTGAAAATAATCGATGAATTCGATGTAATGTATTGAGAAGCGTTGTTTTTCAAGGCAAATTATTTTTAAATACCTTAAAATGGTCAGAATTTTAATTGTACAGATAATTTTGTAGTCGTATGCATTCGAAATACGAGAATATATTGAACTCTGGCGTAAAAATAAGCTACACCCCCCCCCCCCCCCCCCCCCCCCCCAGGATTAGGAATTTCATGATTTTGAATTTTTTTTTTAAATTTGCTTGTTAAGATTTATATTTCAAATATTCCGTCTAGCTCCCCCCCCTCCCCCTAAGTAGACTTTTTTATTTTAGAGAATCATGATTTTTTAAAATATGTTTCCATGATTGCAAATATATATTTTCTTTCAATGCCTAAGTAAACTAATTAGTTTAATATATATGTTGTTTTTTTTAAAGTTGGTTATAAAAAGTTGATTTTTACAAACTTGGGGATGGTGCAGAAAAAAATAAAAGCAATTATCCTTTGAAAATGCCCCGTTTTGTTATTTTCGCCGCGGGGAAAGGTGCCAAATTATGGCATATCTGTGTGACATTTTCAAATCCTAGATTTAACACTGCATGCGGAATGAAAAACAAAGTATTTACAACCAAGATCGGCGCATTTTAAGCATAAGGGTATTTTCTTGCAAATATTCGCACTGCAATTGTAGATTCTTTGTCATTGCGTTTTATAATAAACTTTTAAAGATAAAGTCATTTGAGATATGTAATGAATAACAATTCATAATTATGTCTCTGTCATACTGAGGTTTTAAATAAAATAAAAGATCCTTCACAAAGGAGTAAATTTACTGCATACATAATCACAAAGGAAAACGATTGTAAAGTGCAATGACAGTTGCCAAAAAATTGCAGTTAATGTCCTATTTTAGATGTATACATATAAATATCACTAAAATTTTAAACTGTTGTTTTATATTCTAAAATGCTTAAAGGACACGATTTGGGATCAAAAATTTTTATTATTTTTTTTAATGTTTAAAATGGTTTACTGGTGCATTTTAAACGATTGCTCAAAATATTCATTATTAAAGTCAAGTTACAAGCGAGATACAGAGGTAAAAATTGATCGTTTTGTAAACAAAGCTCGGGTCTTATAGTTGTTTTAAAAAATGTAAAATAGAGAATTACCATTTTTTAGACAAAATGACATGTAATAAAAAATTTAAACTAATTCAATATCTTAATAAATACTATTATCAACAAAAGAAAGATACATTTGAATGAAACTTACACCAATACAACACATATGTAAAGAAAGATAATATTCGCGCTTTGTTTACAAAACAAAAAATTATGAACTCTGAATCTTGCATATACAATGTACCTTGATATTTGACTTTCAAATTTTGACATTTAAACAATAAAATGCTTTCTTTTGTGATTCATTCGGGATATGAGCTAGTGACATTGCAGGAAAAATACATAACCCGCCTCAGCGTGTTATGTAAATTTTTCCTGCAATGATCGCTACCTTCATAACCCGCATGAATCATAAAAGAAAGCATTTTATTGTTTATATTTACATCTTTCTTTAACTAATTAATAAATTGATCATGAAAAGTTAGTAAAATTCACTAAATTACTGTTAATGTACATAAGTACGTTAGCTAAAAGAAACAGCCAAATTGTATCCTCTGAGACTTTGAGTCTGGCATCAAGATTATTTCGTGCGGTCCGTGATTTCACTTAGGTCGTTGTAGCTTCAGACCAATCGATACATGTAAACAGGGCCTGTCAATTTCAGTCCTGTAACTTTCAGCCGCTGTAGATTTCGACCAATCGATAAACGGGGCGTGTAGATTTCAGTATGGCTGTATCTATAGAGCTATGAATTAACTATAACTTTCCGTAAGAAATAGAGGAAATTATGCTTGGTAGATGTAGATATACCTTTATAAACTTCTATATTTATCATTATAAACATTGAAAATGGAAAAATAAAATTTGAAAATTTTAAGTCAAATCGTGTCCAAGTCCCTTTAACTACATTTATTTAGCTGATATAAAAAAATTTTTAAACAAAGAACTGTACATTTGGTCAGATAAAAACTCCAATGATTTCAAAGAATTTCGACCGAACTCTGTAACGTTAAAAAACTATTGTTTTCGAAGTACGATGATTGTTCCTAAAATTTAATATTTCAATATACGTAATATTTCAAAGTGCGTTGTATAAACTTGTAAATAAAATACACCGTACTAAGCAGAGTTTTATAAAAAGCATTTTTCCTGTTTTATTGATATGCAAAGACTAATTAACATCGCTGGTAAAAATTTAAATAATGCAATATTCGCGCTTTGTGTGCGTGTTTTTATATATAATATATATTTTCGTGACAGTTACATTTTCAATTTGCATGTGAACGGAGCCGTCCCGGATTATATAAACAAAATTATGTATTGATAGATATGCATTATTATTAAAAGTTATTATTACATTATCTAATAAGAATTTAATAATGATATCTTCAAAAGCAAAGTTTATAACAAATAAAACAATGGGGCTATATACCTAACATAAAAATGACGTTGATAAAATCAAAAACGTAACGTCGCAAGGTGAACAACGTCGTAATTAAAAAAAAAACCCTTCACTTTAAATGCCAAATAAAGATATTTATAGTTATTGGATCTTCATGAATCTTCTGACATATATAAGTATAAATCCATAAAAATCTGGAATGGTGAAAAAAAATGCCATAAGGACCCTTTTCTCATGGGCGCAATCATATATATATATATATATATATATATATATATATATATATATATATATATATATATATATATATATAATAAAAAACTTTGAAAACACTGTTTCAAAATATTTCGACCGTGTAACCGGTCTTCATCAGTCGGTGTTTATTCGGTAACACGGTCGAAATATTTTGAAACAGTGTTTTAAACGTTTTTTTTATTATTCATTGAAAAAGAGACTTTGTATATATATATATATATATATATATATATATATATATATATATATATATATATATATATATATATATATATATATATATATATATATATAATAAAAGAAAAAAAGCAACACTAACTGCAAAACATAAGCGCTTTCATTGTTAAAAATCTTCAGACGTTTTACAGTCGTTAAAACTATGACGTAATTACGTTTATGTTTTGCAGTTAGTGTTGCTTTTTTTCTTTTATTATATTTTTACCGGACACTGAGAAAATACTTTTGTGATTTGGATATATATATATATATATATATATATATATATATATATATATATATATATATATATATATATATATATATATATATATATATACACACTTCTCCATGTAGTACCGCACGGTACATATTCATAACGCTTAGAATCCGTGGATCGGTACTTGATAATTTTTTATTTCATCTTTATAAGCAACATGAGTTTAGAAATTATGTGTGTTCCAAGAAACTACTCAGTATTGCAATAATTACTGTTCGATTGTTTAATGATCGTCATATAAGAGAGAGAGAGAGAGAGAGAGAGAAAGAGAGAAAATATATATCAGTATGAGTTTAATTTTAAGTACATTTTACTTGTAATTCAGTGTAATAAGTTAGATTTATAGTTTCCATTATATTGAACCCTTTTCCCTAAAATTTCGATAGAATCTATGCAGTCAAAGTCCACGTGCTATCCCTGTCAATCAAATCAGCCCGCGAGATAGACCACGTGCTCCTCCCATGATAAGGGAAAAATGTAGTTCTATTGTTTTTAAGTCTGCAATATAGAAAAATGTTTAACAATGAAGTATTTAGTGTTTTAAATGTTTAGTTTCTTCATTCTTATACTGCAGGTATGAGGGTTGTAATATTGCGTTGTAAAATCTTTCTCTCTCTCTCTCTCTCTCTCTCTCTCTCTCTCTCTCTCTCTCTCTCAGTGTGTACTTTTGTGCAATCATTTTAGAATTATAAGAGTTCTATTTGAATGAATTTAATTTAGATCCATGGTTTTGATAACGATTTCAACACAATGACTAAAAGTTTGTAAAGTAAAAGTAGCTACTTCACATCATACATATTAGATTGGTTATAAAGTAAGTTAGGTTGTGTTTGTTCTAAATGCTTGCAAAAAGTTACCGGTATTATCTCATTCATCTTTTTAATCAATCAGGGTTTTTTTCGTACATACATGTATGTGTACCCGGTAATAAATTTCTTATCTCAAGTTAATAATTATGAAATTCCCGCATTTATAGAGTTGCTGAATTGTTCTTCGGATCCACGCGCCAATAGTCTTACGTGTATTTGTTTGTGTACATATCTACAGACAATTTTTTTGTCGGAAAAATCATGGAACTTACAAAGTAGAAGTAAGATATATTCAGACCATACACACGACGGGTTGTGATGAGTTACCAAACAGATGTCCGTGGTAAGGTGTGAATGACGGCGTCTTGAGTACACCTGTTCAGGCGTCCAATTAATATACACACAGTTAGTTGAAAATTACAATGACACCTAACAACACAGACAATAACACCTGTTGTGTATAGAACCCAAGATGAAAGACAATGTTGTGTATCTGATCAGCTTCCGTACATCGCACGAGTGATTTTTTCATGTGAAATCACGAGGCCATTACCAGCTATACGGAAATAAAATTGAAAGTTATATTATGAAATGCGCGTATATTTTTAGTTACTCTGTACATGTACAATGCTTGAATATATTAATTTACCAAGAGTTTGTACATGTATTTATCTATAATCTATGAAATAAAAGTGATTTTTTTTTATTGCTACAGAAATAGCTGAAGTCCAAATTATTCGAGTCACCGGTAATATGGGGTTGTTATATACTACAGCACATCAACATTTTTTTAAAAAAAACATGATATGAATTATTTTCATTTCTCATTTTTAATTGGTTTTAAGTAAGGCTGTAAGTTAATTAATAAATCAGAAAGTGTGTTCAGATAGCAGAAAATAAGACGTTTAAGCTCCAGACATTTTAATCGGATCGTCAGTTACAACATCACGTGTGTTTAGAAAAAAAACCACGATGAATTAAATTGATTTGAATTTTGATTATATATCAATTGATTATTAAATATATTTGGTAAATTTGTTTCAATTTATTTCAGAACAAATGAATTAATAGGTACCCATTCACATCGAATTTTCAGATCACAAAAAATTAACTTCACGTTGACAGCCCCAACATTTTTCTGGGTCCGTGCAACTTAAGTTGACATTCCTTTTTTAAATATGAAAAAGATATATATGTTTCAAGCCTTGCTTAGCCATAATTTATTTATTTCTAAACATACGCTATTTCTATCAACGTCTCAGATAACAATATCCACGAAGTAACACAGTGGCCACGGAGTTACACGGGCGGCCACGGTGCGACACGGTGCTTTTTCTTGAATTTTCCAATACACATACACGATGTCACACCGAGTACACTGTGCGAAACATACCGTTTTCCACCGTGTTTTTACATGGTGGGTGTCGGGATACTCGTGACATGTACTGTATATATATATATATATATATATATATATATATATATATATATATATATATATATATATATATATATATCAGGCTTGGGGTAATGCTAAATGTAATGGTAATGCATTGCAATGCATTACATGTTTTCAAAGTAATGCTAGTAATGTGTAATGCCACAAACTTAGCATTACAAGTAATGGTAATGTAATGCATTACTTTCCAAAATCTAGTGTAATGCTGGCATTACATGGCATTACATGGCATTACATGGCATTACTTTGCAGTACTATGCTTTTTTATGCATGCTCATGTTCATAAAATTGTGATTAATTGAATAACTTAAATTGTATTTGATTAAAAATTGTTTTTAAGAAGAAAAATAATTCTTGAGTTAAAAATATTAAGTTGTATGATTTTTTAATCACATAACTAAATAGTTTTTAAAATTAAAATTAAAATTCTATTCTTAAATTGTCAATATAACTGCATATAACAACAACATTTCATAACATTTTAAGAGTGTTGTTATTAAGCATTTTATATCATTTGAAACATTTGATCCAATTAGTTGTGCATTTAATAAATTCTTTACTTTGAAGAATGTGTCAACAACACACAATGGCCCCAGGATAATCTAAGTATCAAAACAATCCACTGTTTTAAGGTGCTAAACACCCCAATCCCCCACTCTTCTCAGGGCCATTAGAATAGAGAACAGACAGTTGCATATACCATTAAAAGCAAAACAAATTACACTTAAGAGAATGCAGTGTCCAACCATGATCTCTGTAAGCTTAAAACTTACTTCTCTCTCTCTAAATATCTGTGTTTTATATAAGTACAATAGTTTTGGACTGATAGAAAATAAAAGATTCATGTATTTTTTCTATTATTGCCTGAACACTTATTTCTTAGATTTTCAAACCCGACATAATGCAGTTAAAAGATATGAACCCTTGAAACTTTGATGATCATAAAGCGCAACAGCAAACTTGTCAAATTTGAACTCGATAGTGAACAGAACATGCACCTATAAATTAGTTTAATCATGTTTTAGATATGAAACGTTTTCCAAAAACCAAATTCAGCTTTTTAATCACTTTTTAAAAACTTATTGATTTTTTACAAAGTAATGGTAATGGTAATGCATTACTTTACTCATGTAATGGTAATGTAATGCATTACTTCAAGAAAATTAAGTAATGGTAATGGTAATTTAATGCCCAAATTCATGAAGTAATGGTAATGTAATGCATTACTTTACAATGTAATTCGCCCCAAGCCTGATATATATATATATATATATATATATATATATATATATATATATATATATATATATATATATATATATATATATATATATATATATATAATAAAAAATAACAGAAAGCCGATTCAAAACTTTACCGGTTTCATTATAATCTACAGGAGTTTTCTCCTGAAGATTATAATGAAACCGGTAGAGTTTTGAATCGGCTTTCTGTTATTTTTTATTATTTATTACTTGTGTGGATTAACTTTACTCATTTTGGATTATATATATATATATATATATATATATATATATATATATATATATATATATATATATATATATATATATATATATAATAAGCACAAACATTGCAATAACTCTCAAATTGACATATACCTGCCCATAGTGAATGATAAAGATATACATAAAGCACAAAGAAATTCACCTTGTTGGAGCTCCACCTCCGCCCCGGCCGGGGATTGAACTCACGACCTCTGGAACCCATTTTCCTAGCAGTGAGCGGCCACCGCGCTAACCACTGGGCCATCTAGGGAATGGGTTCCAGAGGTCGTGAGTTCAATCCCCGGCCGGGGCGGAGGTGGAGCTCCAACAAGGTGAATTTCTTTGTGCTTTATATATATATATATATATATATATATATATATATATATATATATATATATATATATATATATATATGAGACAAAAATATGGTTGATAGTCTTATTTTGTAAAAACGCTACAGTGTATTTTAAGGGTTGTATTAAAACGAAATGTACAAATGTTTGCTTATTCCCTATTCGATAGGTATTGCCACTGATACTGGCAAAATGTGAGAAGTGATTGGAAGTTAATTACAATCAAGATCCAATCGCAATAGTGGCATATCTCTGCCCCTTGTGTGCAAGTTATTTTTCTATCAAATATGTTGACATGCAAGATGAATATGTCAACATGCAACATAACTATGTCAACATGCAACATAACTATGTCGACATGCAAGATAATTGCAATCAAATGAGAATTATTAAAAATGTCAAATATCGCCAACATGTGACATCCAAGATGATAAATGCAACTTATTTATGTCGACATGCAACTTCGTTATGTTCACATGCAACTTATTTATGTCGACATGCAGTTTAGTTATGTTCACATGCTACTTATTTATGTCAACATGCAACTTAGTTATGTTCATATGCGAGATAAATATGTTGGCATGCAACTTATATGTTGCATATCAACATAACTAAGTTGCACGTCGACATAAATATGTTGCATGTCAACATATTTATCTTTCATGTTAACATAATTAAGTTGCATGTCTACATAAATAAGTTGCATGTCGACATAAAGAAATTGCATGTTAACATAAATAAATTGCATGTCAACAATCATCTCGCATGTTAACATAAATAATTTGCATGTCGAGATAAATAAGTAGCATCTAGCATCTTGCATGTCACATGTGGACGAGATTTTAGATTTTTTGAGATTTTATAAAAATTTTATTTGATAGCAATTTTCTTGCATGTCAACATAGATATGTTGCATGTTGACATAACTATCTAGTATGTCAACATATTTATCTTGCATGTCGATATATTTGATAGAAAAATAACTTGCACATAAGGGGCAGAGATATGCCACCATACAATACCATTTCTTGTTTAATTGTTTAAAACCAGCGTTTGTCTGACACTTATTATAACAATATACCCACATGTAAGAAACTTTTGTACTTTATTTGATTGAGTTAATGTTTATACCTGACTATCGTCATGTTGGAAAATATCGGGGGAAAAAATTGATTATTTTTTTTCGATCTGGTTTATTGTATATTACCAATAAACCGTGGTTAAAATGGAAAAAAAAACATGATTTTTATAATTTTTGTATTTTTTTATCTTTCAGACTTTTGTCATTTAAAAATATAAACTTGTGTTTATTACATGTATATTTTTTCAAAGTAACATGCAGTTTATAGTTTGAGAAAAAAAAACTAGCATGGTAATTTCAGTATTCGGGCAAGGTAATGTAAAAAGTGTCCTTTTTTACATTAACAAGGAAAAACACGGAAATCACTCATCTTTAAGCAATGAAATTGCATTCTCTAAAAATGAAAGTAAGGTTGTATGATGGAAGTTTCAAGTTCATGTTAAACTGTTGACGGGATCGGGTTTCAAGAAATTAATATCATAGATAAGTGTTGTAAAGATAATTATGTGATTCAGCTGTTTTTCAGACCATCACATGATATGCAGGGTTCTAAAGAAGCAAACTTTGGGTGTCAGCATTAAAATTTATAGAAATTACTCACTCTGAGAAGTAAGAGGTCAAAAGGAAAATTATATGAAAAATATGTTTCATAGAATTCACAATTTGATTGTAATTTTGTTTCCATATGATGCATTTGAAAAGTAATTCGAAGTTGCTGGGCATTCAAATATAATAAAAATTGGCACTTCAAAGAGTGAAGATTATGAAAAAAGTGGAAGAAGTGTCGTTGAAGACAACAGTATACATACCTAGCAATTTTGGTCAGAAAAAATCTTTCCCTCAAGCGAGACAAAACCCCACCCTATCAAACATCACATCATAAGTGACTTTTCAACGTGTTTTCATCAACCGGATATTAAAGGCAAAATTTGAGAAAACAGTGTAATTTACAATTAATATTCTATTAGAAGTACGCCTTCACTAAGAATATATTTTTCATAT
Organism: Magallana angulata; assembly: GCF_025612915.1. Classification (NCBI taxonomy): domain Eukaryota; kingdom Metazoa; phylum Mollusca; class Bivalvia; order Ostreida; family Ostreidae; genus Magallana; species Magallana angulata. The sequence continues at coordinate 42,925,390 of NC_069116.1, forward strand.
CTATCGTCTGTCTGTCACTTGAAATTCCAATATCCTTCAAGTCTACAACAATATTATCTCCCGAAGAATTTTAAAAGTCGCATTGATATTCAAATACAGCTTCCCATATGGCCATGTAGAGAAAAATAAAGGAAAATTTTATAGAGTTATGCATCCCTGACTTATTGATGCATATAATTTTGCATTGGAAAATATGAATGGAATCACTATAATTTTTTGTTTGTTTTTTTTTACCATTTTTATAAAGGGAATAAACAAATAAAACGCGGATACTATCAAAACCATTCTAAGTGAATAAAACAGTTCAATATTGTTATTAACCTGAGATAATACCGATAAATAATAGTCATCCGAATCAATAGCTTGACATTATATTTGACATGCTTTGATAGTTTTAATTTATATGAATCAATTAGAATAAAATTTTTGGCGTTAATTCCATTTCCCGTTTTCTTGTTTGTCTTTCTAACGCCAATCCTTCAACATCTGGACCTGCTGGAACTACTGTTTTGCCTCTGAAAAGCAGGTAATACATTCCAAATGCTTATTTGACTTTCATTGTATATATGAGGTACGTTAGGGGAATTTTAAAATTATAACATTTCATGAATAAAATTTGAAGCGCAAAATAAATGATAAAAAGTTAAAAACTCTCAGCGCTCAAGGAATTCATCAAGATTCCCTCATATCTAAGAATTAAACTATATTCAGAAAGTAAAATTAAAACACGTAGGCAAGTTTGTCTTTAATAATATCTTTAAGGGAAAATGAGTTTACAATATACATGTAGATAGTTGTTGGTGTTGCAATTGGAAATTTAGACAAAATACTGTAGTTAGCTCAACAGGATAATGTAAACTGAAAGTCGAAAGAGATATAATAGTTCCGAAAAAAAATAGACTTCGAAAAATTGTTATATATTGAACGAATTCTTCAATCTGTTTAACACAGCCTGCATATATGGCCAGAAAATAGTCCTGACTTTAACTCTTTTTATTTGTAACCATGCAGGAACATTGGTTTCATTAGTTTCAATGTTTGATTATGAATAATTTACAAACTTTTAGGTACTTGTGACAGGTTACAGTCGTTAGTGGTTACATTGGTTACATATTAGGTTAGGTTTGGGTCAGGTTTGGGCTTGGGTTAGGTTAGGGTTGAGTTAGGGTAAGATTAGGGTTTACGGAAAGGGTCTCAGTGAACCAATGTTATTCATGTAACAAAATAAAATGAGAATCCCTGTAAATAATGAAAATGACAGCCACTACTGTTACCCTATGTCACCAAGAGAATATACCTGTAACTATTGTTACCAAATAATATAAGACCCAACCCCTGCTATCGCTTGAGGTCTCTTACTCTGAGTACTCTGTCATCTAACGGTAAGAATGAACAGTTAGGTCATTAGGCTCTTCCGTTTCCAACGGAAGACCCTCTTGTTTTTTCTTCGGATTCGTTTCCATTATTATTATTCTTCCTCTGACTTTTTGGTGGCTTATATATCATAAACCATTCAACCGAATTCCACGAAATTTTCAGAACTTGTTTGGTATCGTTAATACTCGAGGTTGTTAAACTTTGAGCTTATGACGTCACTTCCGGTTTTTGATAGTGACGATAATCCTACTTTTTATGGTTCATTTTTTCCACGCATCTCTCCCGACACTATTCAAGATAGAAGCTTGAAATTTCCAGGGATTGTAGATGAATGTCCGTAGATGTACTCCATTGTCTTCAATTATGAAAATTGCGCAAGGCTTCGAAGCTCGCCTGAACCTGAAATTTTTTTTCAAGAAATATTTGCACATTTTCTGTTATATCTTTTGATGCATAAATATTTTGTTAAAACATTCAACGCAAAAGTTATTACAATTTTGAGGAGCTTTTATTAGATATCAAGAAAAGGAGCTGGTCCTTCAAATTAGGGCCAGAAGGGCTTTAAAGTCTTTTTGCAATAACTCTTTCCTGAACAATAGTTTGTGATCAATTATAGAAGCAAAATTTTTTATTACACAACTGTTAATCTATACAATACAATACCTAAGTCATGTGTTACGTAATTAGGGGTTTCAAGGGGCAAGAGGTCCACAATTTTGATCATTAATATCTAAAAAAGGATAAATATTTTGAAAAGAATTGTAGAACAAAATTTGCTCAGAATAATGTTTTCAACAATATAATACCTTAAATTTTTTTGTTGGTGGCCCCGGTAAGGAGTTAAAGGGCCGGCCCCTAAAACACAGTTGTTCGGATATTTCGAGAACGGCTAGCAATTCGTGCACACTTGTTGGACAAAATATGTTTGTATTTGCAAGACCTTTGATAGGTTTTGCCTCTGATAGAAAGTAAAGATTTGCTTTGTATTTTTTTTTCGTCATTACGTACAATTTTGATTAAAATTGTCACTGGAAAACATCACTAAACAACGACGGGATCAAGAACTGGACAGTTGAGGTGTTATCTGGATATCACTGGCTTAAACAAGACAGAATCTTATTCCATTAACCCTCTTTTGATAAGCATTTCTCTCACGTGCTTTCAGCAAATGTATAACCGGATATACTGGCAAAATGTGAGAAGTGATAAAAATTTTTGTTGGTGGCCCCGGTAAGGAGTTTAAGGGGTAGGCCCCTAAAACACAGTTTTTTGGATATTTCTAGAACAGCTAACAATTCGTGAACACTTGTTGGACAAAATATGTTTGTATTTGCAAGACCTTTGATTTGATATGAAAAAAGGGGCTGACGTCTCATATGAGGGGCCAGTAGGGCTACAAGGTCTTTTTATAATAACTGTTTTGAGCGTTAATTTGTTAATAATCATAGAAGCAAAACTAGGAGCTTATTAAGCTTAATTAAAATCTGAAATCCGTTTTAAAATCGGACGATGCATTTCAGAGATATAGGGGTTTTAAAATAGATTTTTCCGGAAATTTTGACTTCGCATTCTTGGTTAAGAAAATAGTGTTATGTTCAAAGTGAAATTAACTCGTACCTTATAATAATTCGAAAATTGCATTAGAAAAAGACGAAAATAAAACTCATGATTTCCACATCAAAAGGAAATCGCATTAAATTCATACGAACCACTTTTTCTATATATCTATCATATTGTTATTCAATTGGTGTTTATCATGTTCATTATCAGTTTCTTTGACGAAAGAGGTGCATGCATTCGGGATTTTCATAACCTGGAGTTATCGTTCATAACACGAGTTATCTCTCCATTAGAGCAGGTATAGCGCTATGTAACCAGTATAAACAAATGGTTGAAACAAACGTTTTTTGTCTTGTTTAATCGGTTATTGGTGTAAATTGTCAATATAGAAAGACGACTGTGCAATTGAAAGATGCTGTTATACGAAAATACAAAAAAAAAAAAGGAGAGAGATTTGACGAGCGCGCCTAATCGTACCTCGTACCATATCCAGGCACATACCGTGGTTTTTGAACGTGGATTGGGATCGAGGGGGGGGGGGGGGGGTGGGGGTGGTGGGCTCATAAAAAAAACTACTTAACAAACCAGAAAATTTTAAGAAAAAGAAAAAGAAAATTACAACATCTCAAATCGTGAAAATCCTAATCCGTAGGGGGGGGGGGGGGGGTGGGGGTGGTTGGGGGGGGGGGGTATAATGTACTTAACTGTACTGCAGACCTTAAATCTTGAATCATTTCATTCTTTTCACAGATTCACTATTTATTTATTTGCTCCGAAAAAGGTAAGGGGTGGTGGTGGTAACTTTTTTATTCACTTTTTTATATGTAAATTTATGAAAAATATATGTTGCAAGAAGAGGGGAGGGTATCCCCCCCTCCATTAATGCCACGAGCCTGCCATTTGCCAATAAATAATGCAGTTGCTGGCGGTGAATTGCGTGGTTTCAGGAGAGCGCTGTTGATACATATTCATTGTATTATATAGAGAAGTGGACATACAAAGCAATCCTTAAGACATGGATGGTTTTGTCTGTCCACCTCTCAAAAGAAAATATTTCAATCTATCAGTAGGTCGAAGTACAAAGATAGGCATTATACCTACGTATGTACATGTATGTATCTGCACTGAACATTGGTGGACCTTACTATATTTACTCTTGATGGATTTCATTTAGATAAATGAATGACTAATTTTAATTTCATCATCATGGGAATTTAAGAGATAATGGATAAAAACATCTGCAACCTAGCTTTTGTGCAATTTTTCGCATACACCGCTTGCAATCATGTTTTCATTTAAAGTGCGTTCCGATTTTGATTGACAACATTCACGTTTATATTTTTATATACATGTATAGTTCATTCCATCCTTAATTTTTCATGAAAAGTTTATTCCTAAAATGGTGTTTGCTATAGATGGTACGTGAATAAAGTACACTTCAATTATATAAAGGGCATTGAGATAATTGATAAAAGTAATTAAGGTACTAATATAGTAAAACAAACAAACTACAAAAAATTGTTTAAGCTGTCTCCTCAAAGACTTAAAAGAAAAGGGATCTCTTATTTCAAACCAAAGACAAATTCAAATTTCGATGAAATCTATATTTAAAAGCACTAAGCTCTATTTTCAATGCTGTCATTCCTCTTAACCATATAATACCGGTATCTATTTTATAAAACAAATCTGTTTTGTTGAGAAATTCAAATGATTGTCATCGATTAAACATCCTACATGACAGGTGCAGCTGCCTGAATTGATGACCGTCGTTGCCTGGTAAGATACCAATACCCACTGCGTGTACATATATATTTTTTTCATGAAAGCATGGCATTTCGAACGAATGCATCTCTACAGGCTAGCACAAACATCGTATTTTGAAAGTGTACGGGGGGTTAGAAGAGCAGACCGACCAACCGAAAATCAAGACGGAAAACAATTAATAAACTAAAATAATCACTTCAAACATTTTCAAAATCCCAGTCTGTAAAGATAGCGGGGCAGGGGGGGGGGGTATCTCGTTTATATAAATTTAATCAAAATTATATAAATGCATACTTTCCCTTAGGTCTATATTGTTTTTGCGTTGTCCTCAGAAGAAAAAAAAATAGGGACAGTTCGTTAAGAATTTTTATTTCTATATTTGATTTCTAAAGAAGAAAGTTGATTTTCAACTCCTGCCTCTCTAATATTTATAACATCTTTTATTTCTGTGTAACAGGTGGGTTCATTTTATCAGAGAAACCACAATACCACCATCCATCCGTTAGCACACAAAAGGAGTAATTGTCACCCCCAAAAAAGAATCGTCATGTCTTTCACTCGCAATGTTTGCCGAATAAGCAAAACTATGTACATCACGTTATACATTGTAATCAAACGCATTCTTTGCATTCATTTTAATATTTTTAGATAACTTTTGATGTTTTCTGTTTGGAAATTTAAATATCATCAAATGTTTTTGCTGTAAGAAAAGTCGTATATGTAAACTCCCGCGCTGCTTACTCATCTTTTAATAACCGGAAGTACTGCATACCTGCTATGAGGGGAAGATAACTCTTTCAGTAACGATAACTCTAGTTTCTGGGAAGACCGAATACGTCACACGACAGAGCACGTGCTGGGTTTTATTATTGTATAAATCAAAGTACAACATTATTAAATTAACAATTTTATATTCTTTTCATCAACATTTAATATATTTTACATATACATGTGTATTAATTTTCTTAAACATTTCTTATTATAAATCTTTAAAGCATTTTAAAGTTCATGTTTCATTTTTTATTAGATATGAATATACATGTAATGATTTTTTGCATGCTGGTTTGACATAAAAATGTTTCCTTTACTAAATGAACAAACGTGAGGCTATTATTATTCGGTTGTACGTATAGTGATTCGGTCAAAATCGGGGTCTACTGAGATCGTAAAGGCAAGTTGCTGAAACAATTTTTTACTATCACAATAGTCAGATTCGATGTACAGTTAGGTAGGCTTTTCTCTGGCGGATATTTTGGTCAATTTCTACAAAGAAATCTTCTACGTCTCAGCGGAATGCTTGCGTTTTCTTCTTATATTCGTTGCGCACTCTTAATATGTTATAACAGGAGCATCAATTAATCCCTTTTTCATATGATAGGTCATGACCTTGAAAAGTTGTACCCAAGCATCTTCTATTTCCGGTGTCCACTGATTGTCAAAATGAGGCTTTATGGCTAATACGAACTGATTTCCCACCAACTGTAGAATGAACCAAATACTTTGATTAGTTACATTTGTGATCTACTGCAAGTAAATAGGAGCCATGTTGTCTGAAATTATGATAACATTCCAATTCATAAAAAAAAAAATATTTGTAGAATTTCCATCCGATTGAATTTAAGTATTGAGAACTGTTATTAGTATTTACCTTTTAAAATTGCCTAACTTAAGGTAGTATATCCTTAACTACGGCGAATTAAATGAAGTTCAGTGCTGTGTAAACTTTTTCATGACGTCAAACTGATTACCACGCGTACTTTTCGTTTGACGGTTGCATTATTGTAAACAAAAACAACAATTATATTTATGACTTTGAACAATTTTCTCAAACGTAAATGAACGGAAAAGGAAAGGGATTCTTCAATGCTCAACGCCAAGTGGGGTATATCAAAATGCTTAAACTGTCGCATTACAAACCGCAGTGGTATATCTTTATGATAACAGCGTGTATGTTTATTATCATTTCCTTCCAAGAATAATTATTTTGAAAGGATGTATGTATGGTTGCTAATTACTTCTCTCATGGAGGTATTTGTTTATCCAGGAGGTGTCTATGTGGGGTTCTCGATAAAATCAATAAATTTATTTAATAAATTTGAATATTTCATATATTAACTTTCACCTATATGTGAGCTGTGATTTAAGTTATATCATATGCAAATATACAAATATACGAATCATGGGCATGTAAGAAAAAAAGCCCATGTAAGAAAAAAAAGGATATTCCTTCTTTTGATTCAAGTTAAAAAAGAATGATTATTTTATCTGGCTCAAAATAAGAATAATTCAACAGCTCAATATATATGATTTTTATACTGACGTCGACGTCCTTTGCCACTAGTTCGCGTTAATTAATTCAAAGATAAAAATATAACGTGTAATTTTACATCTATGCAGTAGCAGAAAAGTGGGGAGAAAAGGGGAAAATGATTTTTTTTGAACTAGTTTCAAAACGATAAAGTTAAAGTAGGATAACAATTTAATGACACAGCTAATTTTTTTGTTGTCGTAGATAATAACAGAGAAACACTTCTTACATCCACAAAGTCATATCTAGCATTATAATGCGTGTGTCGCTCTCCAAGCTCGTGCATCAGATTTTCCAACTTTTCTGGCGTTTTGATCCTCCCAATGCATTTCTCTACAGTTCCCATGACCCGTAAGGCATGCGATCTCAAAATGGCACTGTGTTCCATGTCCTCTTTTGAAAGTTGTTGGAATGGCAAAAAAGCATCTTGAACTTCTGGATGAGTTTGAAATAAACTGCAAAGATAAAACACATTTATCGTTATTTTCTATATTTCGTGCGTCACCATTGCTAGAATTGAGTTTTTCCAGAAGTGCCGAGTGTGCGTTCCGTCACTGGTAGATGTAATGTTCGGTCTTCTTTCAAACGGAACTTCGAAGGAATGGTTCTCGAGAGTGTGCCATAGGATTGGTATTGTCAATAACAGAACATCTAAAGCAGTTCATTTTAGAAAAATTATTGATTCGAAAACTTAACCTCGATAATTGTATCCTGTTATTCAAGATGACTACAAATATCATGTTATATAACGGTATCTATGCCATATCCACTTATAAAACAGGCCGATGATGAGGCACAAATTCTAAAATCATTGCCTCATGTACATTGTAATAAACCATATAAAAGAAGTTAATATGCACGCAAGTATAAAAGCATCATGTTTATGAGCTTAAATTTAAAAAAAGATGTTTATTTTGGTAGCAATAAAAGAGCAAAGCTCAGATTAGAATTTGTCTATAGTAATTTTTTTTTTAATGTGAAAAACTTATCACAAAACATTTCCGACGTATTATACGCTGAATATAAAAATAGAGTTATAAAGGAAATGTATGAATACAAAAAACCCTAAAAATGTTTCCTTTCAATAAGTATTGTTCAGAGTATTTGATTGACGGATTTTTAACGTTACTGAAAACTAACATCTGCTCAACTATCTAATAGACTTTAAGGTTAGCAATGCGTAAACTATTAGCAGTACTAAGCAAGGACTTGTGCATGTACGGGTTCAGTTAGGTGGAAGCGATTTGAAAAAAAAGAATTTTTATCGCCATAAATAAACCAAAAACATAATTGTTTACATGTATGACAGAAATAATCAGTGTATTTGAAAAAAAAATACGAAGTTCTCAATGCATAAAGTATAAAGATATGGTTTAACCACTGCTAAATCTCGGATCGAAATTATATAACACATGACAAGGATATCATATATGATTTAAGCATGTGAAATGTGAAGAACACCTAATTCGTTTTTAAATCTTTTCATCTGCATGAATTGAACCAACAAAGCGCGTTGTTTTATAATTTTATTTTATATCTTTTGGGCTGTAATGAATTCAAATTTTTTATATTTTATCGAGGGCATTCAACGTATGATCAGTTATGAAGTAATACATGTCTTGGAAAATATTCGGAGAACAAGGAATACATGGTTTAGAAAAAGAAATATTGGAAAATATGATGTTAAGTTCAATTAAATATTTTTTGTTCATAACCAATCGCAAACTAATTTTTGTTTTAAAGATTCATTTTTCGTCTTTCATCTTACTAGTATCATGTTGATACAAAGCATAAGTATGTGAGTGATGTGTTTATAAACACTAGATACATGTATAATATTGTTGCCTAAAAGCAATTGCTGGGAATAAGTGGTTGTCAGTTATTATTAATTTTTATGATCTTGATTTGCTGGGTTTTTGCTTCTTTCATCAATGCATGCTTTCGATTGTTTACTGACAAAATACCCTTACCTTGCTCACAGATGTGAGAAATGTGCGCATACGCAGTTAATATAAACGAAGATTGTCGCAAAATTTAAACAATAAGAACATCTACTGTTCTTTGTTGTGTTATATTTTAGAACGGTAGGAGCGTAACAGAAAATTGTTTTTTTAATGGTCATAATCTCCTTAACTTGTATGAAACAAAGTAAACATAAGTTGCAGATTTTTTCAAATTAAGCATTTTCTACTATTATCATAAATGCATGACGTACAAAAGTGCACATTTGACATTTTATACTTTCCATATTTGGTCATGTCATTGCTTTCGCTTATAAACAGCAACTCGTTCTAAATGATTCACTTACATGTACATGTTGACGCGCCAACATGAATTATTCCAATGTATCGATGGTTATTGTTACAGAGTAAACAACAAATATACGCGTAACACAATTATTAATACTTAATAAACATACAATCACATTGGATATAATTAAATTTTATAACTATTGTGTTATTCTTCCACACTTTTTAAGGTGAAAAATTTATCATAAAAATTACTGTAAAATAATTCAATGTCTGTTTGTCTTATTTTAGGACTAAAATGGCTTACTACACTTTGAAAAACTTTATCGAATCAGCTGAGAATTACTTGATTATGATTAATAGCTTCATGTTTAAGAAGTATATAAGTCAAATAGACGAAAAATATGCAATTTGTTAATGATTTTCTAAAATTTAATTCAGTAAATATCGATAAAAAGGCAAGGGGGGTTCAAACTTATGATGTGCGGTCACAACTCCGATAGTTTAACAACTGAGCTTTGACGATGTACAGTTAAAACGATTGATGCAAACAATTCCAAAAAAAAGATTTAAATCGCTATTTTGTGACGTAGGGACTTAAAAGTACAAGTCTTGATGTAGTGTGGTACCATTAAGTGTCACCTATGATGATACATGTATCTTTAAATAAAGAAAAAATATAAAACTAATAAAAATTATTTCTCTATAATTATTATAGCAAACATGTAGGCGGGTTTTTAAGGGCTCCATGGGAAAACCATTACGTGCACGGGGATGGTACATTGTACATTACAGGAGTGGCAGTCTAGACACAATAAAAAGTAAACACACGTATACCCTGGGATGAAAAAATGACAATAACAAACCGTGAACCATCTCAAAAATCCATGAAAACGAAATACAATTTAATTCAAAGCAGGGCAACACGGACCTCCAAATAGATAGAGGTAGAATCAGGTGCCTAGGAGGAGTGAGCATCATCTGCTGACCGGTGTCGTATAATTGAAGGTCCGCCCTGTAAAATGGTCCGGCCGGACCTTTAATGTTAACATTAAGGGTCCGGCTTTCCCCTATAAGAAAAGGCCCTACCCGTAGTCACTTATTAAAAGTTCTCTTAAAGTAATTATTCGTTTTGCTCCTGTGCATGTATCTTAAAGATGTCTTTGTTTATGTAATCCAATTGGACATTTGTGTATCGTACATGTATGACCGTATTACTAATTAAATTACTTTTGGAATATTAAATATTGATAGCGGGTTAGATTTAGACCAATTGTATTAGAATCTGAAAAAAGAAAACCAGGAGTATTTTCACAATAATTTGCACACACTATTTAGTCCCTTTGTTTTTAAATCTCTTCCGGTGTAAATGTATTAACAGAGGGTTTCACGACAGGTGAACACGGGAAAAGAAGCCCTGCAGGCATTCACACCTGTGCTAATCAGAATACACCCCTGAACTGTGAAAGAAAAAATGTCTCCGCTGTAGTGTTCTACACAACTTAGATTGTCTTTTTAGCTCGTTCTTTGTTTAATTTTCAGTAGGTCAGAAACGCATGATTTTATACTAATAATTTATACTTCTCTAGGTAGATTTAAGATTTATTTAGTGTATGATAAATGATAAGAGGCCGCATACATGTGTATGGATTACCTGAATAAAAGCGATATACGTTGACAATATAGTGAACATACGTAACTGTGGTAACTATAAGGGGGCGTGAAAAAACAAAAGGAAGTTAATTAGAAGACAAATGTACCTATTATCAAAAAGCATGTTTTGATTGACCACAGGTACATGTAGTGTTTATACATTCTTTCTTTATTCACTTAAGGCTTAACAGCCCATCCGTATTCATGTACATATAACATAGAATATTTCCTCCAAAAATATGGTTTGATATATTTTTTATGAAAAGATCATACAAATGACACACCAATAGAAAATAAAATTCATCTTCCACACAATAAATATTACAATATACATTTTCTTCGAATTCTAAGTGTTCTATTCAATCGACCAGTTTAAAAATTAATAATAGTCTTATTGTGTGGTAATAATCTCTCTTTCTCTCTCTGTGGGTTTTTTTTTTCTCAAAATATACACGCATTTTTTGTTTTAAAAAAAGTAAAGTGTTTATTCCCGACCGTTTTTGATCACCTCAAAATCCTCAAAGATTGATTCAATATTCCTCTATTTACAACGTCCAATAATTTTACATGTATATAATGATGTATAATAATGCAGGATTTGGAAACGAGTAAACACTTAATAGATAAATCCGTTTCCATCGATAAATTCTACAAATTTCAAATTTTGGTATGTCCAAGTTAGGATTTCTCATATATGAAAAATTAAAGTTGAACTAACAGCGTACTTACAAAAATTGCGTTGAGGAAGAAATATAAGAAGCAAGGTATATGACCTGTAATATGTTACAAAGTTCATTCATTTATTCTTTATTTCCTCTTTCCAGAGATTGTAAACACATACATATCAAAAATTATTATTAGTAATATAACATCATACAATATATTAAGTTAGTCTATATACAAGTATTATATATATCTACACACAGTATGCAAATAAATAAATAAATAAATAAATAAATTTCTGAGATTTAATTGTTCGAGTTGCTGACCTTGTCAGCGGACGACTCGTGATAGGGTTCGGTTGTGGAGCGAGGCACAATCTAGCACTAGATGATTACTGAGTTTTTGAAAATTGCTTGTGTTTTTTTTTCATCTAAATACGCACACGTTTTGCGACCGAGGAGTATCTAAAAAAGGTCATCGTATGAAAGAGCACAGAGTTCGCTGCAGAGATCGATATCTCTGTCCACCAGGCATTACGGATTGCGTAGGTTACAGAACAGGAACATGTTACATGAGTGAAGAAATCATAAAGTATGGCGCCACATAATTGACATGTATCTAGGTTTTCGTAAGGTTGATCCAAAATTAATTTGCAGATAAATTTACACTGAGAGATTTCGTAGCAATTTGTAGGAAAACGCCAAAACTTAGCTGGATCCTTCTCTTGGAATATAGTTAAAAATCGTGAGAATCCGGGATCAGCGGAAATGCAGGATTGTCGGAGAGTTCTGTGACGTTGATTAACTGCTTGATTCACGATTTTTTTCCAGGTTTGCTTATTGGGAAATGTTCCAGTATCCAACCACTGTTGTAAAAATTCTAGGAGATTATATATTCTGTCAGCAAATTCAGAATGTCGGGTATAAATCCAAGTTGATATTTAGATAGGTTTTCTAGGAAGGAGAAAAGGCGGGTTAAGAATATCCTGTTAGCTAGAATCTCGTAGTTTAGAAGACAAAGTCGTCCCAAGAAGAGGAGCTTTCTTTTGTCAATTTCAGAACTGATGGGGTACACACCAAAGAGGCTTTCGCAAATATCTGACCTTGTTTTGCGTGGTAAATTTTGCGCCGTTTTACACACCGAGTGTTGGAATACGTGTAACCACTAAGTATCTTTCGCTGACAAGTTGTTCCAAAGCTCGCATCCGTAAAGCACAGAGGGTCTTACTACAGTTTTGTACATATCACAACGGGATTTAATAGACACAGTAGGTGATAGGCTCGTGTGTGTCCAAAATAAACACTTTTCATTATGTTGATGTTATTCTGCACATCACTTGCAAATGTGTATTTCAACACTCTGAGAGAGAGAGAGAGAGAGAGAGAGAGAGAGAGGTGTAATGTGAATCGTTAAAATCATGATAACTGGTTGTTTTAATCAAATTGTGGTAATTCCAGTCTTTGATCAGGTAAACACTTTGTATTTATTTTCTCTACAAGTTGCTAGGAATCTACCTAATGCGTTGCAGTTGTTTCTATACATTCAAGTAATAAAAAATTCATAATTTTCAAAACTCTGAAAGACCGTTCACAATTGCTACGCAATATGTGATGCAACTGTAATCAATATTCAACATTGACGTCGATTCTATCAACAGGAATACATGGCCTTTAATCAATAGAAAAATATTTGGCGTCAAGAAAATCTAATATCGATTAGAACTTGAAGCTTTGTTTGTTAAAATTGTATGTACCCGCTTTCATTGGCATTTCAAAAACCAAAAACAGAAGCTACATTTGGACAATGATATCATATTTTATTTGAGAAAAGAAGATGGGGAATAAGATGGCGCAAATGCCCATTCGGTTTAGTAGTGAAATACAATTTTGAATTTATTTTTCCCCAATTAAATCTATTCAAATATATTACAATAAAACTTTGCAAAAGCAAAATTTCTAACTATAGTCAGTTTTTAATATAACAAATAAAAAAAGGAAACAAAATATTGTCGAAAATTTTGGTGGTATCGAACCCGTAACATAAAAACCCTAGATATATAAGGTTAGCTTATGCCATGTGCTCTAACCATTGAGCCATTTCAGACACAACAAAGTGGGCTTTTTAAACATTATGTGTGACTAAGGCCACGAACTACCGGACTTGTATTATTTTTTCAAAACGTTCAATTGTTGGGATACAAAATGATATTTTTAATGTATAGTCGGTCATCTCTCCACGTTTTTGTTGAATGAACTCGGTTTGTTTTCCAATAGACCTTAATTAGACTATGAGAAAAATATGGAGCACAGACCCACTCTATAAAAGAAGATGCCCTGAAGTTCTAAAAAAATGACAGTATTTGCAGGTTTTGATACGTACACGCCTGTTTGAGTCAACATATTCCAAGTATTGAACATACCTTTAGTTTAAAAATCAATGATTCGTTAAATATTTATTGTTTTCAATGATTTAAAAAAAACCCAAAAGGTTTATTGATACTTTAATTTTTCAGTATCCTATCCGACCGCGTATGGGCATTTTACACGCCTTATCCACCCATCTTCTTTTTAAAAGCAGTGTTATGCAGATATTCAAGTTAATTTCATGTGGTAATGTTATAGTAACACTGTTGAGTATAAACACGTTATTTTCTTGAAAACATCGGCAGTATGATTTTTTATTCAGTTTTAATAAGATGGTATCGCGTGCAAGCACGGGATTTAATAATTTACGCTTTAATATGATACAAAAATGAACAAAAATATTGTTCGACATATTTAGCATTATACAAAAATTGACTGGGGATGGGGGCAACTTTGGTTATGTTAGCCCCCAAGTGACGAAATATTGCCCGACGCGAAGCGAACATTTTTGTTCATTTTTGTATATACATGTAGTGTGTCCAAAATTTTTCTTTTAAAATTGCTTTCTCAACCTTTTAATTAGAAAAAAAACCCAAAAACTGCATGGATTGATATTTAAAGGAGCGAGCAGAAATAAACAATCTTCACTGGAAATTACAAGAATTTTTATCATGTCAAAAAAAGAGTTTCAAATTGATGACTGCTTTGGTAAAACAATTGGGAAGGAGGGGGGCACCCCTTTCCACTTTCCCGTTTCATTCATACATCATTTATTCATACAGTCTGTTCATTGCTTACAAATTGATGTTTAAGGTTTATTGCCAATTTGTCATAGTAATGTCTGAATTAAAAAAAAAAACCACGCTTGTGTACATATTTATTTGCATATTTTTAATTAAAGATGTCAGAGCCCAAGCATCTGCCCGATGGTTAACTCGTCCTACACTTTCCACTTTGACGTTGATTAGCTATCCCGCATTCCTGGGCAACCCGGAATGAAAAGTTGTTTTTACAAGTTTATTAAAACTAAAATCACATCAAATTGTTTCAAATTATTTATCAACTTTTTTGTATTAATCAAAAATATCCGTTCTAATGTACAGTACCGATCAGACTGGACAGATCAGGAATCACAGTCAGTAGGATGATAAGATAAAATACAGGTCTGCTTCACACTTCAGTGCATATAGTTGACTCCAAAAGCAATTCTTGAGTAAACGCAAAGTAAACCCCGAGTAAACCCAAAGTAAACCCCGAGTGGACCCAAATTTTCAAAAAGTAAACCCAAAGTAAACCCAGAAAGTAAACCCGGGGTTTAGTTGGGGTTTACTCTGGTGTTAGGTTGGGTCTGATCGGTACTCTGCCCGCGATGCATGATCAATCCGTCCTATACTTTTCTCAAAGACTTTATGAGTCAACCCGCGTTCTTGGTTACCCCGTTTTGGAAAGTTCTATTCCATTTTCCAAACAGACTTCGCACTTTGCAAGTTTTTTTTCCATTAAAACTAAAATCGTACATTCAAGAAACAAATTGCACTATTTTATATAATCGACGTATTTTAAATCTTATCCTCTTTGTATACTTTAAGTAAGTTCCCGGTAAATATACTCACTCTTTACATAACCATTCAATATTATTTCATAGCAAGTATATATTTTGACGCTAATACTACTACTGAATTTGATCCGCCAAAGCGTGTCCACCACCTTACTTTCATTTTTGCAAGTTCGGGCTTGTTTATCGGAAATTAAAATTAGTTTTAATTAATTTTACAATAATTAAACACCATGGAAATTTCAATAATTATATCTTACGGATATTATATCACCGGTGTTGAAATACTACAGATGTAAGCAGTTGTGCAGGCATTGTTTAGTTTAGTGGTAAAATGTCTTCATTTTTAAGTTTAGATTTTAATCATTTGTTGGCATTATTGATCAATTAGTCATAGTACATTGCTAAGATATTACAACAAGAGATGTTTGTGACACACGTATACCTCCTCCTTTGAAGATTTCTGCGAAGAAAATGAACGGAAACTGCAAATAATTGGGGTTTTTGAAGTCCAAGGGACATAACTCTGTCAAAAATTCCTCGGTCGTACCCAAAAATCGAACTTGACCTACATGCAAATATCCATATAATAAATCCGGTATATCAAATTTCATGTCAGTCGGTGCAACCTCTGCGAAGAGAATGAACGGAAACTGATGATGGACCGACCGACCGACTACAGCAATGCAATAACTATGCCAGGTCTTTTTCGAAGGAGAGCATAATAATAGAAAACCCTGCAGTATATTTTGATTATCTATAAAAATATATAGTCAACCTTGTAATACTATGTTAGGTAAAAACATCTTCTTTATCTCTGTTTGTCATTCCATACATTCATAACATCTTTAGAAAGATGAAAAACGTGCATTGTAAATAGAAGCGACTCCAAGAGAAAGACAAAAAATTTAAAATAGGACTTAATGGAAAGAATTTTTCTCACCGAGATCTGTCGCGATGATAATAACCTGGCGTACGTTAGTTTACACGTACGCGTGTGGAAAGTTCCATGTAAACATGAAGGTGGTGGGTTGAGGATCGTGGATCTATTTTTATTTTGTAAGCGTGGCATACAGTTATTTGTTTACATATGATGCATAGAACTAAGCTCGTTCGGTCGTTGCTTGACTTATTTGGATGTTTATACTTATCAATCCAAGATATGACAGGAAAATAACAATAAAATAGGAAAGAGATATATTGGAACATAAGTTAGTCAGGGTGACTTTCTTTTTTCCCCATATACCGAGAGTTTTGAGTGGTTAATCATTCATTTTTGAAATCTGTTTTTCTGACTTTTATTAAAATCGCCAATTTTGATAATGTGATAGTTACATGTAATATCTGGCACTGATTGAGTAGAAAATGGCGTCTAAATCTTTGTCGCGAAAGGCAAATGGACATACCAACATAATACGTTCACAGGACAGGATCGACCCCCCTTCCACCCCCTACCCCAGATATATAGACCCCGGAACTTTATTTTTTTATTATTAAATTATCCTTTTATGAAATATTTCTAATCTAATTTATACATTCATTGCACAAAATTACCTAAAACAAATATTTTTAAAAAAATCAGACCCTCTACTTATATAATACAAGAAGGTTGCTAACTTCGTCCATCTAGAATCAACGGAAGTAAGGGTTTAGAGAATTAAGCAAGTTTATATTTACAATTTTATTTCGATTGAAACTTATTTACCTTACCCGATTTTTCCACTCTTTCTAAAACTTCGTTAACTGTCCCTCCTCAAAAGTTTGAATTGTTAATAACCCTTTGTTATTTCCCAGTAACAAACATGAAAATCTGATTGACCAATAAAGGACCAAACAGAAAAAGAGATTAAAGGAGTTGTCATGTCGTATGAAATGCTGAATAAGCTGCAGATCTGATGGTCTATGAGAAAATTTGGACTGACTCGTCTGGTGCTTAGTGCAACAGTTCTTCGCATACAAAAAGGTGCGCTAGTAATTTACTTATTGATATGATTTGTATAGTAATATTTATCATTTTGGCGTTATAAGACCTACGTTTTTATTATAAGACCTACGTGTAGGTTTGACAATGAATTGAGAAACTTAAGAATTCGGATCATAATTATTTTTTTTTTTGATAAAACGAAATTCTTATCGTACAGTAGTTTTCCTCGGAATGCCCGACCGTGAGGTCGAGCATGCGTATTGCAGAAATTTTATCTAACGTAGTTGCTAGAGCCCGAGCGCTGATGTTTGTTGTATAGTGTTATAATTATTAAGGCAATGGGGACAAGTTCTGATCAGGTCAAGCCTATCCAAAATTTGAGGTCTGGATCCCTGTTGTCTTGAAGGGTAAGTTTATGAAAACTTAATCTAAATGAATCTTATTAAATTTATCAACAATGCCTGATATCAGTAATCAATTATAACCAGTATACATGTACCACACAGATCAGGCCCCAGGGCCATAAAACTTGGACGATCGCTTTGATCACTGTCTCACTTTTTCAAAAAGAATAATTGTATATAGCAGAAAAGTGATGAGTTACAGAGCCTAATAACCTCCTTGCATAAAATTTCAGTTTATGGTTTCCCTTACGTTTGCATTTGAAATATGTGACTATGTCTATCATTTACTATGTGATTTGAAAAGCACAAATCAAATTTCATGGCATAAGTAAACATTATTACGAGTAGTTGATAATTATTGTAAAAATGTTCTGCATTTTCCAAACTTACTCACCTAAATTAAATCAATTACTTAACAATATTTGTCCATTTCGAAAATAAAAATAATCGCTCATTTGTACTATCACTGTATTTTTTTTATTTCACCGAAGCAGTATTTTAATGGCTGTCCACCTATTGCTCATGTTCCGGAAAAAGAGTTTTAATTTTGTATTCATAATAACAATTTTTATATTCAGTAATTCATTCAAATTATGCATTAAAAGCTTGAGCATTTCTGCTTATCTGTGAGGAATTTCATGGATGCGTTGGTTTTCGGTTCCAGTAAGTAAACTTTAATAACCAGTTCGAAAAATGTTTATCGATGATGTACATTATGGGGTGGGGCTACCCACGAATACCAAGAAAATTGAACCACCACGAATTCTAATGATTGCACAGTAATGTTATAACGCGCGGTACCTTATTCATAAGCTCAATGATACAATGATATCAAATTCTCAAATAACCTCCAATTCTGCATGTGCATCGTATGTTGTTTTTCTCACAATTAATTTTAAATAATGGATTTTTACAGGAGTGCAATTTTTTTTTTGGCAATTGGAATATATATATATATATATATATATATATATATATATATATATATATATATATATATATATATATATATATATATATATATATAATTGTTTCTGACATGTGACTATCAAATCACATGTTAATTTTAAGTATAACTAACATGTATGATAACCGTCCGTTAAGGTACGTGTAATACGTGTTTCTAAACAGATCATCCGTGTTGGTTAATGAGACACCGTTTATTCCTAAAGAGATAATCGTAGAGGTGAATGATTCACGAGGAATTGACCTCCGTCTGGCAATTAAAAGAGAAAGTCTGAATCAGATGTAATCTAATGCATTTGAAATTAAATTCAGTTTCTTAAAAATCATGTTGTTTCTGGACAATGCCTTACTTTCAGGTCTAGTTTTCAGCATTTAGGTCTAGAACAGCTAGTTAAATAACTTTGAAAAAGTGTTCTACGTAGCTTTTTGAAGAACTGTTTTAAAAAAAAATGTATACACGAGCTTTTAACTCAAAGTATCTGGTATGATTTCACCAAACTTACATACGTGTGTATGATTTTAATGGGTCTACATGTCATAGCAAGAAACAACTTCGCCATTTTGTCACTGTGCCCCATATTTTTGCAGCAATATTATTAAAGACTTATGTTCTATTTTAGACATCTACAAATCCAGAACCACTCCATACCAGCCGGTGGATAATGGAATCATAGAGAGATTTAACAGAACTTGACTTTCTTTGTTAGGGACTTTAGAAAAATCTCAGAAAGTAAGCTAGACAAGTCATATCAACACTTTTAGTCCATGCATACAACTGTACAGTCTACGACACCATAGAATGCTCACCATTTTTTCTCATGTTTGAGAGAGAGCAAAAGTTTCCTCTAGATGTCATCTTTGGATTGTCGAGACCATATGATGAAGACAAGTGTTCAACCAAGTACATAGAATAGCTAAAGCTGTGCTTGAAGGAAGCAAACAGACAAACGAGGACAACTTCCCAGAACAGACAGAAGTCCAACTAAGACCAAAGAGCCAAAGCAGATACATTATATAAATAGTGCCTGTTGGGAGGGTAACAATGGAAATTGATACTCCGCGGGAAAACCATTGTCAACCGACTTAAAACGGAGGATAACAGTTGTTTTCGAGAGGTGTCAATTTCAAATGTTATTTGCTATTTACTTTATGAAACTGGGCGAAGACCAATTGCAATAGGTCACCTGAGTGACTCAGGTGACCTAAAACTTTTACATAGAAAAGGGCATTGAAGTTCCAAAGGATAGCAATAGCCCTTTTCATATATTTTACTGCCATTTCCTAAAAAAACCCCACTGATATATATAAACCCTTCTATATATATGTTTTATCTTGAAGTACCAGTACGGATATGTTAGACAAACCCACCTTTTTATATGAAAGGGCCATGGGCCAAAAGATTCATTTCAAGCAACTGGTCTAAGGAAAATTAGCGTTAGACAATAAACAAAAAAAAAAACAAGAGGAGAAGATTAAAAAAGATTATAGCAACTGGTCTATGGAACATAATGGAGAAAAAAATGAAATATCTGGCGTTGGAGGGGCGGATCCTCACTTAGCATGACACTCTAAATTCCATGTTTCACAAATAAGACAGTATCTGACATACTGCGAGCATCTGGCAACCTAATTACGATTTCGCGGAGGTGTTAAGGAAACATAATTATGGAATCTGAGTTACATGTAATTCCGTGAAATCACAAATCTTAGTTATTATGTACATATTCAAATATATAAGCAACGAAACGTAGACCAAAAACAAATAAAAAATACTACAAAGACAATTTTTGCCAGAAATTAGTTTGTATTACGTAGATTTACACATTGATGACGTCATGACTAAAATTTGAATGCCGTGTGAATTTGATCGGAAAGCATTGTAAACATTTTTAAAATATAGCTAATCTAAGAACACTAATAAAGTATTGTGGTGTGATTTATTGAGAATTGGACATAAGAATACTGGGGGAGATGTTAGTTTTATCCATCATTCGCTAAAAGGTATGTAAATATGCTTTTATTTCTCGGCCAGGCTTTCCTCTGTCGTTGTTTACGATATAAAAATCCAACTAGAACAACACTACCCCGTGTATGTTGAACTTGAAATTTTACACGTATCGTTAGTTTGATCAATGCTTAAATTGAAAAGTGCTGCTAGAATCCCATGGTGTGTGTTGTTTAAATGCAATGTGCCGTTTTCCGTGCAAACTTTATAAAAGTTGGGAAGGTTTTACGAGAACCGGATGAATAACTTTTTAATAAGGATAAACATAGGATTCTAGCAGCGGTTTTGATTAAACTGAGATGTTTTGCCTTCACTTGGTATGTTTATTTTATTTTGGAAACCGCGGGGTAGTGTTGTTCTATCTCATTATATGTTAAGGAATATACGTAAGCTATTTATAGTTGTCACGTGATAATGCACCAATGTGGCAGTGATGTACTACCCGATTTTATTGCACTGACATCTATTTTAAAGGATGATACTAAGTTTTTGATCTTATTCAAAATAATTATTTAATTTTACGATTTTGAATACAACAGTCAAAATAAGACGGCATATTGCCCATATGCTTCCTTAACATCCCCGCGTTATCTTTGAATACATCTTATCATAAGCAAATATTACATTTTTACAAATATTTACCATTTTCTCAATTACAACCCATAGACCAGTTGCTTGAAATGAATTTTTTTCTGCCTTCCTTTTCTGTTCTTTATTTTATTGTCTTATGCTAAATTTTCTTTCGATATTGACAATGATAAAATGATTCTATCTACCTGTTGAACCTTTGTTGACAAAGAGGTTGCTCCCAATTAGAGAAAGGGTTCGAATGAAGGTCGGAATCACGCTATCAGAACACACCCCGACATATAAACAACAGGAAATGTCTTTAAAATCAAACAAAAGTTCAAAGGCATGGCAAATTCAAACGCTGCTAATTATCCAGAATCAATCTTCATAGGAATAAAAGACCCCGGTTTAGCTTTTTTTGTCTCATCGCTTCGACATGTTTTATAAATCTTTTTCAAAAAGCCCACGGCAATTGTCATCAAAGGGGAACTTTAATGAGTTGGATATATCTAAAAGCTCGACATATTAAAAATCGTTTACATAATTGATAGTAACCGCTTACTAATTCCGACAGCTTGCAGTTAATTGTAACTCTCTGATGTTCCATAAATTCTGATTAAAGTGTCCTACCTTTGAATAATTTTTCATGATCACAATTCCTAGCCATCCAGGCAGATGAGAAACTAATTCTGCATTTTCATTATATCGCAAGAACTATTTATGGACCGTCTTCCCAAACATTTGCAGTGATGAGGAGGGGGTAAGGAAGGGGAAAGTGGTAGCTCTCGTAAAGTAATAACATTTTATTTGTATATATGAACAGAATACATGTAGTTATTACATGTGTCCCTTAGCAATTTTAACGAAATTGAAAGCTTTATGAATACATGTACTAGTTGTTTGTAGAATTGATGACTTTGTCGAACGAAGCGAACCTTGCCAGATTTATTGACATGTATATTGCAAGAAAAGGGGGGGGGGTGTCAAAAAGCATAATCAAATATAATGTATTGTCAATTTTTGAGATTATTTTGTTCATGAAGAAAACGTTTGTTTTTTCAATCTTATGTTCTCAACTCTGTGGGTTTTTCCCTTACAAAAGTCGGATAAAGAGTAATATGTGGGTATTAGAGGCGCACCATATGCCAAGATCTTCTCTGAACATTAATTTGCATAGAAATAAAAAAAGAGACGAATAAATCAGAATATTTCATTTTATGATCTAAAAATACATACAGAAACAATTATATCACTGAAATACGAACTCCTTGATCGTAGATTCGAGAACTTGTTCCGTGTTATTTGACAGGATTTTGGAAGAAATCTGGTAGTAAACCTATTTTTCTTATTGAAAATAGCGGTAGTGAAAAGTCTTATATCATTGTTTGTGTAACATTTTAAAAAATAAGGTCTGAATCTGTTACTGTAACACCTCGTCTTCCTCTACATAATGTCTAACACTTTCTTCTTATTCTCAGTCGATTTCAGTTTTTTAAGATTTAACATGTGCTGGAATGTAAAATTTAAACATTATTGCTAATGCCTAGATTTAGAACCATTTTGAGTAGTTGTGTCAAACGGCAATGTGACGAAGGCCTGTCTATTTCATTGCTCGCCACTTAGCTATGGCTCTTTGAAATCAACAAGATTTTTGTCTGGCTTTTGACCTAAGACTTCGCAGTCTGTGCATATTGCACTTAAAACCAGCATCATTTTTAACTTGTTTTAAGGCAAGAAATAGATAGTTACGTCCTACTGAAAGTCCAAGGTCTTGTTAAAATGGTTCTAAGAGTGCATGTTTTATTCTTTAACTTTCGTGAATATTATTTTATAACATAATTTAAAGTTATTATATACATGAACATGCAAGTTTGAATAAAATTTGTATTTTATATTTGATTTGCCGTTTATTTTTATAAATATATAAAATGTGTCGATTGAATTTCATATGTTGACCCAATGTAAAAAAGCATCAACCTGTAGTAGATAAAGGTGGTATAATTGTTAGTTGATCTTTTCAATGGAACGTCTACATAAATCTTTAAACAGATCCTATATCGTGTCGAAACGATAGGTTTAGAACGCATAAATTGTGATACGATGTACAGACCCTTGTGTTACATGCAATACTAATAACAAAATCATTATACATGTATCATCACCATTCTCACAGAATTATTGACAAAGTACATGTAAATAATAATTTTGCATGTGCCTTGTCACACGTAATTACTTTTTAATAAGACCCTCATAAAATCGTACTGTAGTTAGTAAACAGATGTTTATTTTAAATCGGAATTCCCAATATCTCCCAAAGCGCAAGGTCACGTGGACAATTAACAAGGTATCTGTGAGTCAATGCTCACTAGTGATACCCCCGCTCTGATGTGAATATGCAAAATAAACAAAGTCGACATTTAACAGAAAGCTGGCATCCGATTGGTACAGAAATATATCCCACAATATGGCATGCCTAAACAAATAGTGTGTTAAAATTTCAAGCATCTGCGATAAATAGCTGCTGTGAAATCTTTGAGGAAAATTTGTTTGAAAATTTTAGCTAAAATAAACAAAGTCGTCATTTAACAGGAAGTTGACGTCCGATTGGTACAAAAATATATCCCACGATATTGCATGTCTTAACAAACACTGTGTAAAAATTTCAAGCATCTGCGATAAATAGTTGCTGAGATACATGTAAATGTGACAGAAATTTTTGTTACAGACAGACAGACAGACACACAAGGGTAAAACAGTATACCCCCTCTCCTTCAGAGCGGGGGTATAATTAACTCCATTCTTAATGAAAATTATTGAAGAAAATATACACTACTAGTCAATACAAAAGATATGCAACGGCCACCACTTACAAGAAACATATGATTGTAACATATTTTAGAGGACTCGATGGCTGCGGCCATTAATTGGAGGGGAACATTTTTTAATTCAATTCACTGTATTTAGGGGATGTGTGTCTTGGGAACTCTGTAACCAGAATTTCCTCAGTTCCCATTCAGAACACATACCCTCTATTAACTCCCTATAAGGCAAATCACTAATTTCTGAGGAGAATTTTTTGCCAGAACCTGTAAAATTTTTATAGATAGTGGTGTTTCTGAGATTTAGAACGTTTCATATTTTTAATATGATTTCATTAATATGATTAATATGATTTTATTTTTAATGTTTTTGCCAGCTCCCAGCTGATTCCCAGCAAAGGGTCGACCTTCCCTGCCGTGTGCGCCACCAGAAGCTAGAAACTTACCGGTGTATTATATAAAAAAAATAGTTTACTATGTCCCATCCACCTACTTTTGTGTTATTTTTCCTCCCGTCTGTCACTTGCAATTTCACTGTGTAAAGTCAACACAACAGTCAAAACCGCAAGTTTCGCATTTTACTTACGATTATCAGAGGCATACATATTGCATACTATTTTCGGCAAAAGACATCTTTATAACTAATGATAATCACTAAATTCATTTCATTGATTTTAGCAACACTCTTAAGCCTTCAAGTACAGGAACTCTCAATTTTACAGAAGTATTGAGATTACTTTATCCGAAACTGTAATTTGCTTTCTTATTAGACTGCAATGGTTTTCTTTCGAAAAAAGCTATAAATGAAGATACAAAAATACATGTATCCAAATTTAAAAGATAAAATTTATGGATTTTTTCTTTACTAAATAATAGTTTATAGCTAAACAAATCAAAACTTAAAACTTTACATAGATCTGATGTTAATTTGTTGACTATCAAGCAAGCAAGGAATTGGATATTAAAATCAAAGCTTAACTAGCCCTTTATTTGAATGCTTGCAGTGTAACAGCCGCTAGTGTTACGGCTTCGCATAATGAAGCGTTGCCAATCGCAACTTAAGCTAAATTGGAGCTTTTTGAGCGATTTATACATGTATCATTTAAGAGGCTGGTTGGTCAGGATATTAACCTTCATATCTTGTTTGGTTATAAACTATAATTTAACAAAGAAAAAAAAAATGTGAATTTAACTATTTGAATGGTTTTGTTTAAAAAAAAAATTTGTGTTTTACAAACCTCTTTTAAGAGGATATACATGGATACATGTAAGCGTCACAAATGCGCAGCAGTTTGAGCACTTTATGAAATAATCAAATATCCACACGATGAAACGCTGATGATACAAAAAGCTAATGATATATCAAATTTATATATACAGAATATACGTACAACTGTATTTTGTTGATCCCCATTTTAAAGTCTACTCATAGTTGCAAGTATATATAGAAGGTAAACCTCCGAACGTCAAAATCCAATCTGAACAGTTTTTTGATTGACAATCAATCAATGAATTCTAATTTACTGGTAAGTATAGGAAATTTCCTTTTTTAAATGTAATTTTAAACAAATGTTAGATAAATTTACCTGCATGTACACTAATGTAAAGATAGTAACAATACTAGTACAATATTTCGACAATGTTAAAATTCAACTTATACGCTGTTTTATATAAACGAATATACATGTGAATATGATGGACTTTTAAGTGAATGGTATATACTTTTAATTCATTGGTTTTAAGGAGTAGTTCAATTGCAACTGTTTTATCAACGTGATTTGTCTATTTTTTTGCGCAAACATTTCATGTCAATTTATTAGTAACCTTTTTAGTATGAAAAGATAAAAATACTAGTAACTAAAGGTTACTTTGAAAGAGCAAGGCATGGCACTATTTTTTTCTACAGATGTGACAAATACTAAAGAGGAGTGAATGAAAGAAAAAATGAGAAAGATCACATATCATACGCTCCCTATACTTGACAATAATATTCGGAATCAAAAAAGAAAAGATGGTTTCGGAATTACCTGATAAAATGCACATATTCACACTGTGTCCTAAATACTTAAAAAAATTATTTAAACTCCGTGTAGGAGTTTAGGGAGTTGCGCTGACAAACTGTTCATCACTATTAATAATCAATGTGTAGATTTAAATTTCAAAGGACCAAAATTTGCAGAAAAATAACGGAATCGAAATTTCTTAGAAATAGTGTATCCTAACTACATAGTTTTACAAATTTTTACCGGAATAAAAGAATTTCCTACAGGGATTTTAAATCCAATGAGATTTACATTACAAAATTTACATTACATTTCAAAACCTTAACCATAATTAAAAAAGCTATCAAAGCAAAGCACAAATTATTTAGTCCATCATTTAATGAAGTAGTAAAAATCTGAAATATAGAGAGTACAAAGCCATTTTTTTTAAAAACAACGTAAGTTTTTAAGCAACAACTTAGAATCCTATTGGCACGATTCATACAGTTCTATTTAAAAAATAGGACTGCTTCATGGTTGCAGTTTTACTGCAGAACTCCTGCATTTCTTTTTTCATTTTGTACCAAATGACTTCGACGGATGTGGTAAAAATAACAAAGTACACGTACTAGTATTGATACCGATTATATAACACTAATGGGAAAAGCACTGCACCATTCGAGACAGGGTTTGTCTCAACTTCCTCTCACGATTCTGTCTGAGATTAACATTCAAAGCGGAAGACATGCAAGCAATTTGCTATTTGTTTATAATTCCTAATAATAATTAAGATCAACCAACTTGTGCCATTTAGGTTTTTTTTCAAAAGACAAAAAAAGAGGTTATTACGTAATGTAATTTCTACTTCTAGTGTACTTCATTTACATTCCAGAATACGAACATTTGTCATTATACTTCAAAGCATATGATTTTTGGGATCTTCTTTTTCTTCATACAAATGACAGAATAATGCATTTTCAATGTAAATCGGCCCACAATCCTGGGACTGAAGCAGAATCTTGCGAAATGATAAGTTACCACTGTTTAATGCTACAAATGTAAAGCTTGTGTTAAAAGATTATTCTTATCACCTGTTAGGTGGTTCAACAAATTAAGGTTTTTTATAAAGAACAGGCACAAAAGTTCAACGGAAAAACACGGTATAATAAAAGTTTAAAAAAGCGAAGTTTAAAACCACCACCGGGGCCAAGTTGATCGATTGACTGTTGTCTAAAGTCCTGTCGAGATTGTTTCTTTCAAATGGAAACATAAGACGCAAGTCTGCCATATAGGTCATAAAACTCACGGCCTCAGATTAAAAGAGACTCGGGGTAATTGAAGTAAATCCTATGTACTATTTAAACACCAATACAACGTGCTTTAAAATCAATCGGTGATGACTCTTAAGCAATAATTTTGAGTTATTTAAGGCTCTAAAAGCAAAGTATCAATCGAACTTAAGACGTTTTCATCTAAGACAATTATTGACAAAACAGTTTGCTTTCGTTGTCGAAATCCCCTCTTAGATATTAAAAAGTACCCCCATGTTAGTTAGGGTTGGGATTGCATCGCTAACTGAATCTGTAGACAGGATATGGACCAAAAGAGTCTTGACCCCACTTCTTGATCCGCGTTCGGATTGAAATGATTAAAACGATAGAAAATCAACTGGGTATAAATATGTGAGTCAAACGTCAAAAATCGGGCACTAACCTCCATTTGTGATACGCCGAATTGTTTTGCCATTTTGCATTGTCAAACAATAATTAAGAATGGAATCTGCTTGCAATTGAAGAAAATAGAACCATTTTAACAAAAGCCTGGACTTTGGGTAATTGTGTCAAACAGCATTGTGACGTAGGCCTGTCTAGTTCATCGCTGGCCACACAGCCATGGCTTTTTGATATCAACAAGATTTGTTTAACTTTTGAGCTTACACAATGCAATCTGTGCATTTTTTACATAAATCCATCGTCATTCTTGTCTGCTTTGATGCAAGAAATAGATAGTTACGTCCTACCAAAAGTCCAAGGTCTATTCAAAATGGTTCTATATGTTGGTGAAATTTAAAGCGCGTGTTACATGTGTATCATGGTCCAAACAGTTCTATTATCGATTTTCATATTTCACCAGACAGAAAAGATGAAAGGCAACTCAAAGGCCGAGGAAACCTGTAAAAACGTTTGAAGTACCAGCAAATGAAACAATAAATATTAAACTTTAAAAAAACCAATAGAGCTTTAATATTTTCTGACATGTGATAAAATATTATAGTTTTATTTTGTAGATGACCTATTTTGGTAAAAGATCTTGAAGTGTTTTCACTTTCTGATTAACACGTTGAATATATATATACGTCGCTTTTTACAGGTTTTAATAAAACATTTTATAATAACATTAAGGTAAATAAACCGAACAAACACGACATTGCACCAGATGGTTTTTTTTCTTCTTGGGGTACAAAATGGTCTGTACCGTTTCATAAATATAAACTGACATGCCATTTAAAACAACATGGATAAATTTGTTCAAAAACCATCTGGTGCAATGTCGTGTTTGTTCGGTTTATTTACCTTAATGTTAATATAAACAATAAAACAATTTCTATTTAACATTTATTTAAAGATAATGGCGAGCATTGCAGAATCATAAATAACGTGCAATTTATGACACCCCCTCCATGCAATGATCGCTACCTTTGAAGCAAAGAGAACCATTTTAACAAGACCTTGGACTTTCAGTAGAGGTTAGCTATCTACTGTACATGTGGTCGTTGTGTCAAAAAAGTTTAAAATCACGCGGTTTCAAGCCGAAGATGCACCTATTGCGTTGTGTTAGCTCAAAAGCCTGACAAATCTTGTCGATTTCAAAGAGCCGTGGCTGGCAATGAAATAAACACGCCTACGTCACGTTGCTGTTTGACACAAATACCCAAAGTCCAAGCTCTTGTTAAAATGGTTCCAAAAGTATTTAACTGTTCATAACTACATCTTTCTTTTTCTGAATCTTTTAAAATAATTTATACGTAGAAATCCAATAAAACTACTTCCAAGTCTTGATCATATCGTGCAGTCCGCGCGGAGTTTTTGCTTTATTAAATAAATAAAGATTGTTGCTACCGTTTTTTAATCAATTACGAAAATATCCACTCTAAGTCAACATCAAAGGTATTTAAAGCATTGGAAAAACGATGTATCATTAATTTTGGCATTTGAGTTGAAATTGAACCACGCATTTGAAACAGTTTTAAAAAGTGAAAGGAATGTCATGAGCATGAGTTATGGTTTGTGTAACAATAACAGGGATATTCTGCTTTATGTCTGCCCAGAGCCGATTGAAAAATAAATCCGAAACTGTGGAAGCAATAGATTTCGTGCACGTGGTGGCTCAATTTTCGTTGAATTTATGGGCGCCTCTCATACACGAATTAACATCCTCCACGAGTTAATAAATTGGGGTTATAAAATTATATATCCCCTTTGTATGTGTAAAATAATACACGAAATTTCGCCCCCACGAACCTACATTGTATCAAAAATGTTTTTAATAACATGCTTATACTAACCATGCAGGTTGGCTAGGGCGTTTAATATTATAGATGTAAATGTTCTCGTATAATAATAATAATAATAATAATATTATATCAATGTTATGCCAATTTTCCACGCCATAAGATGGCTCCGGTCAGAGATACGGTATTTGTGTGTAACAACGACATTGTGTCGGCCGTTTATCTTCTAATCCACGACGCAGGTTATATACAATCTCTTTACTAGAAAGAACCCAAGTCCAAGGTCATGAAATAAACTGAAGTATATTATTTGAACTTTTGACAGATTTTTTTCCCCAAGTAGTCATGGTCTGTATGTTTTTCCTCTAAGGCGATTTCTAATTCTCGCATGAAATTGATCACCCATCCATATTTGACAACAGGGGAGAGGGCTTAGTTTGTCCACCATGCAATTTTACTGGAAATGAAGTCGGAAATACATAAACGAAACATCTTGATGGTAGAAGCGGTATAATTTACAATTGTAAACGATATAATGCAATTTTATTGCAGCTAAAACAGACCTCCGAACTCCGATATACTTTTAATTAATCAATCAACCTCACAAGAAGCTTAGAAAAAAAAGCCGTGTATGTTTACATTCTTTTAAAGTGTTGGGCTCTTAAGATTCATGTTTACAATTGCAAAATAACTCGTTGATTGACGCAGTATCAAAGTGCCAGTTTTCACAGCATGGGAAATAACAAACTATTTCACCTTCAGCACAAATATTGGCTTCTGATTCATTATAACATCAATAGCGGTGTACATGGTTTCATATCAGCCTAATTGCTTTTGAAGGGTTCTCTTAGAAAACATTGGCCGACATCTTCTGATTGCATAGACGCTGTACAAGTAATTTGGTCAAACAAGTGCCGTCGGATTATAGGATCGAAAGCGTTTCTTTGGGTTACTTATAAAGAAAGGCAAAGGTTTGAAACAGATTAACTGTTTGTAAGGGATCGAACAGCATCACTATAACTACACTATAACTGCACAACTTGCGCCGCAAGTAAGTGGTCAAAAATCCATGTACATACACTTGTCAAAAACTGTTGTCTATCATCGCAACTAGGTATTCAAAATAACCTAAGGCACGTTAAATATAAAAATTGATTCTTCAGTCACTGATTTCATAATTTTGTTTTAAACACAATATTTTTCAACATATATAGATGTACTTTTTGAATTAGATTGTCTACTAGACGTCCAGGTGATTTTAAAAACCCTGCAGTTTATACAGCCCCTTTACAGAAGAAAAATTATCGACCGAATTTGTGTATATAATGTGTACGGTCTTCAAACGTATAAGATTGGTTACGTAGTGTAGGGGTCACTTTTCAAACGTATAAGATTGGTTACGTAGTGTAGGGGTCACATTTCAAATATATAAAATTGGTTACGTAGTGTAGGGGTCACTTTTCAAATATATAAAATTGGTTACATAGTATAGGGGTCACATTTCAAATGAATAAGACTGGTTACGTAGTGTAGGGGTCACATTTCCAATGTATAAGATTGGTTATGTAGTTTTCGAAGAGAAGCTTTTTGCGTATTGGTGCACGCGAAGGAATGAAGGAAGATAAGACGTGATTACCCGAGCGAAGTTGTGAACGCATGTCAACTAAATGTAATTGTATATTCTTGTGTTTTAAAACATCATTAAAAGCAACTTTCGCCCTAGCCAGACTAATTTTTTCCTATTCAGAAAGTTTAATCAAGCTGAAAGCTAGCATGATCATTTGATACATCTGGATTTTTTTCCCTTTAAAAAATGCTGACTCACTGAAGGGAGAAAGTTAACCTAAAACACACAGTTAAGGCTTAAAATATGGTGAGTAGGAAGGGGGTGGTGGTTAAATTACCCCCTTTTATAGTCGACTTATCTAATAATTTGTTTAAAAAAGAGGTGGGTTGGGTGTTTAGGGTGGGGGGGGGACTACATGTTGATCTACCAGTTTCATAATATTGTGGTTCTTGGGATTCGAATATCTAAAAAAAAAATTTTTTTCAATGTATTGGTGCGTATTTAGTGTCAAGAAAATGTCAGGAAATTCTCCTGACACCTTGGTTTTTTTATTCGTCTGCCTACTCTTAATCTTAAGGTGGTTAGAAATTTTTTAAAAAATTATTTTGTCCCTAGGATGAAAATCGAGATTTCCCGATATTTACACCAGGCAGTTCTATCGATGCCTATCAATTAAAATTTGGTGACCTTAAATAAATATCCCCCGGGAACTTGATCTGATATTCTTTGCCAATGAATATTTTATAGAAATGTTCGAACACCGTTTGAAATTTGAATGTTAAAAAAATGACACCACTTCGCTGTTATCATCCGACGGAACGATAGATGAAAAACTTATGAGGAAGATATAGCGTACAGCGAATATTTATTATACCGGAAGGAAATGTGATATACAAGGACATTCAAATGCATTTGAATTGCACCAAAGAATAAAAACTAAGGTAAAAATTACCCTTTGGACGAATCAAAGGTTCAAGGACAACCAGGAAAACACAAGAGATATCATTGTTATCTTTTTTGTTTTTCAAATAAACATGAAATTCAACAATGGTCGTTTGTTTCGTCCAGTCGTAAAGTCTATAAGGCTTTTAGATTTGCTATAATAGCTATTTTCCACAAATCCGTTTTAACAGTTTCAAGACTTTCCATTGCTACCGATAATGAATTGAAGTTAACCGGATGACAAACAATATAAGCATCAAAAAGCTTCAGCTTGTTAAAAAAAAAAACCCACCATATGCATGATATCATATAGAAGGGAATTGTTCACAGAGCAAATGAAAATACATGTATACTATAAATTACAACCTACATGTAATATTGAAAACGGACTTTTGTCGTATTTTGCTTTAATTTAAAACCTACATGTAATTGCTGTTTTAAAATACTACCGAAATTGATGAAATCACCTTGAACTAAAAAAAATTAACAGATATTTTGCTTCGTTTAGATAATGAAGCGGCACATACATGTATAGTCCCCCCTTTCACTTTTACTTATCACACCATCATTTGTTCCACTCGGTATAATGCACAAATCTCGTTTCTACATCATTGATAACATTTCTGTGTAATCAAGAGAGCATCTAACAGATAACTACGAACAATAACAAAGATGTATACTCACTTCATGAACGTAATAACTCCCACTTTTGAAATATCATGCTTCAAGGAATCCCACGACTTTTCTAAGATTTCGACCTGTCTGTCTGTCAGTGTCGGCACTTCCGGTTGAACCTCTAAGTACTTATCTTTATTGTTGTTGGACGCAAATTTAGACTTTAAACATCCCATGTTGTAAAATAGCGCCCATTGAATTCTACATGCTATTAAATTGTTATCTCGTTGAGGCTTGTAGTAAATATATATATTTTTTTTCACACTAAATCCTGTGAATTGTGAAAGGAAACACTAGTAGTCATTAACTATTTCCGCAACCTCTCGACTCGTACGCCAAGTTTTTAAATTAAAAGAAATCGGTATATCAGCCCGCAGGGTTACACATGCGATCTGGCTTTTAGGATATAGGACGTATCAATATATATTTATACACAGACAGAGAGAGAGCTATAGCTATCGGAATCATTACTGATAGGAGATACACGCAGTCAACGCAATGTACTCTGACCAAACAACGTCCGTTCCAAATCGACCAGCGCTATTGTGCATTCAGCTCCTTCCTATACCTCGGAACACGTGTCTTTGTTCGCAGCATTACATGCATGAAATTTTTAAAGTTGTTAAATAACTTGTGTAAACATAACACCGCGCCATCGTCATTAGACACCTTCGAGGGAAGAAAAGTTCACCTTCTTCCGATACTAGTCTAAACTTATTGATCATATTAGTGACAGTGGAATACTAACTAGGCCTTTGTTATCTGGCTCTTGCATAGTCTCGCTGTGTCTCTTTTCTATGAACTATTTAATTTTAAAACATATACAGGTACTGTAAATACTGTGTCTATACAAAAGATGGTTCATATTTGTTGTTTTAATACTAAAATAAGTATGTGTGACAACAATCTGTCTATCAGATAACGAAACTTTAATAAGACGTTTCAACAAGGTAGTCGGCTCATATTTTGGAGATTTAATGAAATCTGATATCGGGTTCAATAGCGTTGATCTCATTCATTTCGTCTAAATTGGGAAAGGTTTAAGTTGTAAAATTGTTTGTTTGCAAACAGACAACTGGACATTATTAGGCCATAATATGGGGGTCACATTCCAGTGTATGTACTTTTAAAAAGACATAACGATATTATGAAAATAAAATAAATGTTGACGTTATAACTTTGGTATTGAGTTTATTCTTTTACACTATGGCATTTTATTACACAAATGTGTGTGAATGGCGAGAGAGAGAGAGAGAGAGAGAGAGAGAGAGAGAGAGAGAGAGAGAAAGAGAGAGTATACATATTTCACTGTTTAAGGTATGATAAATAAATTTTCTTTCCCTTTATTTTGCCTAACAAAATCAAAACTAGAAATGTATGAAATATATAAATATATACGAGATACGTATTTTATAAGACAGAAGTTTGTTTATTATTTTTTTTCTTTTTTTAAAACGTCGTAGTCGGCCATGACATAAAGACTACTCATAATCCAAGTTTACATTTATATTCCGTAGATTTCAATTGGTAATAGTGGATTGGTATTACAGGTGTTCGGCAAAGTTCTTTTGGAACAGGAATAGAACATAGAATATGAAAACCATAATGCAAAATCAATCTCTGATCACCCCAGATGTTTATTGGAAAAATGCGATGAAGGTATCGCATTTGCAGTTAATTGTGCATTCACTTTCAAAAATAAATGAATTAGTTTATGATAAATGTATAGATCGCTCGCAATCCACCCTTTTAGATAAAAGAACTAAGATAAGTTAATTTTGAAAAGGTTTCTCTGAATTCCTAAGGTACGAACAAAGTGAAAACCATAAGCAATATCTGTTGTGATAAAATGTCATTTTCAGACGGGCACTTGACAAGAATTGCGACTATAGAATGTAATTCCCTAATTTCACGATTCAAAGCACCCTTTCCCCTGGTCATAAAAACCACTAATTTTCACCGATTTCAGTTAGATTTAATCCAGTGGTCTTGAGGGGTTTTGAATGGTAACATCTTATGTACATTGTAAGATGGAGACGTTTGTTTAAATATAAAAGAATTATATCAGTTATAAATAAACTGTAGTTATATGTATTCTTTATAGAAATGGGATTAGAAAATACCCGCAGACGTCCATTTACAGGTATACAGTGATAGACAGGAAATAAATATAACAACTGTGTTACAGGCCAAATGCAGGCACGTAGCATCGTTTTTGAAAGTTGGGTGGGGGGGGGGGGGGAGGGCAGGCTCATCCAAAAAATCTTGACACAAAAAGAGAAGAGAAAATGTTACTTTCCAGAATCCTGAAAATCCTAAACACTGGGGGGTAGGCGCGGGGGGGGGGGGGGGGGGGACGAGTACACTTTTAACTTCAATTTCACTGTTTATTTTCTTATTTTCAATTCATTTTTTACATGGTCCTATAAAACGGGGTGGGGGGGGGGGGAACTTCTTTTTAAATCAATTTTTTGTATGTAAATTTAAGAAATATCTTTGCTGTGCACAATTATTGCCCCCCCCCCCCCCCCCGGATGCGTTGTAGTAATTTTATAATAATATGTAAGAATTGGGAGAGTAGCGGAAATACGAATAGAATAAAAAAGGTCATGCATTAGATTGGTTAAAATTTCACCATGCAAAAGTTGTTTATGCACTAAAGTGCTTCATAATAAATAAAAGGAAAGCGGTAAGATGGTTCAGAAATACGATTCCACGTACAAGTTCACAGTAATAACCTTGTTACCCCATGCATACGTGATTGAAAGCAAATAGCGAATTCTGAATGGAGTTATTCTCCGGAAAGCAATAACACTAACATTATTGTTTCGGAAATGACAATTTTTCCCAGATAAATTGCTCTTCGCCATTATCTCTGTCTTATATTCAAATACATTTCAACATCTAGACATTAAAGATGTAAATATCTTCTATTGTTCTAAAAGGTTTATTCTTGCTGCACACATTAGGATTTTAGCAGAGTAGATGAACACAGATTTTTCGCACTATGGAGGAAATGATTGACATGGTTTTATAATTCGTACTGCGAAATTATGCGTATTGATACCTGGAACCCTTTCCAGAACGACCACATATATAATTCACATCTGTTGACATAAAAACTAAGCACTGCTCTGTAA
The DNA here is from genome assembly GCF_025612915.1 of Magallana angulata. Classification (NCBI taxonomy): domain Eukaryota; kingdom Metazoa; phylum Mollusca; class Bivalvia; order Ostreida; family Ostreidae; genus Magallana; species Magallana angulata. The sequence continues at coordinate 42,961,387 of NC_069116.1, forward strand.
TTCAAACTTGTTCACGCAAACCAAACAGCTAACAGTAAATATTTATCAAAGCCATTAAACGCAAAATGTTGCATAAAAACAGCTTAAAATACTCATATTACATAATGCATGGAATACTACATAGATGCCATGAAACATTCAAGAATCCCCACCCCTCCCTCTTTACTCACAAATATCAGTCGGTTTGATTTGCTGCATTACCTCGTATTAGGAGACGCTGACAGTGAGGCTTACTAGATCGTATAAAAATCTGCTGTATTTGATATCGAGAAGCTGCAAAAGCATAACCCTCTGCCAGTTAACTACAAATATTTAAATGTACTGAAATGTTCGGAATGAATTTAATTTTAATTTGCTAAAAAAAAATAATTTTCGTAATTGTGATTGAGGTTTAAAATTCATTGCGCACATCCTAACCATGCAGTTGGTCTGCATGCAAGATGCCCGGCATTTTTATTATTTAGTGATGATTAATTACTATATTACCACTAAAACCCTATACCGTGACTCTAGAACCCCTGACGTTGAATGAAAAGCCAGAGAAAGAGGTATGGCCAGAGACGTAAATAACAGAGATTGGCAACTGATCGAAATCTCGCAGTCCCTATTGTAAAGTGTTCCCAGTTTAAACCAGTACATATCTCTAATAAACAATTGTATCAAAATATAACCAGCTGAAACTTATCACCAAAACAGTCAAAATATTATATTTTCATGAGTTTATGTCATATAAGTAATATTTAAAAAGGAGTTTTAGGAGGCAGTTGGCTACCCGTCGTCCGAGATTTCGCCGATGTTTTATAGCTGGCCAATATATTTCTTATATATTAATCTTATTTTTCAATTTTTTGTTTAAAAAAAGTCTAAAACCTATGCACACTTTTCAATAAAACAATATACTTTTGGTTTAAGATCATTATCTCAGTTTACTAAAATGTAGTTCTCAAAGTAAAGGTTGGTCCCTTACCATTTTTCAACAACTGAACACGCTAATGGCGGAGTAGACAATCTCTGTTATTATGTCTCTGGTATGACCAAGGGGCATTTAAATTTCTAATATTAAAACATAGTTGCTAAAAAAGACATCAATTTTTTCATCATGATTCTTTCCTAAAATTAAGAGTCCCAGATGCGCGTTTTACAAAAGTCATTAATATTTTCATTCACAAGGAATTGTCTTTGGCAAACAGAATATACATAAAACCTTTCATTTGATTGAATTTTGATTTCAATAATGATATTTTACTGGCATCAGTTTGAATTAATTAACATTTATTAACTGGTCGTACGTCATAAATTCTTTAATTTTGTAAAACATACCCAATTTCTCTAAAAGTGAAATTATACATTCTAATCTTATTCAGCAAAACAACAAATGGTTCTGAACATGGGTTTTAGAATTTTTCCTTTAGCCCATGATATATTAAAAGATATCTCCGAACTGAAATATAGAACAAATTGAGATCATAAATACATAAGAAAAGCTATTCATTATGATTTAAAACTATATTGAGTAATTTCCTTTCACGGAAAGTTTCCGTGCATGTAATTTTATGCTTTGTTTTGCTGCAACAAATTAAGTTTTGGAAAATGTCACGTCGATATCAATATTGGTACATGTCTACCAATAATAATTAAGGTGCATACTCTAACCATTTGCTACGCAAAAAAACTTCCTGTTTACTAATAGATTTGTGATATTGCAATTAACAACGCTTTGCGACATTTCCTTTGTTCATTAACACTAAATGAAATTCAACTGCCAGTTGGTAATTTTATTATCTCCTGGAGATATTCTTTCTCATGTTGGAAATATAATTATGAAACGATTAAGAGCAACGAAAGGTTTTTGAACCAATAAAAAGTAGATATAGACCAAAACAACAAAACGTAGGTCGTTGCTAATTGACTACACTGTTGAGAGCCAGTATAGTGCAATACAGTTCATGAATAACTGTGGTTTCATCAATTTTCGTTTAATATCAATTGTCGTGGATTTCGTTTTTAAGTTTGTCCATGAAATTAAATGTTCATTGAAGTGAAATTTCTACTAACAATTTGTATTGGTAGGGTCATTGGCCACGAATTTACGTATCCTTGAAACTGTGATTTTCACTTTATCCACCAAAATTGATACCTTTGAATATTAATGAAACCACAGTAAATATGATATGCGTTGTGTTGATTTGTATGTAGCCTTTGAGAAGTCGTGATTTTCCACTTATTTTTGTTCAGAGTAGTTAACAACACGTATATATATTTTATTCCCCTACCGCTGAAACCGGGAGGTGGGGTAATTTACATGTAGCATTATAAGCAGATTATCAGTTATAATATCCCTTCTTGTAATACTTTTTTTTCTAACTTCCTGTGTAACTTCACATATAATGTTGCCCCACAGATAAAGATATTTTTCTATGAACATGACTTTTATTTACATAATCAATTTTTAAATGTGATTTTTTTTATGATCGAATTAGATCGGGTTATATTAATGTTTCAAAATGTGAACGTGAGGAGAGAAGACGGAACGTTTTGAAGCTGCAGAACTGTTACTGTAGTTCTACAGGAAATTCCGGTCTACGGACCGTAGAGCCACACTTCTACTATTGATGGACCGTAGAGCTATAGTTCTACGATTGATGGACCGTAGAGCTACAGTTGTACGATTGACCGACCGTAGATCTACAGTTCTACGATTGACGGACCGTAAAGCTACAGTTCTACGATTGACGGACCGTAGATCTACAGTTCTACGATTGACGGACCGTAAAGCTACAGTTCTACGATTGACGGACCGTAGATCTACAGTACTACGATTGATGGACTGTAGATCCACAGTTCTACGATTGACGGACCGAAGAGCTACAGTTCTACGATTGACGGACCGTAGTGCTACAGTTCTACGATTGATGGACCGTAAAGCCACAGTTCTACGAATGATGGACCGTAAAGCCACAGTTCTACGATTGACGGACCGTAGTGCTACAGTTCTACAATTGACGGACCGAAGAGCTACAGTTCTACAAATGATGGACCGAAGAGCTACAGTTCTACAATTGACGGACCGAAGAGCTACAGTTCTATAATTGATGGGCCGTAGAGCTACAGTTCTACGATTGATGGACTGTAGAACTACAGTTCCTTTCGTACAAAAAACTGTTCATTTACTGTGCACAAAAAGTTGCACAAGGTTTTGGAGTTGGACGAACCTAAAACGTTTTCTTAACACAATAACCGACCTCGGAAAATAAAGTACAAGCATTTGACTATATCCTTATACAAAGTTCTTTTAACAAGGAGGTAAATATGGCCATCGCTGAATACTTAAAGTGTATTCTTAGTGATATCTTGATAAAATAAACTTGAATTCACAGCGTATTTGATTTCGGACATAAACTAAATAAAAAACCTGAAGTATACACTTCATCTTGGAAAAGAACACAAACGATTCCTTTTTCTACTCCCAATCTAACGTACGATCCATCAAGACATCTTTTTTAACATGAATATGATTAATCCAATAAAGATCAAACATTGCAATCCCATCACGGAAGAAGTTTCTGGAACGGTCCTTGATTTTCTTTCCACGACTCGTATAAGATATCAACAGGTTTCCAATTAATTTCAGGCAGATGGGTTTGATAAATTCCCTGTTTCATTAAGGCATTCATTTCATTCAGTTCATCTACTGTGAACTGTGCAAAGTAAACAGGTGCAATACGCACTGCTGTCATCAACGCTCCTCGACTCATATTTTGTCGTGCGTTTTAAATACAAAATATTGTTCTTTACTTCAAATGATTTTACATGTACTTTCCTTACGAAGTTTTCATGGTCTGTCATTTTACGCCTTCAGAATACCCCCGAAATTTATATGTTTATAGACGCCATTTCTTTGGAGTTTTTCAATGTGACAATTTAAATACACGAAACTTCAGCAATTTGTTTATTGTGGTGATCCATAAAATGCCAGGGACATTCGCGGATCTAGAGAGTTTTATCGGGGGGGGGGGGGGGGGGGTCCGAGGGATATTTCAGTTTGTCGGGGAGGGGGAAGGTCCGAGGCATATTTTCGGTTACTACATAGTAATCAGTCTGTCCGTCCGTCCTTCCATTCGTCCGAGATCGCTTGTCTGGAACATATCTTCTCTCCCCTTTGCCCAATCTGGCGCATACTTGACCCACAGAATGCCTTTGAGTGAAGGGAGTGCAATGACTTTAAACGATGTTTCTAGATCTAAGGTTAAGTTCATAGCAGAATTATATATAAAATCCTTGTCCAGGGCTGATCTTTTCTCCCTTTGGTCCAATCTGGCTCATAATTTTCTACTGAGTGGTCAAATGATGTGCAGTGACCTTAAAGTCATATCGGATCACGCAAAAAAAACTTTTTTTCAAAGCACATATATTTTTTTATAAGCCTAATTTAGCTTAAACTTCGCATAAATAGAGCTTTTAGTGTGTAGTGACCTTGAACCAATTTTCAAGGTCAGATGTGAAGGTCATACCAGAATTATATGAAAAATCCTTGTCCGGAGCATATCTTCTCTCCCTTTGCTCCAACCTGGCTCATACCCACATGGTGCATTTGATCAAATAATATGCAATGACCTTGAATGATCTTTTAGGTCAAATGTCAAGGTCATAATGGATGACACAATAATCCTTTTTCAGAGCATATATATACCATCCATGTAACCCTCTTTTTTCATACTTTACTTAAACAAAGGTTTTTGGTTAATGGTGTGCAGTGACCTTAAACCAATTCAATGTAAAGGTCATAACGGATCTCTTTAAAATCAGTTTTAGACCATTGATTATTTCCCATTTGTTTCATCTTACTCCGATTGAACAAAACTGCCTTTACGTAATAGGTAATGAGAATGGATTAGAAGATTAAGTTATAGAACAAGGTAAAAGCAAAATTCTCTGAATTTCTTTTCATCCGATTGTCTATTATTTAAGCGGGGCCATTTGACATGGTCACCATTAAAATGTTGTCGAGTTAAACTATGTATTTAAGAAATTTGAAATTGTTCCAGGGGAGGGGAGACCTAGACATCCACTCCCCGGACCTCTCTCCAGATCCGCGCATGATGAAGGTTAGTGGTAGGTTTTTCGAAAAGAGCATGGAAAGATGTATCTCCTGCTGTATCAAAGGGACGTTCCAGATTTTAAAAAAATAATATGTTTTACGGTGCGACCGTTGGGGCGAGCACAGCATGTGATCAAACAATGAGTTATAATAAATTAATAAAATAAAATTAACAACGTGAAATTTAAATGCCAAAAAATAAAACATACCTATTTTTCAGTAAATTTTCATTATTCATAGTTTATAAGATTTGTTATAATTTATTTATTTATATGTATAACAATAGTTTAATCTCAGATACAATGTTGTTAAATGATAAAGATTTTAATATATAAATCTTCATTGCACTGCATCTCCTCTTTTAAAGTGATTGTGATTATGATTGATTGATTGATTTCCCCCTTTTTTTTGCAGTAGACATTTTTTCTTAAACTTACATATAAAACTTGACTCATCATAGAGCTCCCCCCATGCTAAAATGTTTTTCATTTTTGTCAATTTATACATAGAAAATCGACTTACCATGGATTTGCCCCTCCACTTAAAAAAAAATTAATGTTTAATTTTATTTTTAATTTACGCTTAAAAATATTTGCTTATCATGTTAAAAGAACATGGTGTTGCCCCCCCCCCCCCCCCCTGCATGTAATAAATGGAAGTGAAAATAAAGAAACCATTGAACTGCTAAAGAGCTGAAGGATTAGAATTTTCATGATTTATTTTTCTTTTTGCTTGCAAAGATTTTTTGGATGAGGCTGCAATTATAGCGAGCGCAGCTCGCCGGCGCGCAGCGCCGGCGAGCGAAGCAAGCTCTAAGAACCAGTGTGCGCGGGAAAAAGAACGAGTTAAACCTACAGTTCATCAAACAAATTTTTTTGTCTACGTCCCATAATGCTCTCTAATGTTTTCACCCGTGGTGCTATGCCAAAAATGGCCGACTTTTAACTCGTAATTTACAGTGACTTAAAGTTTGAAGACACGTTTTGAGTACCGCATATGCTTTGGCGAGACTCAAAAGATTTGTAACATGCTTCCATACCTCCGTAATGAGTCGAGAAACGTAAACAAAGACGAACAAAGTCATGGATGACGTCACAGTGCACTCGCGGTATATTTCCCGCGATAAATTTAGAGGTGGATCAAACATCTGTAATGCGTGTACTAGCTATTTCAGTAGACTGCGATACCTGCCTCATTGACGTATGATTTGTTTTTAATTTTTTTTAATATAGAGATTTTATGTATATATACTAGCAAGAGCCATACTTTACTGTCATATCGATCCATTTTTAAGCTAATTGTGCATGAATGAGTAGGGAGGAAATAAACAATAGGACATTTTGAAATAAATCAAAAAGGAATAAAATAAAAAAATAAACAGTTAAAAAAATTATGTAGATATGGGATATAGTCAGACCATTAAATTTAAAAGTGGGAAATTACCCACCTACAAACAGGTACCGGGCTCTCTCTCTCTCTCTCTCTCTCTCTCTCTCTCTCTCTCTCTGGGAAGTGGGTTGCGCTGTATGTATCATAACCATTAAAATTAGTACATTTGGCATACGTATTGTAGAGCAATATACTCTCTCAAAAATTCTTTGACGTTCGTTGATACCTTAATAAAACTATAAGTTGACAATGATGCAAGGTATGTGTATAATTCTTGCTGCGCTCGCCAGAACGGTAGCGGCACCGTAAAACATATTATTGAATAAAATATTAGTGAGCATTCATCCAAATTAGTGCAATTTACAACTGTTTCCTGTATCTGAAGAAATGTCCTTATTCGTCAGCTGTTCTTTATCTTAGCCTTTGCAAGATTTTGAGAGGATTTTGGTCATTTCAGCAGATTTACAATAACTTCAATTAGAGTAATTTCCCCTTATCAGTGCTTATTGTGACGTCAAAGCTGACGTTGGTTAAGTGTCGTCTTACTCTTTAAAACTCCCCTGAGAAATAAAAGTATGCGAAGTATACTGTTTTATTTACTTAAAAAGCATGATGTTCTTAAAATTACACATCTTATAAGCTTTTCAAAGGTTTTACTTTGATTCTCGGGAGAACGTGATGTTGGAACGTGAGGTTGGAAACCATTGGTACTATGAATTGTGGGTCAAAATTTACTGACTCCGAAAAAATATATCGGATCAATGTGTAAACGTTTGTGACGTCACACGATTATTTTTGATTGAAAGTGTACTGAGGTGAACTTTAGAGGTAACATTGACTATGTCGCTTACATCGTTATTGTTTTTACTGTCTAAATTTGTCTTGCTAATTCTCGTGAGAGTGTGAAGTGATAAAAATTGCCATGATTACAGGGAACTACTGGGACGATTAAAACGATGCATTACTGGTCCGATTTACTGACGCCAAAAAAATCCGTTGAATGAATGTGCAACTAGTCCGAATTTTCTATTCACACACGCCTTGCCGGTAGAGCTCGCTTCGCGCCGGCGCTGCGCGCCGGCGAGCTGCGCTCGCTATTACAGTTTATTCGGATAATTTAATGTGTATGTGAAGGTTGTCTCGTGATAATCCGTATTTAAGAACTTAATTCACCAATCACACCATACTGCTGATCTGATCTCGATCTCGGGCGATATCAGTCCGCGCTCTTTTGACTTGACACCTGTATCCGTCATATGCATAATGCACAACTAGGTAAGTTAATAGAAAGAAACGTATAAACAATGAACCTCTCCCTTTAGTCTTCTTTCCAGACCTTTCAGTTAACTTACCATTTCTACTCAGTAACTAGTCCAGCCTTTCATTGCCATTTGCCATTGCCATTAAGTCACAATTCTTGATATTTCAGTTACCATTGCCATTTAGTTACCATTCCTTGCCTATCAGTTACCATTTCTATTCAGTCACCACTCCAGGACTTTCGGTTACCGTTGCCATTAAGTCGCCATTCTTGATCTTTCATTTACCTTTTCCATTAAGTCACCATTCCAGACCTTTCAGTTACCATTGCCATTAAGTCACCATTCCAGGCCTTTCAGTTACCATAGCCACTGAGTAACCATTCTTGATCTTTTATTTAGACTTTTTATTTACCAATGCCATTAACCACCATTCCAAGCCTTTCAGTTACCATTGCCATTAAGTCACCATTCTTGATCTAGTTGATCATGCATTTACCATTGCCATTAAGTCACCATTTTAGACATTTGAGTTACCATTGCCATTTCACCATTCCCGACTTTTACTCACTATCGGTATTTAGTCACCTTCCTAGAGCATTGAATGCACATTGGTACAACAGGTATATCATTAAATCACCTTTCAGTTAACATTAAATTGACTACAGAACAGACGTTCATCTTTAAAGTTTGAGATATATCTTATTTTGAATTAATGTGTCTGGCTCACGGTAACTATTTTAGTGTGTTAACAGCATTGCATAACGTGCTAACTCATTCAATATATTGATATTTTGTATGTATTTGCCAATAAGTCACTGCATTAAGTCTACAAACAAGTCTACAAACAACATTTAATGTCAGCTATGTTTAATAGTCAATTAACAATGTGTTATTGAAAGAAAATAGTGTTTTCTCAGGTTACTTTCCGGTCACTGCGAATTTGTTACAAGATTCCTCCTCCCAGTTTCTTTGAGCACTGTTTCATCAACTAATATCTTTAAAAAGTACACATTTTTACCTAACACATTTTGATTTACTATAAATGCGCTTTTGTAACGAACGCATGAAAATCCACGGTAATAGAAGTTGTCGTTTCAAAAAACTAAAATAAAAAGTAAAGAATCCAAATCATGTCTCTGTGAAATAATTTAATTAAACACGGTAAAAATTTTATTATGTCATACAAGCAAACATCTTCGCAAAACACACCATTTTATAAATGAAAGCATGCTTTATTTCCATGAATATATAAAAATAAATAATGCAAGCAAGTTAAGCAAGTACAATAGGATGATTCGATTCAAAATTGTGATTTAACATGAGCATACGCAATACAAATGATATCATGACTCGGGAAACAATTTCAATTTCTTTTTTAAGAAGAATTTTCGTAATCTAGTAAATAGTGAAAACCTCGATTTTTTACGCAAATTCTCTTCTTCCTGTTTCCCCGACTGATCGTATTTAATAGGAGGTTTCTGCAAAGTTTTCATACTGTTTGTCTTATAACCACTCTGCAGCTGATCCGTAATATCCACCAGTACCTTATCCACATTCAATTGCAAAGGCACCGACACTTCACCGTAATAACAGTTGTTGTTCTTTGCCAACTCCAATCCGACTAAAATGAAAAATTGTTAAAAATGAAAATAAATATCGGCAGTATTTAACTGCATTTCTTCAAGGTATTAAAATTTTCTGTATTCAAGTTCATTTTAACTGATATCATGATATCATGTATGTATTATTTTTTAAAGAACTTTGTATGACTTTGATAGTTTTATACATAAACGCAAAATAAATATTATTGATTGACTTTGTAAGTTTGTTACCTTGAGAAGAAACTTCCCGAAATCTTATGAGATCAGTTTTGTTGGCAACAATGTAGATGGGCTTGGTGTCGCCAACCTCTTTCCTAATCTGCTCTACTCTGTTTGCGATATAATGAAACGATCTTTTATCTGTGACAGAGAACATCATTACAAAGGCGTCGTAAGGGTGATTCCATCCATGATTCTAAAAGAGAAGACAGCTTTATCAGACTTTTTAACAACTAAGCTAACCAACCTGTCCAAGCATTTCGTTACTTGATTCAATGTTTCTATTCACAATTGAAAGTCATGAAACAAATGAAAAGAACCTGATCAGATATATATTGCTACACTTTTTTTCCTGAATTTGTTTATTAAATTTTGAAATATATTCAGCATACCTGAATGTACATATCGGCTTCAACAAAATCAAGGATGGATTCTTGACCGTCTAGCACCACAGGAACCGTGATACAAGACGAATCTGGACCTGCAAGGCAAATGAATGTAATTGATTATAGTACTACTGAGTATTTAAAATACCATTAATTTTGTGAGTGAATTGCAAGTAAGGAGAAAGCTCAAAAAAAAGAAAATGATTTACCATCAGGACATGTTCCCAGGAACTCGGAGGTTCTTATTTGTTTCAGGAAAAAAGATTTCCCTACTCCTGGGATGCCAAACAATACAATTTTGAACCGTTGCCGTTCAGCTGAATTTTCTTCGAAGCAATCCTCGCTTGTGTACGACAATGTAGATATTGCAGACATCCTTCTTTCTTTTCCTTCAGTATCCATATTTGACATAGAACTTGATGAAGAGTTTCGAAGAAAGTCTCCACGATTCTTGATCCCCCGTTTTGTTTTGGTGAAATTTCGAACTCGTTCGGTTGAATGTTTTTCAGAAAATGTCTGAAACCGTTTAAGTTCCCTTGGGTATAATGTTCGATCAAATTTTCCAAAGTCGGAAAAAGAATTGATTTGTTGACGAAAACTACCGTCGTAAGAATTTGCATTTGGTCTTCTGATTGTTTCTTCCATGTCTGTATTTTAAACGAATGTGATAACAAGAACGTCTTCGTGTCTTATATACAGCGTTTGTCCTAAGCCTGTTAATAATTGGCTAGATTATTAACACTTCGAGAGCATATCAAATACATAGCATTTAATGGAAGTTTCTAAAAGATTCAAGCATTTAATGTACCTTCATAATATACCCTAATATGCATTTCCAAAGTTGTTTGGCTTTTTGAAATTGACAAATGAAATAAAAAAAATAACCTGAAAGTGATTATGATAAAATTGAAATGAATGCAACTAATGATGGAACAATCGAATCAAATTGTTAAATATTCTGACTTTAAAAAAACGTCATTTCATATTTTTGACAGATCTTGTAAAAGCTGTCAATATAAATTACATGTAAGCTCCTATCGCTTAATAGTTTTTGCAACTAACCCCCTAAAGAAAAGAAAATCCCAGACTTTTTAAAACCTAAAACAGTTTTGACGTTATATTGATACCCCACCCCCGCAACAAAAGTTAAAGAGATCTATAGATACTTGCTATATTTATGTACAGAACATATAGCAAAGTACATTAAAGCGTTTAATAGGAGTTAACACCAGAAAAGTTTTGACTGACCTTTGTCCAATCAGATCGTAGCTGGGTGGAGTTAAGACATTGCCGCTCGTGACTTGAATGAGAGAGAGAGAGAGAGAGAGAGAGAGAGAGAAAGTGAATTGAGTAAATTATAAGTGATGCCGATGAAGAAATAATCATAAGACAGTTATAAACTTGCCAACAAATTAATTTAGGTCTGTATATAAAAATTACATGTATATCTTATATTGGTGTAACTTTAAAGCGTTTTAAAGAACGATTGGGAAAATTTCTTTGGCCGCGCGCCATCGACAACATGTACATGTATAAGAATGACGTAGCTAACCAACTAAATTTCCTAGTATTCCATAGTCGTCCGAGAATACGGGCATTAAATATTTTGAAATGCGAACGATTGATCACTAATGAATTTAGATGTAGTGAAAAGGAAATTTTAGGCAACGCAGGCGCGGATGCTAAGTGGAAAAATAAAACAATGGCGGACAAATTCGCACTAAGGTAAAGAATGTTTCACACTGAGTAACCATGAAGAAAGTTTTTATACAAAGTAAATTTACAACCTATGTTTAATTCAAAGAAGATTCGGCAAACTTTGACTATGATTATAATACTAACTGTAACACTTGTAATAAAAACAGTTCTTCAATATTACAAATTGACAGTACTATCTTCGATGTTTGACATTGCCTCATCCCATTATCTATATATAGACTTCGTTGTTCACTGGTTAAAGAATTTCAAAACACTTCAAAAGTTTCATTTTATAAGATATACTAGACCTTGATTTGTCAGTTTATAACTACTGTTGATAGATAGTTCGTTGTTCATCGGTTAAAGAATTTCAAAACACTTCAAAAGTTTCATAAATTTATAAGATATACTAGACCTTGATTTGTCGTTGGTAGATAGTTCGCTCATCTGGGTCATCTATAATTTACACCATTAACCAGTAATACTCTCTCTCTCTCTCTCTCTCTCTCTCTCTCTAATTAAGTCACGAGCGGTAATGTCTCAACTCCGCCTTCTACGATCTGATTGGACAGAGGGCAGTCAATTCAAAAACATTACGTAACAACATTTCTGTAGTAAATGCCTATTAAACGCTTCTATGTACTTCGCTGTAATCGTGCCTTTAAAATTTTATAGCTAGAGAAAAAAAAATGCTATGGCTAAAAATTGAAACCAAATTCAGTCATAACTTTACATATCTAAATACTTGCTGAACAATTTGAAAGGAACAAGATATAAATACGAGACCACGGAAAGGGATTGAAAATTATTTGTAACTTTAAAAAAAAAATATTTTGTGATACATTTCCCGCAGAGAAAATGTTTAACGAAGAACAAGTACATGTATTCTGATCTATACTAAGATTTCTTCGTATTATATTCGTACAGAGGTGCGAGATTGGCGGATTGTTTTTATCTTTTTATACTTGAAAAGGCGAATAAAACAGGAATTTTGAACAAAACCTTATTTACATGTAGATGTGACCTTTTTTTGTTCCCGTTACCGAAAAATAATAAATGTATAGCCTGGTATTTCAATGTACAAGGTTTTTTTTTATCAATAGCTGTCTAGCTTCATGTTAGAAATATTTTTAAATAATTGTTTATAATAACATTTACTGATTTAATCACAAACACGAATCGGATCAATGAAAACTCGAGTAATTAAAAAAAAACCCATTAAGAATTCGCTGTGAGCAAAACTTAATTTTGTTAACTAATGTCACTAAAATTTGTCGTTTGTAAGAAAGACTGTCCTGTTTTGGGTGTCATAACAGTATTTCACTGAAGGTTCACGTCAAACCATGGCTGAGGCATAATACTTTCCGAATTTCCCTTTGAATTTTGGGCGTTTCCGCACGCAACAGGAGCTGATTTCTATATGAGATGAAAAACAATGTGTAAGAGGTCTATTATCCCAGTTTTGTAATAATGCGAGGTCATTTGAAATTTTGATGCTTGTTGTTTCCGGAGGGGGGGGGGGGGGGTGAAAAGGCCCGGGCTTGATTTTCAAGCACATGTGTCTCACGCCTTGCTGGATGCACGTGTGTAATTTGCTAGAAAATTGTAAATGAAGCGTTGTTTAAAAAGATGCCAAGAGGACTTTTTCCAGAAGTTCGTTTTGAATTTTTAATCTGTATCTTAAATTGTGCAATTTTGGTAAAAATATATAGTAAACTTTAATACAGTAACTGTAGTACAACCTACAAATGGCTTCTCGGACACACCGGAAGCTCGTAGATGCCTAAATGCTGAACCGAGACTGATGGACAAGAAATATTTACTGAGTAACAAGGGCACTGCAATGCAGAGCAACCTCTCGCGTCATGAAATGTATTGTTCAGAAAATTATATGGAATTCTATTTTAAATTTAATTGTAGTAATCCAAAAATCAATGCCCGAAATTCGGCAGCTTGTTTCGGTGAAAATTGAATGATTTTTTTTATCTTCTGTCCTTCCGCTTCAGTTTTTCATTTTGGACATCTTCATTGCTATAAAACGTTTGTTTGATACATGTACCTTCACAAGATCTTAATCTAAAGTATATTCTTGTAATTAAATAACACATATAAAATATCAGCTTAATATATGAATCCCTTCAAAAGATATAGGGCAAAAATTAAGTATAACTCATTTTTTTCTAAGTTCAAGAGGCACAACTCTGTCAAAAATCGGACCGGAACCAAATTCAAACTCAACCTGAATACATATATAATATAAAAAATTTGAGTTAAATATGTGCAACGGTTGTTGAGATACTGATCGGAAAGTAAATTTCCCATTTTTTCCGAAGTTCTTGAAGTACAACTCTGTCAAAAACCATCGGTTCGAAACCAAATTCAAACTCAACCTGTTTATTCATAAGATACATCGATATGTCAAATTTGAGTTGAAATTGTGCAACGGTTGTATTAATATGAATGAAACATGAAGATGAAAATAACGTCATCAAACTCTAGGATATAATTCATGTATGTATCATTAATCAAAATATGTTTGGAAAATTGTATCTTTTGGCAGGCAATATTGAACTGAGGCGAATGAATACATACGACTACAACAATTATCAAAATTGTTCGTACCGTTTAGAATCTTACTATTTTCAGCGTATTTATAAATAAAATTCCTTAAAAAACTTTCTGAATATATACCATCGAATTTATAGATTACATTGTATTTTCAAGTACTACCTGTTAGTCTTGTCAGTGGTGATTTTTGCATAGGTCCAAATATTGTTTCACTTTCATTTGCCAGAGTAACTGCATAGTAGAGTTGATTAAAATCAACTACCAAAACCGACGTTGGGACAGAAGGACTGATAGACGGACAAAAAAAGGAAAGACAGAAAGAAAAAAATACACGTATTCTCTCTCCCACCCCCCTCCCTTTCCCCCAGTTTCACCGGATTGGGACTAATAAAAACACTCTAGCTCATCATGAACTTTGTACTTGACTTTCTTTTCATCTTAAAATAGAACATGCGCTGTCGATAAAGTGAGAGACGCGTTAATTTAGTTTTCAATAAAGATTGAAGAAGTCTGATATTTTGTGATATATTTATTTATTGCAAAGAATCCAGCTTATTACTCACTTAGAGGTTCTTAGTTGGTGTTTTATAGATTATTAGATACCGGCCAATGAAAGAGATTATATTTATTTAATCGAATTGATTCATTTATTATGAATACATATTTAAACAACCCGAGTGCTATAAGTAGACTATAAGTGCTTATGTTAATTGTTTTCCCTCGGATTGTAATTGCACACTCATCGGTTTTTACATGACACGTAACTGCTGAATACATGTATATCTGATTGTCCGTCTGGTAAAAATTAATATTCGACAATCTGACCGACGCTTCGCCTACTCATCTCGATATTTCATAATATTTAACAAAAACACCACGTTCCGTAAGTTGTTAAAATATTTGGAGTAGTTGCCCGTTTAACGAGATTCGTTTCTCTCTTTCGGGGTAACTATTTGATGTCACTGCTTGTTTAAAAATCCTGCGTTATATATTAAATCTCTTTGTATATTTATATTTTACAATGGCAAATAAACCATATTGAAAAAAAATGTCAAAAGAAAATTATATATTTAAAGAGTTTATTAAGGGACTATATTACATGTATGTGGCGGAAGGTTATCAAGAAGAAAAAGAACAGTTTTCATAACTGAATAGTTTCAGACTTTTTTTTTTACTTTAATTAACTTCCTAATTTTCAGTGCAGATCAAACTTCCAGATACTTGTAGTTTGTGTATTGCGTTATATTCATTTTGCTCTGAAAAACATATTTGATCAATATTGATCAATATTTTGATATTTCTATCGATATATTTTGGCATATTTAGCTTACATTTCATAAGAGTCAAAAAAAAATTAAAACCAATTTTTGTCAAAAATTAGCTTATTTCGTGTCATATCTCAATGTTTTGAGATATGACCCCTATTTTTTTTATGAATGTCTATTTGCATGCAAAGTTTTGGAAAAATGGCATTACTAATACTTTTTTTTAATTTGCGTTATAATTTCTTTACTCCAAAATTTTCTAACAATCCTAACATCTGCTATTGTGTTCATTATGTACTGGCATTTGGAGCCATCCGAAAATGCAAGTGTTTTAAAACTTTGACTTATATAATACTTTAAAAGTCACTACATGTGTTCAACTTTATATTGTATTGAAATCATAATTAAATTATACGTAGAGTTCAAACTATAAATATTTATTTCATTTATTTAAATATTCAATTTCCATGCCAAATTTGAGCCAAAATTTCAGAAAAATTATCATTTCGATTCTGTTTGGGGCCCCATATTTCCAAAAAAATGGCATGTACCATAGGTCACAATTAAAATAAATGAACATTTTAGGCCCCCGTCTTAATATTTAAGTGTTTTTCAGATGACTGACATTGCTAGTATTTCAGGCCCCAACCTCTTTACATTACCTTTATATTACAGTAGTTACCCGTTGAATTCTGAATAGAGAGGATAAAACATATATAATTAAACAGCAATAAAACACTGTAAAAGAACAAGGGTGCAGCGAAGATTGTCAAAAATATACAGATCAAGTTCATATTTAGTTCTGGTACGATGGTTTTTCGAATTCGTTCGAACTTTGTTCCGGACCAATGGTTTTTAACAGAGCTATCATATGCCTCGTGAACTTTGGAGAAAAAGGGAAATTCGCTTTCTGATCATCATCTCAAAAATCGTTGCACACATTCAATTCATATTTAATGTATAGATACATGTACATGTATATTTCATGAATATACAGGCTAATTTCGAATTTGGTCCGATGTTTTTCGGGAGAGTCGTGCCTCTCGTGCCTTTTGAATGAATGCATATACATGTAATAAGATGATATTTCACAGACATGTTCGTTACAAGAATACACAGATTAAGTTTAAATGAAGTTCTGCTCCGATGACAGAGTTATGCCTCTTGAACTTGAATTTTTTTTAGAAATATTCAGTTTTTGCTCTTTAACTTTTGAAGAGATGCATATGTAAGATGTATATTTCATATAAGGTCAATTTTATGAGAAATTACAAGTCAAGTTTGACCATGGTTCCAGTCCGATAATTTTTGACAGAGTTATGCCTCTTGATCTTTAAAGAAAATGAGTAATTTTCAGGGATTTGTATCTTACTCTGCAATCAAACAAATGTTATACTAAATTTTGCATTTGAAATTTTAGTCACCTGCGGGGGCATTCGTGGCGTTACAACACATCTAGTTTTTATTTAGATCTAAGTGTACATTTTTGTCCAACACAGCAATGACTAAATACTACCATTGAATCAAACTAGAATTTCGTTACTTTTTTCTCATTAAGAGATTAAACCATATTGTAAAATTGTGGATCGGTGCCTTTACTGTATGTGTTTGGATATTGTTAAGGATTTGTATTGAGTTCGATTTGAGATAACATCATTGCCATCAGGTAATATATCTGAATCTTTGCGACCATGTAAGATATCCGCATCATTGCCATCAGGTTAGATATCTGGATCTTAATAATGATGTTAATATTGTTTTTTTCTATTTGTGCAGCCATTTTATTCCACATTTCTGGTTCTACGTTATCAGGGTCAATTGTGTTGCAAAATGTGCTCAGTTTTTTCATAAAATGGTTTAAAATTGGTTAATTGCATAA
Organism: Magallana angulata; assembly: GCF_025612915.1. Taxonomy (NCBI): domain Eukaryota; kingdom Metazoa; phylum Mollusca; class Bivalvia; order Ostreida; family Ostreidae; genus Magallana; species Magallana angulata. The sequence goes on from NC_069116.1 coordinate 42,978,752, forward strand.
TAGGATTGATATCTTAAGCAACAAAAATGCAAGGGGTGTCAGGTTTATTATAAGTCAGTCCGTCAGTCCTGTAATATTGTAATCTCAAACGCTGCACAGAATTTCGAGAAACTTTGTAGGTATTTAAGACCCAACATTACCAGGAAATTTGGATTGCGTTTTTTCAAGGAATATCAACCCTTTTGAGCTAAGATTTACCTGTTGTTAAACAAAAAGGAATATATATGCATATTTGCAGGAATTTTTTATCTGATGAATTATAATTATTAATGTCCTGTATCAATTTTTTTTATGTTTTTAACGCCTTTACAATTCATTATGTGCAGCAATGCCAAAAATATGGGGAGCGTGGGGTATTAGAGGTTGCTCACCTTTTCTTTTTTAAATAAAATGATATCAATGATTAGAACTTTGTCCTTTATATGTCAACACCGTCACTCACTTGACATTAAACTCATATGAAATGTTTAATTAACTATTGCTTACTACATGTAGCAACCTTATTTCGCAAAACTTTACAAAATCACGTTGCTAAGAAGGTCAATGTTTTGACTAATGCAGAACCCTTCTGAAAATGATATTATACATGTATTCCTGGTAGGTATTAATGATATAAATAATAGTAAAAACATTATGCTTCATACCAAGCTAAAGAAAACAACATGATCTTATTAAGAGGGCTCGATGATCGTGTCCATTTGTTGACTGTCTTGATCTTCGTTAGAAGAAGAGCTGTAAATAAAAGTATAAAAAGTACCCGGATTTTTTCCTACTAAAAAGTAGTTTATACCCAAACAAATATTTTAAATTTTTGACGAATATTGGATTGTTTAATTTGGTGACAACCAAGCCTCTGTAATACAAGTAACATTTTGTTATCTTTATTTACACTACTGGCTCTGAAAATTTCTGTCTTTCCATACACATCAATTGTACACAACCCCAGCGCATCTTGTTATTAATGCACATTGCAAAAAAGTTAAGTTATACCTGTTGATGCACAAATTTATGTACGAGTACATGAATCGTGGAAACCATATAGTTATGACAGTTTACTAATAGAGCAGGTCTTTTAGACTAGATGTAAATGTATCAGTATACTTTTCCTTTGAAATTTTGGTATTGTTTTTCTCATTTCCTTCTTCAAAGTCTTCATAAATGGAGCGCAAGTAAGACTGACTCGACGGTGGCTTTTAACTTTACGTTTTACACTCAGAAGTTGTATCATCCATCTCCAGTCTTTACCATTGTTTCACTTACAAATTGCATTGTTCTAACTTAAGCTCTGAATCCAGACTTGTTTGATTTCCAAGGATGTGTCAAGGTCTTTAAATTTTTCACAATATCAAACATATTCGTACAATTAGAGTGTGTGATATCAGTTATCATCTGTAACTTTCCATCAGAAACATTGCTCTCATTGTTTTTCTTGTAAGCTACAGCGATGAGCTGCATAGCCAAAGAATAGGTTAATGTTATGGTCCTCTTAATGTTGTTTATGACTTTAATGTATATAATGCAAATTTAAAACTAAAAAAATGAAAGTAAAGGTAATAGACAATATACATTTATTGCATGAATGTTCGGGAAATATGAAGATTTATTCCCCCAAGAAAAATCATATTTCCCGAGGGCTTTGCCCAAGGAAAATATGATTTTTCTGGGGTAATCCCCAAAGGAAAAGTTTTATTATACCGAACAACAAATGATTATACAACATACGTCGATTTATAATAATTTTTCGACTTGTCGAAAGCAATAACGTCGTGATCTTTGGGGTTTTTTCTGATTGCTTTCATAAATTCAAATCAAATATAGTATAATTGATTTTTGTAGCATATAGAGAATTTAAATGATTAAATATCTTTAGTTTCATCATATTTGTCAACATCGTATGCTCATATAGGCTTTTTTATATCTTTGGGATGAAAAAACCCGAAATTATCGAAGAGGTGAGACATGATTCATATTTATTCCCCGGGAGACACGACGTTTTGTCGCCCGGTCACGTGATTGTCTAGAACCAATCAGATGTCGCGTTATATAGAACAATCATATTGAGGTATAACAATAGCGATGGTGGCATATGAGCTCACATCATACAATGTAATAATATCAATACATAATTAACTCATTAGTTTTATTAACGTGAGGGTCTACAGAGTCGTCCTCTGGGGTGTAGATGAATCGCGCAAAAGTGGAGCTATCTATAACCCAAAATATAAAAAAAATTAAAAACGTTAAAGGGGCATGGTTACGATTTTGATCAAATTCTGTTTTTATTTATCATTTACATGTACAATGCTTTAGAAATGCAAGATACAGGACTTACAATTCGTTGTCATGTTAATAAGGCTCGTGTCCGGTTTTTGTTTACATATATTCAATATATTAGTACAAAAAAACTCTTTCAAGCTAAGTTGTCTATTTTTTTTATTCATTTTAAGCATAAATTAATAGTTCCTACTGTTGAACACAATTCATTTTAGGTTAAAAACTAGAAATCTCAATTCTACATTCAAAATGTAAACAAACGCTTCGTTTACATAGCAAAAATAGTTAGCTCTGTTATTCGCTTATTAGTCCCCTACCGGTTTCACCGGAGGGGACTATAGCTTTCCTCTGCGTCCGTCAGTCCGTCTGTCCGTCCGTCCGTCCGTCTGTCCCACTTCAGTTTTCCACACTTTTTTTCTTTATGCATTTGAGGAATAATATGAAACTTGCTGAACAGCTTCAAAATGTCAAACTACAGATCAAGTTTACACTTTTGTAGCGTCTGATTGACATATTTTCGAGAAAATTAATTTTTTATATTCCAATTTTTTAATGTTCGGGTTCGTTATCGGGTTCGGTGTGTAACTGAATAAACGAGGTCAGTATGTAGTCAGTAATAATATCGTGCGTTACTTGAACCATTCCTTTTACTGTACCATTCCTTTTATCATTTCTAACGAACAAATAAATTCTATAAAATAGTGTCAAGCATTGTGTTGTAAATTTAATCGGCAGGGTTTTTTTTTTGTATTATTATTACAATCGGGTTCGTTGTCGGGTTGGGCTGTTTAACTGTTTGGTTTGATTCGGGATACAGAAGGCGGTAAGAAATGATATTGTGCATAACAGTGCATTGTTTTCACAAATTTTTACCAGCGAATACAGAATAGACTTGGCGAAATTACAGGAGATGAAATAAAGAGTATTATTTTACCTATTTCCTATTTAATTTCTATATCAACTATATAGTTTTAATTTCCTCTGTTCTTTTATCTCTGATTAAAGCATGACATCTCGTTTACAATGGCTCTGAAATAGTTGTGTGCTTGGAAGCTTTCATAGAATAATACAAACCGGTAGGGGACGTGTATTGCTTATGCAATACTCTCAGAATGCTTGTTACAATTCAACGAATGACACTCGAATTTTGGTTGCCCATTAAAAAAGGCATTACTAAAGCATTGTTAACATTGAAATCGATGAAATAATTTTTGACCAAAATCGTGACCATGCCCCATTAAGCGTCCCTGCATAGAATGACGATTTCTCGAATCATGCATGTAGAAGTGATCAAGTAAACAGAATGAACAATTTGAAACAAAGATATCATAACCAAACACTTTAGGAAAAGATCAATAAAATCATAATCAACAGCATGTATGAGTATATATTAAGGTTTTAAAACTCGCCACTGAAAAACTTTAGTTGACCTTTACTAGGTGTTATTTTTAACTACTTTACGAAGGAGTTCTAAAAGAGCGCTTGATTCGAATAGAATAAATCTTTGCATTTATTAAAAAACTGAAAACTAATTTAACGAGGCCGAGTACAGAACGAGTACGCACGCTTTCGCGCAGCGTTTCATTTGTATTGTGACGTCATCTTTTTGCTTGGTTGACGCCATGGCGTGATAGTTTCAACTGCAGATATTCAGCGAAATTTGTTGAAAATTGCTCGTTTAATGCGTAAAATTAATGTTATATTGTGGAATAAACATAACTGTCTCGAAGTATAAGCTATATTTGGGCTCGGGTCGAAAACGTGACGAGGGTTCAGCAGGCCTAACCCTCTGTCACGTTTTCTTAACCCGCCTAAATATAGCTTAATTCATATATGTCAAGACAGTAACCATGTATTTTATATTAATGACTCTTGATATGTGATGTTATATATTTTTTTATTACTTAAATATGTCTGAATGCTTTAATAATACTATAAAGATCACCTTTTCCGCCTTTCTCAAATAAAAAATAGCCATTATCTGACAAATCTGGGAAATTGGGCATACAAAAATCAACTTTGATAAGACCCCTGGAACAAACCAGGAGGTAAAAGGTTTTTTTTATTTGACCATTTGATGCCTTATAGCAATAAATTTAATATGTAGAACAGAAAAAGAAATCCCTAGGGCAGAAGTTTAAAAAATGTGCAAAATTGATACATTTCAAGCGAAATCCCATAGGGTCCTATGTTAAAGATTAACAAACTTTGAGATGACCCCCTAAACAAACAGTGTGGTAAATGTTTTATTTTTTAATCTTCAAATAATAATTATATAAGTAGAAATTCAGGTAAAAAATTTCTTTAAAAAATCTAGGGCAGAACTAATTAGACCCGGCCTCGTTAAGACCCCTTTTTTTTTAAACAACCCAAAATAATTTTTTTTTAATTCATTATGAAAGCTAAAGTCTAAAACTTAGATAAAGTATGAAGCTCAAACCTAGAACATAAAAGTAAACTAATATCAATTGTTATTTACCTACATGTACAACCAAAAATATAAAAGACTTATATAAATAACAGGTTAACTACTTTATTCGCTTGCGTCTCTGCATAGAATGACCCAGAGTTGGGCGCAAACCCAAACAGAGACCAACGCAACGGGTTGTAAATAATGACCAATCAATGGATGAATTTGAGATTAACCAAAATTTAAAGTGTGAAAATTACCCGTAAAAGTAAAAATTCTAAAGGCAAACCCTACGCATAAATAGGTGTACCGAAGGTTTCTTTGTTGTACCTGAAAAAATAACCCTACATGCCTGATTCTTACAAAAGTCAGCTTGAGGAATCAACATAAAGACTTTATATCTATAAACAGTCTGACAAATTCGGTTTTATAAAAGGTCGAAAAGCTACATCCTCCTTTTACTTAGGGATTATATTATTTATCTGCCGACAAATGTCAACGCGGACCAAGCATCAGTTTTGCCTAAAGAATTCTTATGTACCTATCAGTTTAACAATAAGAATTATTTTTATACGTCAATTTTTTTTACATGTAAATTTTTTTTACATGTACATAACTTTTGATACAATTTTACTATGTTTTAACGCATGATTGATTCTTATAAACTCTATTTTTTTCTAATAAATATGATCAAGTAGTCTTAATGCAATTTTTTATTGCTAAAATTAAAATGTGTCAGAAGGACATTATGTTTATACCAACCCCTCAGTCATGGGTTTTCACCATTGGTGACGTCATTCATCTACACAGTCAACGTCTCAGCTCAAACTCTTTAATGAGACTGAGACAATTTGATATTTATTTTGATTTTAAATGCATGCCATCATGATATCCGCTACCATTATCCTATCCCTGTTCACTTGATATTCATATTTATCTGTAAACATCATTCAGTGTATTTAAAATGAAATCACATGTATATTTAAAAGTGATTTTAGAACAAACGTACTCTAACGTTGTCAAAATATTTTGTTCCCTATTTTTAATCGAATTTTGATTTTATTTTTTTTGAAAAAGGGTTCGTTACCCGAAAAATGAAATGTGTAATTAAATCATACGGTTAGAATGTTTAGCAGTTCAATAAAACAACATTAGAGTTTGGTAAAGAAGCATATTTTATTTCCATTAGCTTATCAGAATGAATACATATTTACATGTAAAACATACGAGTTTGGTACTAATGATTATTAGTAATAATCAAACTTTAAAATACGAAATAGACACATCATGATTCAGGGAACAACTTCTAAGTATTTTTAAAAAAGAGTTTTCGTAATCTTGAAAATAGTGAGAATCTCGATTTTTTGAATGATCTCCCTCCTTGGTGTTTCCCTGATTGGGTATTCATAGAAGGTTTAACTGTTGTTTCTGTGTTGTTTGTCTTATAACAGCGCTCAAGCTGATCTGTGATGTCCACCAGTAGTTTATCAACATTCAATTGCAGGGGCACCGAAACTTCAGCGTAATAGCAATTGTTGTTCTTTGCAAACTTCATTCCAACTATAATGAAATAAAATATATGTTACTACATTAAAAAAAATAAAATGTCGTTTCCAATCAAAGATCATTATGACAGTATGGATGTGGATTGAAAAAAATTGAAGAATTAGAATCCATTTAAACGATTTATATATATATATGTGCAAATATGACTTTTTAGATTTGCAAATGTGTCACCTTGAGAAGAAACTTCCCGAAATCTTATGAGATCTGTTTTGTTGGCAACTATGTAGATGGGCTTGGTGTCGCCAACCTCTTTCCTAATCTGCTCTACTATGTTTGCGATATAATGAAACGATCTTTTATCTGTGACAGAGAACATCATTACAAAAGCGTCGTAAGTGCGATTCCATCCATAATTCTAAAAGAGAAGACAGATTTGTACGAGACTGGGAACAGAATTAATCAGCCTGCACAAATATGCAGTATTCTATATTCTTAATTTGTTTACCTATTCAAAATTGAAAGTCAACATACTTGAATATACATATGAGCTTCAACGAAATCAAGGATGGATTCTTTGCCGTCTAATATTACAGGGACGGTGATACAAGAAGAATCAGGACCTGTAATAAATAAATGAATTAGCTTTAAAGACAACTAGAGCGCTACCGATAACTAAAATAATAATATAGCAATCTTTACGTTAATCCCATAAGAACAAGGTGGTGTTACATTTAAAAAGTTTACCATCAGGACATGCTCCTAGGAACTCGGAAGTTCTCAATTGTTTAAGAAAACACGATTTCCCAACTCGCGGGATTCCATGCAATACAATTCTGAACCGTTGCCCGCGAGCTGAATTTTCTTCGAAGCAATCTTCACTTGTGTATGAAAATAGAGATAATGCAGAAACTTTTCTTCCTTGTCCATCAGTTTCCACATTAGACAAAGAACTTGATGAGGAGAGTCGAAGAAAGTCTCCACGATTTTTGATGCCCCGTTTTGTTTTTGTGAAATTTCGAACTCGTTCACATGTATTTCTTTCAGAAAAAGTGAGAAACCGTTTTCGTTCCGCTGGGTATAATGTTCGATCCAATTTTCCATAGTCAGAGAAAGAATTAAGTCGCTTGTGAGAATTGGCATTTGTTGTTCCGATTGTTTCTTCCATACTTGCGTTCAAGGGAAACATATTCGCCTGTGCCTTATTTATAGCGTACCAAAGGTGGTTATTGGTTAGTTTGTACTTTGAAAATATCACGTAGACAATCCTTTTCATGAGTAATTTATATATGTTTGCCTTTTTCAATAGGGATCCTTTAATTTTTGTGAATATTTTTTACCACCAGGTGAATAATTAAAAATGTTTATGTTGCTTTTAGGCACGTAGCAACTTGGAAGAAAGGGCACACTCTTTGGTTTGTTAACCTATTTGTAACCTTCTTATCATAGAAAAGAAAACAAATAAAAGCAAACTGTCTACTTTAAGCTAATGGTACGGTGAAAAATAATATATTGAGAGTTAATATAAAAATTAGGTTTAAATACGGTTAAAATTTTGGGGTTGGGCTATCTCTCTCCTTAAAAAGAAGATTAGTGCTTGAATGATTGGCATTTTTAAAATAAAACAAATGTTTTGTAAGTTAAAAGTTTACCAGTTTGATTCTTAACAAACATATGCATGTAATAATGAAATATTCAGGTCTGTGTTACCAATTATAGTCAACATCACATGATATAAAACACTCGAGTGCTTTATAAATTTTACAAAATATCTTATGATATAAATTACAATGTATCTCTTTATCACAAACACAAATCAACACTTGCTAAGCAAACACAAATCATATGATGTAATCAAAGTACCAAAAGAACAGATATCCGCGCTCATTAGATGTGCATTAATATACAATTATTTAATGCTTGAGCAGTCAATAGATCCGAATATACTGACCGTTCAGGCATTATATAATTGTTTTATTACCTAATTCCGTTTTTAGTATTTTGTGTTCACAATTATAAATTACAGAAGGTTTTTATACCATTATGCATTCAGGTCATTGTTAATCAATACCAAGATGACCTAAAAGATAAATTTTAAGAAGAATAGTAGAATAAACAATATAAAGTTATCTTTTAATTTTGTATCAATTGAACATTTTTTAAAATACGTTGCCGGTACAATAGATAGCAGTCTATTGACAGGCGGTCCAATAGATCACAGTCTATTGACCGGCGGTCAATAGATCACAGTCTGTTGACCGGCAGTTCAATATAGCCCTTTTTTAAACCCGAATACTCATACAAAATAGACGAAAATATTTAATCTGCAATAAAACAACAAAATCCCTTTGATTAGGTAATAAAAACATTTACATGAAATGGCTTTATGATAGATTATATAGACACATTCAATCAGTATATAGTGAATTGAGTGAGTTTTTTAAGCATACTTATAATATTTATATTGATACTGTAAATATAATGAATCGTGGAAGTGTAAGAAGTTTTAAAACGCCCACTAATTAGGTTTTAAAGTATCTGTACGTGTCACGTTCTAAAAACAGTTCCTGCAACAATATGTACGATCAGCTTGATAACGTAATCTACATCGTTGTGTAAAGAATGTTCTCTGACGCTCATGATCAGCAACTTTACATTGCAAACTCGAGTTTTAAGAATGTTAAAAAGAACAAAATGACCGTGTAATCTTAAAATATATCAGATGTCAATATACATTAATCAACTCATATGAAATCATACATGCATTCTACGTTCTTATTAAGTTGGAACTACAACTCTGTGCAGAGAATGATTAAAATATTTCAACTGTTGTTCCGTCATCATACGGTAAACGTGCACTAAAACGCTATGTTATATAAATGTTACGGAATTTCCAAGAAAAGAAACAATGTTTTTCAGTTAATTTTATTTATCATTAACTCATGTGTTTCTAAATAAAGCAGGTACTTTTGTGATTTTAAAGTAAACGTCACAAAATGATTAATTAGTAGAAAGCTATTTCAAAATGCTTCCTTTTCTCATTAATAATTGAAATATTGACAAAGTTAGGAACTTCGCAAAAGTATTACCGGATTCAATGATCATGAGCGACTTGTTCGGATCGGTAAAAAAAAAATATACACTTTATTTAGAAGGAATAGTTAAGAAGATAATTTAAAAAGAAAGAAAAATCCGGTACAAACAGTGGTATGTGTAATTTTTATGTATATTATTTACTTTAAGAAAATACTTCATTAATATTCTTACTAGTTCATATGAAATATAGGGCAAAGTGTTGTCATTACAAGTAGCAGAGATGTATATGGTACTCAATTATGAATGACGTTGCACTAAACGTACCAATCATAACATTGATCTAGATTATAATAATTGTCTATAATTAGCTATCCATTTAGAAATAATATTGGTAAACAAAGGTACCATTGGTAAGCCAGTACATTGTCAACTCCCGACAACCAATTATAGACTTCAGAAGGCACCGATTAGTGATTTACATGTAATTTGTTAGTGGTCACAAAACAAATGTTCGAATCTTTAAATCCCCTGCTCGAATTCTGCTCTCATCTTTTTCAACAAAGTCTTTGACAGAAGAAGAAAGATAACTGTAACAAATCTCTACATGCAGTTTTTCATTTAATCAATGCCTGACCCTTTGTACAATCGCTATGGCAATAAAGGTAGTTTATATCACATATTGAGAACAGCAGTTCTACGATTTTGATGTACTTTTCATACTGCTGAAAGTTACCATAAAACAAAGATATAACATCAAATATTTAAAGAATGCATCACTTTGTCTATAAAAAGTCTCCTAATCATTAATTAATTGATTAAACTCGTCCGAACTCAATTATGCATCGGAAGTTTTTCCGACGTCTGCCGAAGCTAAGTTTCACATACCCGGATGCAGCGTATTGGATGACGAGGTAAGCACATGAGAGCAATCTTATGTGATAATAAAATTAGTCATATATAGTGAAAGGTGTATTGCAGGCCTATCCCTTCCAGAAAGTATTATTTAATCCATTTCTATTAATAATTTGTAATAAATCAATGACAATTGTTTCCGTTCGATGTTTTGTACATTGAAACATGAATGGGGTACCCAAAGGAGTATTTTTTTTTATTTCAGTAAAATTGTAACATAAAGCATCATACATGTAATAAATTGTGAGCGTTTCATACTTATAAAACAAACTTGATTATTATATAAGGAAAGAGATGGGTATGAAAAATTGATAAATATGAGATTCGATGTGTAATGTCTCTATTTCATCAGTCCACATATAGACGTTCTATTGTTATTATCACGGACACCTGATTTTTTTTTATCAAGAAGTCGTTTAATAAACAGCCAAAATTGAAATATTTTACCTCTTTATTAAAAGTGTGTTGGGAAAATCCTACCCTTAACACTTTATTTCTAGAGGGGATTGAATTGTTTTGGCTATATTGAGCCATCTTTGCAAGTTTTTAATAAAATTTCAGGTGACTGTGTTATGTTAGAGTTTTCGTAAATATATTTAGATTTTACCTCTTGTACATGTAAATATGCACATTCCAGTTTATCTGTAAAGCAGAAATTATAGTTCTCTGCTTTAAAATTCAGGGAAAAAAATAAAATAAACATACAAATACACACTGTAATAACAAACCAAAAATTAAAAAAAAAATCGGAAAAATCGATCTATCAGATACAAGTTACATAATTTTTGATAGTCTTCATTGGAAATTTGCAACACCCCTCTTACTTTTTTAAAATATATAAGAAGACAAACATGTATTTGTGGTTATTTCAGAACTCTAGAAGCTCAATGTATCCACATGATACTGGTAGTTCTTACAGCAGCGAGTCAGCTGATCCTGACCAGACAATTGGTAATTGTAGGGGTCGGGGCCGGGGCCGGGGCCGTGACACCCTCAGGGGTGTAAGAGGGAGTGGCAGAGGACCAAGGAGAGTTTCAAGAGGAAGAGGTCAACCACGCAGGGGAGCTGCGGATGGACCCGACAGGGCTCAGGTAGCAGCAGCTAATTTAGAGCAGAGAATTCGTCAGTTGCAGGTATGAATATTAATATTTTAAGTTATCCAAACATATGTATTGAATTTGAATTTGAAAAAGAAAATTCATGGATATAAGAATATTATTTTTCAACAATTTGTGACCGAATATGTGCAATTCTGGACAAGATGTGCAGACATACAAAAACTGTTTTTAATTATTTCAGGATAGAATTTCTCGCCTATCGGATTGCGACCTAAGGAAACTTGTTGTCGATATAGCATCACATCACCCTGAATTTGTGTTCGATGTTTTGGACAGGAACGACAGACAGCATGGCGGACATCATCTAGGTGGTCCTACCCCGGCCTGGTGTACCTACACATATTGCCGGGAAATGCCAACGGAAGCAGACGATGTTGTGGCAGAACTAGACCAAACTGCTACTCTAGACTGCCTGTATGTAACCAACAGTTGACAAATCAGATTCACTTTAAGTTTCAGTATTATACCTTCAATTAATCACTTTTAAACTAACGAGTAGTTATATAATTTAGATAACAAAATAGCTCAAGGAATATGTCATATGGATTCATTTTCTTATTTTTGCAGGACTTCTACTTGATTGTCCTTGACAGGCAGTTCTTGCAGTGGACAGAAGGCTGAGGGAGGAGTTGCTCGTCATGCCCCCTGGTGAAGACCTTAAAAGGGCATATATATTTGCGGCCTACAGGCAGTACATAGTTTGGCAACATGACAGACTTGGGACAGGGATTAGACCCAGCTGTTGTGTTTGGCGCATCCGGGACAAGTATCCCAATCCATTTGGACAATATAAAGGTTTCGTTGGGGGGGGGGGGGGGGGGGTAATTGAAATTAAATTACATTTGCAGAACAGTTTTTGTTCTGGTTTTAATCAGGACAAAGTAGTTGTTAGTTGTCAATTTTTTCCATGTGTTGCTAAAATTCTCTTCTAAGCATTTTGTATAAGACAAGAAAAGCTCATATTTTTATTAATTTGTAATCTAAAATCTCAGATATAAAAAACGTGAATTATTTATTTCAATTGATGACTAATGACATACAATTATCAAAGAGAAAAACCTGTAACCATTGCTGATTACAGCATCATCCATATACAAGTGAAGCAAACCACTATGTTTAGCTCCCTGTAATAAAATTCATGATAAATATCAGAGAACATGGCAATATGAAAATCTCTAGGCAATACCCAGCCCTATCAATGGCATAATATTGTCACAAATGAAAGCCTTACTGCCCCTCAGCTGTCTATTGCTCGATTGTTTTATTTAGATTTTTAAATCTAGAGATTTGAGTAGCCACAATGTCTCTCGTTGATGGTGGTGGAACTGGTGCCAAATGTGCAGATATCCGCCGTGGATCGTCTGCCGCCAACTCCATGGGTCTGTTCATTCCAATGTCATCTTCTATTCTATCCTGCTGGTGATAATATGCCGGATTATGTCTTGAACATAACTGTAATTTTTCTCCACTTTTACAGGGTGGACAGACCATCTCGATGTTTTCGCTGATCGAAACATTTAGTTTTATAAAAAGGATTTTATGGACTAAATAATGTAACTTACTCCATAGCCGAGTGGATAAAGTGTTGGACTTGTGATCAGTACATCCCGAGTTCGAATCCCACAGGGGCTTTTGTTGTTACTTACTGAAATAATTATTTTAGATATTCATTTTTTATCCCCAAACTGCAAATTTTTCCCTTATTTGTCATATGTACAGTTTATTTATCATTTTATCTTTAATCATCAACAAATATCCTGTTAATTTGAGTGACTTTTTCCAGGTGTGTTATTCCACTTTAAATGAACTTCTAACTCAGAAACAAGTGTCACTTCTTGTCATGTTCATAGCATCACTTGTTGTTAACGCTTCTTAAGTGTATTTGCCTATTGTCGATACCATTGGATGATTGCCTTTACTGTTGACATATATAAATAGAGAAACGATGCTTTATTCAAACATACAACTTTTCGCAATGTTTCAATATACGACACCGCGAAGAGTTTTGAAGCTTGAACACAAGAAGTCGGTAAAAGATGCAGAGCCCAGTGCTTCAGACAAGTTGACGTTCAGAAAGACATCCCGAACATTCTCCAGCTATGGTAAAATATTTACTCCCAAACAAATGCGAGAATCTCGATCTATGACAGTTTCCGAACCATCATATCATCTCAGGAAGAAAGTTCAATACTTTAAGAACTCGGCTACAGGATACCAAAAAGGTGGATATTCCAAGTTTTTTTGGAAAGACAGTCTTGCGTTTTGCGAGCGTAACCTTAGCCAGCAATGTCGTGTTTCTAATACGTCTGCTATTTGTGCAACCTCTAAAATATGCGTCGTTGGGTCGCCAAATGTTGGGAAAACAAGTCTAATACAACGACTTATAAATGCAAGCGATATTTCCGAAATAAAGAGATACGAAGGTATATGAAATTATAATTTTACTTGCTTACTTTCTTTCTTGAATAAGTTTTAATTAATATGAACTGAGATTCTAATTTTTGAAATTTAGATTTGGAAGTTTCCAAAAATGTCATCGTGCAGCTAGACGATGAAAAGTTGAACCTTGAATTCCAAGAAACCGATATGCGGATGCAGGTAGGGTAAAATTTTACTGAATCCTTCCTATATTAGTTTGTCACTTATTAAATAAATCCAAAACCTTACAAAACTTTTTTATTACAGAGATATATACCACGAGATTGTGATGCTTACATCCTGGTGTATTCTTTTGCGGACAGACGGTCACTCTCTCATGTAGCTCAGATAATTCGTCAATTGCGGAACAAATACAGGGTAAACAAGCCAGTATTTCTCATTGCCAACAAACTGGATCTTGGGAACCTGCATATTCCAAGAGAGGGTAAGACCTTGTTTTCATTTTCTCTTTGTATCGCACTGTTTATCGGTTTAAAAAAACACTTCTGTTGAAATTGTTTGCACCTTGCATTATAGCAATCTGTAAAACATTTGTAGCTATTTAATCCATTTTTGGGAGTTGATTTTTAATCAACTCTCCTATGCAGTCACTCGGACAAACCGAAAGTGAAACAGTGTTTGGACCTCAGCACAAATCATTGCTCCTGACAAGACTTAGTTCTTGAAAATAATTGATGAATTCGATGTGATGTATGCTAAAGCATTGTTTTTCAAGGAAACTTATTAACAAATGCCTTAAAAATAGTCAGATTTTAAATGGTACGAACAATTTAAATATTTTTTGTAGTCGTATGTATTCCTACGCCAGAGTTCGATATAGTCTCGTTCAACTCGACGCTCGGCTGTCTCCGTAAACCCTTGTCGGAGATTTACGGTGTCAGCCGAGCGCTTGGTTTAACGAGACTAGAGTTCAATATAAAATAATTGCTTGGATCCATACAATTTTCGAGAAATATTTCTACCACTGATACATAGTTTGATTGAATTAATTTTATCTTTAAATATTATTTAACATGATTCATATGGAGGTTTCTCGACATTCTAGTCGAAAAAGTTCAAAAAAATCATATTATAAAAATATGCGTAATTCAAATTAGAAACTACGTTTACATGTACTTGTCATGCAAAATAACATATCATTGATTTTAAAATAAATAAACATCGACAAAATCAACTCCCGTCAGTTCTTCAGTACTTTGATTATGATATAAATGTGAAAATGTATAGGTAAAATCGCAAAAGTACACGTATTAATATCAAGGTTTACCAGCATATGAATGTGTTTTAATTCGAAATTAATATTTTTCATTATTTTGTGCAGATGGGAAGATCTTGGCAAGACTACACAACTGCAAATACATTGAAATCTCGCTCCTATGCCAACCTAATATTGATACGCTTCTTCATGGTATTGCGAAACAAGTTCTCTTTAAGGTGGACACATGTATAGATGCTGAAAAAGCGGAGAAAATATGTAATGAACAACTCATACCAAGATCCATTCCAAAATCTAAAAGGCCAATTTTTGGCTTATTTTCAAAACTCTTAAAAAGAAAAAAATACAAGGGCTCTGAAGAAAAAGTCTTTTAAAAATATGATTAAGATGTAAATTAATTATATTGCAATTTACACATGATAATGTTGTCTAGTTTCTGTGTCATATTATGTATATTTAAGAGTTACTTTGACATGTAAATGTAGCTTTGGTCAGTTTTCTGAATTTTTTTCTTGTTATGTCCTGCAGACAATATTGCATTTGAAAAGTTTCCACAAGTTTGGGTTTTATTTATGTGTAACCGAAAACAATAGTTTTATTATAAAAATAAAAATTGTGACTACAATTCCTTTTGTTTTACATTAGCCTGTCCAAAGTTAATTTTACGTAAACCACTATTCGAATTTGATTTTTACCAGTTTTATTATGCTAAAATACTGCAATCTGTAGAAATTCGAAATGTTTAGAGCACATTTTGGACTATACTTAATCGGATACTCAATGGGATTATCAGAAAAAAATCTCTTAAAGCGATAACCTGTATTTGTAGTTTGAATTCTCACTGCATTTGTATTCATTTAAATAAATAAAAATCTGCTTGGAAAATTCTGTTTTAATTTCATCGCCCTTACTCATAGGTTTGGTATTTTGAAGTAACGTTAGACTGACGTTAAACTTACTTAGCAGCCGTACATAACAAACTTAAATTTCCCCTGGTTTATGATACACACCCTATAACTGCAATAGGAATGTGTTTCCATTGTTTTTGGATTTCAAAGCATGAACGTGTTCTTATCCTGGTTTCATGGCCTGGAAATAAATTTTTATCGATTTAATTAAATTCAGATATGCAATGAATTTATTTTTTTACCAATGCAATTGTATTGACAGGTCAAGTTAAAAGCAAATGTGCTTTTAAAAATATGTTTCTGGTGATATAATCCTCATATGGATATGAATTTTCTTAATGGACCTTGGCCATTCTTATTTCCAATCAAACGGCACTAGACCAGATTCAAATTTTTAATATGCTTAATACATCACCAGAACCTAATACTATACCTCCTTTCATTTTTAATGCCCCCTAAAGTCGAAATTCTTACAGAATTTGTTAAAAATACCTACACAAAATAAAAATTCCTCACCTTTAAACAAATTGAAACAAGTGAAGCGCACACCAAGTCAAGGACTGCTTCGATAATTATAATATCTAGTCTTTAGAAAACTTGCTTCATAACAAATGACAAATACTATCTAGACCAGCTGCAGAACTGTAGTTCCACGGGATGCCGGACTGAGGAGCCCCGTCCATACAAAAAAATAATTAAAAAAAACTCGGTTGCACACGGTTTTGGACTTAAGTTCTGTTAACATAAAACAAACAGAGGAACATGCTTATGTCCGTGCATGGTAATACATTTTTTAAAGAGACAGTTGAAACAGTGTTATTGATTTATTACATTATACTGTTGGCTTGATATTATTTTCTCTGATGACTTGCCTTCATGCATTTTACAATTATTTTTCTGTGACAGATGACAAAAGTAGAGAGCTTGGCTTAAATTTAATTGTTAGTTTTTGTACTTAAATCACTGATTATATTCTATTTCATAAAGTGAAGGTTTAAATTTCCAAATAATCTTCAAAGTTTGTTTTAAATCAGTAATCGAAAACCTTTATCCTTTAAAAGTTACATATCAATTGTTAATTCATTTAAGTTACAAAATAGGTCATATATGTTGCACTTTGCATCTTCATTTTCATTGTAAATATACAATAACTAATAAAACATCAACAATTGTCCATAATTAAGATAATAATTAAAATGCTGTCAATTATTTAAAACTAAGTCGTCAATTGAACTGATAAAATTAATATAATAAAAAATATTAGCTATATAAAATTTATGCATGAATTCAATATTTGTTAATGGACGAGGTTAACCAATTTCATTTAAATTACTATGTAAACTTTTAAAAACAAGATTTTTACAATATTTCCAATTGGTTCCAGTTCCAAAGTCCCTAAGCCATATAATTATTACAGAAATCTTCTCCTCTTCAGCCAAAAAAAACGCCTGGCATAACTAAATGTACCAGGTTCTGCATCTTTCACTTAAAGGAAAGGACATATCGCATGTTTTTCAATTTTCGGAATTTTTTTTAATAAAATCATTCTATACTCATTAAAAATGAAGTTTATTATCGTTTTCATAAAATTATCTGGCTAATTTGTGAGTTTGAAAGCGATGAAATTCAAATGTCGCGATATGCATACTTTCTCTCTCGATCTACCCGCCATGATGTGTGACGTCATATGCGACCTCGAGCGAGAAGGTGCTGTTAGCCATCTTTGTAATTAGATTAGATTTAAACAACAATTAAACTAATTGTCACCTATTAAATTGCCGATAACGGGACATGATGGTGTTTTGTGCCTCCTACTCGTGTTTCTACCCGTCAAAAATGGGGATTTGGAGTGTTGCTTTTTAAAGTTTCCCTTCCGAAAGTATGCGGAAATCTTGCGACAAATAGGGGTCTATCTGTCGACGAGAGGATTTATAAATAAACATTCAATACGTATATTAATTATATGGTATATTTTTGTAATTAAAGTTTCATAAATAAATCGTATTTATTTTTCAAAGAGAAATAATAGTAGTTTATACACAGGTGCCTGTGTACAAAACACAAGTTCATCGGAGAAAAATAACAAGATAGGACGCCATTTTGGATACCGCCTTGCTTCGTAAGCTGTTTTCTTATTGTTAAACTATACGTTCATGTATGCGTTTGTTTTGTATAAATGATTTCTTCATTCATAGCTCACCTCTGAAGAAATCATTATTTAGGTACGGTAGGTGAGATTTCTGAGTTTTATTTTCTTGTGGGATAAGTCAAGGATCGAGTTGTCGATACTTAATGTTTACGAGATAAATAGACAAAGTTTGTTGATAGGCCCAATACATCTATACGTAAATGGATAAAATAAAATACAGAGATTGGACAATAATTAAGGGAAACATTCTTGTCTGCTTTTATTATATATATTTATACATTGTAATATGATGTATTTTTTAAACAACCTTAGAAAGCTGTGACCAGTTACGGCCGAAGAAACAAACTTCTTGTGCACCACAGTTTTACAGTAGGCCTAATGAACATTCTGAGTCGTTAGGAACGCCATAAAACAAGACTTTAACTGATTTATATGAGCTAAAATCCTTACTAAGTTGTGTTTACAATGTTTACACGTCGATCAATTTGATCGTTATTGCCGACTTGATCGTCGCTTCTTCGGCTATATCATCGTTTTTTATCCGTACTGTTGGCTCAAACATGTACGACTGAATAATAGGATTCTTTTAATTTAGTCTGCATGTAAAAAAAAACAACGTACGTGGTGGATAATTTTCAAAGATTCAAAGAAAATAATTCTAATCCTACAATTTGTTCACAACCAGCTGTTTGAAGAAGGTCGCATGTGACGTCACTGTACCACGTGACACGCTATCTAATTAACGAGTTTTTAAACGATCGTGGCTATAGTTTAAATTGATATTATGGCTAATTATCGCTGTTCTACCGTTAACAAACTGTTTAAAGTAATTATTAAATAGCACAAGGAAGCCAAAAAAATGTAAAATGTCCCATACTTTAGAAACATGCGATATGTCCTTTAATAACTGTTGAAATATCTAAAATTATAAAAAAAAAACAAAAACTACCAGCTTTCTGATTATATTTCACTTTTAAAAGCCGAGAAAATCATAAGCAAACCTCAATGTCAATTACCAGCAAATGTAATACTGCAGGTGGCAAGGTTTTGCATTGCAGGCTTTTGCAAGGTTCTGAAATCCGATGAGAGATAACATTGCTTACATTGCAGGCTATGTGCCTTTTCGGTGCAAAAGGAACTTGTGTTCACAATCTGACATTGAGCAATGCCTAGATAAATCAACAGAGAGAGATGGTACAACTACATTGATATCTATAGAGGTACTCTGACGCAGCCATCATCAGATATTGTAGATTTTTTATGATCTTGGAGGTAGTTTTGAGAAAGTTGTGTACTTCAATATCTGTTCCTACACTTCGTCAATTTACTGATTTCGTTTGTCTGAAAAATGATGCTGTAACAAAATTTAATAACTGTACATAATACATCGAGTCAAAAACTGATGTGCATGAAGAGTTGTTTTTTAACAATATTGTCCCTTTTTCACAAATTAGGTGTCAAAGCTCTTTGTAAGTCTATCAAACGGTTTTATTTCTTGAAAGTTGTCTTAGGATTAAAGTATTTAAAAGGTCGTGCACTTTTTATATATGTATTAGTCAGTTACCCACTATAAATTATGAATTTTATGGTTTTAAACCCCAAATTTTGTGATGAAATTCTCAAAACAATTCCAAATGTTATCTCAAGGTTTTTTTTAAACAATCAACACTAAATATTAAAGACTTTATTCATGTGCATTATTAGTCCCCTACCGGTTTCACCGGAAGGGGACTATAGCTTTCCTCTGCGTCCGTCCGTCCGTCTGTCTGTCCCACTTCAGTTTTCCACACTTTTTTTCTTTATGCATTTGAGGAATAATATGAAATTTGCTGAACAGCTTCAAAATGTCAAACTACAGATCAAGTTTACACTTTTGTAGCGTCTGGTTGACAAATTTTTAGAAAAAATTAATTTTTATATGTGTGGGTTCGTTATCGGGTTAAGTGTGTATTGAATAAGGAGGAAAGTATGTAGTCAGTAATAATATCGTGCATTAATTGTACCATTCCTTTTAATGTTTCTAACAAACAAACAAGTTCTGTAAAATAGTGCCAAGCATTGTGTTGTAAATTTCATCGACAGGGTTTTTTGTATTATTACAATCGGGTTCGTTACCAGGTTGGCCACAGAAGACGGTAAGAAATGATATGCTGCATAACAGTGCATTGTTTTCACAAATTTCTACCAGCAAATACTTGGCGAAATTACAGGAGATAAAATAAAGAGTATTATTTTACCCACTTTTAATTTATTTTCTATATCAAATATGTAGTTTGAATTTCCTCTGTTCTTTTATCTCTGATTAAAGCATAACATCTCGTTTGTAATAGTTTTGAAATAGCTGTATGCTTCGAAGCCTTCATAGAATAATACAAACCGGTAGGGGTCATGTATTGCTTAATTCGCAATACTCTCAGAATGCTTGTTGTATTATAAAGGCTTACCTACTGTTCTTATAATTTAACAAATATATCTACAATGTTGATCAATAACAAAATCTCTCGATTACTTCATTGGATTTATTTGATTTCATTGTTGATTTTTTTTTAAAAATCTGGACTATTGGAAACTGTTGGCTGCCTCTTCTCCCCTGTCCTGCCTGCTGTGTTGGTCTTTAGCTAGTGTCCTTTGTAGTCTCAGCTTGTTTTCTTGGAAGCTGAAATATTAATATTTAAATAAACACGAGTTTGTTTGTTGCATTTATGATAATAAATGGTGTTTAATTTTGTGGCTATGACATTGCAATAAAAAATTTCAAAAACCTTAAATTTCTGTTAGTTGAATAACTGATAGATGAAGACAAATCTGAAGTGTATGATATTAAATTTATCATCATTAAAACTCACTATTTGTAAAGCTTCATTCCTCTCGACAATTAATATTTAGGAAAATTCACTAACCTGATCATGAACTGGTGCACAGTGGGGTTGTCATGTCGATCCACCAGTCCCCTGTGTCTCCAGAAATGCTCCTTAAGAGGGTCTTTACAGAACACTTTGCTTAATATGTATGGCACACCATGTCTTAGAAGATATACCTTACCGTCTGTCACAGATTTTCGAGCGGAATACTACTATATTTGGTTAAAATTTTATTTACTTTAAAGAGACATGGTGACTCAAACATATATTTTATGTCGTAAGTATTTTTCATAAAATTCAAAGATTGTGAAGAAAGATGCCCATAGCCAAGTTTTTGTGCATTCATCTGCACCGAAATGCAGACGAAACATGCAATTTGCATGCACCTGGAAAACTAAGATTGCATGATCCGGAACGGTTTTTAGTTTACGTTTAGTGTCACGTGACATTAATTGACAAGCGACAGAAAAGGATGGAATCGGAATACAACGAGGTAAGACTTTCAGGTACAATTGCATATAGCGTACATGTATATATCTGTTTAAATGGTTTAAATGTAAATATGTTTTAACATTATAACGTTTTTGTCTGGATAATCAACTTAAAATAACCATAAATGGTAGATTTCATTGTGTGGGGCCCCATGAAGGGACAGGATATACCGACATTTCGGCGGGGGAATTAGACTGAAATTGCTTAAATGTGTCAATTGATGCAAAACTGTTTCCCTTTTAGAGTACAGACGACGAATCGACCGAGGAGGGGACAATTCAGAGAAGGGGGCGTGGGAGACCACGAAAGGTGTCGGGAAGGGGGAGAGGGCGTCCTCGAACGGTTCGGGCTGAGTCACAACGGCCGTGGGCTACCAGGCCTGTTAACAGAGCCAGCAAAAGAAAACAACCCGCTGACGAAGCACTCGCAGCACTGGAAGAGCGTAGGCGAGACATTGGGGTATATACTAAATAAAATTATTTTTTTATTCCATTTTATATTAAGTCGGAAATGTAATTTCAACAGACTGAACAAAGGCTCACTAGCTAGGAGCATGTACAGTACAGAAACAATGACAATACTGGTATTTATAAGTTTGAATAAAATGAAATTGCATACTGCATGATTCCTTTTGCATATATAAATTTTGAAGAAATGTATTTATTATGCACTAAACCCTTATTATGGGCTTATATGTTATAATGTAAATTCACATACTAAATTTATAAATTTGCATATATATTCTTTCATTTAATATTTTTTTTAGAGAAGAGTTGATGCACTCTCCCCTACTGAGATGAGGGAAACTCTCGTAAGAGTTGTCGAGGAGAATCCAGAGTACTTGCTTGCTATTCTGGGCTCCAGCAACAAGGAACCACAGCAACCTGAAGGTCCTATGCCCTCGCAGTCACAACCGTCTTGGTGTGTCTGCACTTTTTGTAAGGAAATGCAAACTCAAAGGGAACGACTGTGTTGTCAAAAAGATCCGGAGAGTTGCATTTCTAGACTACCTGTAAGTGGATTATTTTGTCACCAAATTAAAAAGTAATGAAACTTTTTACAAGTTGTTACAATCATAAATCATTCACATGTACCAGTATAATGTTTTATGTCATCAACAGGATTTCAGAGTTTTTTTGCTCGATGAGGCTGTCCTGGCTGTAGCCAGACTTTACCGGCAGGATATCCTGGCCATGCCAGAAGACAAGGACAGGAACCGAGCGAACAGACATGCAGCCTACCGTCAGTTTGTTCTTTGGCACTATGGTAGGCTCGGGGCAGGAGACAGACGTGTTATTCCAAGTTGTTGTGTCTGGCGCATGAGAGAAAAATTTCCCGACCCACTTGGTCGTTATGTTGGATTTAAAAATGATCCATTGCAATAAAAATGTTAAAATTCATTTTGCTGTTGTTTTGCATAACCCGATAGTGTTCACCAAAATAAGTGAGAATTCAGATTTTAAATTATTTAAACGAATTTATTAAAAACTTAGATACCATGTCTTGACTAGCATATTAATTTGAATAATTTTCAACATTGTATGAGTGTGACTTAAAAGTCTATCAGTAACTTAAGCAAAGGATGGAATGGATAATTATATGAAACTGTTAATTTTCAGGTAGCATTTAATAATATAATATCAATAGTTTTATTTCCAAATTTATAACAATTTTCCAACATGTACAGATATACATGCATATGGACAAACTGTATGTTCCGGTACAATGATACATGTATGCATATCTTAGACATATTATTAGAAGTTCTGTGATCAATTTTATATATCAAAAATGTAAATTGGTACGTAAGCCAACCTATTTAATCCTCCAACACTCTAATTACATGTACTTAGCTACCGGTATATATTTAGTCCCCATATAAATTGATTGATAGACAACTGTTAACCAAAACGATTACAATATTGGTTTCAGATTAACCCAGGAGATTCTTGTTTACTGGTTATTGGTTGAGGTGATGGTTGAATGGATAATCTTAAGACTGCTGGACCTACATCTGTATTTGTGTTCTCACTTAAAATATAACCAAAAAAAATCAAATAAAAGTGTTCTAAAGTAAAAACGAGAATAACATCATTTACAATAAATTAATCATATCATAATGAGAATTATCTTATACATGTATATAAAATCCCCTGGAAGGCAATCCTACTAGAATTAGATTTGTCCTTCAGTGCAAGGAAAGACAATGAAATGCTTAGTTGCCCTCTGCCTTTGACAAAGTGAGACAACATTACATATTAGCTTTCCTACCATTTTTGCCCAATAATTTGCATGGTTTGATGCCAAGCCTTATTATCCCTAAATAGGAATTTTCATAAAGTTTCAAAATAAGCAATCAATTCGAAAATGAAAAAAAAAACTTTTATCATATATTGCCCATGTTCTTGTGTGTATCACTTTTCAGTGTTTATTTTTTTTCAATTGTCTGTTTAAATTTACCTCAGGGCTGAGGAGACAAAGGTGACGTTTCCTGAATTTTGTGACAGGAGTTGATGCCTTACCTTGCTGATGATAGGGGGCTCCTTTGGCTGAACTTGACTCTGTCTCACTGCCTGTAGAAAACCTATTAAATGAAATACATCATTGCGTTGAAAGCTTTAGAGGTTTGGACTTTTTTGTATATAGAATTCTTTTTTACTGTGTCATTACCAGCAACTTTTGCTATTAAATGTACATAATATGTTTTACGGTGTGACCGTTGGGGCGAGCGCAGAAGGAACCACACATCTGTCATCATTGTTAAATGCAACCCGTGGACTTGCCCTAACCAAAAAACTTTGGCTTTGTCTCGAAAACGTTTACCACCGCAAGGAACCCGAAGTTATCAAACTTTTATTCCAATGGCCCCTTCCTAGTCTTATACACTTAAACAAACTACCACTGAGCATTAATAAAATGTTAAACAGACTTAAATTGTATTAAAATATTTTGATAAACACATCGCCGTTTTTTTTATGTAGATACAATTATGTTTTATCTTTTCTTTACCTTTTAATAATGATCATTAAAATCAGTAAAAAATAAATTTTGTCTGTTATTTCTCATTTTGTTCCTTGCTGTAACCCGTGTTTTAATTATTTTCCTCTGTGACATTAATTTTGTTTTAAATCTTTTTAATTTTTGTACGCTATATAAGCGTTGTAGACATGTGCCCTCACCCCTTTCTTAGTGTGTGATATCCAATATTATTTGACCACATATGCAACAATATAACAAATACTTGTAACGGTAGATATTTTAACAGTTTAATTCTTTTCTTTTATCTATTCATTACAAAATGACGTGGCTGCACGTAGATCTAATAATGATTAGACTTTTCTTTCTTAATAATTTTTGTCACCTACCTAACGTATGCATGTATGATTGGATCAATATGACAATACATTTAGCATGGAACTTGCATGTGTATTTACTAAGCAAAAAAAATCATCAAAACAAAACTAATCAGCCAAAGAGTCACCGTTAACACTGATACTGAGTACTTCCTACATGATCCAGTACATATGCTTGATCCACCTCTAAATGTATCGCGGGAATTTAAAACGCGAGACGTCATAGTTAACATTCTTTTGCGCTCGACAGTTTTCGTAAATTGTCGGACAAATTCGGAGAAGGAAATGACGTCATATAAAGTTCATATATACGTAAGCTTATTTGTTTACTGTAATGTTTTTAGAAGGATTTTTTTTATTGTTAAATGAAAATGATGTACTGCGTATGCGATGTAGAGGTAAGAATTTTCCGTAGAAACACTTCCTGTTCCACGATTTTGCTATGCACCGCAAAGGATCACTGGGATAGTAGAACGTTTTCACGCGGGTCCACAAAATTTTCTTTGAACAATGTGCAGATTTTAACTCGAATTTCCTCCGTTCGTACACGTTGTCTATCGAGCTCGCTACGCGAGCGGCGCTTCGCGCCGCCTCGCTGCGCTCGCTATTATGATTGTTCCAGAAATAAAAAAAGTCAACTTTTTAACGTATATTATGTATCAATTATTAAAATGTTTGGCCGCATTCGTTGTGTTTAACGACTTTGTTTATGTTTTCCACGTTTATTCAATAAATACCCCGTGGGGGCCCCCCAGAGATGAACATTTCACAGCATGCGTTTCACCAAGTTCCTCTTTCTTTAACATACTGGTCTCCAAGGTACACCTTTGTTCTGAACACGGCTGCCCTGTTCCTTTCTCTGGCAATTCTTTTCTTTGCAGAATCCGTCAAAAACCTCGGTCAATCCACTTTTCGTTTCTCGTGGCTAGACTCCATTTTTGTTTATGTCGTTTCTGCGCATGCGTACAATTGTAGAAGGAGAAGCGAACAATATTTACGTGTTTGGTCAACGAGTAATTATATTTTTATCCGTAACAATTGAATTTTTACTTTAAAAAACTTGTTATTTTGTGAAACCTTATATTTTCAAGAACTGAACAAAATTTACAAAAGCCACCAAAAATTCTATTTTATCCAATTCACTAGTTTTTGCGTCACCGTGTCTCTTTAAGACAAAGAATAAGAAGATATTTTACATTGTTTTTACATATTTAATATAGTTTGAATCGATACATAGTCTTTAAGTAGTTGTCCTAATACTCGGACTGGTAAGGTCCTCCAATGGTCATGTAGTCTACTGCCACTTGGCCTAAACAAGAATGTGCTGGTAAGGTCCTCAATGAGACAATGTTCTCCACTGGCCACTTAGCATACACAATACTTCACCAATATTCGCTAATGAGCACCACTATTCATTAATGAGCACCACCATCGATGAAAGTGGGTTTACACACTGGCTGGAAAAAGGGACCTCAGAAAAAGCCGGTACCAGGTTCACACCAGAGTCGGCACACAGCTATTTAAATTGACAACATGCATAGGTACTGGATGGTTTGTCACGAGAGAAGTATAAGTACGTCCTTCTCTCTGGATTGCCGCGTCCAAACTGACACTGCACGGACTGGCGGGTTTAAGGCACAGTGAACTGAGGTTCAATAAGAGTATTTACAAATACGTAAAACTAAAACACTAAAGGGCTCACCACGGGATATGTGGTTAAATTAAAATATACAATGATGAATTTTAATGTGACAGCCTCAACGAAGGCATCCACTTCAAGTTAAAAATTTATTTTCGAATTTTGCTTGTTTATAAAATATTCACACTAGATGATTCATTTTGCCATTTGAATTGACACACCTCAAAATATATAATAGTTTATGTTCTGTTTTGATCAAAAAGTAATCTACTGCTGTCATGACAGTTCCTTCGATTGTCTGATGTCAGAAGATCTCCTGCTCTGTAAACCCTGGCCTTGCTGTCACTGAGGCCTGCCAGTTACTTAAATAATCTAGGAACTCGCCTCTCAAACACAAAGAAAATTAACAAAATTATGGCGTGTGTACTATGTACTTGTATTATTCCGTCTTGGCAAAATTAAGAATAAAATCATCTTATCTGAGAACTCATCAATCTGATAGTGTTGGAGTGTCTCTTTGTCTTTATCACCCCTGCGAATGTGTTCGGAATGTTTTCTTAATCGTTGCTAAGTATGTAATAAATCCAGAGATGCTCGAATGAAAGTTCACAAGACTTCACCTAGGTTTGTTCAGTTCCTGTGAAATTTTGAGAGGAAGTATAAGTGTTCGGATAATATTCTCAAAATACGTAAACATTGGTTGCCTAATAAAATCATAGCCATGTTTGAGGCTTTTGGCATGCAATACCATGCTTTGTAAAAAAAGAATGGGTGTTTGGTTTATATAAAAACTTAGTATATTGAGCTATTTTCAAGGAATATTCTGCATAAAATATTGTAGTCTGTTTTACAATTGATGCTATTACTAGGTCAGGCGCGGATCAAACATTAATCCTAAAAGGGGGACCGTTACTAAGCATGTTAATTGTTGCAATAGCGGAAAAAATTATAATTTCTATTGACTTATTTATTTCTAGAACTCGATTTATCCTTTAATTAATGAAGATAATGTTTAAAATCAATAAACGCCTGGATTTTACATTTGACTCTTGTACCTTTAGATTCTAGGAAATATACTATTATCCCGAGGCACGATTTTTACTGCGAAACTGAAAGGGTCAAATAAAACCACGTGGTCTAAATTTAAATGACAATAACATTCGCAGGGGTGTTTATTAATACCTCAAATCTACGATCAAAAAACCTGTCCATCATTTGAAAGAGTTCAGGGGTTTCTACCATCACTGGGCCATAATAGGCAGATACCACTCTGCCAAAAGACCTTCTTAACACATACACATGTAATATATTTAGATATCTGTAACTATTAAAGGTCAATTATCAGTTTTTGATATGAAGCCAATATTAATAAATTTATGACCCCCTTCGAAGAAGGGAGGGGATATTGCTTTGCTGCTGTCCGTCGGTCAGTCGGTCCACCAACAGTTTCCGTTCATTTTCTTCGCGTAAGATGCACATATTGAAATGAAATTTGGTATACAGATTTATCATAATAATATCTAGAACAAGTTTTATTTTCTTACGGTCAAACATTTTTTGACAGAGTTATGTGCTTTGGACATAGAAAAATTCAAATTATTTGCAGTTTCCGTTCATTTTTAACCGGGTTTTCCAACGGAAAAATCCGGTTATTAAAATGATGAAAATGGTGGGCGGGCGGGCGGCTGCCAAAAGGGTACCCTCATTGTACGGATAACTCCTCCTACAGTTTTCAAGATAGGAAGTTGTTCTTCCGCAGATCAATTGTACTTATATCAGAAGTGTGCATATTGCTAGGATTTTGATTTCTGATAATTAATCGAGAAAATACCAGCTTTTGAACTTAGTCATTTTTTGGCAAAATATTGCATATAGGGTACCCTCATTGTACGGATAACTCCTCCTACAGTTTTCAAGATAGGAAGTTGTTCTTTTGCAGATCAATTGTACATATATCAGAGGTGTGCATATTGATAGGATTTTGATTTCTGATTATTTATGAAAAAAATACCAGCTTTTGAACTTAGTCATTTTTTGGCAAAATGTTGTATATAGGGTACTCCATTTCACTGGATACGGGTTGACATGGATTATGGATACAGTTAACATAAAAGAAAACCCGGTTTGCTGTCACATTGACAGCTTTTCACTTGTCTTCGTGTATGATGCACATATTGAAATGAAATTTGGTATACAGGTTTATCATAATGATATCTAGATCAAGTTCGATTTTGGGTGTGAACAAGCAATTTTCGACAGAGCTATGCGTCGTGAACTTGGAAAAATTCCAATTATTTGCAGTTTAAATTCATTTTTTCGCAGAGGATGCACATATTAAAATAAATTTTGGTATACAGCTTTCTCATAATAATTTATAGGTCAATTTTTTGGTACGATCGTCCAATTTTCGACAGAGTTATGCCCCTTTAAATTGGAATAATACCAATTATTTGCAGTTTCCGTTCATTTTCTTCGCAGATGTTTCCAAGGGAGGGGGTCTTAAGTGTTTTACAAACATCTCTTGTTTCTTTTTTGAGATGCTGCTAGAGCATGTCGGGTAAATGGGCACCAGTGCTGCCAGACGGAGATCCATGGTCGATGAAGGAGTTAAGTGAACATAGTCGTAATATTTATTGGTCCTGAACAACCGTCCTTGCATGTCATCATTATAAACTGTCTCAAAATATGACCATGAAAGATTTGAATTATAAGTATGAATAAGCACAGGAGGGTCATGGTTATATAGCTAATTGTTTATTATTGGACTACACCCATTTATTTAAATTACTCGCCCACAGATATTTATTTGGTGCACCCTGGCCGAGACTTGTGAATATTACTTCTAATGGTTGTGATGAGGTGTGGGACGTCCTAAAAGAAAAAAATATTTCTTTTTATGCCCCCCTTCGAAGAAGGAAGGGCATATCGCTTTGCTGCTGTCTATCGGTCAACAAACAGTTTCCGTTCATTTTCTTCGCAGAGGATAAACATATTGAAATGAAATTTGGTATGCAGCTTAATCATGATAATATCTAGGTCGTGTTCGATATTGGGTACGATCGAGCAATTTTCGACAGAGTTATGGCCCTTGGACGTAGAAAAATTGCAGTTATTTACAAGTTCCGCTCATTTTCTTCGCAGAGGATGATCATATTGCAATGACATTTGGTATACAGGTTAATCATGATAATATCTAGGTCATGTTCGATATTGGGTGCGATCGAGCCATTTTCGAAAAAATTACGGCCCTTTAACGTAGAAAAATCCCAGTTATTTGCAGTTTCCGCTCATTTTCTTTGCAGAGGATGAACATATTGAAATGAAATTTAGTATACAGGTTAATCATGATAATATCTAGGTCATGTTCGATATTGGGTGCGATCGAGCCATTTTCGAAAAAATTACGGCCCTTTAACGTAGAAAAATCCCAGTTATTTGCAGTTTCCGCTCATTTTCTTTGCAGAGGATGAACATATTGAAATGAAATTTGGTATACAGGTTTATCATGATAATATGTAGGTGAAGTTTGATATTGGGTACGATCGAGCAATTTTCGACAGCGTTATGGCTCTTGGACGTAGAAAAATTCCAGTTATTTGCATTTTCCGCTCATTTTCTTCACAGAGGGTGCATATATTGATATGAAAATTAGTATACAGGTTTATCTAAATAATATCAAGGTCAATTTGATTTTGGATATGATAGAGCAGTTTTCGACAGAGTTATGCCCCTTGTACTTAGAAAAATTCCAAATATTTGCTGTTTACGTTCATTTTCTTTGTAGATGTTTCCAAACATCTCTTGTTTATTCTGAGAAAGGGTTGTCCGCAAAGAATGCCACATCTTCGTTCCCTGTTCTGTGCAACCTGTAAAGCCTCTGATTCGGAGACGCTTTGTCCCTGTGAATAAGATCATTTAAGTGTAAATCTACCAGTCTATGTTACACATCAAAAGTTAGGCATAAATCTGTTTTACGTGATACTGTTTATAGGACCTTTAATATTCTTTTAAGGAAAATATGATACATCATTTTGCAAGCTCCTTCATCTTAAGTGAATTTTATGAATTGAAAGAAAAAGGAACAACTCATCAGTTGTTGAAGGTCTTGTTGGGAAAAGCCCAACGCTCATTTTAATGTTGAAATATCGATCACCATGGAAACCAAGACATGGGTGGCGATTATTTTTTGCTTCATCCTAAATATAAGATCAAATAACGTGAAAATAAAAAGATTTAGGAAGGTTATGAACAGAGTAAAATGTATGCAGGCAATCATGATTATTATATTTAAAAACTTTTAGGCATATAAACCTCATCAAAAGTCCAGGTCTCCGGGTTGGTGAACCCTATTTCTTGTTCGCTTCTGACATATACAAGATCCGACTTGACCTTTATTTCATCGTGTAGGAGACACACCTACTTTTTCTCTGATGTCAAGTCCATAGCAACTTTTTAAATCTCGGTTATTCAAATAATTTATTGCAAGATAAATCTAAATAATACTGTGCACTTTCTCTAGGCCATTTTGAAATATTTTTTTACTAAAACAAATTTTTATAAGCCAGTACATCATATCAATCCGAGAACTATATTTACATAAAGAGCTTCAACCTGAAAACAGATTAAGACTGGATGGAATTTGTGTAGTCCCGAAGAGTAGCCTTGTTTGGTAGTCGAAGAACTCTTTTTTTCTCTCAGTGACTTATATGTGCTGGGACTTTGGCAACGGAGATAAATGGCAAATCGGATGCCATCTCATAGCTAATAACAATTACCGGTACTAGATTATTTACATGTATAGTAATATTTTTAACTCTAATAATATTATAACTATCTATCCTACTAATGACACGAACATTCTTGGTTATCTTTTGTAAACCTTTTGGAAAAGTTGTAAATGCTTTTTGTTCTTCCCAGAAAAGTTCCATCAGAGTGTATCCAGATTTACAACCTATTTCCAACATCATCAGCAAAAGAAGCTGTTTCATCTTTAATAAAGATGAAAGCAGTAAATTTGCGCAAATTAACTTGATTGAGACAGACAAAGCCCTTAAAGTGCATTGCCTTTCCGGTTGGCTTGGTAAACGAACGAAGATAAAATGCATCACATAGTTTTACGTCAGGGCGTTGGCGTGTGTATTTTTCATAATAATTCACACTGCACCTTTTATTGTTAAAAGCGATAAGTTTAAAAATGGAAATATAAGCATTAAATCTAGCATTAAAAACTCAATTTGTATGCACATGCACACACCACTGCAGTTATGAGACTATGTCTTTCAAAATAATGATTCAATGCTTAACTGTATCAGTTTGGTAACTACCATGCAACACATTGCGTATATATGTTTCCTATCTCAACATAGTAACTAACAGTGAGATAAATTTCTATCATTTGATCAAGAGCGCCAAATGTTTTCTTTTTAACTTGTTTGTGTTGGTTTAGTACAGTTCGACAAGAAAAGGTATGCTCCGCTATAACTTATCAAGCGAGGAGAAAGGATTTAATTTGATTTGCTCATTTAATTTAACATATAACTTTATGCCAAATACATGTACCTGCTATTGTAAAATATCAATATTGATCAAACTAAAACTAAAAAACTAAACTAATATACATGTAACATAAAGCCTATTTCTAGATTGCTAGATTCTGCACCCCTAAAACATTTTTTTGAATAAGCAAATCTCTTTACTACTAAAGCCGAATTTACACCTGTTGCATAATTTGGAAATGAAGGACAAGAAAATGAAAGGTAAGTTAAAATCTATGAGATTGAAAATATGAAACCTTATTCCTTTATAACACAATATGGTTACATAAGAAGTATAAAATCTGAATTTTAAGGTGCACAAATTAGTTTTCATATTAATTAATCATGAAGTATATATAACTTTAATTGTAAATGACATGGCAATCCATTAGGTGTCTAAATACTTGGTTATGTTGATTTTAAATGCAACTAGCACAGGGTTAAAGAGCGTCGTGTTACTGTAAAGGGTTAAAAACGAATAATGGTGCGTCTTTCTTATCCCATTTTAGAACAGATAAATACTAGTATATACATGTTAACACAGCATGAAGTAGAAATGTCAAAATAAATTTGTGAAAAACATACTGTATACACAGAAATATTCGCCTCCGTTTTATTTTCGCCCTCGTTGTCAGCGGGCAAATTTAGGGAAGGAATCTTTTCTGGTTTTCGGCTTGTCAAAAGTAAATTTGATTAATTGTTCATTAAATCAAGATAAAAGGAAATATTTTTCTTTCTTTTTTACTTTCACACAATTTGGCATAGAAATAGTAATCAAAGTTCTGAATCTATCAAGAACTATGTTTTTGGCGGAACACTGGTGTAGGAAAATAACACGTTTTTGCAATTCAGAATTTCTGTAGATTTATGAGTCTATTAAGCATTTCTAAAAATCAATAACACTCATGTTGGGATTATTTAAAACTAATTTAAACTAAGGACAAGATCCTTGAGTTTCATAATATGTTCTTAAAATATGATATGCTTATGAAATTATATTTTTTATGCTATTTTTAGCGCTCATTCTTATACATAGATTTGTGTGAAAAAAAAATCACTTAACCAATTTCTCTCTTATTAAAGGGTCAATGTATTTGCTTTTCTGTCGGTTTATATCTTTATATAAAGTATTCATAATACATGTATGTAAAAACCAGAAATATTTTAATACTGGAAGCATAACAAATAATCAAAATATCTTCAAAATTTCAGAAAATTAAAGATATGGTTACATTTTGTTAACGACATTTTTGAACATAGTTTGTTCAATACTGCTTTTCAAAATTTTTCTCATTTTGAGATATTGAAGATCAAAATGTCGGAATTCTGGCCCCTTGAAATCCCTAATAAAGTAACATAAGAGTAAACAATGGAAATATTTAGGTACATAATGAACATAATTGCTTCTATAATGTATTACAAAATATTTCACAATTAAAAGATATGATTAAAAGAGTTTAGAACCCTATTGGTCCCTAATTTGTAGGGCCAGCCCCTTTTTCTTGATGTGAAAAGAAAGCTATTCTCATTTTAAACACATTTTTTTCAACAAGTGTGTAGAAATTATGTACCGTTCTCGAGATATCTGGAAGAGATCGTTTTAGGGGCAGACCCTAAAACGTTAGGACGAACATAATTGCTTCGATAAAGTATTACAAAATATTTCACAGTAAAGAGATATTATTAGAATACTTTAGAGCCCTTTCGGCCCTTAATTCAAAGGGTCAGCCCCTTTCCCCTGATATCATATGAAAGCTCTTGACTTTTTAAAGTTTTTTTTTGTTCTACAAGTCTTAACAAAATACTTTTGAGAAAAAAAGATATTCAAAGAAAACACCAACAAAATTATGACGCTTTTTGTCTCAATTTTTAAGCTCAGGCGAGCTTCGGTGTTTTTTGTTGCAGAACAATGAAAATACTTCTGTCATATCAACAATGATAGGTCTACAAACCGTTGGAAACGGAAGACCTTCACTATTGGAAAATTAAGTCGTCCTCATGGGGTAGATGTATCGACGCATCGGAAGTTTTATACCACTGAATCGAACAAGCAGGTGTATAACGTGCTAATCGATGCGTTGGCCATAAGAAATGTCAAGACAGTCTGTCTTAATTGAATATTAAAATCTCTTTCCTTGAGGTGTCTCATGAATCCAAACATTAAGTTCTTTAAAGCACTGATTTTTATCACGCAAATTATTCATGACCTTTAAGTCCAGTATTCCAGACAAAGTAAAAATATTATTGGAAGAGTCGTCTAGATACTCTTACAAATAAGGGAGCTTATTAGCGAAGCAGGTACAAAAAAAAAAATGATTGCCTTGTATATTAAATTTAAAGAATGTCTCCATTTTTGAATTTGTGAATTACATGTAGATGACTTAATCCAAAGATATGGACAATTAAACATTGTAAAAATATCAATTGCATTAGATGTATATTTTACAAACTAGTCATTCCAAGAAAATGGGCACCTATTAAATTATTTTTCGCTTAACTCTTAACTCCATTGTACACATTTAAAGAATAATTGATACTTCCGATATATTTGTATATCAGATACTATTCTTTTTAATTTGCGAATATTGATTTTAACAATGTCTTAATTTTCACTGGTTATTAGCTTTTCAGTTTTGTAAATGTCACACCACTGTTTACTGCACAATAAAAGACAAAAGTTTGTTGTTAATACTGTAGTACCTTTTCACCAGTTTTTTATAATTCATATTAAAACTAAATGTAGAGATACTTATAAATAGAAATGATGAAAACCTCTTCTAGACTTTGTGTAATAAATGATGGTTTTATTCTATTTTCTTGTACAATGTCGTCATTGTACTATTTAAGTGTTCGTTTGTACATGTAACAATGCATATGGTTAACTTTCATTTTTACAGAGAATTTATCAGAAGTTCATTACATGTCAACCTTGTCATGAACGATGTTTTAGTTTTCTTATCACTTACAAAGTTGTAAGTGTTACAAATTTAGTTTTAATAAAAAATCTCATTGTTTTTTATCCAAGCAATCATCACATCAAAATACACACGGGGAAAAAGTATGATGAATATATAAAATTATGTTCTTCCATTGAATTTTTTCTCCAAATATGGAGAAAAAAAATAAAATTCGTTTGAAAATGAGTTCGGGATTAAATGTCACATGAAATGTCTTTTTTTTAAAGTTATTATTACTGACAGGATAATTAACACTGTCGAGTGCCGAGTTCTAAATTAATTTGTTTTGCAAATGACACACATTTGTCTTGATACATTACTTCCGAATATAGTTGATTGACATTAACTTTTATGGAAATAATGATGAAAATTCAGTGTTTTCGATGCATAATTCGAAATTTTCAAAGTATATAACACAACACAATCTAGATCCAACATTATACAAATATTGACTGGGTTTGAGATCAACATTGGTTATATTAGCCCCCGTGGGGTGTAATATTGCAATACGTGAAAAGGAGCCTCAAGATAATTTATTCGTCCCAAGTAGGCTAATATGGTATATTTTATTTTAGGTTCACTTGGATATAAGAGTCGATGTAAGAATGGAAGTAACAATACGTCATCGATATAACCTGAATGTTGAGTTGAAGTTGAAAGCCAGTAAAAGATTTATTTTTTTCACGTACACGTTTTTCAAACAAATTCTGCTTCATATGAATACAAAAATACATTTAGGTCTGCTGACAATGGGACGCAATTGGTATCCATGGAAATTCCAAATATTAAAAAAAAATAGAAGTTGTCAATCAGAAACTAGGGCATCCTTTTAATACCCACTTCAGAGTAATTGTGTGCATAATCCGCATGGTTTTCAACAAAACAGTTTTTCAAATGACCGTTGACAAGGTAAGTAAATCTACCTGATCCATTTATTTTCAAAAAGCAGTTGTCAATGATGTCAAAAAGCCCGGACTTTAATTAATCGTGGGGGTTGGTTGTATAAGGTGTAGAAAAGTCGTAAATTTTGATCCTATTGATGGTTTTCGTTGATTGTTAACGATGCGTACTTAATTGTTTTCTCGTTTTTAGTATAAATGATGTGTGAAATGTGTTGACGTGATAATAACGTGTTGGGTAAAGGTTCATTTTACACATGCATACTTACCTCTAATCCATTGTTACGGCATATATTTGCTTTATTGTTAGGACATCATGGTCTCTTGTTTTAGCAATGGCTACAATGTAAGTCCCATGGTTTTTATTATATTCTTTTTTGTTGATTAAAGATGCAAGATAGTCAACAAATTAACAATCAGGTCAACTTCAGATTATAGTGTATGATTTCTTTGACTGTAAATTATTACATATATTTAGAAAAGGAAGATTCCAAATATTTAACCTTTCAGCTTTTTACGTAGAACTCTACCTCTGAATGAGATCAAAACAATCTAATAATTATGGCCAAGACCATCGAGTCCTCTTAAGAGTTACAGAAAAAGCAGTATTTCTGTTCTTTTTAATAGTAGTAGTTTATTGGCGTATACTTTACATGCATTGCTATAGCAGAATTTTAACAGTAGTTTACAATAATTGTGGGTATAGGAGGGAGGCAGGTCATATAAATAATATTAAGTGGATAAAAATATATCAGAAAGCTAAAGACAACTTTTTAATTTTTTTTTCTATCTATTTGGGGGAAAGACTTTTGATTTAGTGAATGGAGACAGTCATGATTTGTTAAAGTATTATAATTTAATATACAGCTATGTGTATCTACTGAGCTGTTTATAGTAATATTTTCCAGTCTGACATTACTGAAGTAATCATATACGATTACTTTATCCT
Organism: Magallana angulata; assembly: GCF_025612915.1. Lineage (NCBI taxonomy): Eukaryota > Metazoa > Mollusca > Bivalvia > Ostreida > Ostreidae > Magallana > Magallana angulata. The sequence continues at coordinate 43,015,401 of NC_069116.1, forward strand.
TAAAAGTTTGTTGGTGTTAAAATAATGGTTAATTTACCAGTCCAATAGTAAAACATAATAAGTACAATACCGGTATGTAATTATGGTTCATAAGTATTTACTTGAAATATTGATTTATTGATCTGAAGTACATGTATATAATTATGTGCACATGTTCCGAATTAATACATTATTGTTTAATTTCACCTATAATTTGAAAGTAGACAGAGAAAAAGGTTCATGACAAAGTATGTCCTAACCAGTTCCAACTACGTGTTCTAATTGGGTTTTTTTCTGTTGGTTGCTGTTTGGTCTTTCTCTAGAAGTCTGTGTTGCTGACTTTATAGTGCATCATTCTTCCATTAAAACGATTCAATTTAAAGCTTTTAACACTTATTAGGATGTGTCATTTTTATTCACTCTTGTCTTATAATTATTAAATTCATGTTGGACTTTCTTTAATTCTTTTTTCAAAAGGGGCCGTTAATAAGTTTTTGGATATTGTCCTTTGTTTAAAGATGGCTGTATTTGTTGTACAATTGATTTGTTTTCGTCAACTTCGAATAGACTCCTCCTGTTCTGTAGCTTACGCAAGACATCCATCACTGTGTAGTAGCCCAGAGCCCCAAACATTGGGATGTGTGAGATCCCCCAAGGAGCTTTTTACTAGACCATTAAACAATCAATCTTTTAAAAGGAAAGAAATCAAACGTACACATGCTGATACTTAATGCTAAGACTAAATTTAATTCTGTTTATTTGTATAAATGAAATATCGTCAAATTCAATCCAAAGAAAATATCAGTTCTAACGTTGAAACGTGACTGACGTTATTTTAATTTCAGAAATATGCATTTCATTCGTCACCATTACGTGAAGAATTTCGTAATGTTTGTACCGAATTACCAAGACAGAAAAAAAATAGTTTGACTTATCTGGAATCATTTTCTGCCATATATAGTAACTTTTATACCCGTTTTATATGCATTTTTAATTCTAGATCGCAATGACATGGCTCGAACTATAAAGAATTTTAAAAATTACATTCATCATATCATCAGCACAAACAATACACGCGAAAGTGGCCACGTGTTGTAATCTAAGCAAAGTTATATCCATCTTGAAGTGCGTTTGATTTAATTTGTGACTTTTAAATCTCTGCCTTGGTCGGACGTCATGAATCGCAATATGAAAAGGTAAACATTGATAGCAGCGAGGGACCGGTGAACTCAGTTAAAAACAACGCGAGTTAGTGTACACACCAAGGGATGTCGGCCAGCGTTAAAGTTTGAAGAGACAGGTAAATATTTTAATTTTGTTCATTTATATATTACTCGTTTTCCAACAAGTACAGACACTGGAATCTACAAAATTCTAGCTAAGTATTTTTATACTACACACGGTGACACATGCAGTGCAAGTTTATGTATTTTTGCACTATTTTTTTTATTCACATGTGACTTTCAAGTTTACCTGTGTAGGCGTCTTATTTGGTAATCAATCACTCCAGCTTATCAACATGTTCCGTCGCTGTGTGATTTGATGCTTTGTTCAAATAGCACCATCATTACTTCAAAGCAAGAAAATTGAAGATATTTAAAGGAAAGGAATTTCGTAATTGCGCGGTGAATTAAAGAATGAATTAAATAAATTTAAAGATGTTTGTATTTCACTTTAATTTAATTTACGTCTAGTGAAGGCTGACAGGTCCTGGGTAGCAAACATTTAATTTCAACATTTTTTTTATTTTTGTATAATTTAATTATGGTTGTAACGCGGCATTTGATTGGATAGAAAAATTTAGTAAAATTTGTATAACCTGGTTTGCACGTCACAAGAAACGTCACAATGCACCAACGTACTAATTCACTTGACGTTACGTTTGAATTTTGAACAGATTTATATCATTTTTAAAAGTAAAACAGCCTCAATTTGTACAGCAAATTCCAGAAAATTAAATTATAAGGAATGAACTCAATATCTACCCAAGTTATACTCGTATAACCTGGGTTGGAGCAATTTACGCTTTTTTATAATCCGCTTCGCGGATTATAAAGCGTAAATTGCCCCAACCCAGGTTATACGAGTATAACTTGGGTAGACATTGAGTTTATTTCTTAAATATTTAATCAGACCTACATCATTGTATTATAAACTTTAAAACTGCATGTGAATAACAACAAACTTCCCCAAAGGCTTTTTTATCCAATGGGTGTAGCTAAATCTAACAATTTTAGTTTCAACAAAGGTCTAATAACCAGTAAGATCTCTTTAGAATGAATTTAATATTGATTATGATTACTTTAGGGCTGGGACGATTCTGTACTTAGCCGATTCGGTACATATCACGATACATGAGATGCGATACGATACATACCACGATACATTTCAACTAAATGAAAACATGAATAAGGGTTGAAAATTTATTCAATCTGTCGATGTATTACCGCATGTCCAAAGTTATTTTGATATATTTAAAATGAGCATTGCACAATTTACAAATTACTTTAGTCTCATATACACTACTTTTTCATAAACAAGTAATCCAAAAGTTGTCCACACTCCTGATTTAGCTTCCTAACAGTTTTGACAACTTTACGAGGTTTTCCGCCATCTTTGTACTTTCATATTAGGCGCGCAGGCTCAACATGGCCGATATATGAAGCTCGGATATTTTTGGAAAATAAAAAAAAGTTCCCTTAGGTATCGTTGTTGTATCGATCCTAATATCGTCAAAATAAAAACCGTGATGCACCGGTGCATCGGTGGATCGTCCCATCCCTAGATTACTTAAGGACCAATACCTTCTAAGTGACTTCAAATTACATGGGTCATGACAAACCCACAAATCATTGGCAGCTTGTATGGACAAGATGAGACTCTGCTGATTCTTCCACATACATGAAAGTAAGACGATGGCTGGATTGATAAATGAGTAATGAAACAGAGATAAAATTAATCAATCTTTTGCCAAAGAAATACGTTTATAAATTAAAAAAGAATCTTTGCGTTAGTTTTTCGGACAAATAAATAGCGATATATTTGGGACAGAAAAGTTACACACGACTACTCCGGTTAAGCTACATTTGCGGGGTCGTAACAGTTGATAGCCCATGGCCAATAAGAAAATGTAAAGTCGTCTAGACCATTGTATAGAAAGTATAATAACCACTTTTGTTTTTAGTATGTTTCACCTGTTTGACAGGTGAGATATTAATCTTTAAAAATTAATATCCCATAGGAAAATGATAATTCCCATAGGAGAAATGATTCTCCTACAGGAAATATTAATAATCCTATAAGAATTTCAAAAAATCCTAGAGGAATAATTATTATATTTCCTGTAGGAGAATGGTATTTTCTGTGGGAATTTGATTCAGACAGGCAGTTTTCTTATAGGAAATTTTATCTCCTATCGGATTTTATCAAATCCTGTCGGAATTGAAATTCCTTTAGGAAGTTCTTGTATTCCGATAGGAAATTTCAACTTTCCTGTAGGAATATTGTTTTTCCTATTGGAGAAATTATTTTCATGTAGGAATTTATTTTTGAAAGATAAATATCTCACCTGAAAGGTGAGTTACGATGATAACTAAGGTGGTTGTTAACTCTTTAAGCAATGATCTATCATGTGGCATATTTGAATTTTTTTCGATATATGCAGCTTAAACGGGTGCAAAAATGCTACCTTGGCACTGGCATTATTATCCAGCACAGTGTTTCAGGTAGTCTCCTCTTTTACAATCGCTCTTCCCTGGCCCCGTCTTTAAAAAATTTTTATCTCTTTCGGAATTTATAATAGATACCTATAACCCTTATGTTAGTGGTTGAAGTCTTAAACCTCAAACATATCGCGTTTAATTAAAACAACGAATTGTTTAAAAATTGTCCTATTACTTATCTTTATAATAAAATGAAGAAGAGGGATTAATTTATTTTTACATCTGTAAAAACTACCATTGGCAACATTCAAAACTTTTTTGGTCTTCTAGTCCCTAAAATATTAAAATACATATTTTTATTTACAGCTTTGATAAATTTATCTTGACTAAATGCTATGTAGCAACTTCAGCTTTGAAAATATGACATATATTTAAAGAAGTATGGTCACGATGTTGGTCGACATTTATTTTTTCGATTTTAATCTAAATAATGCTTCAGAGTCCAAAATGTCTGACGTTTTCCCGATTTTTTAACAATTTTTATATTTAACAATTATTATTGTCTTGCTCTCAGTTTTACACTCGATAAATTTCCAACTGAATTGCACACAAAAACTTCATACTCGTCTTCTGTAAAATTATCCAAGACAGTTTTTTGTAATTTTCAACTCACATATTCTAAACGTAATTTCTAAGCATTTCCATAGACAAAATGGGAAATTCAGGCAAGGGCATTGCATCATTACTATTGTTAATATCAACTTTGTTTTGAACAGTCCTTCTTCCACTATTTTCTGAACATCATTCTTTAGAAGAAGAATTAATGTCTGCCAAAGTGTTGACGGGAGCTGTTAAATTGGGAGCGAACGATACGTACTAGTGTTGAATAATCGGAAAAATTTTAAAATCGATAATCGGTTAAAATCGGAGAAGCATAATCGATCAATGATCGAAATAATCAGTAAATAAATTATTCACAGAATTCAATTTCTGTTTAGCATTTTTTATGCATAGAACAAACTAAGGACAACACATATTAAGTAATTTGAGTTTAATCTCAACATTTCAAGACAACTCTCTGTTGCATTAATAACAAAAAATAACAATAAAGGACTTCGAAAAGAGAAACATTTTTTTCCATTAGAAATAAACTTGCATACTCGGCAAATCGCCGTAGTCATGTCCAAATTAGCTTTTATCGGTGGACCATCCGTCTTTTTGAGAAAGCCAAAGAACTTCCACACATCAGAGTTTGCCTTCCCCGGGTAGGGAAATATTTCCATCTCGTTGTTATTTATCTCTTCGTCGACCTCGGACGCCATTTTCTCTTGTTTCGTTTTCAATTGTATCATGACTACCATCGTATTATTAATGCCTACGTGTTTGTTTCGTTTTACTCTAACACATGTTTATTGTAGCGACAATCGATCATAAAATTCGTAATCGATAATCGGAATCGGCAGCCCATAAACGATCGACAATCGATCGTCGGCGACAATCGTTTCACCATTAATACGTACAATTCGTCAATTCGTATGCAGTTGGTGGAAACTACTTTATCCAAATAATTCCAATGTTTAGTCCGTGTGTTGACACTTTCAACTACCCATCTCACTTTTGTCACAAGTCTACTTGTATTTATTTAGCTTCTTCTTTGATGTTCTGATTGTTGCCTTTCTGAAGATATCGTGGCATTTTTGCGTCATAACTCTCCCGTGTAAGACATCCAGACACATTCCTAAATTCTCGGCCTACTATGAAAATATGATCACTCAGCTAAAATGTCCTTCCATCAGTATTAGTTTCGTGATTCAGCAGGGGTATCAAATAGTACCTCTTTTTTTAAACTACCAAAAATCAATGCTGCACAGTAGGCGCTAGCACGATAAAGATCCTTCCCTGGTGATCAATACTTGGTCTCGAACGCCATGCAAGGGTGAAAATGTCTTAGTATTTATGAACATAGAATAACTATTTTAAGAAACCTAGCCCTAAGAAAAATTTTAAAATTGAAATGTGTATATTTTACTCTATAAGATATGTGAACATTTCTCATTATAAAATCTGCGTAAGAAATTTAGTTTCGTACCTGAGATTTTTTCCGAGTGAAAAATTATGTTTCAATGACGATATTTTGGATATTTTTCCTTTCATCGATTTCAATTGAACTTTTTTCCCATGATTGTTTTTATTAGGGCCCCGCTCTGTGGGTGCCCTATGTTGGTCAGACCGTCTGTGAGTCCGATATCGCTATACCGGAGCATATCTGCTCTCTCTCTCCTTGGTCCAATCCGGTTCATACTTCACTCACAGAGTTCCTTTTTGGTAAAGGGTTTTCAGTAACTCTGAAACCATGTTTCAAGGTCTAAGGTTAAGGTCATATCAGAGTTATATATCAAATCCTTGGCTCGGGCATATCTTCTCTTCCTTTTGTCCAATCTGGGCATTCTGGCTCATACTTCACTTCTAGAGTGTCTAAGATTAGAGGGTGTTCAGGGATCTTGAATGAAGTCGGTAGGTCAAGGGTCAACGTCATATCGTACCACTTTAAGGTTTTTCAGAGCATATATAGTTTCCATTTAGCTCTATTTGGCTCATACTTCACATAAACAGAGCATTTGAATAAAGGATGTGTTGTGATCTTCAACCCATTTTCAAGGTCAGATGTGAAGGTCATAGAAGAGTTATATTATAGATCTTTGTTCGGAGCATATCTTCTCTCCCTTTGCTCCAACCTCGCTTATACTTCCCCCACTTGGCTCCGTTGATTAAAGAGTATGCAGTATTCTGACCGATGTTTGTAGGTCAAGTGTCAAGGTCATATCGGATCACAATTTTTTTTTAAAGCATGTGTATATACTCTTCGCTTAGCCCTATTTTGGCTAATATTTTACTTAAAAGAGAGCTTTTTTGTCAATGGTTAATGTGAACGGCATTGTGAATCTCTTTATAACCGATTTTAGACAATATAACTACAAGATTATTTCACATTAATTTTGCTTAATCTTGCTCAGATTGAACAAAAACGCCTGTATGCAAGGGGTAATGATATTGAACTAGAAGTTCTATGCCAGCTCAAAAAGATAATGGTGAAGGTCAAAGCAAAATTTTCTGAAATTCTTTTCATCCCATTGTCCATTATTTAAGCGGGGCCCATTGAGATGGTCACCATCTCAATGTTATCTAGTTTAAAATCATCTAAATGTGCTGCCTTGGAATAGACAAAAGCATTCGTTGATGACGTTATGACGTAAGAAATTTTCCAAGTGAAAAAACTAAAATGTTTCGACGAAAACAATGTATAGAAAGCATTGAAATATAAGAATACAAGAAAAAAGAGATTAATAGAAAAGATGTGAATTTTATGAAATATTGGCTAAAAGCTATGCTATTATGCGTTTTTCCTTTGTCAGGCTTTTCTCTGTCATTGTTTATAACATTTAAGTCCGACTATACTCTGTCCCAATTTTTTCCTTCCACAACTTTTCGCATACAATTTCTCTGATAATAATTGATACATTTGTTCCTAACAACATTCATCCAGTAAAACGGAAAACAGTCCAGAGTTTCTATCTTTCCACCTCTATTGCCTCAATACATATCCAGAAATAAAAAGTCTACGGGAATTTTGTATTGCAAACGACAATATATAGAAGTGTATTTAAGAAGGTTAATTTTAGTTTTTTTCGCGTTAAATTTCAATTGCAAAGCTCTTTATTTTTTTAACCATAATGTGTTAGTAATTTGCACATTAAAGCTTCAGCCTACATTTTATGCCATCATTACCATCGTAATGGAGAGGTATATATTTTATGACAAGATAAGTTCATTGTCTGTTGCAAAATCATTCTAGTTCAAAGTCCGGGATTTTAAGTCCACGTGAATTTTTGAGTCTATAATGTCCTCTTAAATTGTATAACTAACTGTCCAGCGTGCAGGGGGTGTAGAGACTTTTTAATAGAGGGGTTTTCTTTTGGGGGGACTAATATTTAATGATAATGTATTTAAGGTTACTTGAGTCTAATGGGTAACCTATTGCCTTTGGACATTAATTTTTAAGTTTGAGTACTTAAAAATTCCCTGTGCATTAGTGCTTGTAGCAATAAACTGTGTGTAAAATAAAAAATTAAAGAATGATTTTGTTTAAAGGGAAAAGTCGAGAAAAATTATAACGTTCTTTAATCAGAGCTAGTGATAATGAATAAACACATTTGATAGTCAAATAATCTCTACATAATTCAAGCTTGACGTTAAATGAGACGTTCACACTAATTGCATTCGGATGTGAGACATTTACATATTACAGATCACCAAACACATTAAACTGTAGAATTTAAATGAGGGTTGGTTAAAAAGTAGTGTCACACGCCATAATGACAAAATTTCGAACGATAAAATATTTACGAATGTTTTTGTAGATCTGAAAATTTTAATGCAAAACGATATTTACTTCTAAAGACAACATATATAGAGAGTGAGGTAAGGACAGTCGTCGCACGCCTGCACGTTCTTTATGTATTTTGGACGTTTTGTTTTAAATTCAACTTTTTAACCTCTGTGCTTTCAAAGAAATAGTTGAGCTGCTATATCCACACGTTTTTGTTATTGTTTCTATTAAATATCAATATTTTATTTGTACTTCCGGTGGTCACCGGTAACAAATTTCTATGTTCTATTATTGTTATTCTCAATAAAATTTTTAAGATTGTTTTCAAAATATTACTTAGCATTGAAATGATAAAAACTTGGTAAGTGCATTTCTTCTGTTGGGGTATTTCTGATCTAATTGAGAGGTTAATTTTATGGGTGCCGCGATGTCCGTTTATTAAAAATGCGTAAATCTCGCATAGTCCTAGCTTTACCTTTCACGACGCACTGCAAACGTGCTCGTACAGAAAATAGTACAAAAAATTTATCGCTAAACGACCATGGTATAAAACAAGTGTAAACTAGGCATAAAGCTGATTCTCAAAACACCGTGCTTTCCGAGTTTTATTTGCGCCTCATAAATATCCTCACGAAAGAGCTACAAATCGAAATAAATGTAATTTTCCCCAGTAACATTTTTTATTCCCATTTTTATCGATTGGATACAAATTGCAAGTTCATATCAAATCAACAGGCCAGTTTTGACGGATTTGTTACGTGAACCTTAAAGAAATTCTCATCACTCTTTTAAAATACTTAATATCAGTGAACTAGATGTTTGAGTTGATTTGTAAACCACTTAGTCTTCGTCTTTTCAGTAGCATCCTTTTACAATAAAGCTAGTAGCTGTATGTACAAGGGGATTTTATTGAATACCGACCGTCAGCCGACAAGTTTTAAGTATCGAACGATGGCGTCTAAAACCTGTTCTATTTACATTGTTCAGCTCCCTTCTTAGATTGATTTATCACAGGCAGTGCATCCAGTTACAGAGACTAGCTACTGCGTTCATTAACCATCGAATTTTACGTTTAAACGATTTTGTGGTTGTATATGTTCGAAGGCCGTTTTCCTGTGATCACATATACAAGTAAGTGTTTGTTATGTTCACTCAAAAGTACAAACTATGTACACATGTACATGTATGTATATATCAACAGACGATCAAGTGTGGTTTTTTTTAAGTTGGCATCAAATGAACGCTAGGCGCTCGCGTTAGGCCAATTGGTTTAAATGACAAAGAATTTATACAATTCACTATAATTTGGCATCGATTTCTGGTCGTCTTGATAAAAATAGTAAAGAAATTCTGTTTTCATAAGTATAGTACATAAAACATGTATGTTTGGATTTGCATACGGAGTATTACATGTAACGAATGAGTATTACCAAGGGTTTAGAAAACTATTTTTATTTCCCAGTATTTTCTTTATCATTTTTTTAAGGACAATCTATAAATTTAACGTATATATCATGTAAAGAACTATTGATTCGCTGTTATCCTGGGGCGGATTTAAGGGGGTGGGCGCATCTGGTGTCCCGACAATATTGTTTAGACATCCAAGATTATCAACCACCTTAAAGTACATGTAATTATATGCTATAATTCAGACAAGTTAGTTTTAATGTCTGCGACTGAATTCCCCTGGTTGAACCACCCTCGATCATCTCTTTTAATTGTTTCAATGTAACTACAAAGCAAGCTACTTGTACTTGTCTATCCCTCTTCATGTACAAGGCATATTAAAACCTTAGATCTTATGTAAGTCCCTAATATATTTACGCTGTGACCGATTTGGCGAGCGCATCACATGTACCTTCCTCCCAATTATTTATTAAATACTTAAGATATAGAGTATTTATACCCCCGGAACCATTTTTTTGGCCGTCTGCAAGCTTATAAATCTTGAACGTCGATAAAATAAACGCATGTTATCTTAAGAAGTTGCAGTGAAAATGAATGATGTCAGATAAGGCCGTTACTGAGAAAAAATTTACTCTTTGATTTTTAAATTAGATTTCCGAAAAGGATTGGAATATTGCATGTCGGCATTAATATCTTGCATCAAGACAGTAACTGTTATCTTGCCTGTGGATATACATGTACTAGCATTGTTGTCATACTTTTCTCGCATTTCTACATAATTCTTCTTGCAATATTTTCACAGAAAAAAGTGTTTTGTGTATTTAAAAAAAATTGCAAATGTTGTGCTTGTATAAACTTTAATTTGTATTATTTCAAATGTGGATGAAAAGCAATCAAGGAAATTCTCATAAATATACTAAAAATTCAAGACGTAATATCTTAAAATTTCAGCTTATGTAAGGTTAAAACACAAACAGAAAAAGGTCGATTATGCCTGTAAATATGATTTTAAAAATTTTTTGGGGGGTGGGGGTTGTATTTTTTAATTATTTCTAGTGATATTTAACCAGAAATGGATAGAATTTAGAATAATGTTAGAGACAGTCGGAATAAATAGGTTTAAGAAGGTTGCCGTTCGAAATCTTATTACATGTATAACTAGTATACCTTTCTTTATTTCTTGATATTCCATTCTTTCAAAAAGTTCAACTGTCCATCAAAAAGTTCTATTACTGTTATAGTATTAAAGAAAAAATCGTTATAAAAGTGTTGTAGTTTAGGAGTTTTTGGATAATGTGCTTCATCAATTGTATCTGTATGAAAAATTCCACGAAAGAACCTTAATACGTAGCCTTATAACCTTAATAATAAGTAGTATAAGTGGTGCAAATTTATACGGTAGTATGGTTATATTTGGAAGCAACAGGATGTTTTGTTTAACTAATACCTCTCAAAAAAATCAATGAGAATTTAATTGGAAAGGCAGTGCCAAACAGTGTTTGTTGACGAATACGGATATGTAAACAGACGATCCGTCCAGAACTGTTTACATTTTTTATGATTTAATTTCAGACTGACATCATTGGAGAGCACACAATGTCTGGATCGCAGGTAAATTCAAAATAAATTTTATAACCTACAGTTGAATTACAATATCTGGTTAAGTGTGATTAAGTTACGATTGTTACGATCTGAAATGTTGTCCATATATTACGTTTCGATCTGTTACAAATGGTTTCATTTCATAAACATCCTAACTGCCCTCTGTAACATTGAATTTGTTATCAACTGATTCCTGTATCAATTTATTCTTCATAAAACATCTACAATCACGCGGTTATAAAACATGTATGTTGTAACTTTTTATGTAGACTACGCGCTTTCGCAACAAAGTGTAAAATTTTGATGTAAAAAGAGAATTATACATACCTTTTTCCATACACCCTGTATTTGACCGAGACACCAATATCAGCCAGAGGGCCAAGGGCCTGATGGCTTTTATTGGCTTGAGGGCTGATACAGGGTGTACTGTAGAAGACGGTATGTATTATTATATTTATTGCATACTTAGTAATAACATATCGAATATATGTTCTTTGCCTAAGTTCATTGAAGACGTAATAACGTGTGAACTACTTCAGACGTTGTTTTGTGACATATGGATCATTGCCTTAAATTTCTACCTAATTCTGAAGTGTGAAAAGACATAGGAGTTCGGAATTTAGTGTGATATAACCATATCAGCCCCGCAGATCAATATCAGTCTTGCAGAATCCATATAACATGTAGCTCTTTAGGCTGATACGGATATAAGCTGATACGGATATTATAAAGTTAGCTGTATCGCATATGCAAAAACCCTATTTATTATTAAGTATTGCAATAAAGGTTTATATTATCATATGTTCTTTTCATTTTAGAGCGAAGAAGTCAGCATTTTGCAAAGATATTCAGAGGGACAGATTAGAGGTAAAATATAGTATTTTCATATTTGGAAATTTGATTTTTAAGTGAGTAGCATAAGAACTTGATGCAGGTTGACAACAAGTAGCGCGCTTAATTATACCGATAGAAAAATTACTATAGAAAGGTGATGACTTTGATCTTATTTCTTTTTAAACATTCACAGAGAGAGAGAGAGAGAGAGAGGAGAGAGATTGTTGTAAAACTAACTTGGGTTGCTTATCCTCATTATGTATAATTTTGTATACGATATTAAAAGTACGAAGTGTATGTACAATACGATTCTCTATTTATAACGTGGGTGTGTTTAATGATATAATTTAATTTCATAATACCCCTTTCGAAGAAGGGAGGGCATATTGCTTTGCTGCTGTCTGTCGGTCTGTCCACTAATAGTTTCCGTTCATTTTCTTCGCAAAGGATGAACATATTGAAATGAAATTTGGTATGCCGAATTAAATATCATGATAATATTAAGGTCAAGTTCGATAATGGGTACGATCGAGCAACTTTCGACAAAGTTATGGCCCTTGGATGTAGAAAAATTCCAGTTATTTGCAGTTTCCGCTCATTTTCTTCGCAAAGGATGAATATATTGGAATGAAATTTGGTATACAGTTCATCATGGTAATATCTAGGTCAAGTTTGATATTGGGTACGATCGAGCAATTTTCCACAGAGTTATACCCCTTGGACTTAGAAACATTCCAGTTATTTGCAGTTTCCTATCATTTTCTTCGCAGAGGATGAACATATTGAAATGAAATTTGGTATACAGGTTTATCATGATAATATCTAGTTCGATAATGGGTACGATCGAGCAATTTTCGACAGAGTTATGGCTCTTGGACGTAGAAAAATTCCAGTTATTAGCAGTTTCCGCTCATTTTCTTCGGAGAGGGTGCTTATATTGATATGAAATTTAGAAATTTGAAACGTTCCAAATACGTTCATTTTCTTTGTGGATGTTTCAAAGGGAGGGGTGGAGTGTTTCACAAACATCTCTTGTCTTTTTATAAAGTCAATAATATTTGAAGAAAAAAAGTCAATTAGGAATTTCAAAGCTAATGCTGTGTTCATGCGTCGATTGATACTATTTCCCTTTTTCAAAATGAGATCAATACTGTCCAAAAAATGGCCACGACCATCGAGACATCTTAATTGAGACTCTACGTAATGAAAATATATTGAGAATAGTTAAATCATCCGTGTAATATCTTTGGTGGACACAATTATCCTGGCGGCGTGGGTTTCCGATAGTCTATAATTACTAAACGTTGCACCAACGGTTGTCTCTTTTGTCAACAATTTTGAAACTGATGTTTATCACTTTTAAACTCAGACTCAGAAGAAAAAATCGCCGATACTAAACTAAAGAAAAAAAAATTGTCACCATATGCATGTTCTAGGTAGAACCATTTTAACAAGAGCTTGGAATTTGGGTAGTTGTGTCAAAGAGCAATGTGACGTAGGCCTGTCTATTTCACCGCTGGCCACTCGGCAATGGTTCTTTTGAAATCAACAAGATTTGTCTGGCTTTTGAGCTAAAAAAACTACGCAATCGGTGCATATTTCGCTTGAAACCGCGTCATTTTTAACTTGTTTTGACCCAAGAAATAGATACCTACGTCCAACCGAAAGTCCAAGGTCTTGTTGAAATGGTTCAATTTGTAAACTTAATGCCGCATTTGACCGATGAAAATGAGCGTCGTATGTATAGGTTAGTCTAATTAATCATCAAATTCCTCCATAATACTTGGAATGAATAGAACATATTCTTTATTAATATTTTTAATTGGTTTTAAAGCATCTATTTCATAGTTTTATTTATATGTATTGTATAGTATAGTTGCGCTATTTACTCAATAACTACATTTCAGCAGGCTGTTACATATAGTTCGTAATAACAGTTAAGAAGTCTATATGATAAGCACAACTACAGTTTAAAAATACTGTTTAAATACTAGTATCACTTAAAAGCTGCAATTGCAGGCTTTTACATGTACATATAAAACACCTTGCTACTAGTAGATTTTTTTAATTTTACATAACTTTTAAATCAGGACTGGAAGTTGCCCTACTTTATTTAACCCCCCCCCCCCCCAAAAAAAAAAATACGACAACGTCATGACTATTATTGTCACATGGAATGACATTAAAATAACCTTTCACTCGCAACCATTCTGATTCTAAATAATATTTTCTAGCATTTAATTGAAACTTTAATTAGCTATGTTGTAATTAATAAGCTTTGATAAATTTGTTTATATAGGTCATAATTTATTTCGTCAAACAATGCTCAGGTGTACAATATTAGAAAATTGCAGGTCATGAAACAAATAACCGGTTATAATTACATGAAGTGTTAATATCCTTAAGTTAGTGAGAAATATCAATAAATGTCAAAGACTAATGTAGGTCGTTTCATTTATAAACTTCTACTTTATGGGGGTTTTTAACATCAGTTCGGTAACCATATTTAATCTTTAATCAATCAAGACTAAATTTATATAATTATTAAAGTGATTTTTTTTAGGGGGGGGGGGTGTAGAGAAACAGAAACTACATGTAGTATTCTATTTTTCATTAAAACATACTTTATTTGCATATTTATTATATGATTATATGAGGCTTCACATGTTTTAAAGATATATATTTTCCAGTTGTGATTCTTTAAAGGTTAAGGAATCATCATGTAGTAATTGATCTCAAAAATAAGTAAAAATGAATGCAAGAACAAAACTGCTGTACAACTTGGGTATTATTTAGAATTCGCAGTGTTTGCACTTGCATACATGGTCACAATAAAAACAAATGACCTATCGGTAATATTAGGTTAAAGTGCTAGTGCAATTCGCGGCCTAATATATATTAGCACCCAATATCATTGATCGCTTCTTAGACTACTGACATGGTATGGCGAAACCTGGCACGAAAATTTATGAAGGTTAGTTTGATGAGAAGTTTTCATTATTCGGTATACCTTTATAAAACTGATTCCACTGTAAGCATGCTGTATTGTTTCTAAATCTGTTTGAAGATTATCTTTTCAAACTTTTCTTTAAAAAAAAAAACCTTATACTTGAAATTTACGTGTATAATTTATATGCTGTTTTGTTTTAATTAAATTCGAGCTAAAACTGCTTAAAGAGTTCATGTAATATGTACATGTACATGTATGTTTGAATTTCGTCATCTTCCAATTCACTTGCAAAATTCTGCTTTTGAGTCAGTCTTGTTTGTGGTGACATATAGTTTGAGACACATATGAAAACCGTTCACCAACCCTGATATCGTAGAAAACACCTTTTTGTACAGATAACAGCAATAAATCTAGTTTCTGTAATTCTTGGAATAATTGCATCATGGCTGACTTTGGTGAACAAAACGTACAATGCGACAATGATGATCAATATTTATTTCAAAATTAATAAAAAATTAAATGAGTTTCATCGTTATGCTAAAACCGAATAAAAGATTCGTTTGTGAAAATTGATTGCCTGATTCGCGTAATATTATGTCGTAAAAAGTATTCCATTTTTATTTTTTTTTTTCGTAAATTTAATTTGATTCCATTCGAACATCGCTCAATCTTGGACCCTTCTTAAATTGATGATTTGATTTGTTAATACAATATTTCGAACTGCCATTGAGTACTGATGTGAGGGCACCCTAATCGATCTACCAATAATAGCAGAAATTGCTCCCTATTATTCTCGATTTTTTGACATCAAATGATGTGATTATTTGTGATATGCTCATAGCTTGTCATATTAACATGTACTATTGTACATGTATGCCGAAATTAGTTATTACGTATGATGGTATTTTTCAATTGTGTATTGTTTATGTTTATTGAAACTGTTTATTTGCACTTTGTGGCGTTCTTTTAAAAAAAATTACGCTGGTGTTTTTATTTCATGTGTATCCTGTTGATTTTATTAAGATATGCCGTTTTTGAAATACATGCTGACATTTTATAATTTACATTTCCTTGTATTTTCATGCAATTGCTTTTAATTCTGGTATTAAGTTGGCAGTAGGGACATTTATTGTTATACACAAACAATACTCGTAACTATACTGACAAGTTTTGATTTTTTTTTTTAGAATTTTCAAAAATATACTTTTAATAAACTTCCAATTCAGAGCTTCGGGAGGCTTTCCGACTTTTCGATAAAGACGGAGATGGGTCTATCACCACAGACGAGTTGGGAACAGTTATGAGAAACCTCGGACAGTTTCCATCTTCTGATGAACTGAATCTCATGCTAAAAGAAATTGACATTGATGGTCAGTATTTGTGTGTTTGTTTGTGTGTTTGATATTTGTGAGGACGATAAAAGCGAACAATTTTAAGGGGATATCTTTTAGATCCAGTATTATTCCCAAATGAAAAAGAATTGATTTTACATATTTTTAAAGTTTTCTAACATACCGATAAAAGTACATGTATATAAACCTGCATGTCCTTCACACCCGAACACAACCTTCATGAATCTATTTTTTATTATTTAAAATTAATCTTGTTTGGTCTTAGTAAACATGAAACAAGTCACAAGCTATTGTCATCAATGTAGATATATAATGTGCACATTAAATGTGCTTTTACAAAATGATCAGACAGTTTGTTTTATTGGTTAAATCAGAAAAATTGTATGATTTTTCATGAGAAGACCATTGATTGAGAATGTTTAAATTAATTTTGTTTGATCAAACTGAATCTGATTTTGTCGAGTCATTTTCAGATTGCATTTATTTTCTAAGACAAACTACTTAGTACAGTTTTTGGTGTAATATACGCATAGAAACAACTTTTTTAGCTCACCGAGACGAAGTCCGGGGAGCTTACGCAATCCCCCCGGCGTCGGCGTCCGGACTTGTTTAAGGTTTTTGTTGCAGGTCCTGTATCTAAGTTTCTACTTGTCTTGTCCTCACAAATTGTCTAAAGTTTTTGGAGCAGCTGCCCTCTGGGGATTATATCTTAGTTATTACTGGTCCTAACTTCACCAAACTTTCATAAATGGTGCGTCTAATGAATCTGATACACTCCATAGGCAATGCTGCTGAATCAGAGCCATAGGTTTTGGATGCTGAGGTAGCTTCAGATACAGAGCCTGATCTCCATTATCCAGGATGCCAAAAAAACCTACTTTATTCAAACTTTCATGATAGATGTCATGATATTTCTTTCATATATTTTATATTTTGTATAATATGATATTGTATTATATAAAATATATTATTGTATCACATGAGATTGCAACATTATGTAATATTGTATCATATGATACAATTTTGTATTACATATTATATTGTATCATACGATATTTTATAATTATATGATATTGTAATATAAAATGTATTACATGTATTGTATCACATAAAATTGTATCATATGATAATGTCAAATATAATACTGTATCATACAATTTGATATTATATATAATATGATGTTGTATAATATAATATATATTTTTATAACATGATATTGTATCATATGATAAGATTCATTGTTGTCTCATAATATATGCATCATATGATAAAATATATTTAATATTATATATGATACAATATCATATAAAACAATACCATATTATACAATATCATAATTTGTTATATTCAGTAGTATATTCTCACTGTATAACTCTTCGCGTCGGGCAATATTTCGTCCCTCGGGGGCTAATATAATCAATGTTGCCTTCAACCCCAGTCAATATTTGTATAATATATGAAGGTCTCATATCATGCAATATAATATTATATGTTACAATATTGTGATGTAAATATATGATATGATATTGTATCATATGATACTTTATATTATTATATTATAATACATGTATTGTAGAATGTGATAAAATACAGTTACATATAACACGATACAGTACAATATTATATTTTATGATACAATGTCATATTTTGAAACAATGTCATATTTAACAATTTCAAATATGATATACATGTGATAAAGGTGATGCCCCGTCTCGGTGAGCTTTGTAATCTCTGATTACCTATGTCTAGCTAAAGAGGAAACAAGTGATTTTAGAGTGCAGTGTCTGATTTGATCAATAAAAATTTGAAAAGATATTAGCCATCAAAGTATAAGGTTGCCCGACGTCAAAGTAACTTATCCCAAGTCGTTTTCTATTAGATATATTTATCCTGAATGCTTTAATTTCAAATTCAAACTGAAGGGAAAAATGAATGTATAGATTGTTAAAAAGCATCACTTATAAAGTTATATACACGTTGATCATGAAATCAAACTATAACAATTTTTTAAAAGTGAAAATCTGGGATAACTAATTTGTAAATTTGAAACAATAATGTTTTCTTTTAACATTTAAACGTGCTGGGCTGGATTGTAACCACAAACAAAACTTACGACTTACGACAAAATTAATAATTGCTTATTGATTTAAAAAAAACTATCATTATTTGATTTCAATGGATGTACAATTTTAGAAATCAAAATTAGCAGGTAAATTAATTACATGTATTAATATGAATTTTGTTACAGAAATTGCAATCTATATAACTGAAAGTTGTTAGTTGCCAACGAAACGAAAACAGCCCAATGTTTTACATACGAAAATGTTGAGAACTGTTTGAAAAATTTCCAGGTATTTTGTGCCGAATTCCAAAATACATATATTCAGAGTTATGGCTAGTGTTGCTCAGGTGAGTGATGTATCCCCTAGGCCTCATGCCCAATATATTTTTTCGTGAAAGCTTACCTTTTGGAACAAACCCGCTTAGTTAAGAAAATATTAATTTTATTTTTTACCATCGTCGGAAACCAACGGTAGCCTCACTTGTCGAAGGTGAGAGAGGCAAGACAATCGTCAGGCGTCATGGGTTTCCCACGATGATTTTTGTAGAACAAATTAAATGCTAAATGTCGCGTTACTCTACATACTATGTTTGTAGCATTTTAATTTTTATATGCCTTTTAAGCGTGCGTGCCTGAAATTTAAACTCGCAAACAACATGTTTTTTAGTTTATTTTTTATTTATCATCGAATAAGGACCTATATTATCTTTTTAATAAAACGAAAGTAAATTCCAAACTATTTCTGGACCTTTTCTTTTAATATATAGCAAATACACCTTACCACATCATATAATATCATTTTAATATATAATGGTCATATTAAATAAATCTAACATATCATGAATTTAATTATTCTTTGTTTAAGACTGAAAATTAGTCAATTTAACAATTTCATTAGTGAATTACATAATAAGATCATCTGCGAAATATCTCCTTTCCTTGCACAGCATTGCAACTAATGAAATAAATGTAAATCTTAACTTCGTATTATTTTCTACCAATCGCAAATGAGAGGAAGTACACAACCCGAAGAAAGTAAACTAGTTCTTCTCTGTAACCTGTCTTCCAAGGAAGATGATGAAATTTATTGGCAACGGGAATTCGGTATTACTTCATCATATACCTTAAATCCACCTCCAGGCCTCATCGATTAGTTTTATTTCTTCAGAGGGTTATATGTAAGAAAATATAAATGATATTGACAATTTTTCTTCTATAAGGTGATGGCACGTTCAGTTTTGAGGAGTTTGTGCAGGTGATGGCCAACATGGGAGGAATCTCAGAACAGTCAGCTGAGGATGAGGAAGAAGAATTGAGACAAGCATTCAGGGTATTCCAGTAGTTTGGTTTTTGTGTTTACATTTGCAGTCGTGCTCCATTCATAGGAACACAGGCAAATTGCATGCCTACAGCCTACAGCCAATACTATGATTTCAGCAAAGCCCGGCTAAAAATCTTTTAAAAATTGCTTTCTTGTCTCTTTAGAGAAAGAATATAAAAAGATGGGCGTCAGACAAGAGCACACAGTTTGGTTCATACACTTTAGGCTGGGTAAAGCCTTCTGATTAGAACTGACATTTAATAAGGTCTGCCTAATTATGTAACGATTGACGATACACCGTTTCCCTAGTAAACACTTATGTCTGCAACACGTTAATCAGATTAGATAAGATACATCATAATAAATTGAAATGTTAAGTGAGAGTTCTTTCCCAATTTTTCTCTAAAGGATTACAGGTTCGAAAACGGAAGTAAAGTGTCTGTCAAAAAGGGCGTAGCATGGAACAATCATAGTGAGGATATAATACCTTGCTTAATCAAAACAAAATAGCCACATTATAATGATAATGATGTTTCATTATAGTTGAAGGAATATTATAACAGCACATTCTTTTCATTTCGTTTTGACTAAAAGCATAGACTTGTTTTGAGTTAGTTGAGACAATTTTGAATTCAAGATTGTAATAATTAATCAATTTTTTAAAACAACTACAGTGTATATATATTGCACAGTGTATATATATATTGCAAACATTCTTCTTAAATGGATAAGGAGGCAAATTTTATTTTACATTTCTTTTTCTTGTTTACATGTAGGTATTTGACAAGGGTGGGTGCGGTTATATTACAGCGTCTGATTTGAGAGCGGTGTTACAGTGCATGGGAGAAGACCTTACAGAGGAAGAGAGTAAGAAAAGCATTTTAATTTTTTTCAATTTTTTTTCAATTTTTTCAATTTTTTTTTTCAATTTTTCGATTCTTTATGTGCATACAACATGTACTAGACTTTTATATGGCGTCGACTTAATTGTCACTTTATCATTATAGTTGATGAAATGATTGCTGAAGTGGATATTGATGGGGACGGAAGAATAGACTTTGAAGGTAAAGCTAAATGTATATGCAAACCATATACATTTGCCTCACATGTGTAAAAATATAAAAACCAACATTTTTCCACTTATAACAGGCCTTCTAGCTAGTTTTAAAGGAATTCATGTTTAAAATCAATCCGACCAGCAACTGTAAACTAAATTTTTTTCGCATACGAGACATTTCCGCGAGATTCGCGAAAGCCTGGTCATCGCGGATATTTCTCGTGGTGAACTTGACGTATGGTTGTTATTACAACATCTTTTATCGCGAAATCGGTTTAAAGTAAATTGCGAAAGATAAAAAATCGCCGGGAATAAAAGTTGGTTTGCAGAATTACAGTATCAATTACACTGGAATTTTAGCAAAAAATTATTATATGATCACACAAACTGATATTTAATAAATATCTATGGTAATGCAAGCTTTCTTGTTTATTTTGTAGAGTTTATCGCTTGTATGTGCGAGGATAAGACAGACGTAAAGAGACAGGATCCGTTCGATGACTAAATATTTAATGATGTCTTCTGCCTCCTCCTGATTATAGATATTTTAAAAAATAAAAATTAAAAGCCAAGGTTATCACTAAACAGGGCTTTCCTCTCTCCGTGGGCTACATTATAATTTAAAAATTATCTGACGTCTAGCGGGTTTTTATTTTGCTTTTCAAAATATTAAAAAAACATCACGTTAAAGCTTAACATTTGATCAGAAATTGATTAGTTATTCCGCTAGCTTAAAGGTCATATGCTGGCTGACTTTTTTCATACTCACGTGTATTGTTAGGTCATTACATGTGTCAATTACCAAATTGTTTACGGATTTTCTCGTTTTCCCGATTACGACAGAGAGCACCTGTCCTGTGTGACCGGTCTGCAGAGGATACTCACTCCTCCATGGCACCTAGGCCTGATCGTATCTTTTTTTTAGAGGTCCGTATTTGCTCTGCTCCTGTTTTGAGGAATTTATAAGGATCATTTTGTGGTGTATTATAAACATTGGTATAATCAATGCGTAACTGTTCATAGCGTTGTTAGAAGTTGAATTTTCATATAACGTTTTAATTTCATCTCATCTCATTTTGCCCTCGTTTACAGTTAGCAAAATTAAATGAAGACTATCCATTTAGAGCAAGTTTATTCTTTTAACTACTCAGTTCTCAGGCAATATGAGAATGAGGGGATATCGTTTATTACTTTCAAATAAAATACTAGTAGGCGAAAATAACAAGAGGGTTGAACAACAACCTGTAGTGTTCATCTGAATTTTTCAAACTGTGATCCTTGGACAATTTTAGGACCCCAAAAACGCTTGAAAATTTTATGACCCGCACCCCTTCCATACCTATAATGGGTCTAAGGAGAGGTTCAAGAATCAGTAAGATGAGGGTGGGTTAAGATCTTTGAATTATATTGCATTATTGAACTGCAAAGCCCCAATTTGAAATAATATTACATAGCATGGATCAAAGCATCCCAATTCTAATCCTAATTGTTAACACAGCAACCGCTGAGACAACACTAGCTTAGATATTTGTATTTGACTATTTAAAGGTTCTCGTATTAGAGTTACTAAATTTGCTTTGATTAGAATTATGGCCGATATTACTCAAATGGGAATGTGGCCTCCGAGTCTCTTGGTTATAATTTCAAAAATCTATTTGACCGTTAAAACGAAAGGAGGGCAGAAAACAAAGTGAGAACGACATTAGAAAAACCATACATATGCAGGTGGAAACAAAGCTACTTTTCTGACCATGGTGAAATTCTTTAGACATTCAGCTCTCAGGGGTATCTGAGCATGATAAAGGTGCGAGACGATGGTGTCTATAACTAATTAACAATTTTTAATTATCGGCGAGTCAATGTCTATAGTCATGGATTCCTTGTCTATTTAAGATAATTAATTAGTAAAGAAAATGGGTTGAATTGTCTGGCAAATATTGTGGACTGATTGTTTAAATGCATGCTGCTAAAATACAGATGAAACAAAATCATTTGATGTATAATTTATCCATTTAGTTTAACCGATCTTCCTCACGTATTCTGTTATCAGTCTACTTAATTCTTTATTCGATTTATAAAATCTTTCACAAGTTTAAAGATATGTTTTTTTATTTTCTCGATCATGTCGAATGTTTGTCCATTCTGCCCTTGTCTAGGACATTAAATACTTGAACAAGCGTAAGGTTTTCATTTCGGCCTGATGGTAACGTTAACATACTACATGTAGTACCTTGTTTGATAACTCCAAGAACATTTTGATACCTTACATTTTATCCATACATGTATTTCAGTTAATTTGTTGTGTTTTAAAGAAATTTTTTTTGACTAAGAGCTCAAACTATCGTTCATGAGTTTTTTTAATACTCTTAATGTTTTACTAAATTACGAAGCGCAAGAAACCAAATTGGGCAGACAAATTCTGAAAAACAAGTTGCTGTCCTTGGAAAAAATGCAGCAATACGTGGACCCTATGTAGGCCTATGTGTTTCTAACGGAAACGTGAAAGCCTCAAAATAAACAGAGATTCCACCGATTCTAGCCCTTATATGCTCTTATATATTACCTGCAGGGGATACCTCTAATTGAAAAAGTGTCATGATAAATATTGCATGGATAAAGTACCTTTTACAACTAAATCTGTCCGTTGTATCACGCATAGCTCTGACCTTTTACCTCAGAATTTATTTATAAAAATTAATACTTATTACATAAAAATGAATTATATCAATGCACATTAAACGTATAGTATTTGACATGCGGCGAATTTCACTATTTGCGCAAACAATGCGCCTTGCACCACTTTGTTAACTATGCAGTGACAGCTTTCGTGTAAATTAATTTCATATTTTGATGCTTTGACGAATTTCATAATTTTGGTAGTGATCTTCATGAACATCATAATCATGCATTTAGTTTTTTCCCCACGTGTTGGAGTAGAGGAAACGATTTTTGAAAATTTGGCTTTTGATGCATACTGTGGAATCATTAAACTTGGGGGGCCAATTTTCGTGAACTGCTTAAATTTTACAGGTTCGAGCGGACGTAATTCCGTGTATTTTCGTATACACACATAAGGATTATGACTTTATAGCCCTAATTTATTAGTTCGTGAGGGTGTATATTCGTGGATGAGAGGTAGTCACGAATTCCACGAAAATTGAGCCACCACGAAATCTAATAATTCCACAGTATTTGGCCCCACCTATGGCGTCCCAGGGGTGATAGATCCATGAATTTCACAATTTAGATCCCTCTTACCAAAGAGATGTTTCACACCAGATATGGTAACAACTGGTCTCGTTATTTTCAAGAAGTTAAATATGTATAATTGTTAACGCTCGACGATGGACGACCCTGCGTGGTTCCAGGGTCAGGGGTTTAGGCCCAAGGCTGGGACCAATATGGCCATATAGAACAAATATATTAAATCTCTACTCCTATGTGTATTTTCATGTCCATGAAGCCCTCGACCTAAATTGTGAAATGCATGGTCCCTCGGTCGGTTGTGGGGTTCAGGCCCTAGGATGGGGGCAATATAGTCACATAGTGAAAATGTATTGATTTAATATTTTTCTTACTATCAAGCCATGACAGAAAAAGTCATGCTATCATGCTCAAACTGTCCTGATGTTAAGCTCAAGGCCATTGGACAGAAGTTGGGGCTTTTTATCGGGGGGGGGGGGGGGGGGTATAAATTTGATCATATTATAAACATGTATTTTTACTTGATGTAATTATTGTTTGTCATCCATAACAATTTTAACTTCATCTTCGAAACTACATGGGAAATTGTCACTAGGAAATATGCGTTCTATTTTAGGAAATCTACTTTATCCTATGTTTTGTGTACATGTTCTTGTAGAAAATTGCTGTATGCATTTTATGTGTATTTTTAATGAAACTGAATATTATGAAAGGCATCTCTTTTAAAAATCTAATGTTCTAGTTTTGTTTTGTTTTTTTTGGTTTACTGTTTTTTTTTACTGCAAAATGATTTGTAAAAGAGAATAAATAAATTTTCAACTCTGTAAGTTAAAACATGAAAATTGAATTATTTCCCTTCGTAAATTTTCCAAATAAAAAAATAATAATAACAGAGAGAAATGTCATTGTCGCAAGCCACGGTTTTTGTGTCCATGCATTTTTGCGACGATGGAGATAAGTAAGCAAATAACGTACGTTAAACACTGTCAACTTTTTAATTACAATCACTGGTGCCAGTTGTTTATTAAACGACGAAAGTGGACAGAATCTACAAAGTGAGACTATTTGCAATCTTTGTTTTAATTTGTTGAACCTTTGTTTTTAAAATGCTTTTGTTTTGAATTGCCTGATTTATCAACCTTAAGACAACGCGCTTGACATCGTTTGCCAAGACTTGGGCTATTCCAAGTTTTTTCTATGTATAGCGTCCGCGGACGGATTGGTTTTGAGATGTAAAAATTAAGAAAAAACCCACAATTGTTGTTCACAAAATTAGATCGCTTTTTTATATGTCGGGCTCAGGATCGCAGTTTTAAATCCGGATCAGAAATCAAATATAACAACATTCAAAATGGAATTCATATAGAAGGTATTTGGTATTTTTGTATTTTTGTTACAAAATGAAGAAAATACTTCAAAATATATAACAAATTTTATTTTGTTGAACCTTTAAAGTTGTGTTTTTTTCTAAGGTTTGTGGTTTTTTCCTGATAGAAAGACAGGTTTTTGAGTTTTGGGTAGACGCTAAACAAAGAAAAAACTTGCAATGGCCTTGTCTTGCGGAGACCATGGACTTGGTTGCCCGCATTTTTCTCACGTAATTCGGCGTTAATTTTCTTTTTTCTTAGATCACTCTAAAATCCAGTCGTAGAATTTCGTAAAATCTCTTTCATGACCACTAAGAGTGTCTACCTTTGTGTCCAGAATGAAGACTACGAGCGCAAGCTCGTTGGTTTTTAGCTTAATTCTATAATATCTTGAAAAATTTTACATGTGCCGGAGCCATATTATTCACATACTAGATTTGATATGAATTCATTGTTATTCTTTATAATGGCAAGGAAATAATATTTTTCCCTTTATAGCGTTAATAATTGTTCATACTTCAAAGTACTTATTTATAAAAAAAAAATCGAAGTGGAACAGGAATTTGGAATAAAGGCGATTCTTTATGACTCCGATTAACACTTTATGATGATGTGTGTGTATTTGTTTATCAACACTTCAGTGTCCTTTTAAATCCAGGAAATGGAAACATTGTCAACAAAAAAGCCCGATCAGAAATACAGTTCCATACTTAACATTCAGTAAGACTCGGGTGGAACTGACCAGGATATCCTATCTCTACTCGACCTGCAAATGTTTTATGTGAGAAAAAAAAAGTCATTCTGAAAAACTTACCTCGATCGCTTAAGTACAGTACTTTTTAAGATATTTGGAGAAAACCCAAAGACTTTTTTAATAAAGCCAATTTGGCTTGAGATGAACCGTGACGTTACCAGGTCAACGGCTCTGTAAGGGAAACAAGAAAACTGTATGAAAACTGTGGTAGACTACACACATTTAATTGATACATGTACGAACTTAATTTTGAAAGCGAGTGAAAAGAATTCGCAAACATGACAAAGTAATAAAAGTTACCATGTTTAAAAAAACACGCACTGTTAATTACCCATTTGAATTATCAGATTAATTACTTTTACAATTTGTTTTCCCATGATAATAATTTTCCCTTGATTGCGCCAAGGTGTATGAGATGACGAAAATCATAAAGTCGTTGGGTATGTTGTATTGTAAACAACATGCAAGTACCAGTATGAATGTATCATTGATAATGTCAAACATTTACGAGGTGTTCCGAAATTTTCCGAATGGATAAATTAGATGAAAAGATATCAGGTATTTTCAATAAAGATTAAAAGTAGGGGTAATAATCTTTATTTTTCATTCGGGTCAATTTCTCAGAGTAAATATATTGGAAATTTTAAGAGGAAATTGTTAAATAACGATTTCAACTGTTTTCCGCTTAAAGATATGTAATTATTTACTAAGGGGCGGAAATTAAAATCTGACACAGGGTAAAGTGTAAAGGAAAAGTTAGATAATTTTTTATTGGCTCTTTGGTTCCCTGATAAAAAAATTAATTAAATTTTATTATACATCTCCTCTTGAAAATAAAATTTGCTCAGTAGTTATTAGGAATAGAAACAGACTAGCTGGCTCTGCTTCAATTTCACACAGCTTTTTTTTTTTAACTTTATTTGATTAATTCAAACGAACTACAAATTCAAGTTGTTTATAATCAAATCGAGTGATGAAATCCATAGAAATCCAATGAAATCCAATGAGAGTAAAAATTGAGTATTTAAAAAGGTATGTAAGCAATGTTTAAAACCCTGAAATATAATTACTGATGCACATTGCAATAAATTTGACGGTCTTATGCTCTTAAATGCTTCAATGATCATAAAATGGCGTCCAGTCCTTTGAATAGCTAATGTCCTTGGCATGATTTAGGTGAATGGATGCGCACACACGTACACACGTACATGTATTCGTCCAACTCTGAAACGATAAAAAAGTATTTTAATACACATTTTTATTTGGAAGTTTTCTCTCGAATAGTGGAGTTGAGGAAAGGGAAGTTTATCGCCAGTATAGTGCTAGTGCTGTCATTTTTAATCTACGTTGAAGCAACGCCTAAAAGGAAAGGAAAGCATTCGCTCATCAGGTATATCAATTTAACAATGTTTTGATTTGTCAGTTCATATATTTATTTATTTATTATAATAACGCTCCTGGCAATTGCTGTGCACCTGTTATATTCACTTACGCTTCTTCAGAATGGCTGAATGTGTATCTCTATCTCTCTATACACTTGTTACGCGTGGTGCAAATGTACTTAATTTAATCGCCCGAGAAAATGCTTTTGTCGAGCAAATGATATTTTTTTTTATGAGTATTGTTTTGGCGTTGAAAATGTAGAAGTTTTTCAGAAATCTCTGTTTCGAAAGTAAAAAATCTTCGAATATATGCGCAGATCGGGTTATTAAACAGGAAGGTAGATAATAAAAATAAAATAGGTATTTTCACGATATGAATATCATAATCATGTGTCATTACTCAACAGACATCAATACTAGTATTGCAAAATGTAAAATTCCAGAGGATCATGGGCCTTCACACTCGCCCGATGACAACATAAATCAGAAAATTACCGAAAGTAATAATAATTAGAATAATACCTTGTACCATATATGACTGGTTCCGATAAAATGAAGAAAGAATGTATTGTTAGATCAGCAGATCTATGCACTATTTCATATATTGTGCAATGTGTGAAGCACTAAAGAAACACTCAGAAAAAGGGAGAGGGGGGGGGGTAGATATACATATATGTCATTACCTCAAAAAGTAAGGCCAGAACCGTTCCGCTCGTCATCGAAAGCTAGTAAGATTTTTTTTTGTCTTGGCTTTAATATGTATATAATATATTTGTGTAAGTTATCATACTAGATCAAGATAATATTATATAATATAGTGTATGCAAAATACATCTCTGGCAAATTTACCTCAATTCACCATAATTCAATGAAGTGAGTAGTTTTTTAAAACTCAATTTTAAAATGTTGCCAAATAAAAAATTGCAATCATCTTGTCAAATATGGTCTTGGAAGGAAAGTGTGAGGAAAGAATTGGATCAGGCTTTTGCATTTTATATTTTTTGTTTATTTGAATACTACGTTTGTCATTAGTGAAGGTTCAAAGATTAGGATTATTTGCTGGAAATTGCTTCACTTCTCAAGTTAAGCATCATTTTCTGTATGTGTTTTACGTTACATGTAAATGTTGTTATTTTAGAAAGCGGTTTCTGTTTCAAGTATCGGTTTTAGTTGATTTTCCTTATAATCTATTATCCTTTGATATGATGAACCGATATTTATTATAATTCATAAGTATTTGATTACTGTATGCATTATTATAAGGATCTTATATTTTCATGGTCCGAGTCTTTCTAGTTTGCTCACTGGTATTAAATTATTACATTTACATCACGACATGCAAGTATGTTTCCCGCTTACTATTTCCTACGGAAATTGATTGTAATTTATACGTGCATGACAAGACAAAAGAGTCTACGCAATAAAAAAAAATACGACTTAGCTGTCGCTGTGAAAATCAGTGCATTCTTCTAATTTTTCAAACCTGTTATAGACGCATTGTTTAGCTTTTTAAAAATATGTCAACTTTGATTCAAGTAGTCATAATTAGTCTTGTTTCATTGTTTATTGATGTTTTTTTTTTATTTTAATATTTTTGCTGCTTATTTGCGTGAAATATTTCTTAACCGATCAAAGCTAAAGCTACACTTAGAGCTCGAACTCACTGGACTTGCACGGACTGACCTCTGACTTTCTAGTAGACTGTAGTTACCATGGCAACCTTAACATTGGCTGTTCCTTCTGTGTAACGTTTTCATCGACAATAATAGATAAATAATAATTTACGTACTACTTTTTTTTATGGATAATAGAATGTAAGATTCAAGATAGATGCAAATAGCTGTATAAGCAACATGCTTTCTTTGGTGCTTTACTCGGCAATGAAGAAAAAATTACATTACTTTCCTTTAAGCCAGAATAAAACAATGTACAAGCAAAAGCATTTTATTGTTAGAACAGAGCTTTGAAAATTCATCAATCAAAAAGAGGCATCAGGGGTAATGAATGGTCACTGACCAAACATTGCCAATTGTTACCAAATAACTATGTATAGGTACATGTGTACTTACTAAAAAAAATCCCTAATATCTGGAAAATCCCCAAAATAACAAAAAAACCTGCAGGGAAATCCTAAAAATTAACAGTTTTACTGGAAACTCCTATTAATACATTACATTTAGCTGCACTACATGTACCCGCCTTGTCTGCAACATAGAAAAGGGGATACTTTTTATTAATCGTCGATATTTACATGTCTGGCTTTTATAAAGTTAACACATTCTACAGAGCTAGGAATTAAAGACTTGTTTTCTAAAAAAAATTTCTAGCTTATTGTCAGACGTAAATGTTTTCATATCGATTGTTATTTATACTTCAGTCAATGTCAGCCCTGTATTGTTTTGATGAAAATTGTTATTTTAGTATCATATTTTCAAAACTTGCTAGTGTTCTTTCTGATATAATAATTATATTCATTAATTTATTTTGATAATTAAAATATACATACATGTATGTTGTGTATTTTATAAATTATATCAAAATTGACACTTGTCAAGGTGTTTAAAAATAACGGATGTGAAGGTATTGAAAGTAGATATAATTATATTTAAAACACTTAGATTATTTTTGTGAAACTGTCTGTGCGTGAATAGCTGTCAGATAGAATGTACTCAAATGCACCGTAGCTTTTTGGAAACATGGATAATTGAAGTGGTTCTAAATAGACATTGATCGTCAAACACTAAGAATTAATTGTAAATACTCGAGCAAGCCCTTCAAACACTTCATCATCTATTATGTCCAGTGGGATTCTTTTTAGTTACTCTTGTATGATTTATTATATTGTATATATATTATTAATTAACCGTTGCCCTCAGTGATCCTCAGTTGTAGACTAGACCTTGTATTGTCCATACTATCCCGTAGATCTTGCATTTTCACCGCACTCATAATTACATGTACGAATATTTGAAATGTATTTCTACCAAATGTACCTTCTAAACCTTCAATCAAAAAGATATCACAAGGTCATAGCTAAAGTCAAGGTTAGAACACAATGATATTGTTTAGAGTAAGAAAATTATGACAGTTTTATGTTTTGTTTTGCGTTTGATAAATACCAAGTGCCCACCGGTTTCTAAGAAAGAAGGCCAAATACAAAAATTATGAAAAAAATGAAGGTCGTGTGAGAGGTGAATTATGAGATAGCTAAATTATTCTCACCTGTACACATTAACATTTTTCAGTGTCTTTGTCTGTGCTTTTGTAACGCTTAGTCCACAAGTAGATATTTCACCCATGAGAAAATGACGTACATATACCGTACTGTGGGGCGCAAGAAGGGGTTTTTCTAATAATACGAAATGAAAATAATGTAAATATTTCAATAATTTAATATTTTATCGTAGAATTGCTGAAAATTACATACAATATATACATGTATAGTAATCGGGCTTCATTGGATATGATCATGCCCCGACCAAAACTTCTAATATCACCTCAAAATACTCAAAAAATGATTCCTAATTTTCTTATTATTGTGTCTGAACTTTGAATAAAAAAAGTTATTTAAGAGATTCTGTGAAAATGAGCTTGACACTGAGGAAGGAAAAAATTCATAATTTGCAAGTGCTGCCACGGACGTAAATAGGACAGAGGGGCGGATAGACACGAGACGGAAGGAAAGAAGGCGAACATAACAAACACTGTAAGCCCCCGTCATACAAATACCAAAATTTCTCGATACCAAAGAATTACTGCTTTTAAGGACATAAGAGCTTTTGTTTAAATTATATATAATTCACCACGTGATCTCTAACACAGGTAACTTTGTGAATACAAGTTGTCCGTCCTTTGACGTGTACGATAACACGCATTCTGCTAGGCGGTAATATTTGTCCTTGCATATTTCAATTCATTCCAATCGCGTGATTATTTACTTCATTTCTCTGAGATATCTTTAAGAGATTATCGGATTATCGGTTATGTGCGTTACTTATTAATCTACTTGTTAAATTCTTTTCGAACATGTAAATTGTTGACATCAGCTACTGGTTTTTCTATCAACAATTAATGGCTATTTGTGCTGACCGATATTATGTTAGATAATTTTTCTTCTTCAAAAAATGGCAACATGCAGAGAGAGAGAGAGAGAGAGAGAGAGAGAGAGAGAGAGAGAGAGAGAGAGAGAGGGAGAGAGAGAGAGAGAGAGAGAGAGAGAGAGAGTCCAGTACTGTTATAGTACTGTTATTCTAATTTTAGATTACTCATTACAATATTATCCCCCCCCCCATGCATTTGAAGTCTATATTGAATGGTATTACTTTTAAATTAGAAATTTGCAAAGTTGATCCCGGGAATAACTACTTAATTTGTTGAAGGATGCACTTTTGCTAGTTAGATAACTTCAACAATTGAATACAAAAACAACTTCCGACTTTGTCACTTACTATTATGATAATGTAAGAATCGCTGTTAAAGCAAAATTAATTAAATATATTAAAAATAACACTCGGTTCTAGATTTAGACGCTTTTAATAAGCCGAGGTTAGAAAACTACTTGTTTTACATTTAGAGTCACAACTCTCTTAGCGACCACCCGCAATCAGCGGCCACTCTTTACCAGCGTCCAGTTTTATTTCCCCTTAACAAAGAATACATTTTGTTTAGATATTGCGTTACACAATCAGAAGTGTGCGTTGGTTTCAACTATTAAAGGTTTTTTTTCAGTATGACAGCCCGTGCTTCGTCTGGAAGGAAACTGTGCCAAACATCCATTGTGGTATATATTACGCATCACTCTCTCACAAAGAATTAGTGTAGAATTAGTAGAGAAAATGAAGTACGGTATGCATCATATTTGGCAAAATACGGTATTCAAACGTGTAAACTTGTTTTATTCCACACAGCGATATCGGCGTAAACAATTATAAATAAAAAAACAAAATACTGATTTATTCCTAGCTCTCTAATTGGCTGATATCCAACAATCTAGAAAAAAAAACCCGTAATATTCACCTGCACGTGGCTTAGGAGGTCAATATAACATTTGATTTTCTCTACATTGGACTAAAAATAGATCGTCCAATGAAAGATCTCGTTTTTCAATTTGTTCGGCTATGGTTTTAAACTAAAATTTAAAAGCTGCTTGGTCCGATTTTTTTGTAATTACAGTATCAAATTTTTTTTCATACAAATCATTTATCTTAGAAAGTTATGGACTTTCTCCTATTTACACCAGCAGAATCAGTCTCCTCTTAAAGTTAGAAATATTCAAAGTAAATAAAAATAATTTCTCTTTGGGCAAACGAAAAAACAAACCAAAATGCATCACGGGAATGTTTAGAAAAGGAAACCCCTTGGTTTCGTCCCCCGAATAATTGGGGTTATTCAACCCTCATGCTATGCATCGATTGTAAAGAAAGCAGACTTTGGAAATATTAGCGAACAAAACGTACACATGTTTATTTGTAATTTGTCTGATCATTTCGACCTTTATTTAAAGCGATGTCAAATTCGTAATACAACCATACCCGTCTCGTCGTCAGGGGTGAAATTTACCATGAGGCGAAATAACGCGGTACGTTTTAATGTCGCTTGTTTTGTTAGCAAATTTTGTACGTATTTTTCTTCATTGAAATTTGGCATAATTGACGGGTAAAACTACTGCATTGTCTATTATTATACATATACTAAGCATAGCCATCGTTTAAAAGCGTGCATAAAATTTGATATAAAATCGGACCAAGCAGCTTTAAGTTTGCTTGATATTACAGCCAATTTGATATGTATCAATTCGTCGCTGAATCATATAATAAAACTAGAGCCGAGCTCGTTACAAGCAACGAGTAGGTCCTCCGTTATAACTTCAAGCCAAGATAGGATTGTCAATCAGCCTTTATAAAACCACCGCCTCTCCTTACACTTGGTAGGATCTGACAGGTATTGATAGGAGGTCATCTTACATAGGAGATCATCTTCACATAACCAAAAATTCTGCCCAATCAGGGCTTTAAAAATGAACTGGAACGTTTCAGAAGTTGATAGACAAGTTAATTCATGTCTGTTTTCTATGAACCTCCAACTGCAGATTATTGAAGAGTTACCCCTCTCATAAAACAAATAAAGGCATGTATGTGATAAATTGGGGTTATATTTCGATTGTATGCAAATGTAGAGGTAATGTGAAGATGGCCTCTTATCGATACCTATCAGACCCTGACGAATGTAAGGAGAAGGGGGGGGGGGATATCTACCGTTTTTAAACTACAAACATTTTTTATACCACTGCAGATTGGTAGTAAACTATATACATGTACATTAATTTGTAATACAAAAACATAAACAAATCGTGTTGAAAACTCTAAGTCTGTATAAATAGATGATGACTGTTTGCATAAAAGGAGGAATTTGAATCGGGACTGGTAAGGATACAGTCTTTTATCTAAATTTTTTGGGGGCAGTGATAATAGTTTAAGTGAATTTAAGCAAAAAGACCAAAAAAAACCCCTAAAATTTAGAAAAGAGAATCGACGAACTGTACAGCCACTCCCTGCTTTGGGAAAAATGAAAAAGTTTGCAGGGTTTTTTTTTCAGTCATACAGCTGCAACAATATATAGGAATAGAGGCCATATACACGAATCTCCCAGAGCTCCCACTGGATCAAAAATCCTTTTTGCCACTTTAGTGCGGCACGAATATCGACCTATGTTTTACAATTATTTCTATCATATCACATATACGTGTTACTAACTTGTTTTTCACGTACATGTATGTATATTTGCACTCTCCTTATTGATATGTGTCTATTTGTATCACTAAATGATTTCTAAGTAAAGATACTGAAAATCTGCAGATCTTAGTTAGAGAGAGAGCAAAACACTTTTTATATAATGAAATAAATATTTATGGATTCATACACATAAATAAGAAGATGGAGTGAAAGTCACAAAGACATGATTTCTTCTGTTCTTTACTATTTCAGAGTGGCTACAATTTTACGATCTCCCATTTTAAAAAGTCAGATGTAAAATGTTCTGCTGGGTTTTAAGTCTATTATGTGTAACTTTGAGAAGTGCATCTATTTTGGGGAGACAAATATGTTGCTTTTTTGTTAAGTCAGGTGAATTATGTTCTAAGGTGTCTCAAAGAAATAAGGAAACCATCGACATTTGCACTACTCTGATGATTGCTATGGCGACCGACCGTATTGCATAATTAACGTATTTCATTAACTTTTAAACATGAGAACAAATACATGTGTAATTATTATAAATTCAAGATCTTTGACGTAAAACGTTTAACAGCAATGAGTTTGTTTTTACAATGAAGCAAACGATCATACATGATAACTACAAAAGTGATCAAGTGACAGCTATCTATAAAAAAAAAATTAAAATTGTTTAAAAATTCATGTGAATATTTTTTTGAAATGATCACTGAATCCCTCAATTCCGTACAATTCTTTTATCGTGCCAGCACCTACCGCATACATGTAATAATGAACACGGAACTTTGATTCTAATTGATTTGATTTTAAAGGGAGTGAACATGAAAAAAATAATTGTTGCTTGATAAATTTTAAAAGCCTTTTGAAACTTAAAAATGAGGTCTGTTACCTTTTTGTTTATTTCTATCAAGAGATTTTATCAATTTAACACTCTCAGTGAAAGGTTTATGGAGGTAATCCATTATTCCCCAGCATGCATCTGTTCTCTGACGTAGATCAGCCACATTGCTGCTGGTGACTGGGTCAATGTTGGAACTAGGCCAGTGTTTATGTACAGAGTTGATAAAAGTTACGAAGAAAAAATATGCCTTGATGTGAAGAAAAATTTTGTGTACTGTCATGAGAAGACAAGGATTTAGTACATTTCTATAAATGAACCTCAGATAACTATTTATGATTTGTACAAAAAATGAATACCGGTAGATAAATTAATTTGTAAAATCTAAGACCATCACATTCCAGATGTTTGTAAGGAGATGTGGCAGTCAGTGTTTACATAAATAAAATGCTGTTTTTAGATTTCAATTTGAATTAATATAAAAATTGTAATTTTATTTTCTTTGTGGGATTTCTTACCGTTACTTTTTATTTAAATGCCCTGGAAATTTTTCTGATTTGTTTTTTTTTTTATACATAAGATCTTGATGATATGTACGCCGGCTCTGTTTATGCTGTCAGAAGAATAACAGGACTAAGACACTTTTTAAAAGTCAGGATGCTGTGCAATGCACCTTGTGTGCTCATTTATGTAGCACACATAATGTTCAAACTCATAAACAAGAAATTCCCGAGTGCAAGAAAAAATAGGTCACAATAACACTGATCCACGGACATTCCATTCTAGTTACATGTCACATTAACTGCTGGTGGGAATGCATCATTCTGAGATCCAAAATCTTCCTCCATAAACATCGTTTAAAATGACAACTCTTTACATTCCTTTCAAGTTTCCATTCACATTTTGTATGGCATTTTATCTCTGTTACTAAACGTGTGTAAAAATGCAATGTGTCCCACTGACGGCAGCATCAGTGCTGCCCTCTCTTAGATGCTTAGAGATAACCCAGCAGGGAGGTAATGATTTTAACAATATGGCAGCGCTCATGGATTGCAAGAATAAGTTATTCTAAGTGGTATATCTTTTTACTGAGGAAAGCTCTGTCTAAACGGTTTTCAGATATCATTATACACATCAAACACACAAATTTGAGCCCTTGATAATTTTTTCATGTTCACTTCCTTTAACGTTGAACACTTAGATAATGTTTGATTTTTTAAATTCACTTTTACTTTGTACACACTGCTAAATTTTTGTACAACTCTTTTGAAAGAAAACTTTGTGTACGTCGGATGTTAACTCCGGAGTTCCAATGCTAAATCAACTGTACAAGTAAGATAAACTTATCGTTTCGTCTTAAACTAAGGTAGTTGAATTAAATTTAATAGTGGTGTTTGTACAAATTATCAATAAACATGCACGTGTGATAAGGTAGAAGCACAAGAAACTACAGCGGATCACTTGTCCAGTCGCGCGGGATTTCCTCGGCTATGTGCGAGGGATGATCATCATTTAAAGGGGCATGGTCACGATTTTGGTCAAAAATTATTTTGACGATTTTAATGTTTACAATGCTTAAGTAAGACATTTTTAATAAGCAACCAAAATTTGACTGTCATTCGTTGAGTTATAAGCAAGTTGCAGAGGTTACAATTCTTTGCTATGTAAACAAAGCTTTTGTTTACATTTTGATTGTTAAGGTGAAAATTCCCGTTTTAGACCTAAAATGAATGTGTTAAACATTAGGTGCTGTTTATTTATGCTTAAAATGAGTAAGAAGATACAAAATCAGCTTTAAAAGATTTTTTACAGGTATATTGAACCTATGTAAACAAAAACAGGGCACGAGCCTTGTTTACATTTCAAAGAATGGTGAGCTCTGTGTCTTGCTTATAACTCTACGACTGACTCTCAAATTTCATTTTATTATTGAAAATGCACTCCTAAAGCATTGCAAATAATAAAAACAAAAAATAAAATTTAACCAAAATCGTGACCTTGCCCCTTTAAAGGTTTCATCTTTGTGTGGTTTTTGTGTTGATCTTATACATTAAACATAATTTGTACAATTAAGAATATTTAAGACTTACAAACCCACCTTGAACTATGTATGACGATGCTTCTGATTTGGAGTAATATCACCTTTACTATTTTTAAGAACACTTTCTTTATTTACATTCTATCGGTTAATGAAATCAATTGAAGATGAAGAAACTTTTATGGCATAAAATTAAAACAGTAAAAAACTGTTCTTTTGTTTGCGGCTAAAGTAAAAACATTTAATATTTAAGACGCGAATCGCGCATGTGTATTAGATAACCGCTGACCGCTGGGTAGTCCAGCCGCGACCGATTTTATCGGCCGCAGGCGAGGGATTGATTACGCACAGAACCCAGAAGGATTTGAAATGCTTGCAGTATATTGACTAAAACATATTAAATAGACGTTAATTATACCCCCGCTCCGAAGGAGACGGGGTATACTGTTTTACCCTTGTGTGTCTGTCTGTCTGTCCGTCTGTCTGTCTGTCCGTAACAAAAATTTCTGTCGCATTTATCTCAGCAACTATTTATCGCAGATGCTTGAAATTTTTACACAGTGCTTGTTAAGGCATGTCATATCGTGGGATATATTTTTGTACCAATCGAACGTCAACTTCCTGTTTAATGACGACTTTGTTTATTTTTAGCCAAAATTTTCAAACAAATTTTTGTCAAAGATTTCTCAGCAACTGTTTATCGCAGATGCTTGAAATTTTAACACACTATTTGTTTTGGCATGCCATATTGTGGGATATATTTTTGTATCAATCGGACGTCAACTTCCTGTTAAATAATGACTTTGTTTATTTTTTGCCAAAATTTGTCAAAGAATTCTTAGCAACTGTTTATCGCAGATGCTTGAAATTTTTACACAGTAATTGTATAGGCATGCCATATCGTGGGATATATTTTTGTACCAATCAGACGTCAACTTCCTGTTAAATGACGACTTTGTTTATTTTTAGCCAAAATTTTCAAACAAATTTTTGTCAAAGATTTCTCAGCAACTGTTTATCGCAGATGCTTGAAATTTTAACACACTATTTGTTTTGGCATGCCATATTGTGGGATATATTTTTGTATCAATCGGACGTCAACTTCCTGTTAAATAATGACTTTGTTTATTTTTAGCCAAAATTTCAAACAAATTTTTGTCAAAGATATCTCAGAAGTTATTTATCGCAGATGCTTGAAATTTTTACACAGTGTTTGTTAAGGCATGCCATATCGTGGGATATATTTTTGTACCAATCGGATGTCAACTTCCTGTTAGATGAGTACTTTGTTTATTTTAGCCAAAATTTTCAAACAAATTTTCGTCAAAGATTTCTATGCAGCTATTTATCGCAGATGCTTGAAATTTTAACACGATATTTGTTTAGGCATGCCATATTGTGGGGTACATGTATATTTCTGTACCAATCGGATGCCAGCTTTCTGTTAAATATCGACTTTGCCTATTTTGCATATTCACATCAGAGCGGGGGTATCCCTAGTGAGCATCGGCTCACAGATATCTTGGGTTTTTTTACTGAAAAATCCAAAGTTCTATGTCCTTTTATGCTTAAGATTGGGAATGACATTGCTTTCGTTAATCAACAGAACGATTTATTATTTTTAAAACACACTATCGGTTGATTCAATTTAAGAAGGAAAAACATTTACATGTGTATGTATTCAAAATTAAAAACAATTCTATGTGCTTGCGGCTATATAAAACCATATGTGTAGTACATGTATAGATACCGCTGAGCGCAAAGTAGTCCAGCTGCGATCGATATCCTCGGCCGCGGGCAAGATCTAGGTTACGTAATGGTACACACACGCAGCTCAGATCCCAGATAGATTTCAAATGCATGCAGTATAATAACTAAAATGTATTACACAGAACTTTTTTTTTTTAGATCCGTAATACTAGAATGGAAAAAGAATGTTTATATTTTCTGTTTCTCCTTTTTACAGAATTGTTCACTATAAGAACTTAACAAAATATGACTTATAGTCCTCACATAAAAGCATGTATACTTAAAAAAAAAAAGTTTTCTTATGAAGGCATCCCGTATAAACATTTATACTGGTATTCTTTCTGTGATAAATTTATGTCATTTGTACGCACAGACTTTCGTTAACTTGGCCAAATTCCGCGAGTACTAGTCAACACGTATTATTCTTTACCCTCATATTATGCAATACCCGAACACAAAAACAGTTTTATGAGATCAATAAAGTCACAAACAACATTTTTGCAGCGACGCACATATCAAAAAATTTACCGTTTTAGAGTTATAAAGCAAAAACTTTTAATGGATCTAGACTCCTCAATTTAGGGGCTAGTCCCTGTTTTATGGTATCAAATGAAAGCTCTTAATATTCTGCACAACTTTTGTTCTATATGTGTTTAAGAAAAAATTACAACTAAAAAGTTATTAAGTAAAGATATAAGCAAAATTTAACATTTTTTGAAACATAAATTTCAATGTAATTTTTTTTTAAAAAGTATACGTGGGTTAATCAAACATGTAAAACTATGAGGACAACGTTCAAGATGTCTACATTAAAGATTTGTAAATTAAAACTACTTGCTACGGATCAACTCGGAGCCTTTGCAGGTACACGAGACCCACTTAAAATATATTCAAAGGGGAATAACTCAAAACCGGAAGTAGCAATTTCACAATATTTTGTGCTTTAGTGAGCTATTGTCATTTCCAATAGACGCTGAAAATTTGAATAAAAACTAATGACAAACAAGCGAGATATTAAAGTTTAAAGAAACGTCTAGAAGAAAAAGAAGAAAATTGTATAAGGTCTCTCGGTGGAAACGGAAGACCTTAAAAATAATTGCTGTTTTTCGATCAATAGGATGATTTAGCTACCCTCGAAATTTACAATAATCCCCATGGCCCCGGCTCGGTGAATATAGATATTCTTGGGTAGCTAAATCATCGTACTGACCTCAAAAACAGCAACAATTGTATAGTATTTTAGTTTTCTTGAAAAAGTTGGGGGTATCATTATGATAAGTCATAGAATAAACTATGGGTAAATTTAGTTACTACACATATAATGTGTGAATGACTTTTGGGATGCGAACAGGAAAAAGATGCCACTTGTCTTAAGTGGCCACTTTCAAAGTTTCTCCGAGGTGGCCCTTAAAACAGGTTTGACTGTATCTGCATTTGAGTTGACAATCAAAAAATATCTAAATAATAGCTAAAAAAAAAATATTAATTACACCTTATATCCTGTTTGTGAATGATTCTCGGCCGGAATATTACAACTCTTGTAAGATCATTCTTAAGACAATTAAATACATTAATACTAATGTATTTTTTTCTCTCCAAGAATGTCTACACAATAAGTAAATTCAAGTACATGTACAACTTATCGAACTCGTAACAACGTGGTCGTCTATGACAAGTAAATCCTATTTTTTATCACAAACACTGATGTTAATATAGGACACGAATCTATTGAGGTTGGAGGTAAAATCCATTAAATTCAACGATGAAACCTTAAAATAACAACAATAGAGATATTATAATCCGTCCAGCCAACACCTCAAATATCGGCTGAGGGACGACCTTATTTTGTTTAAAATTTTTGAACCATTTTAACAAGACCTTTGACTTTCAGTAGGGCGTAGCTATCTATTCCATGCGTCAAACAAATTTAAAATGACGCGGTTTCAAGCAAAATATGCATCGATTGCGTATTCTTAGCTCAAAAGCCAGACAAATCTGTTTGACACAACTATCCAAAGTCCAAGCTCTTGTTAAAATGGTTCTAACATCCCAGAAAAAAGTCAATACATGTAGTCTTAGTCCCACTAGTCAACTAGTCAAATGAGAGATTTTCTCAAGCATCTTAACTCCCAACATTGTTACTTTGTTCTGTTGGCCAAAGATGAGTTAGATTCTTTTGAAATCAGCATCTATACCTGAAAACCATATGAAGTGGAAAATAAGAGTTCCATAGTCCAAAGATAAAGATTATAGACATTGAGATTCATTAGATGATCATTTTGGATTGATTTTAGTCTGTGAGGTAGATTTTGGTTTCTTTGGGGGTGTATTTAGGATACAAGGGCTCGTAACGTACATTTGAATATTATCATCGTAGTATCAATTTGGTTCAATAGGGCGGATTGGGATGCCAAAACATTCTGTAGGTTTAAATGTTCAATGAGATGTCACTGATATTCAGTAAGGTACTATTTAATGTTCACTTTAATACCGTTGAGGTTCATTAGGGTATCATTTAGGTACGTATATCTTAAGATACAAATACATTTTATTATCAATGGGGAGAGGGAGGAGTGTCATGAATAAAGGTTCATCAGTATACATATGTATCATTAGGGTTCATGTGGGTTCATTTTGGAGAACCCAACAAATAAACTTATATTAAGTTGACAGTGTTTTATACAATGCGAATGTGTCGTACGTGTTGGACGATAAAGTAAGGTAGGCGTATTACAAGTATAATCCTCGTGACGTCTCGGCCCTTTTCCTGGTGGCCAAAAGTGAAAGTTACATGTACAATGTATAGGATCCCTGACGTCGTAAGGAAAAGACCTTCCTTATTTAGTTGTAAAATAATTATCTTAGTTAACTTAAAACTTAATAAAGTTCAACATATAGGAACAAGAGTAGAAATAGGAAATCAATATATATATATATATATATATATATATATATATATATATATATATATATATATATATATATATATATATATATATATATATATATATATATATATATATATATATATATATATATATATATATATAGTTGTTTTGGGTAACGAATGATATTATATGAGGAAGTATTATATAGTATTATATATAAGACAAGGAAATCCATAGGATTATTGATCATATTTTAGTTTGCCTTCTTGCACATTAGGTTCTTTTTAAGTGTAACCCCAATTGTTACAGCACAGATATTTTTTTTATATATATATTTAAATAATCTAATCTACATACAGGATATTGCAAGAACATGTGAGTACATGAATTTTTATCACATTGATTGTTTGTAAAGCACAATATATAAAGTTTCATTGAATTAAACTTTTAATAGTTAATAATTTTATATGTACTAAGCAGATGTTTTCAACAAGACTGTTTTGGGACAAATTCTTATTACAAATTACAAATATACAAATTAATATTATCTGCATGTTAAATACATGTATTTTGTTATGTCACTACTCTATGTATCTACTTTTATGTATGTACATATTAAGCTTAAACTAATACATGTATATCATACATTTCTGATAAGTTTCTCAAATGAGTAACTAAGAATTGATTCATGACTTAAAGGTACGGGTTTTAAGTCAAAGAAAACTTAGTAAAAATGTTCAAACTTGAGAAATTAATATGATCAATAAAATTCTATCGTGAACTTTGGCATTTTAAGGACGACGGACCCAATTCACTTCTACAATAGTGATTTTCATGAAAATTTTATATGAGTTAGAGTGACTAAAGATATATAAAAATCAATAAAAACAAATATGAAAATCGAATAAGATTTTTAGTAGGGACCATTTCAAAAAATGGTTGTGTTATGTTTGAACATAATGGGAAAGAGCGTTCTTGTGTGAGAGATATATAATTTTTAAAAATTCTGCAATACTGTATACACTGGGCGAAAATAGCCTTGTTAACAGTAGATTTTCCATCCAAATTAAAATATGACACTTATTTGATGGTTTTGAATTAATATCATTTAAAAATGACTATGACATCTTAACGATGTTTTTTTTTTACTCGAGTTCGAATTGTCAAATTTGGATTGGTGTAACTATAAAGTTCAGTGGCCTGGTTAGAATCTGTTTTAAACACTTTTCATGAAAGTACAATGTATCTAAGGCCAGCATTTTTATTTTTATTTTTAGTTTTACAAACCAGCCGCTTGGTTTTCTGAGTTTTTAGAAAAAAAATAAAATTACAAAAAGACCTTTTTTTTCCTCCCCGACAGCAAATTTTTTACGGAATTGAATTTTTTTGGTTCGAAATCGAGATTTAATATCGGGATCGATATTGTAAAGCAACTACTTCCTGTCGAATATGGCGCGAGAAAACGTTCACATAGAACCTAGGTTTAGATTTATTTTGGCCTGGTTTAGTCTGAAATTTGTTCGCAGTGACGGAAAATGCCGAGATCAATGACTTAACGAGGCCTAGGCCGAGTGCAGTGCAGTCAGTTTCATTTGCATTGTGACGTTATCCTTTTGCTTGGTTGACGCCATGGCGTTATAGTTTCAACTGAAGATATTCAACGAAATTTGTCGAAAATAGCTCGTTTGAGGCGTGAAATTGATATCATATTGTAGAATGAACATAAATGTCTTAATGACCCTTAATATGTGATGTTATATATTTATTTATTACGTAAATATGTCTGAATGTTTCAATAATACTATAAAATTCACCATTTCCGACAATGTCATACAAAAAATAGCCATTATCTGACAAATCTGGGAAATTGGGTATTCAAACAACAACTTTGATAGGACCTCAGGAACAAACCAGGAGGTAAAAAATTTTATAGTGACCATTTGATGCCTTTTTGCAATAACTTTCATATGTAGAACAGAAAAAGAAATCCATAGGGCAGAAGTTAAAAAAAAAAAT
Organism: Magallana angulata; assembly: GCF_025612915.1. NCBI lineage: Eukaryota > Metazoa > Mollusca > Bivalvia > Ostreida > Ostreidae > Magallana > Magallana angulata. Next base: position 43,058,978 of record NC_069116.1, read on the forward strand.
GCGCAAAATCGATACATTTAAAGCAGAATTCCACAAGGCCCTATGTTAAAAATTAATAAAATAAATAATCAACTTTGAGATGGACTCCTAAACAAACGATGTGGTAAATGTCTGATTTTTTCATCTTAAAAGAATTTTTTTTCGGTAGAAATTTATGTAAAGAATTTCATTAAAAAATCTAGGTCAGAACAAATTAGACCCGGCCCCGTTAAAAAGATCGAACAATGTTGTCAAACATGTGTTGCACGTGGAAAGGAGCCGGTCACTCGAGCATCCAAAATGCAGAAAAAATGAAATTCTAATATCATTTGTTTAATCAACGAAAGAAAACATATTCTATAGCAACATTGTCTAATATATAGCATTCCTTACATGTATTTCAACCAATAAATTTCAACAAATAAATTGGCGAACTATATGTACTTAGCTAAAATGCTTATATGATACAACTGTAAATAAAGATTCTTTTAATGGTAAATGACTCGATCCCTATAAAATGACAAATGGAAATTGCTATATGTAATATCGAAGTTATATGTCTAATATTGTATTGTACTTTTTCAGTGATATGTTACACAGATGACATACTTTTCCCATGCTCCACTTGATGCAGTTACACACCACTATCATGAAGTTGTTATTCATTATATTGATAGAATAAAGATGATGTCATAAAAGGTTTTATTTCCTCCTAGAGAACTTTTACAATTTTGTGGTTCGTAAACCTAACAATGAAAAAAATGTTAGTCAAAAGTGATTTTTTTTTTATTTCCTCCTTCTACGGAACTTCATCATTTTGTTGTTTGTAAACCTAAAAAAAAAATGCTGGCCTAATAGATTTGAAAATATTCTAAAACATGACATTCGGTGATTTAATTATTTGAGAGAATTGGGCTTTTTCGGCACTACAAAATAAATTCCGAATATGAAATGAAAAGTGCTTAAAATCATTTATATAGTAAAAAGCATATCTAAATCAAAGTACTGAAGTGCTGACAGGGGCTGATTTTGTTCATTACTTTTTTTTTAAAAAATCAATAGAATTTAATCAGTTGCATAAATTTAAAAAAAGATAAAATTCAAATTAACTTAACTGAAAAGAAGAAACTCATTATGATTGGTTAAATTGGTTGGTCTTGCCTCAGAGAGTGCTAGTAACTAAGGGAAAACATCATGATTATCATCTAAAAAACATATCCATGAAATGAAGATTGGTCTTCCACTGTTTCGCTGTCTGAGAAAAGGTATTTTCTATATTTTGCAGATCATTACAAGAATGATGGATGAAGTGGATGACGATTACGAGGATATGGAAGCGCCACTGACACCGCCAGCGAAGAGGGGAGATTCAGAGTTGGAGTACTCGGAAATCTATTTTGGTCGGTCAACAACAAACCATTGGTCTGAAAAGCCTGCTGTATCTGACGAAAAAGTTAATGAAGATAGTGTGTTGTACAGTGAAGTGAGAGTAGACAAACGTTATGAAAACGTTGAAAATGATGGAGACGTTAGTTGTTCTAATTTGACTGATTTGAATGGTGGCGGTAGTACTTCAAAAAGCGACACGAGCAGTGATAAAGATTACATAGAGATGAATGATTCCGAATACTTAAAGAAGAAAATGGAGCCTCGTGTTTGTGTCAAGGAAATTCCGAAAGGTAGCGAGCTACAACTCTGTCGATATAGCGGCGGTGACTACTGTACGCTTCAATCATATCTTAAAAATCAATTGGTTTCCACAAAACAAAACGAATCAAGTAGATACAAGTCAAAATCCAGCACTGAGAATTTGTTTTTTACGGACGTTGCTAGCATTGAAGATGGAAAAATTGTTTTAATCACGTCGTGTGGTGAAGTAGTGATACTCGCTCCTGATGGAAAGTTCTTGTTATTGGAAAAGTTCGACGCTGTGTTTGATAAATGTACCGTCATTGGCAAGCACGAAATAGCGGTGTCCTGTGGTTTTCAAATTCGGTTTTTCGTGCTGCTTGAGGAGGAGGTGAAAGAGGAGGATGAGAGGTGTATCGACTTTCAGTACGATTCTACAACAGTACATGGGCTTTCCTATAGCATGCACACTTTTGCGATGTCTTGTAATCTTCAAAGTGTTGATTCTTCTCAGAAACCGACAATAATTCTTTACGACATGAGAAGAAGGTCTAGCAGAACTATACCAACTGTTCGATTTGTGTTTCCAGGCGAAGTTCTATTGAGCTCCGACTGTAAAAAAATATTTGTTGCTGACCAAATCAAAAAGACAGTAACTTGCCTTGATGATGAAGGAAAGGTTATGTGGGAGATAACTGAACAAAGAAACCCAGTGTCACTCACTTTAGCTAACAACATCCTAGCAGTAGCTTATGAAAACTTTACAAACATAAGGTGTTATCAGTATTCAAATGGCAGTTTCCTCGACTGCATTCAAATAGGACCCCTTGTATCGACAAGAACAGTTCTCCTCGCTAATAATTTGACACATATTATCATCTGTCCCTGCGAGCACTCAGCTGATCAGCTATTTGATTTGGTTGTGTTTGTTCCACTTAAAAACATGAAGCGAAATGGTTTTAAAAAGAAATTGTCTAAAGTTTTGTTTCACAAATGATACGTACATGTAGTAGAACCAGATGTTCTGACGATAACTAGTGTATGAAGTTTAACTTACTCTATAATAGTATTTATTAGCATGAAAAAAAGACAGTAACTGTTGTTCTCAAAGCATGCCATTGTTTCTATTAGAAAAAAAATTAACCATTCTAGAGTGCGATATTCAAGACTAACAAATCTTATTCAGATGTAACTAGAAGTCCAGAACCAGCATATGTTTATATGTTTTCATGTCGCATGTATATCGCTGATGATTTTAAAAAATAATATTCCGGGCATGTTGACTGTAAATATAGGTTAACATTTTAAATGTATCAAGGTCATGTCACTGTTTTCAGAAGTCACGAACGGACAATTTAGTCATTTGTCAATTTCCAATTTCACTAGATCAGTATCAATCAAGGTCTAATGTCATTTCTGCAAAAAGTCAAGATTCAACAAGGTTATCTGTAATTGTTATTAGAAGTTATAACTGTATTATTTTACTGTTACTTTTATCAATATATAAATAATTAGAATAAGCATGTCAGTTTCCGAAAGTTCTACAGACTGTAGGTCATTGTTATTCACAATTTTCCATAACATTCACTATGTTATGTCTTAATAGACATAAAAGAATATGATTTAATATTGTCTTGCGTCTTTCCTACTCGATTTATTATACCTACAAGTTCAAATGAAATGAGCTTAAATACACGTACTGTGCAATATGCTGCCAATAAATATTCCATAAAAATTATTATTATACCTCATTATGATTATTCTATATAATTCTGATTGGTTCTAGACAATCACGTGCCAGGGCAATACCTATTTTAAAAATCTTCATATTTCCCTGCCATCGTCATATTTTTCATTATATCCCTCCCCCTCGAGTTTCTATTCCATGCTTATAAAAAAGTTATATGTTTATTGAATAGCATTTGTTAAGATTTCGCGGTAATTCTTTTAGAGATAACTTGCTTCTTATGTCGAGTATACACCGAAATGGTCGATGTTATAAAAGTCCTAGTACATGCATATTTACTGAATAGTAATTACGCATAAACTATTGAAAATTATACAAATACATCATATCAATCTTCTTAAAAAACTCATTGGACACAACTAATAATTAACAAACGCTTTTCTTACTACAAGAAAAAACAAACAGAAAAAACAGTACTTCATAGGAAAAACGAACGGAAACAATTATCATAATGTTTATTCATTTTTTAAAGTTTTATTTTTATGTCAACATGAGAGAGAGAGAGAGAGAGAGAGAGAGAGAGAGAGAGAGAGAGAGAGAGAGAGAGAGCTTGCTTTAATTGCATACATTAATGAATATATGATGATGATAAATGATGATAAATTCATTTATGTTCGTCAAGAAACTAAGTTTTTCATTTATTCCAATCGGATTCAAAACAAGCCATGAAACTTCTGAATTTTTCTTCGCTACCCTCAAGTTTGAAATCCTTCAGATCTCGCAAGCGTACATTTACAATCCTCTCCGCCATCATTGTCTTCACTGCTTGTTCTGTGGTACTCACGCGGAGATCATATTGTTCCGGTCTGATGTCGGCTCTCATGATGGCTACAAAGTTTCGCAGCTGTATAGTGTACAGTTCCTTCTTATCAGTGATTTCGAACACCACTACATCGGAACGACCTCCGCATTCTTCGTATTTGTACATAGTTGTCACCAGTTCGAATAACTCTCGCGCTCCGAGTGCCTGTATAATCTCCGCTCTGTGTTTATCGTCGATTTCTAGATGCAATGCGCCTGAAGTTTCCAGAGCACTGGTAATGTAGTAGTTGCTTGCAATAGCATTAATGTTCCGCATTCCTAGGAGTGTGAGACAATCCACCTTTAGTTTTCTGGCCTCTGCATTCCTGTCATCAACCACCAAAACGTATGAAGCTAACTCAAGGGCCCATTGTATATCGTTGTCATTCCAAGCCTTGATTGCCGCACTCAACACTTCAGATACACCGCCTGCAAGCGCCACTATACGGCTAGCTTTATCCGAGTTGGATAACGGAAATAGGTCAACTGGATCGCCACTAAACCAACCAAGATACAGTTGAAATACACCTTTAACTGACCATGGGACTGTGCCATAAAATTCTCTTAAGTGAGAATGCAGACGAAGTTTATCAGGCATGATCACGTGTTTGACTACATCATCTGGAGAATAACCTTTGTTGATAAACCGAATGGCTTGATCATGAACAAACTGAATACCATCTCTGTACACCTCGAGGACTTTCTGTACATTTTCTTTGCCTATAATTGGCTGGGTGTGACTGGGTACAAGATATTCTGGTTTCAAATCCAACATTCTTTGTAAAGACGTGTACCAGGCGACAGGGTCCCTGGCTGGGGCGCCCCGAATGGTATAGATGTTCGGAAATGCTCGGTATATATCATCTGCACACATAAACGCCTTGTAAGATGGGACCCATAGACCGATTTGATCACTTGTTTCCCCGGGAATTTTCATGAGCCGGACGTCTAACCCTGTAAATGGAATGAAAATCTTAAAATAGATATTTAAAACACGTATATCCAATCGGATACAGTATGTAAACATGTTCATGTCATCCAACTTACGTGAAGAAAAACATGACTTTGTATAACTTCTTAAAATGATACGTAAATAAATTCGAAAGGTGAATGCATCATCATGACTAGTACGCTCTAGGGAACAGTCAATAACAACTTAACCCGTGAAATTACCTCAGTCATTCAGGACAATATCCACACAAAAACAGGTTTAGGTTTTACAAACAATACGTGCATTCTTACAGATATATCCGTTCATTTATTCTTTTCTTTTTAAAGAAAATTCACCGAACGAGGTGTGGACATACCAAAAGTTCAAATACATGTTTACACAACGGGGGTGATGTGGTTTGATATTATACATGTAGAACTAATAGAGAATCTCTTTGTTTACTGATATCAGATATTGTCACAGTAAATTGCGGTGTTTCAAAACAGATTTATTTCACAATATTTATAAAGTTATGTTTTCATATTGTGATCTTTTTCATAGTAAATTCAAAATCCACAGTATGAAACAACAATGTAGCATAGTTGGGGTTTTTTTTCTTCAAAATTCTTGTTAAATGCTAGAAATTCAATGTAAATCTATATAGGAAGAAACCTGCTATGTTTGTATCTAATTCCATTTCCTCGAGAAGTTTATTTGGAAGAATGAAGCCCATAGAGTCTTTTGCTTTGCCATAATTCAACTGGATTCCAATTCCGGCGTTCTGAAATTTATCCTTTGTCACAAACACCCCAAACTGCCGCATTGAACGCTTAAATTTTGCTCCATAGGCGGTTGTATGAAACTTTCGTATTTCCAGCGGAAGTTGTTCGTGAGCCCAAATATCCGGTAAGTTGGAGGGATCTTCAATAAAACCCTGTGAAAAGTGATTGCTGTCTTTTATTCATATATATACAATTTTATGTATATTCATGACAATTCAGAAAAGATAATCGAAACTAACAAGAGTTGCCCTGTTAGTAGAAATTAGTACAAGGGTAGAAAAACTTACTCCCACTCCCCCGATATGATCTGTGTGATGGTGAGTGTAAATGATAGCTTTGATGGGTTTCTGTGTGATTTTTCGGAACTCTGCTAGAATTTCTTTTGCCGCCATACTGCTTTCTGTGACGTCAACAATGATGAGGCCGTCCGGAGCAATGACCATGATGGCATTACCCAAAGCATAGCCAATGCCCATGTAGATGTTGTCCGAAACCTAGATCAATGTTTAATTAAACCTTTTTCAAATAAATGATTTATTTATTTTTTTGTCACTAAATATTTGTACATGTTATCTGTCATTTTGAATTATATTTTATACATACGTCTTTTACTTATTAACAATTTTTAATTGTTAATGAGTCCCTGCCTAATTAGTCATGGAACCATTTACAATTAAAAATTGTTAATTAGAAAAAGACACATAATATCATTTCCTTTTGTCGAAAGTCTAATGGTTGATCACACAAATCGTTCTTAATACTAGATAGATAGATGTGGAATAGAATTGAAAATACAATTGTTTAATATATTACATATATTGTAAATATCGGTTACATGGGCAAAGAAGGCCATATACTACCTTCCGTATTTCCTTTTTCTGGAATTCTTTCGAATGTTCCACCAATTCTTTTTCGGCTACCATATCCCGGATAACTCGAGTACTTAATTCTGGTTTTTTGGATGACAGTTGAACCTGATACCCAACAAAAGCAGCGAGGGCACACACCAGAAGTACGAACAAAAACTCGACCGTGTTCATGGCTGGTTGTGAACTATCGCTGGAAAATTTTCAAACTGGTCTGAAATGAGGGCTGGAAAAAATCGTAATTTCCGTGACAAATTGAAACAAAGAAGAAATACTACATAGATATTTAAAAGGTTGCTAAGCAGAGCTTGATGATTATGTCCACTGTAGACTATAATAATTTCCTTAAGAAAACTAGTTTTATATAAAGATATTAAAACCATTTAATTTTTCAGGCTAATTATTTGGGGGGGGGGGGGGGGTTCGTTGCAAAAATGTAGTTCATGGCTTAGCAATCACACCTTAAATTCAGAAAATGATGAAAATCTGATAGCTAATTTGTAGACGATCCAGCTGCCATACTTTGTAATATACATGTAGGTGGCATATTTCTGCCTCCTGAATGCAAGTTATTTCCCATAGATTATGTCAACATGCAAGATAATATAATGTCAACATGTTTGTTGACTTGCAAGAATAGTGTATACATGTACATGTTAATCAGACAAGAATTTTGAAGATATTCAGAAACTATCAAATATCGGCTACATGTTATATCCAACATTCTTAACGTTCAAGCTGAAATTTAATTTATCTTTTTTATAGCTTCCGAAAAATAATTTTTCCTCTCTTAATCGGTTGACCAATTAACATTTATTTACTTTTTAAATTTTCATTGATACTTGATGTATATCGTACGCAAATGCTACTCGCATATTATTTATCCAGAAAACAGGTATTGATTCGATCGGTTTTACATTGTATTATTATAAGATACATACTGTATTACATGTGCATAGACACTGATATATAACAGGTGGGGACCAATAACCCGTTTGGGATATAATAGCCCAAATGGGATATAAATATTAAGTGCAAAAAATAAATATTTTTGATTTTGAATTTTTTCTATATAAATCCGCATTAAAATGGATGTATTGGTACAACTTTTGGTAAACAACTTTTTCTGGAACCGTACTGTTACGGAGATTGATCCCTCAGTATATCCAAAACTTCTTGGGGATCAATCTTGCAAACTATAGACATATAGAAAAACTTCTTAACCAAAAGTTGTTGCAATTGATACACATTAATGCGGATTTATATAAAAAAAATTCAAAATCATTTTTTTTTATTTTTTGCACTTAAAATTTATATCCCATTTGGGCCATTATATCCCAAACGGATTATTATATATATCCCATTTGGGCGATTGCGGTCCCAACCTGTATAAGGGAATTATTATTAAACATATTAAACATGCAGGTGGATTAATAATGTATATCTATCTATCATCGCACGATTTCGCATATCTAAGTGTCACAATCCTCCCTCCTTACGTTCAGCGAAAATTTCAACTTGACCCAACACTCGCTTTGCCATTACATTTGATTTGATCGATACCCCGGTTTATAAATCCTTTGCCATTTTTATAAGTGAAGGGGATGGCTAAATATTATATTTTTCCGGTGCCAATCGCCTATGCATATTGTCTTAGGCATCTGTGCAAAGTAAAATCGACTTACCTTAATTCATGGTCGCTCAGCCCGGGCTTGCTCGTGTACGCTGTATACGTAAGTGACCTTGAGTAAATCAACTCAGGCATGGTCCACGAGATGACCAATCAAACAGGACTATGGTATGGAGACGAGCTACGGACATAAAATAACATGTTAATGAAAAACTATTTAAGTTCCCTCCCGGTGAAATCATTGTGACTGTAGTCTTAATCTCTGTCTCTCTGTCGGTCAGTCTGTCAGCTTGGGTTTTAAAGACTTTTTGTTCGTTATGGTGTAGAGAATTGCCGTGTAGCTTAAATGAAAGCAGTTTTCTGTAGAATAAGTTCAAGTTTGATCAATAGATGTTTAGAAAAAACAATTATGCTTGTTGTTTTGTTTGTCCTTTTTCCCCCTCGACATGGGTTGTCGGTAGAAGATGTGTATTGCTTAGACAATACACTCAGAATTCTTGTTGTCAAACAAAAGTAGTACTTCAAAATAATTCTTTTTAATTATTAATATGGCACAGCAAAGACATTTAACAATTTTTTTTTTGAATTTTTTATAATTATGATATAATAAAGGCACGTAGCCGGGGGGGGGGGGGGGGGGGGGGTAGCGCCCCCTCCATACTTTTTGTCGCAGCAGACATTTCTATTGAATTCTTAGATGAAAAAGTGAATTATTACGGAGGTATTATTGAAGTTATTTTTATTATGTATACCCCCTCCCCCAAACGCTTTGGGATTTTCAAGATTTTGGAGAATTGTATATTTGCAGAAACCGATCGACGAATTTACTACTCCCTCTGTGTTACAGGATGGTGAATAAAAGCGACAACTCACGAAGTTCTTCTTTCTCTATATAAAAATTATGAAGGAATCAAATATATATATATATATATATATATATATATATATATATATATATATGTGTGTGTGTGTGTGTGTGTGTGTGTGTGTGTGTGTGTGTGTGTGTGTGTGTGTGTGTGTGTTCGTCTATAAACACTTCTGAGGTATTATCTCTGTTTACACACCAACAGACTGAGGTATGTATTGATTAGCGAGGTACTTTTTCCGTAACCTCGGAATGTATACCTCATTTTTTACGTGCTCAGCTTGTGAAGATTGCGTGGTTTAAATTTAGCATATACCTCTTTAAGACGTCAGATGGTTGGCAGGTGTGTGTTCTACAAATTTCGAATCATAATTTGTCATTTTTTCCTCAAGCACACACTTTCTCAATCGAAGCCTCTGATTGGCTGAAATTTTGATTGGTTGTTCAACATTATTCGGAAACTATCTCGCTTTACTCGAGAGTCTCGGCCATTTTGATTTGATAACATGATGGCATAAATGACATTTAGCAGGTAAGTATCAGTAGAATACCTAAACTAAAGGTTTTTTTCAAACAGAAAGATATTCAATGTATAACATGTAGGCCGTAAATGCTTATATTAATGAAATGAAAATGATTGGCAGCCAACAGGCATATCTATTTTACCGTCTATTTTACCGTCAAAATTAGGTCAAATTACGTTTTCTAGATTTTAGGTAGTTATTTATAGGTAATATTGATTGCGGGTTTTTAAGAATATGTCTGATATTGGATAGATAGATATTATTAAAATGATTGAATATGTTAAAGATACTAAATAGAATTCATTATCGTTTGTTGGACGTATATATTTTTGGAGACCGGTTTGAAGTGAACCAAAGTTGACATAGTCTGATGATGGTATGAGTTATAAATTGTGAGGTATTGAGTCATGTGATTTATTTTTATCCAATGGGATTTTCATAATGGAGGATATTGTACTGTTTCTGATACTCATATTTTCTGTTCTTTGTCTTTCATTTGGAACTTTAATCGGTGTTTTTCTCCTATTATTTACAGTATCTAGAAGGTGGACTGCTTTGTTTTTATCTTGGAATCGTGATTTGCAATAGGGAACAATCTGATTGGTAATGGTATGTGTTAAACTATTTATTACCCGTGAACTTTATTTAATTTTAAAACAGGAAGTTTGCAGGCAAGGCAGCCATTAACCATGTGCTTTGCATTGAAGATTAATTTGATCAAAATAATCCACTAAAAATGGTCAGATATGTATAGATGATGGCTTCTACAAAGTTTGCCAAGTCTGTTGGCTATATTTTGACCAAAAAATATTGCGTGTACGATGAAGTGAATGTATTTAGCCTACACAAAAGGATTGATTATGTGCCAGTCTTTGATGTTTATGATGAAGTTTTCAGAATATATTTGTTTTCATTAGAGGATGCTATGAAAATTATTGATTTTATTAAGAGTAGAAATTTTACTGCAGTATTTGTAAATTTTGATTGAAGCTGTAGGAATCTGAAAGGTGGGTTAAAATATCTTCATTTTTGACATGTTATTGTTTTTTTTTTTTTTTTTGTTTTTTTTTTAATTAACATTTATTCATTGTATTTTCATAAACACTTTTAAGATATATACAGGTTTTACAATGAATTTTTTTTTTCCTTTCACCACACACTCATTCATGCACACACATTCACATAAGTAAAGTAATATGCTTTAAAATTTACACAGGTAAATGAAATAAATTAATCAATTACTGCTCTTGATACTAAAAAAAATATATATAAAATATAACACAACTAGTTTTGTTCAAAAATATTTTTCCAGAGCAACCACTGGTTATCAAAAATTAATAATTTTGAATTGTGTATTGCTACACACCTTTCAATGTAATATTTCATTCTTAAATGACTAAGAAGGCCACACATATTTGGAATTCTACTTTGCAACAAGCATGAAAAAATATACTGTTTGCAACATAATATAATAAAATTTATTACTTTGTTATTTACATTTAATGGAGTCTCACCTAAAATAATATTAGTAATATTAAAACCGACTCTATTAGAGGTTGTTGTGTATATATGCATGCTAAAATTTCTCCACAGAGGTAATATTTTTTCACACATAACAAACATATGCAATATAGTTTCTATTTCATTGCCACAAAATCTACAACAGTCATCGGTTTTAATTTTGATTTTTTTAAGGTAGTAACATACAGGAAGAATCCTATGAAGGATTCTGTATTGTAACCATTGTAATGAGGAATCCATAGTAATTTTAAAACAAATTTTAAACACATCTTGTATACATATATTTTCAAGTCCATGTGGAGACAACTCTTCATTCCATTTGTATATTGAAGTGGGAACAATATTGTTCTTGTTTATACAATTATAAATCACCTTTGTACATTTCTCATTTAGTAAAATATTTTCAAAATAAAAAGGTAGATATGGACCATATCTACTTTCAACAACATTTTTGTTCAATGACATACATTTTAAAAAACTGGAAATAGCAGCAATAATACTATTGTATTGCATTATACATATTCTTGAGATATTGAACTTTTGCTGAAACATGTTTTTCGTTAAAAAATTACCTTCGTTTGATAAAAAATCACCAACATTTTTAACACCATTTTGATACCATTTTTTGTAGAAAACACTGTTGTTATTAATCCTTATATTGGAATTAAACCATACTGGAACATTTAAAAAATTGTTTTTTGCATACATTTCATTTTCAGTATTCTTCATGACATATAGCCATGAGGTAAAAACATCATTCCAAAAATCATTATTTTTAGGTATCAAAATATCTGAGATAAATGCATCACCAAAATCAAATATTTCATTTACAATGTCTCTACCATTAATTGTTAAGAATATATCTAACCATGGCTTGTTGTTTTTGGTTAATTTCTTAATCCAAGAACATTTTAATGACTTGATGAAAAAGTCTACATTAACCATTTTTAAGCCCCCAGATAAGTAATCTTGAGATACAACAACTCTTTTTACTTTATCACATTTTGATTTCCATATAAATTCAAATAAATCTTTACAAAGTAAAGTTATTTTTTCACATTTTGGTGAGGGAAGAGAAATAAATAAATGATTGAGTTTTGGCAAAATAAGAGTTTTAACAATTGTCACTCGGCCAATTGGCGTGAGTATTCGTCTATTCCATTGTTGTATCAGTGATTTAATTTTTGGTAAAGTAATATTATAATTTAATTCAGTGATGTTTTCTAAATCAACTGAAAAATGAATTCCAAGCAAAACAAAAGTTGTTGAACCCCAGTCTAGTTTCCATCTAGTATGATGGAAGACCTCTTTTGAGAATTTTTTAGAGCCAATCCAAATAATTTTAGTTTTTGAACAATTTACCTTTAAACCAGAAAATTTTGAGAAAAAATCTAGGTTATCAAGAGCAGCAAATAAAGAAGTTGGTGAGCCATCAAGAGTTAGCAAAGTATCATCTGCATATTGTGAAATTTTATGTTCTTTGTCATTAACAATAATGCCTTTAATATTATTGTTTTGTTTAATTAGAATAGATAGAATTTCTGCGCAGAGCAGGAAAAGATATGGGGCAATAGGATCACCCTGTCTACAACCTCTTTGTATATTAATTTGTTCAGACAGATGTCCGCATTGTAAAACAGATGCTTTAAATTTTGTATTTAAAATCTTAATCCAGTCTATATAGTTTTTCCCAAAACCAAAGTAATTTAAAACCTTGTATATAAAGGACCAAGAAATTGAATCAAAAGCTTTCTCAAAGTCGATTAAAACTAATAACCCAGGTATATGTTCTGATTCCGTGTATGCCATTAAGTCATAAACAAATCTTGTGTTTTCACCAATATATCTACCTTTCATGAATCCCGACTGTGTGTCAGAGATAATTAAATCAAGTATAGGTTTTAATCTATGACTCAAACAGCCAGATATAAGCTTATAGAAAACATTTAATAACGTAATTGGCCTCCAATTTTTTAGAAACTGCCTAGGTTTATCCCCTTTGGGTAAACAAGATATTATACCAAGTCTTTGGGTAATAGGTAATTGTTTTTTTGTAAAAATACAGTTGATTGCCTGTAAAATAAAACACTTTAAGTCATTCCAAAAAAATTTGAAAAACTCAGCAGTAAATCCGTCGCTTCCGGGAGACTTATTATTTTTCATGTTTTTTAACACATCGAGAATTTCACTTTCTGATATTTTTTTTTCAAGTAGTTTAGAAGTATGGTCATCTAATTTCTTTACATAAGTATTATCTATAATATCATTTAAGTCAATATCAATCAAATCTGTATCATAGTCAGTGTACAAAGTCTCATAGAAGGATTTTATTTGCTTGAGTATTTCAAATTGATCATATATAATCATATCGTTCCCGACATCAACCCTTTTTATTGTTTTATTAATAAAATTACGTGATTCTAGGTTACAAAAGTATTTAGTGGGTTTCTCCCCTTCTTCCACCCATCTTGTACGTGACCTTATTATGTGACCTTGCATTTTTGTTTTTCTTATTTTCTCTAAAGATAACCTTTTTTCCTCAAGCGTAGATGTATTTAAAGGCTGTTCCGATTCCAACTGTTCTATTTCTTCATATAATAATTTTTCTTCTTTTTCCCTTTCCTTTTTTTTGTAAGATGCATAAGAGATAGTTATTCCCCTTATTTCCATGAGAAGAACTTCAAGGAATGTGCTATCATCAATGGTATCAAAGTAATAAAGATTATCAGCATAATTTGTTGGATTTTTAAGAAAAGTTTCCTTTACTAGTTGTATAGTTTGTTTTACTTTTTCTACATATACTTCATCATGTAGTAAACTATTATTAAACTTCCAAAGACCATGCCCTTTAGTAAACGAATTAAATTTTATTTCCATAATCACAGCTGAGTGATCTGATCTATAACCTGGCTTTATAGAAAAGTTGTTAATAACATTTGATAAACTTTCAGAAATTAGTATGTAGTCAAGGCGAGCTAGTCTCACTGGATTTTTTTTCTTCCAAGTATAAATTTTATTTTCTGGGTACAAGATTCTGTAGTAGTCAACCATTTGTAAATCTTCCATAATTTCTAGCACTTTGTCCCTTGCTTTGGGATTGTTAACATGTAAATAGTTGTAAGTATCCATTGAAGCATTAAGTGCAATGTTCAAATCACCACAGAGAACAAAGTAATCATTATCAAATTCAAGAAAAGTCTCTCGGACTTTTTCATAAAAACCAGGAGTATCTGTGTTCGGTCCATAGACATTAATGAGAGTTATTTTATTTTCCTCAATAACAAGATCCAAAGCCAACATGTTTCCATCATTATCTTTTTTTTCTCTGAGAATCTTAAATTCAAAATTATTATTAAAAAGAATGCATACTCCTCTTGAATTTGAAGTAAAGGAATTAAAAACACACTTGTAACCCCATTGTGCTTCAACATATGGTTCAGTATCTAAAACAAAATGTGTATCTTGCAGACAGAGTATAGAATAATTTTTTGTTTTGTAAAAATTAAGGACATCTTGTCGTTTCGAAAGAGTTGCTAACCCTTGACAGTTCACCGTTGCGATTTTAATACCATCAGCCATCACCTGTGCTTTGAAAGTAAACTAAATATTTACATCCATACAGTTCTTTCATACACACACACATACTAACAAAATAAAGTGTAACTAAAAAGTCTTTAGACTTCATGACAGTCTGTGTTGGTCTTACCACAGTTTATGGGCAGGGATGGGAGTCCATGGGGATGGTTTACATGCTGCCTCTAAACCGGAAGTTTGATTGATCACAGTAAACATAGAACTTAAATGGACGATATTTTTCCGGAGAACATTGTACGGTTTATCGCGCTGCTTTTTTCACTTTATTATCAATATCATCAGTGATGTCAAACTTCATTCTCTTGTCTCCGACTTTTCCGTAGACCGAACCATTAAAATACCAGGCACTTTCGATATTTTGGTGCTCTGAGAGACGCTTAATCAAACTCACGTTTGCTTTTGTGACATCGTCCACCAGTCGGAATCCGTTATCTTTGACCGCGGACCTTTTTCTCATTACCCTGGACTTGACATCGGTGTTGATCACTTTAACCAAAATCGGTCTACCTTTTCCTTTTTCCCCTGGAATTCTATGCGCTGCTACGATTTCTTGGTCGTTTAGAGCGACTCCCGCGTTTTCCTTTATAAACGTTTTCACCTTTTCCCTTGTGTTTTCCTTCTCTGTTTCCTTTAGATTCATAATTTTAAAATTGTATTTTCTTGAATACTGTTCATTATGGTTAGATCTCCGAAGGGCCTCGACTGCCGCTTCTTGAGTTTCAGTTAAATTTTCTTTGTATTCTCTTAATTCTTTTTTGCATTCCAGTAATTTTTCAGTTAAGGTTTCAGCTTTCTTCTCCAAAATATCTATGTTTCGAGTCATATTATCTAGTTTCTTCTCGTATTTCTCTTCAATTTGTTTACATCTTTTCTCTACCTTTTCGTCAATCAGTTTTCCGAGTTCTTTGTTGTTTTGTTGCAAGATTTTTTTGATAATCGATGTTACTAAGTTTTCTAAAGTATCCTCTTTCACAGTTTTTTTCAGTTCATCTTTTATTTCTAATAAATCTGCACGTAAATCATCAAGACTTACTTCAGTTGTCTGTTTTCCAGGTGACGCTACCTGAGGTTTCCTCGATCTACTCACATAAGCCATTTCTCGTGCTAGTAGTGAACACTGTTGACTCGCTCCGAAACAGGATTCAATACACAGTTTAAACTCCAAACTCGTTTTTGAAAAAAAACACTTACTCACGTAGGGACTCACGTAGAGACTTTCCTTAATTATTACTATTTTTGAAGGAAAGAGGGTTAAATATCAATGATACAATCAGAAAACTGCACACCCTGCCCCGAGACCACTCAAACACGTCCACTGTGGTCAACCGCCATTTTTAAAGTTTTTCGACATGTTATTGTTGATGTATGGTACACATAAGGATATTATATGCGCCCTCCAATGTTTCATAAAAATCTATCAAAAACACTATTTTTATGTATAATATGCATTTATAATTTGACAAAATGGAATGTGGTTTCTTTTTTTAATTTCAACCTGATTATGTGTATCTAGACAAATTATGTTACTAATCAAGCTTATGTTTCCAAATGCATATAGTTACGTCATTTGTATCTTTCTCCTATAATATACTGTGTCAAGAGATGGACTGCATTGTTTTTATTATGCAGTTGTAATTTACTATACATTGTATTTGACGTGTTGAGGAGAAATGCTTACCAAGTTATTTACCCCTCAATTTCTTTGATATTACAAGTATATATCACAGTACGATGCTTGCTAGCAGCCATGAGGCATGTGTTTCTGTGTTTGAAAAAAAAGCAGTTTTAATATCTACTGCCAGGGGGATCATGATGAGTTTTAAATGTTCTTCTGGCTTGCTTTTTTTGCAAAGTTAGACTTAACCATTAGGCACATAGCATCATAAAGGGTTTAGCCCCCCCCCCCCACACTTTTTCTCGCCGGAAATGTAATTTGTAATTGTTCCTAAATTTACCTTGAAAGAGTAAGAAGTTTGAGTAATAGGCATACTAGCCCCCCCCCCCCCCCCCCCCCCCACACACACACACACGATTAGGAATTTTTTTTTTGGGGGGGGGGGGGTTGGGTAGGGAAATTTATTTTCGGAAGTATAGGTATACCCCCCCCCCCCTCCTTCCACGGATTAGGATTTTCATGATTTTGGAAATTAGGTTTTTTCCCCAATATTTCTGAGGATTGGTCTGCCCCCCCCCCAAACTTTCAATTTGCTTCCGACGCCAGTGTAATCTAAATTTTATTGGATATAATATTTACTCATTTGCATTTTATTCCAAATTTCTTTTAGTTGACAAAAATCGTGGGTCAGGTAAAAAAAATCCCATAGAAATTCAATGGATTAAATGATATTTTGTTGTATAAATTGCATACTGTTACATGTAATGGTAAAATTTTGTCTTCGGCTCATCATCCATGCGCGGATCTGGAGAAGGGTGGGGGTCCGGGCCCCCTCTGAAATTTGCAAAAATAAAAAAATACTTTACATTATATCACGGGTTCGATTTTTAAATAAATGGCGCGAGCCACCCCACCTTCACTCCGGATTTTATTTTTTTGGATCCGTGCCTGTCATTAATTGATTTTAGAAAATCACAAAAGTCCAAATGACATGGACCGAAAAGGCCAGAGGTAGAAATAACTCACCACCAATTATGTCTGGATATCATGTTTGTTTGCATATATAAAAAAAATTCATCCTGATATGATTTTGTGATAGACATGAATGGGGGGGTGGGGGGGGGGCTTTTTCATCCGGGTATCGACTCGTGTGAATTTTTTATCCAATGAGATTTCTTGTAACGGAAGATAACTTTAATGGATGACATGAGCCTGCTCTCGGTCTTTTGAGTTTTCCTTCTATTAAAAAGATTGACGTTGGATACTTAGTTTTATAGGTAATTATAGCATATACAGTGTAATGTAATTAAGGTACTACATATATGCAGTTAATTAACTTTTTAAATAGAAATTATTACATGTTTTGACAGGAATCAACCATGTGCTTCTTCGTGTGTTTGATTTTTTAAAAAATTTATTTTGTGCCAAGGATTATAAGGATGTCTTTAAAAGCCTTTCCCATTTCCAAGTCTGTTGGATTTGTATTGACAAAACGATATTGTATATATGATGAACTTATTGCCTTTTGTTGTCAAAAGAGAATTGATTTTATGCCAGAATGCGATGATCACGAATATTATGGGGTTTTTAGAATTCATTTGTTCTCATTGGAAGATGCTTTGCGTGTCATTGAATTTATCCGGAGAAGAAATTTGAATGCAGTGTTTGTAAATATGTTATGAAGCTGCACTATGCCTAATGGAAAGGTATAACTTGAAAGGTGTGTTCAGCAGACTGATTGCTAGAGAGCACATGCCAAAATTTGTTTTGCATGTGTGGAAATTTTGGCAAGTCCTCAGTCTCACTGTGCTGATTGTGGGTGTCTCAAGATTAATTTTGTGAAATCATATCGGTAATATGAAGAATAATTTAAATCGATTTCTCTTTAGAAGAAATATATTTTTTACCTCTCATTGTAGACATGAATTTATTGTAAAAAAGTCATCTAAAAAACATAATTTGCAGCTAGGTTAATGACGGAAAGAAAAAATATTTTATGTGCAAAAAAACTGTATTTGAAATTTTGACTGCCTGCTGGGTACATTTGAACTGAACTTGCAGTAAACACATGTTATTATGTAGTTGGTATTACAAGGAGTGATTTAAATGTAATTATTTTTAAAATTTTTATCTTTTTAGAAATTGAGTTTGATAATGGAAACAAGAAGGAAGAGAAAAGGTATGCATAGCATGTTGTAGTACGTACTAGCTGCCGATGTCATCGATTAGTAAGCTTATTAAAATTTTGTTTGTAAGATTTCAATTACGTGGATCTTGAAAGGGGAGGGGGGGGTCTGGACCCCCCATTAATTTGCAAAAATAACAAGCATTCTGAGAGTATTGCATGAGCAATACACGTCCCCTACTGCAGGGCTCAACATTAACGCTTGTCCGGTACCAGTTAAAAAAAATATACGGACAAGTGAATAGTGCTTGCCACTTGTCCGACTCGACAAGTGCATTTTTATGTAAAGAAGTCTCCAACATTTTAGAAAGTAAAGAAAGTTTTGTGATAAGTTTATCCGTAGTCCCGTTATAAGTTTATCGATTAGTTATTTTGAATTTGGATCCCAACTTCAAATTGAAATGCAATTGAGTTACTCTTGATCAGGATTGAAGTTCACTAATTACAAACAACTTTCAATATTGAACTGTAAAGGTGTGGATCTTAGTTCTTAAAAAGTACCAAACACACATTATCAAAAAGAAAGGAAGAACAGGTAGCAAGGATAAACTTAAGGATTTTGGAAAGAAATGTAATTTATTTTAGGTTTCATTCATTATTGATAGACTATGATGACTTTCCATGTTTAGTTTAAAAAACAGCTGAGAAATCAATATAAGAGTTACATGTACCCGGTATTTTAAAACCTGATGCTAAATTTAAAATGTCTTGTAATTTGCCATGACAAAGCTACAGCTGACAAATCATGTTTTTCTTAATGTTATATATGGAACCAATACATTTAGGAAAGACACTTTAAGTTTCCATTTAAGAAGTCAGGTT
Organism: Magallana angulata; assembly: GCF_025612915.1. Lineage (NCBI taxonomy): Eukaryota > Metazoa > Mollusca > Bivalvia > Ostreida > Ostreidae > Magallana > Magallana angulata. The sequence continues at coordinate 43,078,469 of NC_069116.1, forward strand.
ATTAATTATGGCAAGAATAATCAATAAATGACTTTATTTTAGTAATACAGAACTGTAGTTGACAAGTTGACAATATTTGATCTTTAATATTGAAAATTTTTTGGACAAGTGAAGTTGAAGTTCGAACAAGTAAATATCTTGGGCACTTGTTCGAATGGACAAGTAGGAAAAAAGTTAATGTAGAGCCCTGTACTGGTTTGTGGAAATTGTGAAAACAATGCTCTGTTATGCAGAATATCGAACCCGAACATTAAAAAATTGGAATAAAAAATTATTTTCTCGAAAATATGTCAACCAGACGCTACCAAAGTGTAAACTTGATCTGTAGTTGGACATTTTGAAGCTGTTCAGCAAATTTCATATTATTCCTCAAACGCCTAAAGAAAAAAAGTGTGGGAAACTGAAGTGGGACATGCAGACAGACGGACGGACAGATGGACTGACGGATGCAGAGGAAAGCTATAGTTCCCTCCAGTGAAAACAATTACTCATGACTGTATATTATGTCACAGGTTCGATTTTTTTTTTGAAAGACACAGGAAAAAATTTGGATCCGGGCTTGTTTCAGCTGTTCAGGCATTTTAGTTATTTATAAAATGAAGATTTAATCTAGTACATAGGAAATATCACATTTAATTACTTTGATACATAAACATGGCAAAAAATAAATGAGATCTTTATAAAGATGTATCATGATGTATTTATAAATGTTTGTAGAGGTAGAGAGCAGAAAGACTGAGTTACATAAGTTGGTTACTTATGTTAAAGGTAAGTAAAGTGTAGATTACTATAAACTTGGCCGAATTAATCTCAATAATTTTTTAAAGTCTGGAAATTAGATTTTCTTTTAAAGTACTGTAAAATTGATCCCTATATACTGCTTCGGTGCCACCATGGGCCTTTATTAATATGCAGTGAATAATTAAGGCTCGATCCCGTCTGATTACTTAATTATAATAATTAGAGTTTTTGGTCTCTCAGTTTATGTTAAAATTGGTGCATGGTTCCGAAACAGTCGTTTTTGTGTGTCACTGTTTAATCTTGCCACCTATTTTGTATCTCTACTGTCTTTGATGTTACTTGAGAGTTGGGTTTGTTTCCAGGTCAGATTGTTTTTTGCAAATGGAAACATGGAATCTGGTGGCCTGGTTTTGTAGAAGAGGTTTTGGGGGAAGATGTATATAAAATTTCCTTCTGGGAAGAAGATGAAATGTAAGATTTTCTTTTTTTAAAGCAATATATATACATCTCTTTTTTTATTATTATTAAAAATATACGTTAAAATTGGGTTTTGTTATCTGATATTTCTAAAATAAACAAAATTATTTCAGACAATTATATGCGTAGAAATTCATAATCCAATGCACCAAGGAAAATATAGACTGTCAAAAATTGTCTGCATATTAAAGGAGCATTGTCACAATTTTCATCAAAATTTTTGAATGCAGGAACAGGGTATTTTAATTTCTCAACCTAATTTCAAGAGTCAGAAGTTAAGTTATATGCAAGATACACACTTTGAAGTCTTTGTGATGTAAACGAGGATTTGTATGAATAACCTGATTTTAACTTAAAAGCAATTAATGGTCAAAAATGCAAAAAAATGTACATTTATGTTGAAACAAATTAGTAGATAAATAAATTCTGCTTAAAAGAAGGTATGATTGGTATATCAAAATATGTTAACAAAAACATGGCACAATGGATCAAGGCGGAATTACTTTATAAATATTTTGTTTTCCATGTCTGTAGGATTACTTGTAATGGCAAGCTGAATCTTCGAGAGTTTCAAAGCAATTCAAATTTAATCGCTTCAAGCTTGAGTAAATATCTTTGGATTATATTAAGGTTGTTTTTGTTCAAAACATTTTAATTTGAAACAAGTCCAAGAGATGGATTTTCTTAAATGCTTATTTAAGGGAGTATGGGACACTTCCAAAGTATTTGTGATGTTTTTCCTAACAAAATAAACAATAAAATTATTTGTTACTAAATTATATATTTTTTCTTTCCAATTACATATACCTAACGGCATAGTGCAATCAGTTAGCGTGTAAGCTGCGGAACTGGAAGTCATGAGTTCGAATCCCCGCTTGGATTTTTGATATAATTTTAAAATGAAATTTTAGATGTATTATTTTGGTCAACAAATGTAAATTTTGAAAATTTTAAACCAAGGAATGTAATTAAATTATAATGTACCTTTATTCACATAAACATTACCTAGTGTCCCATACCACCCTTAATAGTGATAAATACTGTAATTACCAAAATAATCCAACAAAACTCTTCTTTAATTGCCTTGAAGGGATCTAAGTTTTAGAAGAGTTTTTACAGTTATACTTAAGTTTCAGTTTTCTCAATAGCCTGGCAATTATGACAGTTCATCGCGACAACCGGACATAAATTAAACAATATTCATTTTCATTTTCCAATTACAAATTAAATTAACTTCAATGTTCAACTAAACTGAAACATTGAAGTTAATATAAATTGTAATTGAAAAAAGAAAAAAGAAATATGTATAGGCTATGGGGTACAATTTCATTTCTTTATATCAAGAGTGGTACATACTGTAAACCAATTACCGGGTATTACCTTTTTATTCCAGGATTATAACTTATTTATCCGATTTGTATTAAAAAAAAATTGGCATTAATTTAGTAAAAATATAAAATTAGTCACATCATATCTATTTAGATTTATCAATATATTATTTTTCTTAAAAAAAAATTATTTGCTGTCTAATATAATAAAATAATAGTTTGCCATCTGATTTTCTGCCAGTGTACCAGGATGATTTTAATGATATTAGTGTAACCTCATATTTCCTGCTATTAGCCTAACCCGCATAGGAATGGTGTGTCAACAATGCTTAACATGATCAACTTTAGCTCTGTAAAAATCACTCACTTGCTGAATGCAGGAGATTTTTGTCTCTCGAATGGGATATGGCTCTATGCAGAATATTTGTTCAATTTTAACAATTTATGGGTAGAGTTTTGCGAAACGCAGGAGGGTTAACAGGTCAGCTGATAAACTGTTTATCTATAATAACATGATTAATGAACAACTAGCTCATGACAAGTAAAATATTTAAGCAGGGGTTGCTCGCAGATATTTATTCCATATTGCTGATAATGCTTTACAGTATATACCATTCTTGAGTAAACTTTAACATGTACTAAGAGATACGTCGTTATTTGAATGTTGGTATTATATAACCCCATACACTGTTTTGTTGTTGTTTTTTTTTCTACTAATGCATGCTTTGAAAAGAAGGCAAGGTAGGACAATGATCAAGAAAAATTCAACTGAAGTGTAACAGCGAACTTAATTATTGTCTGAATCAGCTCATAAATTCGATATTCAAGTTGTAAAACTGTAAAGCAACATAAATTAATTTGTAAGTGAAATTTTCATTAGAATTAGAACCATCAAGTCCTATGCTGTTCTTATGGGAATGTGGTAAAGAACTGTGAAATTGATCTTCCTAAAGAATGATACATGTAAATTAATGATATGACTGATCGAGTTTAAAGAAAGTGCGAATTGTTTAGAACTGATTTTTTTAAAGATTAATTTAAAAGAAATTTTTAATGCATGAAACGAAAACACATTGTTCACTTTTGTTTCTTCAAGCTTGATTTTAGTAATCTTTGTTCACTATATACATGTACACTCAAACTAAAACAATTTACTTTTCCTCTGTATATGTCCTTATGCACATGCAAAAAAAATCATTACAATATGTCTTAATCATTTCAGAAAAACTAAGAAGTCCAAGACACTTAAAAGAGAAGTATTTGCAGGACCTTAAGCAAGCCAAATCAATACAAAACAGTAATAGCATGTGCATTCCTTTGGAGACTGATAATGCAGATTTAGAAAGTACAGTTTTGTTTACTACTTTGCTTTCTATTTTGACTGATAGGTCTGGATACATCACCTGCAAAAATTAGTGTTGTTGATGCTTTAAAGTTGATAGATGCTGACTGTGTGTCTGAAGAAAATTATACTACTCGAAGGTATTAAATTCTTTGTTTTAAACAATGTTTGATTCCCAAAAATTTGATCAACTCTTTTAAAATTACAAACAGAATATTGATTTGATATCCTAAGAAGACAGTTCTAATTAATTTTCAGCCAAAAAAAAAAAAAAACTTGGAAAAAAAGAATTACTTTAATACTTGTAACTGTGAAGCATAAAACATTGTATATTTAATTTTTGGTTTAGTAGGGTAGAAGAAGTGTCCCCAGAAATTGTTGACAGTGTTGAGGAAGTTGTGTCAGACGACGGATCAAAGGTCAGCACAATAGACAACATCAATTTGTTTGTTTTAAATCTTAATTGTGATGTGTGTTTGTGTGTCAAATGCTATACAGACAATAGAATGGAAACTTTAATCGCATTAAATTGATTTTCTTGTTAGAATCTCTCTGGTTATTCAGAGCACAGTAGAAATTGTTCAAACACAGCAAAAGACAAGGAGAAGGCAGAGAGAGGTGAACATGGAAGTACCGGTAAGTATTTTTACTTAGTGTACATATTAAAACTGTTAATGCATAGTGAATACATGTGTGTGTACATTGTAAAAGCTAAGAATGCATAGTGAGATACACTTGTATAGATAATGGATTGGAGGTACATGTATATATGTGTGTACATAGTACAAGATGATAATACATAGTGAGGTACATGTGTGAATACATAGTACAAATTGATAATACATAGTGAGGTACATGTGTGTATACATAGTAAAACTGATAATACATAGTGAGGTACATGTGTGTATACATAGTAAAACTGATGATACATAGTGAGGTACATGTGTTTATACATAGACAATAGTAAAAATTGATTATACAAAGTGAGGTACATGTGTATATATATTAAAACTCATAATACATAGTGATCGAGGAACATGTGCACTTGTACATAGTACAGTCCTATTAGACATAGTAGGAAGTATTTATAGGTACATGGTGTAATCTGATCATAGTCATTATGAAGTACATGTAGCTATTTGTACATATTTTAATCTGATTACCAATTGAGAGGTACACATTTGTTTGTACTTGGGTAAATCTTGAGAATGCATAGTCAGGTAAATGTATGTGCATGCAATCTTATGGAGACTGATAAATAAATAAAAGCAGATTAAGAATATAGTATTTTACTGCAATTCTTTCTACTTTGATTAATAGGTCTGGATACATCACCTGCAGAAATTAATGTTGAAGATGCTTTAAAGTTGATAGATGCTGACTGTGTATCTGAAGAAAATAATGCTACTCAAAGGTAAATTCTTTGTTTTAAACAATGTTTGATTGCCAAAAATTGGATCATAATTGTAGCATTAAACATTGTATATTTAATTTTTGGTTTAGTAGGGTAGAAGAAGTGTCCCCAGAAATTGTTGACAGTGTTGAGGAAGTTGTGTCAGACGACGGATCAAAGGTCAGCCCAATAGACGACATCATTTGTTGTGTTTTAAATCTTTGTTATGTGTGATTGTGTGTCAAATGCTATACAGATAATAGAATGGAAACTTTAATCGCATTAAATTGATTTTATTGTTAGAATCTCTCCGGTTATTCAGAGCACAGTAGAAATTGTTCAAACACAGCAAAAGACAAGAAGGCAGAGAGAGGTGAACATGGAAGTACCGGTAAGTATTTTTACTTAGTGTACATATTAAAAACTGATAATGCATAGTGAATACATGTGTGTGTACATTATAAAAGCTAAGAATGCATAGTGAGATACACTTGTATAGATAATGGATTGGAGGTACATGTATACATGTGTGTACATAGTACAAGATGATAATACGTAGTGAGGTACATGTATATATGTGTGTACATAGTACAAGATGATAATACATAGTGAGGTACATGTATATATGTGTGCACATAGTACAAGATGATAATACATAGTGAGGTACATGTATATATGTGTGCACATAGTACAAGATGATAATACATAGTGAGGTACATGTATATATGTGTGCACATAGTACAAGATGATAATACATAGTGAGGTACATGTTTATATGTGTGCACATAGTACAAGATGATAATACATAGTGAGGTACATGTATATATGTGTGTACATAGTACAAGATGATAATACATAGTGAGGTACATGTGTGTTTACAAAGTAAACTGATGATATATAGTGAGGTAAATGTGTGTATACATAGTAAAACTGATGATACATAGTGAGGTACATGTGTGTATACATACCGTATATACTCGCCTATAAGTATTGTTCGCCTATAAGTCGGTTGCCATTTTTCAGGTTCATTTACAAGATTTTGCCATTGACCCTCTTATAAGTCAGGTTATTTTTTCTGAAAATCAGTCTACAGATTGTCGATCAAATAAGCACATTTTATCAAGCATGACTAGGCTATATTGTAGATAAAAAAAATATTGGTGTTTGACCCCTCTGTTATCATTTCTAGATGCAATGCATTTTAAGTGTTGTTGTTAAGACATCTCATAATCCTGGATTAATAACTTTCGATTTTGGACGCCGTTTTTATTTTGTTCTTTGGATACACTAATGAAAACTTGTCAAAGCTTTAAAAATATTTAAAATACTATTGAAAATAAAATGATAGTGATTTTGATCCCCAACTGACTGATTAAGATGGTATAGCCCCTTTTAAAAGTGGTGTGTAAGCTTGTGTTGTTTTAGATGACATGCCACCTACAGCCACCAATATAGCTATTATCACCTCAGGTGTAATTAATTATGAATAATTATAAAACGATCTTTATTTTTTTAAAGCAGACCAGCAATTATTCTTGTGTTTAATTTTTAAGTATTAAACAGAAATTGCTGTTCTGTAATCCAACTAGATCGCTTTTAGACGCCATGTTTTTTAATAGTTTTCTGTAAACAGAGTTATCTTTCTTGAAGTTTGTAACTTACGATTTTGGACGCCATTATATTTTTTAAACACTCAATACAACTTAATTATAGCTCAAAAACTTTTTTAAATGCTACTGGAAATAAAATGACAGTGATTTTATCCCCTACTGACTGATTAGGGTTGGTAATTAGCCTCTTAAACTCAGTGTTGGCTTGTGTTGTTTTAAGTACAGTTATATACCTACAGCTGTTATCACCTAAGGCGTAAATAATTGCCTGTTTAAATAAAAAATACTTTAAAAAAAAACTTTTTCGTATTTTTAAGAAATACAGTTGAAACTTTCAATGTATTTATTAATGTGTTTATCTTTTTAGTAATTAAAAAATGAACATGTCAAGAATAGGGATCGCAAGTCAAAAGTTGGAAACAAAATGGCACCCAAAAACGAAGTTTTACTCAGTGGAAAAATTATCTGATTGTATGTCATGCCTATAAGTCGGACCCCTACTTTTCATTCAAATTTCTACTCCCAAAATACCGACTTATAAGCGAGTATATACGGTAGACGATAGTAAAAATTGATTATACATAGTGAGGTACATGTATATATGTGTGCACATAGTACAAGATGATAATACATAGTGAGGTACATGTATGTATGTGTGTACATAGTACAAGATGATAATACATAGTGAGGTACATGTATATATGTGTGTACGTAGTACAAGATGATAATACATAGTGAGGTACATGTATATATGTGTGCACATAGTACAAGATGATAATACATAGTGAGGTACATGTGTGAATGCATAGTACATGGTGTAATCTGATCATAGTCATTATGAAGTACATGTAGCTATTTGTACATAGTTTAATCTGATTACCAATTGAGAGGTACACATTTGTTTGTACTTGGGTAAATCTTGAGAATGCATAGTCAGGTAAATGTATGTGCATGCAATCTTATGGAGACTGATAAATAAATAAAAGCAGATTAAGAATATAGTATTTTACTGCATTTCTTTCTACTTTGATTAATAGGTCTGGATACATCACCTGCAGAAATTAATGTTGAAGATGCTTTAAAGTTGATAGATGCTGACTGTGTATCTGAAGAAAATAATGCTACTCAAAGGTAAATTCTTTGTTTTAAACAATGTTTGATTTCCAAAAATTGGATCAACTCTTTTAAAATTACAAACAGAATTTTGATTTATTTATATCCTAAGAAGATAGTTCTAATTAATTTTCAGCAAAAAAAAAAAAACTTGGAAAAAAAGAATTACTTTAATACTTGTAACTGTGAAGCATAAAACATTGTATATTTAATTTTTGGTTTAGTAGGGTAGAAGAAGTGTCCCCAGAAATTGTTGACAGTGTTGAGGAAGTTGTGTCAGACGACGGATCAAAGGTCAGCACAATAGACAACATCAATTTGTTTGTTTTAAATCTTAATTGTGATGTGTGTTTGTGTGTCAAATATGCTTTGATAATGATAGAATGGAAACTTTTATTATGTCTCCCAAACAAAGTTTGGACACTTATTGTTTTTGTAGTGTTCTTCTTCTTTTTCTTCTTCTTCTGGGTTGGTCAACCAATCTTTGGGGGGTCAAAGAGGGTTGGGTCTAACATTGAATCCTATGGGAAAATTTATACACTATATTGTAAATGACTATAGCTTGAAAACCAATGAAGATATTGACATGGAGTCTTCAGATGCTTATATTGAGTGTTTTAGACAATATGTGGGGTACATTAGGTCTGGCTCCTAGGGTTATCCCCACCCCCCAGGAATGGTAAAATACTTAATACTGTTGACATCCCTTCCCCTCCACTTTATGTATTCTTGTTTCCTTTGCAATGGAGCATCAAATGGTATATACTGGTAGGTCATGACCTGCTGGGGTGGTTCCGTCCTACTTGAAACAGGAAGTGCCCTAATATCTCTAAAACCGTTTAGATCCATGCCCACAAACCATATGTATTCATGTTCCTTGTGTATAAGGGCATATCAAATGATTTATTGATTAACACCATGCAAGGTGGTTCCGTCTCACCTGACACAGGAAGTGCCTAAATATCTAGACATAATGAATTTAGTCTTATTCTTCTGATTGCCATGCTTTGTTTGGAGACTTTATAATAGCTCTGCCTTGCTTTGTTCGGGAGACTTTATAATCGCTCTGATTATAATTACATCTTGTTGTCATTAAATTTATTTTCTTTTCTTATTAGAATCTCTCCAGTTATTCAGAACACAGTAGAAATTGTTCCAACATAGCAAAATACAATTGGAAGGTAGAAAGAAGGGTATATAGAAGTAAGTATTTTTAATTGCTGTAATATCGGGCAAACTTTATTTACTTACACCGCTTACACTGTGTACTTCTTTCTTAATCAAGTGCATGGGTGTAGACTTTCGGTGTACACCCAGTGTACACTTTCCTTACACCAAATTTAGTGCATGTATTGAAAGGTGTAACACTGTTTCCAATATGGCAGAAAGATGATGTGATTAGAAATTTGACAGATGAATTTATGTAATATAATGAATATGAAAATGCATTTTATCATTTAAAGTTGATTTCTGTATCAGAGCAATGATGTTTGATAAAATTATGTTTTTAAAGATAGTTTTTGACAAGTAATTTCTTGTTCTTTTAAATTTTTTCTCATTTTTGAAATAAAATCTGCATCAGAACGACAAGAATGAGATTTTTATAAAGTAAAGACATAAAAAAGAATCAAGCATACCTCATAATTTTATAGCTACAAACTTGCCGTCAGCATTTGGTCAGATTTCTATATTATTTATTTACATGGTTTTATTAAATGCATGTGTTTGATAACCAAAAAATATACAGAGGAATATTGAACAAAAAAGCAAATTCTTCCTGAAAACTGCATTGTTTAATCTAAACTACACCACAAAATCCACTTGATTATATTATTACAACTTTTTACACCGGTGTACACTGATGTACACTTACTTTGGCTCAATCATGTTTGCACATCAAAAGCTGATAATGCACACTGAGGTACATGTGTGTGTATATAGTAAAAGTTAACAATGCATTGTAATGTACATGCGTGTGTGCACATAATAAAAACTGATAATAAAACTGATAATCTTTCTCTTAGCTCTATTATTCAATCTTTTTTTTTTATTCAATCGTCAATCCATGGCAAGTCCAGTTTTTAAGGCGTCGAGCTAATGCTCGGCAGCCTTCTAGCAGTCGTCTGGATTGGCAATGGTCCAAAAATTCATGCTCCGCACTGCCTTTTAAATACGCATAAGAAAAAAGTTCCTCAAAGTATTAAACGTATTACAGGATGTTTATTTCATTTATTCAGCTACATTGTGTACAAAAACCCAACTTTGCCTCAGAGTCTCTGGTTATTGACAACTCATTGCATAAGCATAAATTTGCTTAATCAATAAATGGCGGATGAATACAATGAGGTGTAAACGTTTATTCACTAAATATTATTTTCGTTTATCGCTTACATTTGAATTGGAGACCGTGCCCGATAAAAATAAAATTTGATATGTAAATTTATTTGTTACCAGGCATGGTCTCCAAAATAAATAAGCGATAAACGTATATTGTGATTTTGTTGCAATAAATAAACACGATTATGAAGTATTTTAGATAGCAGGTGTTGTGGATTTATTTGTAAACAACCATACCATAGGTAATCTTGTTTCAATCGGGAATTGAAATTAATAAAAGTATGTTTTATTATTTTAATTAGGGATACACTGTTAAGGTATTCAAATTATGAACCTTTTAAAATTGTTCAGAATATAAAGCAGAAAGAAAATCATTTATTTGTTAACTTTGAATTGTTTTTGATTTTTGTAATCATTATGAGTTATTGATTTTTAAACGCATCACTACCTATTTTATAAGGAAATATAATGAATTTTTTTTTGTGTCCATTCCGGCCTTTGATTTTCTTTTTACAGTGATCACTGAATACTACAATATTTGTGAATATACATGGAGATCTATTTTGATTTTTTGATTTTTGGTTGATAGATATTGGAAAAATTACTGTGATTAAGAAGGATAACAATTTAGGAGCAACTTGTTCTTTGGAGGATGATGAAGAATGTGTCATTGGAAGGTATAGAATATGTTGATTTGACTGTTCAGCAATTTAAAACATATTTAAAATGGCAAACATTGGTTACAGTAGAATTTTTTCCAAGCCAACAATAAATGGAAAGAAAATGTGTTGGATTAAGTACTATAATGCTATACTTAAATTTATTTGTATGCTGTCAGTGATTTGAGTAATATGTACTTTACATTTTAGTGCATAGAAATACTGACTTAAAGCAGTTTAAAGTGGCACTACAGGTCAGGTTGCCAAAAGTCATTTTAAAATAATTTCCTCAAAATGTTTACTAATTTTGTTGCAATATTGAAATTATAAACTTTGCGGAATTACCATATTTTCAAAGTTAAAGATTCCCATTTCATTGTTTAATTCAATAATAAAGACAGTCTGGCATGTAAATATTGCAACATACGTCAACACATCCGGATCCTATGTAAATATTTCAGGATGACTTGTACCCATTAAGCACAGGCTTGTCATGTATTTAAAAACCTTGTCGTTCACCTTGATATGATTGGCTACTCATAACGTAAACAAACATAATTCCGGACACCTAACACATAATTATGGGCTTATCATTAACATTTGATGGTTCTAACCTTCATTAAATTAAAATTTTCTATATGCTTATCAATCTGTACATTCAAAAATGATTGACAAAAATATGGTAAATTGGTCTGTAGTGTCTCTTTATTTTAATTTTTTTTCAATATAGTCCAATCTTGTTATCTCAAACCTCACTGGACCAATGAAGTGTTATATATTGAAAAAAATCTAAAAAGTGATTGGGACTTTAAACTTCATTTGGATAATCCATGGTAAATGAGACACCATGTTCATGATAATAATTAAAGTTTAACTTAATTGTAGTTTTAATAATCTTTATTGGTTTGCAGTGGAAGAGAATGCGATATTGAAGTGTCCCTCAAAAATGTTGACAAGATTCATGCAGTTGTTGCAGTTGGAATATCAAAGGTAATATATACTAATACATGTCAGTTTATCATTGCATGCATATTTCTAAGTTATCTGATTTGACATACATGTTTTTTTTCATAATATTTTGAGCAGTAAGTTTTGCCCTAAGTTGATTTTTTCTATAATTTCACTTCTTAAAGAAATAATGTGATCTACAAATTCCTCACCCTGAACGTGTCTCAAATTCTTTATCTGATGTAATTATTCTTTTTTTTTAAGTATCAACTTTTGCAATTTTTCAGGCTCACTTAACAAATTATAGTAAAAGCTTTCCTGTTGTTCTCAATGGAAAACCAGTTGAAATTGGCCAAGAATTGAATGATGGAGATATGCTGATGATTGGTGGCAGAAAATTTCTGTTTAATTATGAAAAAAGTGAGTGCATTGCTATTTTCATTCTTTTCAATATATGATAATCACTATGAAATCATGAAGAAAGTATTAAAAATGGATTTTGTACAATATGGCTTTTCTAAAAGTAGTTAGTACTTAATGGGTAATTATAAACTCGCAGTATAATGAAACTGAGGTTCTAAATGAGTGTTTATTTAGGAAACGCTGTCAGTGTATAGTGAGATACATTGTTTGTATAGGAATTAAGCACTGACTGTGCATAGTGAAGTACATGTGTATAAATATGGTAATGTCTTTCAGTGCATAATGATGTCCAAATGTAAAACTGTTTGTAAATATATCTCAATTTTAAGTCACCAAGACACAAATGATATTGTCCAACTATCATGTATTTAAATATCCCCAGATTCATGCTCACTTTATTGATTTATATTCTATAGTTAAATTTAAATAATCATATATGAAATCTGAACAGTAAACAGCATATGACTTGGCAACTACAGAGAATAGGAGCATGAATCACTTGAACAGTCTGATGAGTATTAAGACTAATTCTATGTAAGAATCAAGGAAATGAGAAGGGGTCTGGCCACTCAATGTCACAGATTATCTTGATTTTCATTGTGTCATCTTCAATTACACTATCTTACACAATTTTGACCTTTGAACCAAAATTCTTAAAAGAGGTCATGTTAATGTAAAACTGAACTCTTAAATAGGCATGTACGATATTTTTGATAATACATGTACAAGCTAGGATATTTGCACTGGGAAATTCTTGTACCCTTGAAATTTGCAATCATAAGTTTCAGGTTTACTGCATAGACCTGTGAGATTATTGTAAGTTTCTTTCAGTTGGTAGCTTACTTTCCTGCATTTAATGTAAAGTCATTTTTTCACTACCAAGAGTTGTATAGCATATGCTGTTGTGTAGACAGACTGGTAACACTGAAAAGGGACTAAGTGACTTACTATATATAGGGGCCCCCAGATAAAGAAATTGCAATTTAATATGGCAGATACCAAGTGTGTTCAGCTTTAACAAGCTTAAGAAATGTGCCATGACCTTGTGTACATAGTGAGACTTACGCAGTATGATATAATTGATATTTAAGGTTCTAAAGCTTCCAATATGTGATCAAAATATGTTAACATGTTTGTTATGCATATAAAAAGTTGAACTTCGGTATCTCGAACACCGATATCTCGAATACAATGGATATGCAAAGTGATTTTTAGGTCCCAAACACTTAAACTTTAAGTATTTTGTACTTGATATCTCGAATACTAGGATATCTTGAAGTTTTTAACCAGTCCCATCTAGTTCGTGATAACGAGGTTTGACTGTATATTATATATTTCGCAAGTTTATGTTTGTTTTGTATTTGATATTTAATTATTAAAAGCCACCAATTGCTTACTACATCCTCTTCATTATTTTTAGGACTTGAGAATTATTCAGAAGATTCAGAGGGTTCAGATGATTCAGAGGGTTCAGAAAATTCAGAGGAATCAATGGAGTGGTCAGACCCTGAAGATCCCGATTATGAGATGGACAGTGATGCAGGCAGTATGACATCTGAAGAGTGTAGTGAGAAAAGACAGGAGGAAGAATATGAATGTGTTTCAGATTCAGAATCTGATATTATCCCTTATACAGCATCTTTTCAAATCATAAACCAGGATGACAAAGTTAGTTCAACATCTGACTCAAATTCAGCAACTAAACAACAAAAGCGAAAAGTTAAGGACTCAAAAACTGAAATTATTTCAAGCAACGTTGATGAAGAAGTAGATGTTCAGCACTCAAGTAACAAAAGGGGGATCCGTATCTGGGACAAAGTACACTATTGTTTTTACTGCCAGAAAGAATATACTAACATTACAAAACATTATTTAGGAGTGCATGCAAAAGAAAAAGAAGTACAACATATCGAGTCGTATCCATTGAAATCAAAGGACCGAAAACATGCTCTTCTGAAACTAAGAAACTCTGGAGATTATCAGCACAATTGCAGCGTTTTAAAATCAGGACATGGAACTCTTATAACGTATACGAGAAACTGGAATGATGCATCTGCTGAGAAGTTCTTGCCTTGTCAGTATTGCTTGGGGTTTTTTCTGAAATCTTGTCTGTGGAGGCACATTAAAAATTGTCCTTTTGCCCCTGATGAAAGAAAACCGAAATATAGAAAGGTTTCATCCCAAGCCTCACTTCTTCTTCCAACGAAAACAGAGGTTAGTAATGGGCTGCGAGAAAATGTTTTGAAAAGAATGTCTGCAGATGAAATTAGCATTGCAGCTAGAAATGATACAATAATTGTGAAATTTGGAGAAAAATTGTATCAAAAGCATGGACACTTGACTCACTTATACACACATGTTAGCCAAAAAATGAGAGAATTAGGAAGGCTTATCATTTCACTGAGAGAACTCGATGAAGACATTCATTCACTTGAAGATGCTATTCTACCTCAGAAATTCCCAGCTGTAGTGAAATGCACAAGAACATTGTGTGGATTCAATGACAATACAAATTCATATGCAAACCCATCATTGGCTCTAAAGTTGGGTCATTCTTTGAAGAAATGTGCCAAAATAAAAACATCTATCGCTCTGATTGAAGGAAGTGAAGATATGAGAACAAATGCAGATGCATTTTATACTCTTTGTGAAAATGAATGGAGTGATTCCATTTCAAGCAGTGCTTTACAAACTTTAACGGCAAACAAAATGAACAAAGGTCAAGGACTTCCTTTAACAGAAGACATCAAAAAGCTTCAAAGCCTGTTAAAGGAAAAAAACGAAAAACTAGTTGTTTTGTTACAGAAATCTGTTAAAAAATCCATCTGGGATGAATTGAATCAAACGACATTAGCAAGACTTGTAATGTTTAATAGAAGGAGAGGAGGTGAAGCAGAAAGAATAACTGTTCAAGCTTTTTGTGAAAAGAGATCTAAAAATGACTCGCTTAAAGAAATTGAAGATTCTCTAAAACCAGTGGAAAAACTTTTGTGTAAAACTTTCTCCCGAGTTGAAATACGGGGGAAACGAGGCCGCACTGTTCCTATCCTGCTAACTCCAGCACTTGAAAAAAGCATTAATTTGCTTATTGAAACAAGAAAACTGGCTGGCGTGAATCCCCAAAATCCATATGTCTTTGCAAGATCAAGCTTTGATTCTCTGAATCCTATTCGAAGTTCGGATTGCCTTAGAAAATTTGCAGTAGAATGCAGCGTTACAAAAGCTACAAATATAACAAGTACTAAACTAAGAAAGCATGTAGCGACAGTTTCCCAAATCCTCAATTTGGAAAAAAATGATCTGGAAATCATGGCAGGCTTTCTTGGGCATGACATAAGGATTCACAATTCATTTTACCGACTTCCAAGTGACACTCTGCTGATAGCAAGAATGGGAACAATTTTAACAGCATTTGACAATGGTGACATTTCAAAGTATAGTGGGAAGTCTCTGGATGAAATTGCCTGTGAAGGTATTTTTTTTTTATTATGTGTAAAGGGGAAAAAAGTAATTTGAAACAGAGACTATAATAAGGAGTACAATAAGAAATGTTTGTAAATTTAGTTGTGAAGGCACATCTCAAAGAAGGTAATTATTTTACATGTATGGTATAAACATGAAAAAATATGTGCAGATTATATGGCAATGTATTGCTGTGCATTGTAGAAATAAACTTGGGTGAGGATGAGGAAGTTGAAGATGATGAGGTTGAAATTGATGATGAAAATCCAGATGAATATGAAGCAGTCAGACAAAATGAAATGGAACCAAAAGCTAAACACCCAAGAGGTAAAAATATATTAGCATTTGATAATATTTAAGTACCATGAATGTTTGTACTTTCTATACCTCTATATGCTGACTTCTTTTTCTTTTGAGATTTAAGACACTCTGACTTAGTTTCCTTATATAATAAAATAGTCACACCATGTAGTTTTTTGATATCTCACAAAAGTGATTTTTCACATCTGTAAATAACACTTGAGAAGACTATGGTCAGAACTTTCAGCTATAAAATATTTTTAACAGGCTTAATTCAATTTTTAAACATATTTGAATTAAATAATTTAATATCTACAAAATGTTATATAAAAATCATAGAAACATTAGATTTATGGGGAGTATTTCTTGTATTGGAAGGATACTTGTATTGGAAGGATAGTTCTGTTATTAATATCTATAAAATCTACTGAACAGATTTTGCTAAGAAAATATATTGAAGAAATGAAGATAAAATTTACAAATTGATATATAAAAAGAAAAATGCATGGTGAGGTACAAGTGTTGTTAAATATAGTAATTTCAAACTGTGCAAAGTGAGGTACATGTTTATTTAAGTGTATAAAAACACACTAGCAGTTCAAGTGCACAGTAAAATAATTTTTAAATGGGAATATCTAACAGTGCGAAGTGAGGTTTGAGTGTTATATATAGGGAACACAAGTAGTGCATAATGAGGTATATGTATTTATATAGGGAGCACTGACTGCATAGTGAGGTATGTAATGTGTGTATAGTACACAGTTACTGTACATAATGAGGTAGATGTAGTCAATTATGTGTTTATATGTAGGAAACACTTTCTATGCATAGTGAGGTACATGAGAGTATATTAAGAAACACTGACAGTGCATAGTGAGGTTCATCTATGTTTATATATGTGACTGTGCATAGTGAGGTATTCATTAATCTTGGGAACTCTAACTGTGCAAAGTGAGGTACATGCTGTCTTATAGGAAACACATGGTACAAATAGGAAACCATGCTTATTAGTGCAAAGTAAAGTATGTGTGTATATTAAAATCTTTTACCATGCTTATTGAAAATCATTTGTGATAATATAGTAATCTAAAAATGCATGATGAGGTTCATTTATATTTGATATCAACATATAGTTGTGTTTGTAGATAGGAATTCCTATTAGCGCATATAGGAAAAAACTAAATATGAATTTATGTACCGGTAATTTTGTTGCATTTTTTTGTAGGAAAAGATTTGTGCCGACTAAAGGAGGAAGAAGTCAACATTATAAGAAAGATTTTCAAAATTAATATTTTACAACACAAAGAGCTACGGAAAAGAGAATGTGAGAAAGCAATGGATGAATATAAAGAGTTGAGAAGATTAAGCTGGAAAAAAATTAAAAACACTGTGCACAATTTCATTACACTGGAGAAAAAAAAAATTAAGAAAATGCAAGCAAGGAGTGGAAAATCTAGCATTCAGATGCAGAATTAACTGATTGAGATTTCCCTGTTGTGTGGATATACTCATTTGTTTTTTTGTTTTTTTTAATGTAAAATGGAATTACTTGAATTGGGAACAAATGATGATAACAAACTTTCAGATATCAAAAAGATAACAAATTGAATATAAATTCATTATTTAAACAATTTGAAAAGGAAAATAATTCAACCCAGGCATTATTTTTTTGGTATCATCTGTAATGACTCTTATTTTCCTGTCTTTTACATGTATTACATGTAAAAACTTTTTGAAAGAATGTCAACATTTTAGTCAGTAAATACTGTACCAATTGTCCTAAATAATTATAATTATTAATGACTCATATTTGTATTGATTTTTTTGAAATTTTAAAATTACCGGTACATTTTTGTCTGCAAATTCTTTTACATATTAGCAAAATATTGCATTTCATTTGCATTTTCTGTAGCATATTTTGCAAAATAGTGCATTTCATTTACTGCAGAATCTTGAATAAATATAAAGGGGTCAAATTAAAAGTTCACTGACTTTACATTAATAATACTTAAATTTACTTTCTGTTTTCATTTACCAGGATTCTCTTTAAACCATTTAATAGCTAGATTGCTAGTTTTTGATTTAGATTGCACCAAACAAAAAGTCTTGGGGATAAATTAACTGTACCGTTAAGGAGGTAAAACTCTACAGTAGTTCTAAAAAGCAATTTGAGCATAATATTATGTTGAGAAAGTGTATTTTATGAGATGGAAAATTGAAAATACATGGTTTTTTGTTGTTTAATTTTGTAAAACAGAGGTTTGTAATTTTTGTGTATTCAACAGTTATCTGTACTTCAAAATACAGTCAGTTTAATTTTAGGTGTCAGAAAGACGTTTCACAATGTGTGTCTTGTTCTTTAGTTAGATAATCTGTAGACTGATCTGATGATACATATGTTTGCTTGATAAAGGGACCATCTTATTTTATGTACCTTATTTGTTTATGCTTACAGTTGCATGTGTACCAGTAAATTGGGCATATACATAGATCTTTCTTTCTTTTTTTTTAGCTCACCGAGACGAAGTTGGGGGGAGCTTATGCTATACCGGCGTTCGGACCTGGTTAAAGTTTTTGTTGCAGGTCCTGTATCTAAGATATTACTTATCCTATCTTCACCAAACTTGCATGGATTATGCATCTGGACCTACTTATGGAGTTGAAAGACTTGGATGCTGAATCTGGGTCCTGAATTTCAGATGCTGGGGGTGGTTAAGGTTTTTAGAGCAGGTTAAGGATTTTGTTTCAGGTGCTCTTTGATAGCAATATCTAAGTTACTGCTGGTCTGTACTTCACCAAACTTGCATGGATGGTGTGTCTTATGATACTGATGCACCTGACAGGTTTGAATGCCTAACCTGAGCCATAGGTTTCAGATGCTGGAGGAGGTTAAGGTTTTAAGAGCTGGTTTAGGTTTTTAAAAAGGTGCCCTCTCATGATGATATCTTAATTATTACTTGTCCTAACTTCACCAAACTTAAATGGATGGTGCATCTTATGATACTTATGCACCTGACAGGCTTGAATCTGAATCTGAGCTTTAGGTTTCAGATGCTGGATAAGGTTAGGTTTTTGGAACAGGTCTTATGATTAATAGATAATAGTACTATTTCAAACTTGTATAGTTGATTAAACTAAAATATGAATGAATCCCAGAGATAGCCTCAGATGCAAAGCTTGATCTCCATTTCCAAGGATGCTAAAAAATAAATCTTAGTTATTACTGGTCCTATCTTTACCAAACTAGCATGGATGATGCGTCTTAAGATACTGATGCACCTGACAGGCTTGAATGCTGAATCTGAGCCATAGTTTTCACTTGAATTTGTAGTATTTGATATTGTATAATATAATGTTATACTATATTGTATTATATATTATGATATTGTATTATGTGATCAAATACAATAATGTATAACACAATACAATACAATATTATATCGCATGTTACAATATCATATCTCATCATTGTTTAATACGGTATTTTATTGAATTATATGATATATATTGTAAGTATGATAGGAAGCAATATTGTATTTTATATTATTGTATTGATAAACATTGTATCTTATAATACCGCATGAAATGAACATATGATCATATTATACAATATTTTAACAGATGATATACGATATTGTGTCAAAACAGTTTCCATGAATATCCAAGATCATAAAGTTTGATTTTCACATAACATGATAAAGGTGGTCTCATGAAGGTGATGCCTCGTCTCGGTGAGCTTTGTAATTTGTGATTACCTATGTTTTTTAATTGAATTTGATTCTCTCGAACATTATTTTCTAGAATCTCTTTTTGAACTGGTCATTGTTTATTTCTTTTTGTCAGTAGAGAAAGTATATACTAGTACATTTAGTTGCATTTTGGTTCTTAAGAGTGATAAGAAAAACTGCTGTACTTTGTTTTTTGAGTTGACATATTCACGTAATAAATTAATCTTAAATGAAAGCAAAGTTTTCTTTAATTACACTTGCTGTCCTTCATTTTACATGTACTTAGTTTTGTTGATGCTGGTCTGGTCCTTTTCTTTTTGCAATTATATTAGGGAAGGGCATCTTCATTTTGCAGCAGTTAACAAAATACGTTGTCCGAAATTATATTTATTTGATTAATATTTACATTTACCTTCTTTCCCCCTATCAAATTGCATTGATTTATTTGAATGATATTTACGCATAACACAGAAGTCAAAATCATCAAATCTGGTGCGTATGAATACAGTCTTCCTTTAGTATTTCTCGAAGAACATGACTGACTCTCCTCGCGACTTCAAGCCAAATCACGACTTGATATTATACTTACGCTGATTAATATTTCTTGATGTAAACATTTTTTAACAGTAAAATGAATTCAATTGATTAATTTCTTAGTATACCAAAAGTAAATTCATCAAATTAGTGAATGAAAAATAAAATTCTTTTATAAGTTATCAAATTTCTGTGCACTATTTTTGTCACCATGATTCGGCTGTTCCAGTGGCTCTTCCATAAATTGCACATTACTAGTTGATTTTAAAAAGATAACTCATTTTTTCGGAAAGAGAATAAATGTTTAAAAACTTAAATATAAGCATTGAATCATTATTTTTTGAAAGATGTAGTCTTATAATTGCAACGGTGTGTACAAAAAAAAAAAAATATCCTAACGCGCGTTTTTCAATTTGTATGCACACACCGTTGCAGTTATGTGACCGCATCTTTCAAAAAATAATTATTCAATGCTAAAATATACTCAAGATATAATGTACGTGTCACAGAAATTTCTCCCTAGTTTTATTGAATGCGGCGTGTTAATAAGTGTATTGGAAAATAAGACGGCATTTTTACTGATTTGAAAGAATCTATGTTTTATTTTTAACATGTATACAAAAATCATCAACAAGTATTGAAAAATAGCTATTTGCATAATTCATAAGATATCAGTAAATAATCCTCGTTTTACGTATATTGAAACAATAATTTATGGTTCTTTGATGCACTTTCGTGAACAAATAATGCTCCCCAAACTAGGAGTGTATAAAGAACTAAGCAACTCGCTCTACGAGTAGATAACATTTTTCTTAAAAGTGTTATACGATTATGGTTAAGTTTAGGTTATAGGGGCTTAGACGTGATTTCAACTAAAAATTATTATTTCAAAGTTGATGTCCAGAATGGTTTATATATGCATTTCTAATGACTGACCACAATTTCCAAGTCAACTGTTAAGTTACAAGGTAGATAGTGTCTAGAACTCTTAGTAATATAAACAAAGACTTGAGTCATTTTATTGTTTGTTGCCATTTTGGTAAATTAATGAATTTACAGTAAAAAAGTGGTTCGTTCCGCTTTTTATGCATAATACGAATAATTTATCTAGTTTGTGATGAGAATTATTGATTAAACACAGATATTTCCCAAATTCGGGAAATTTTTTTGCGTTTTTTTTTTGGGGGGGGGGGGGGGCGCTACATCCAAAATATATTTTCAGAAATCCAAATTAATCCACTAGGTTATATAAATTTTGATCCCCTTACTCCTGATTATATCTAAATGAGACTGCAACAAATGTAAACAAAAGTATGATATAAGGGTAGATTGAATTGCCCTCTTTAGTAAAATATTCAACTCGCCATTCGGCTCAGTGAATATTATTTTCCTCGGATGTCTTAACCATTGTATTAACATGGAAAACACAGTAACAATTTACAATTCGCAAATAAGATTACTACATACTGAGGTATATACCATATTTGGATATAACCTTAAAAGGAATACCTCGGATAGTGAACAAAAATTATATTGGTATTGCGAGGCACCTATAAAGAAACCTGTAAAAAATGGATGATGAATGGAATCTTAAGTGTGAAGTCAACATAAACTGCTATGCCATTTTACTAAAATGGAAGAATAAAGCATATACCTCTGAATGTTTTTATGGAAATCTATACCTCTTTATGTAATATAAACCAGTGTGTGTGTGTGTGTGTGTGTGTGTGTGTGTGTGTGTGTGTGTATATATACACACACACACTCACAAACACACAATCATGTTAAATGGTATGGTGTTTACTAATACAGGAAGAGGTCATAGCAGAAAATGTAACTATGTATTTCTTTCTGCAATTTTTGCCTCATTCCCTCTTGCATAAAATACAACGTAGGAAATGTATGTCTTGTTTCTCGCTATATGCCCACATAGATCTAATAAAATATCATCCATGTGTCGACGAGAAACGTGTTTTTCACCAATGTAGAAATGAGCGAAATAGAATAGTGAGAAGTTATATCATAATTTACGGCACATGATGGACGAATTCATTCTCTCACCAGAGGTCGTGCTTCACAAGCTTCGCTTACACCTCTTGTCAACACTAGATGTACAAGATTCTTGTACAAACTTAAACGATAAGCAAAATGTTATTAAAATCTATGTAATTGTTCCTTTTATCTATGAATACGATTATGAATAATTAAATTTAAATCTTTAACGCCGTTATTTATTTTTATTTCAACGTTCAACGTAATTACTGGGAGAACTATTTTGTGGAGGTAAAATTAAAATCTAGTTAGACAGATGTTTGAAAAATCAGTTTCTGTACGCTACCGATTCATCGATGATTTTGCAAAAATCAGCAGCAATGTCATCTCCTGTGATGTTTTTAAACGTGTCCTCAAAGTCATCGCCCGTCGATGACTTCCCTTCACGCTGATTGTACAGAAGAAGTAAATCAACAATGCCATGTGCTCGCCATGCTTGTTTTGATCATGTGACAGACTATTTTTCCGGCATTGACACGTGTAAGCGAATATTGTGTAGCAATTATGCACATACTGTATATAGGGAAATATTCGCCGAGTTTTATTTTCACCCTTTTCGCCCTCGTTGTCAGTAGGCGAATTTAAGACTGGGCGAATTCCAATGTCTTAACTTATCTCTATTTAAAAACAGCTTTGTCTTGGTGAATTCAAGACGGGACGAAACTGTTTGCAGTTTAAAAGGGCGAAAATTACACGGCGCGAAAATAACCCTGTATACAGTGGCAAATGGTTTGTTGAACATGATTACAAATATGTTTTCTGATTGTGAAGCTCATTGGCACAGTTTGCCTGTCTGGAGGTATACTTTTGCACAAACCGAATCAATGACGATAGTCTGATTTGTTATGATAAATCACCTGATGCTCAAAATAATTGAAATGAAACTGAAGATTGATCTAGATTAGTTGTATTTTTCATCAATATTACTAATTTTCTGCTGTATTCTCTTCTATTTGATAAGGTTCTCTTAAACAGCGGGTGCGGTTTCTCCTCGGTTACATGTATTTAATTTACACCGACTCGATTCCCCCCTATCGCATCACAGGAGCCAAGCCCGTTTTAACATTAATTTCAATGTAAGTAACCATAAATAAAGGCTACATTGAAATTATTACATTGTTACACATGTATTCCCATTTTATCGTACGTCTCGATTATTTCCCTTACTTGTCGCAGTTTATTCTTCTACTGTTTTGATTTTCTTCTTAAACGAATAATTTTAAATTATTCGGTATATATATAGTGAGTTGAGTGTTTTGTACAAAGCATCACGGTAGCTTAATAATGGTATTAGTTATAATCTAAGTTTTAGACGAACACTATTGTCATTGTCGTTTCAATCGATTAATTACTTAAAGATGATTTTTTCTCAGACCCCCCCCCCCCCAAAAAAAAAGAAAAAAGAAAATTCACTGAAGGGAACGAAAATCGAACTGTTTACCTTCTAGTGGGTTTTTTTTCTTCATTTTTTCGCATTGCATGCTTTACAATTATCTGAAGGAATAATTGAGATAAAACCGAAAGTAAATTGCAAAATTCCATCGAGTAATAGATATGAACTTATATTGCCTTTGTTATAATAGTGCTGCCAAAAATATTAGTGTAAAACAGAATAACAAATATATACCTACGGCTCCAACACCAACACGTGCATATATTTTGTAATAGACTTGTAATATAAAAGATTGCGGCCTTTTTAAACTGCAGGATTTGGGCCTCACCCGCGCCCCTTCAGACCATCTCAGCCCCAAGCGAGAGGATTTTAAAACTGTCAAACACCCTGTGTTCTGTAGACCAATGTCTGCCTAGTGCCAGTGAACGTTCGCCGATTGATTTGAAGTCATTTACCTTCCTTCGAGATAGGTCTATGGACTTCTTTGTTTTCCAGCTTAATTTCCTCAAACAACGTGTAGTTATCCATGTAGCTCATATCTAAAAAGATTGTCTGTCTGTGATGTTATTAGCGTGAAACACACATGATTTAAATAATTTCACAGTTTGCACGCCTCTCTACACTATAGAATTATACATTTTTATTTCACATCAAGATTCAATAATTGAAAATACCAAACTCTTTCTAAATACTAGTAATTCAAATATAAATCGGTGTTTTAAAAGAGAAAATTCGATGAACCTATAAATATATATTAATAGCAATTAATTTAAGGATTACGTGATATCCACGGCAGACAAAGACGCGAATGTGATAGACAATGTGTGGAGATGCTAAACAAACAGGATGCAACGATTTCTCTGCAGATGGCGTATATTACCGCCCCCCCCCCCCCCCCATAACATGTCTGAAACTGAGTGCGCCCTCTATCGCGAAAGATTCCTGATGGAACTAAATTAAGAAATTCCAAAACAAAAATCAGAAAACAAAAACAGGAGAAATAGAAAAACAGAGATGAGGAACCTCGCCCCAAAGGGACATGGTCGAGTAGGGTGCACTTTTCATCCAGGGACGTGATTGTTTACATGTAGATGTACATCAGAATTATGCATGAAAACAGGCGTTGTTCCGTGTAATGTGTGGTACATTTGTCTATAGTACTCGTCCATCATTGCCATTCTTAGAAAGATGGATGAAAAAAATACATGTAAGAGGCCAGAGGACTATACCTTGGCAACAATTTCTAACAGATCCTAGCAGATAAAAGCACCTCTGCTCCTATCCACAATCCACAATAGAAGGCGTTTTCTGACATCGGAGATTTTGTAGGATTTGAATTTGAGAATTCTTTAATTCATCAAGTAGTTATGTAATATATTTTTTTTAAATTTCATTGGTTCAAACCTGAAGTTTATTTTCATCAGATTGTTTATATAATATAAATTTCAATGTAGTATTAGATCCTCCATCTTGATTGTGGCTGTCTTAAAAGCTTCGAGACTCTGAGATGAAACAAACTTCGAACTAGTTTGAACTGCAAATTATGTATACATCTATAAAAAACATCAAGAACAAAATTTTAAGGTCGAATACCCGTGAATAATGTGTGTGACGTCACCTTCTACCCTCTACCAGTATTGAATGATTACTTGATACCCTCATCCCTACATTTACCACCCACCCACACCCCCCCCCCCCCCCCACCCCCCCCCCCAAAAAAAAAATTCCAAGAAAGCGATTTGTATCTAAATCTGTCCTAAATTACCCTGTCCATAACTTTTTGTTGATTTTTTAAATTATATGCACATACCTGTCTGTGAAAACAATTGATATAAATTTTATTTGCCAAAAACTCTCAGATTTTTTATTTCACACGTAACCTCTTTTATACTCGGAGGAATTCACAAGAAAAGAAAATACGTTTCTTACCTGGATTTATAATAGTAAGAACCGATATCTTAGCTTTTATCTATTCGATTATTCTCGAAACTCCACATTTTTTCTAACATCATTATCCGGGTAATTTTCATGTTATCACAGTAGACCTTTAATTTTTGCATGTTGAAATTTTCACAGAAAATATTCCTTAACTAGGTTGATAAATACAAAAGCATGTGCAACTTTTTGTGCGCAATAGATATAAAGTTTTTAATGGATTAACCTGTACACATTGTAGCTTCACGCTCCGTCAACCCGGCCGGAATTCCCGTGGAGCTACAATTCTGCAGCTACTATATTTTATACCCCCCCCCCCCTCCAAAAAAAAAAATGAAATTTTCAATGGATGAAAAAGAATATATCTTACAGGATGCATGAAAATTGCTACTGAATTTAAATTATTTCCTACAGTAATTTGTATTACTATAGGATATATATATATATATATATATATATATATATATATATATATATATATATATATATATATATATATATATATATATATATATATATATATATATATATATATATAAGACAATTGATTTTTTTTAGATCCACGTGGTATTAATTTCACCTGTATTTCTTTGAAAATAATTTTTTAAACAGAAACTGACAAAACTGAACACTAGACGATTTAGTGAAACGACTTTTCCGCATATATATAGGTTTTACAAGTCTATATAATAGTAATTTGTATTAGATCAATGGATAATCCGATTTATGTGCATATCTTAATCTTATTTTTAAAAAAAACAAACAGACATGTATTTTATAGCTTATTATACATGTATGTAAATTTAATACTATAATCTATAATGAAATAAATTTACCTCATTCATTTATGTCTTCTTTTGTTTGTGTTAACTTAAAAAACATTTTGTAGGTTATTTCTTGATCGATCAAAACTAAAGTTACATTGAGGGAACGTATACTCCACAGACTTACACGGACTGTCAAACTTCGAAGTAGTTGCAGTTACTATTATGGTAACATTCACATATAAGAACAAAATATAAGCCTTTCGAATTTTTTTTTGTGTAACGCAACCGTATATGATAATATTGTATTTTTGTACTTTTTATACTTTTTTTATCGATGATTTATTAAATGATTCAGAGCTACATGTACATACGTAAAAAAGTTATGCAAACAGTAACATGCTTTTCTCGGTGTTTCATACATCCATATAATTGCAGAAAAGAATTACGCACCCCCCGCCCGTAACTAAGTCGTATTTTTCTGCAATTTTTATATATATCTACCTTCATACCTGCATGAGTCACCAATTAAATTTTTGATGAAAAAAAGAATTCTTACAGGAAGATTAAATTCCTGAAAAATACATTTACATTTTGTCCTATTTTCTTATTTTTGTGTTTATATATCCATTGATAACAAAACAAAACTTTACTACCGTTTATTAACACAAATCCAAAACAGTTTAATGCATTTATAAAATATGAGAATCATTTTTTAGTAGTTTGAAATTTCATCGAAAAGTGTCCCATATACCCCAATTTCCTCTAACAAACCTGACAGATTAAATTAATAACTGACACTGTAAATAATTTTGTTTAAAGACCAACAACTCTCATTCGTTCCTAAACCTAAAATGTACATGTAGGTATGGGTTATCTGTCTTTGAAAAGATAATTATGCAGTCAGGATTCTCCATATAAATTGTATTAAGTGGATTACGTAGACGTTCTTAAATCTATTTTGTTGTTTAATAATATTTTGTATATGGTTTTATTCATAGTGTTCTCCATTTTATTCAAGGTAACAAATCTCTTTGATAAGTGAAATGTGTTTTTTGATGTAATCAAAAATAATTTCCTATATTCATATCGGCTCGTTGGTCTAGGGGTATGATTCTCGCTTTGGGTGCGAGAGGTCCCGGGTTCAAATCCCGGACGAGCCCGAACTTTTTTTCGCATCATTTTTCTTTTACTATCGAATAATTAATCTAAGTACAGTGTATAGTATATTTCTATATGTACGTTGTCAATCAAGAGACACTGAACTTTCAAAACAAAATTATATTCATTCCACTCAGTTATCATGTAAAGAGATACTTGTACATTATTTAAAAAGCAAATCTATAGGTCTAATACATGTACATGTAATTCTTTAATGATGCTAGATGGTCAACAATTAAATTAAACTTAAGACCTACCTTAAAAATATTATTTTGGTCATATACAATATTTTACTTGATGGAAAAATCAATTATTCTAACTTTAAAATTTCAACAGTTTTCCAAACTTTTTTTATGTACATCTCTTCATCTTTATAGGGATATAATTAATAGAGTCTTAAGATGGACACGACCATTCATCCAGCATTTGTCGACATGTTTGTAGCTTTATCATCTTTCGTTCATATAATCATAATCTTGTTATATTTATGGGTAGTCCTACAAACGAAAAGTGTTCAAAGTACGGATACTGCGTAATCATTTTTTGACACACATTATTAATTCTCTACAATTATTGATCTAATACATCTTGAAATAAATATTTAACCTGTGAACATATGTACCCGTATTATAGATCTTATATGCCACGCAATCAATAACTCTTTACTTGTTTTGGTCTATTACATCTTGCAATAAATAACTTTGTTACATGTATCTTTTAGTCTACTCTGCCTTATTCAAAATAAATTAACATTACTAAACGCAGGTCCAAGTGAATCATTTATTTTATACGAGCTGTATCATTTGTAACAAGAAGTGGATAATTTTCAAATAGTTCATGAAATAAACAGCTTTAAGGTTTTGTTTAGCTACCATTTTGATGAATTTTAAAAAAAATGGCAAACCTACCATGATTCAAACCTACATGTGCTTTCTTAATATCGATTTCTTTTTTTAAAGCAATGTGAGCTGCATTTCCATGCTGAATTTATTTTTTACGAAAATGTTATTTTTTACTAACACGACAAAAAATATTACGGTTTTAAAATTTCCGTTAGCCATATTTTTGTGGGGAAAGCCTTTGAGAATGTTTAAGCAAAATTGAATTATTGTCGTCCTGTACAAAAATTGATGTGCTATATATTCCTTATAAGAGAAATCTTTCCTCTTACAAAAATGCATGATTTTTTAAAATCTTAAATATCATAAAAGTTTAAGTTACATGCAGACTTATCATACTATCAGGTTTTTGCAGCAAAATAAAATTATACAAATAAATACAGCTCATATTGCTTTAATTTAGTAATAGTTCAAATTTGTTCAATACTGCGTATTAAAATACTGAGAGTTGATTTTCAGTGAAATATCATAGCAGATATTTTCCATCGCTAAAATATATTGCATGTATGTTTGCATACTTACTTTTATTATAAAATATATATATAAAAAAAAGAAGACATTATTGCATGTGTCTTTTACTAATTAACAATTTTTAATTGTCAATGAGTCCATGACTAATGAAGTCATGGACTCATAGACAATTAAAAATTGTTAATTAGTAAAAGACACATGTATTAATCATATGGGCTACAGCACAAAAATATAAACTGTTTATTTTTTTTTCAAAGTTGGTATGAAAGTCTTCTGATAACATAGGTAAATTATACAGAATAAGCCTGCATATTAAGCATTGATTATAGGAACAAACAAAAGGAAGATTAGTCGAAAAATGTGTGCATATATCCATTTTTGATTTGACATAACACTTTTGAAATCTAATTTACATTTTTCTTTAGTAAATGCAATCAATCAAATCCGCCTCGACCCCGGGTCGAAAGTTAATGAGGGGCAAACGTTGCCTTGTTATGTAAAGTTTTTCTTGAATCATTTTTTCCATCGAAATATCGCTTAAAAATCGGGAAAAGCGTATGCATTGTATATAAAATTGATAAATATACATATTACACTTAGTTACATGTAACAAAAAGTTCATAGAATTTAATTTAAAATCGGACCAAGCAGCTTTATATTCAAATGAATAAAATATTGTTTTGAATTATTTGTTTTTCAAAGAAATGGAAGCAATCAAAAAATGTTTCATAAGTCTGTGGTATTTTTTGACAAACACAAAGAAAACGAAAGTCTTTGTTGGGATCAAATCCAAAAAATCCTACTATCATCTTTCCACCCACAGTGGTATGGTATTCTATTAATACGTACATGTACATGAATACAAAATTCTGGACTTCTGTAATCTAAACATAAGTATTTTTATATTTTTACCCCCCCCCCAAAAAAAAACCCACATAAAAACAATAAATAAATAATGCTTATAACTGTAGTTATATACATGCATGGTGGGCCATCGCACCGAGCTATTTCTCAGTAGGATCCGTTCTCAAACTGGAAATGTATCTCCAAAAAATCATTAACTCATTAAAATTTCTTTTAAAACGCGATTTTAGACTGTTTTAATTTCCTTTAGAAGAAAGGCTTAACATAAAAATATAGGAAAATACTCAAATTTAAAAGGTTAGATATTTGAATTTTTTTTTCTTTACTAAATAATACTTTATAGCTGTATAAATCATATCCTAAAATTTTAGGTAGATCTGATTATCAATTTGCTGACCATCTAGCCTTCTGAAAAATTAAAGATTTTGGCAGTCATAGATCGGATTGCATCAAATGTTTACTGCATTGCTAGTTGTCTTGAAAATAAACATTGTCTAGAACGGATATTTTTAAGTGTAAGTTAGATACATGTACATGTTTGTAGGCATTTTCATTTCTCACTTTCTTATCCATGCTCCGGTTTTCTATTGGTAGTTACGCATCTTTTTCATTTATAAATTCTTTATTCATTTATGTTATTCTTTATAGAATCTTTGATAATACGTACATGTACTTTTGAAAAAGAACTTGAATTAATATTTTTCCAAGTACGCACATTTGTATGTTAATGTATATTAAGCCAAATAAATATAAATATTCAAAACATGCATTCTCATTTACATAATTTCACACATGCCTTCATTCTTCCCTTTTACCTGAGTTTGCATTAATTTTTTTCACGTTGTAAAAAAAAAAAATTAGATTTATTTTTATTTATTTATTTACCAATCAAGGGCCCTCAGTTCAGTTCAGTTTATTTTCACTCAACACCATATAATGGTACAAGAGGTACATAAGAAGAACAAACATATTTACATATATACAATATAGTTGTAAAGTTCAAGAAAGTAAGTGGGGTGAACGAACAATATGATTAATTTTTGAAATAAAGAAACACAGTTTTCTTAATGTGATATAATCGACTGAAGACATGATTTCATAAAACTTTTTAGTGTTAGGAGAAGAACAGTAATATGTATCTAAAAACTGACTTCGTAATTTACTTAATGCCTTGCATTCTAATATAACATGAAATTCATCACCAATTTTGTTACAATTACACAAATTACAATAACGTTTACTTCTTTCAACAATACCCCACCTTCCTATTTCAACCGGAAGATGATGATTTGTAGTTCTAAACTTAACTAATATTTTTCTTAATTTACTGGGTAACAAGAGTAAGTAGCGTTCACATTCAAAATTTGTTTTATAAATTCTATATATAACACCCTTAGTCGATTCCTGAATATCGTTATGCCATTTTTGTAAAAATTGATCTCTTAACCTTTGGTTAATAGTTGTCTTAATCC
This sequence comes from Magallana angulata, assembly GCF_025612915.1. Taxonomy (NCBI): domain Eukaryota; kingdom Metazoa; phylum Mollusca; class Bivalvia; order Ostreida; family Ostreidae; genus Magallana; species Magallana angulata. Next base: position 43,109,875 of record NC_069116.1, read on the forward strand.
AACTGGGATTCATGATCACACCATAAATTTGAAAGCCCACATTTATCTAAAACATTTTTTAAAGAGCATAGCCATGGATTTAATATTTGTCCCTTATCAAAAAGAATACGTACATACATATATATGATTTTGCTTAACTTGTTTTCACTGCTATTGATTATGTTGGCCCAGAATGAAATCATTCTAGTAAAAATGGTTATATACAGAGGAAATCGTCCAGTTTCACCATATACCATGTAACTAGGTGTATATAATACATTTTTAAAAAATAATATCATGATCATAACAAATAATAAATGAAATAATAGCCTAGAATGTCCAGGTTCATATTACAGGCAACAATATGCAAAATGATTCATCAATACAATTAAATATATGTATGGGATTTACGCATTTATCTGTGTGAGGTAATGCGTGTATATACAGAAAAAAAGTGGCCTGAAAACAGAGAGTACCAATGGACGGTGCCTGCACAGTCGATTAGACTGGTCTACTTGTACTCAAAGTGTTGAAGCCAGTTTGCTTATACATAACATAACACCCCCTCCCCCCCCCCCCCCCTTATAAAACAAAGAAACAGAAATCAACGCAAACGTATTTCATTTAGAGATTTCAACACAGATCCGCCAGCCTCTTCGACCAGTGGTCAGCTAGTACTTGAAATCTGACCCTTTGACCTAAACAGAAAGGAAAATAAGAGGAGCACGTGCACACGTGTGCATTGTTGTCAATAAAAATGACGGTGTTCCGAAATCGTATACGCTAGACCATACTCAGAGACCAAGATGCATACACGTGAGTACATGTGCACTTTACATTATTAATCTACATATAACTTAAATCAGTGAGGACTACTATCGATATTTCTCCGTCCGTTTGAATGGGGAAACAGCTTTTCTGGACACAGGCTGGACAAATTTGACATGCATGATTCGTTATATAGGAACTTGGTTCATAGCCACAGCACCTCAGCTGTTTTACTTACGACTTGGCGTCTCTACTGAATAGAAAACCCCTTCCCCTGGAAACAAGGAAATGGTGTGCGTTTTGATAATTAAACAGTGGTTAATAAATTATTTTTTTCTAATGACAGCTTATATATCAAGATAATTTATATTACCAAGAGTACATGAATGTAGTTCCTTGATATTCATTGATATACAGCTGTGTAGTTTGAATTTACAAATACTGTTTACGTGTTAAAATTACATTTCATAATATTCTTAGTCGTGAATTTACACACACCCAAAAAAATAAGAAATTCAAATATTGAACATTCAAAAATTAAATTCGTGCAAAGGAAATAGCATCAATTCATAATGTCATGTACATACATGTCTGAATAATATAAAATGTATAAACTTTCAAACTCCTTCACTATAACAAGAAAAGTTTATAATTTTTCTGATATTCATACCAAATCAAACTTCCGGATAAAGTGAATAGCGGAGTAGTAGTATTAACCGACATGTATCTCATAAATGGTTTCATAATACATGTACTACATGTACATTAGTGGATCAAATATCTTTAGAAATAGTAATAGCGCTTTTAAAACGTTAAGTTTCAAAGGCAAAAGTATGCAGTAATACATGCATGTACTTCAAAATAAGCAAAAAGCAGCATGTTTCCTGATGGCGGCATTTAATATAATATTTTACTGACAAAAACCTCAAATTGGCTCAGCGCGAATTCATAAACTTTCGATGCAGATAGTTCTTTATCTGCAAAACTTATCAATTTGCCACACTAAAAAAAAGTAATTTTCAGGTAAATGAATTGGACAAGAGTTTCATGTGAAAACTTTGACATCCTAAATACATGTACGTCGACATTGCCCATGGAGTTCAAGAAGTTACGGATAGATATGACTTTGAGATTTGCTCACCGAAACCCCTTATGGACATAAATGCAACTGACTAGAGGGTGCTGTTGCATTTATAGCATTTAGGGACATGTATCTACTATTTTGAGCGAAATGTTGTATGAAAACGCTTCTTAATTTAGCTCTATGGATATATCCTGCGCTAAGATATAAGCTTTCATGCATGCACTTGCGTATGAGCGTCAAATAAAATATATGTGCGATTACATGTATAATATTATGAGCTTTAGATGACATGTATATGCTTCTAAATGAACTTTGTATGAAATGTATTCGATACTACATGTATATATATGAGCTTCATATCACACGTTTAATTAAAGAAACTAATGCAATAGATGCATGCTCTACTTTACATCTACATGTATATCTGATAACAATAATTCTTATTTGCATGAATAAATGTATACGTGTAATTCATATAGTATTGCTTTTTATTTCTTTAATACAAAGATTTCTTTCTTGTAATCATTATGAAACGAATCTTTTTTATTAGTTTTTATGGTATCTGAAGAAAAAAAACCCATTGAGAATGTGAAGCTTTCTTTTATTATTTTAAGTTTTTATTTTATAATGCCTTTTTATATTCTACACAAGACCAGCAGAAAAAAAATATTTCATGTGTTAGTTTTCATGGAAAATCGATTCTATAATTCGGAATCCGGACCGCTTAGTTTTATTTTATGAATGAACAACACTAAAAAGTCCAATTTGCTCCCATGAGTGTATTAGTGACAATTGCAAATATCAAAGCCTCGAATAAATGGTGAAAGACTAAATTATCCCCATAAACCGTATGATGACTGCAATATGGGTGAAAATAGTGTCCCCGTGCAAGAATACGGACAAGCGTATAGGACGATTACTCATAATTGTTCTTAATGCACGTATCTAATTTTATCATTAGCCACCAGGCGGAAAATGTGTGTCCAACGCAACTGTCCCGAGGTTAGGTGTTGGAATTTTCGCACCTGTTGTGATAACCTGTGGAATCTGATAACACGGGCAATTTCGAAGTCGACCCCGGGGGTTAGGACTAAGGCTTTATATCTATTGTCGGATTAAAAGATTTAGTGATTATTGGCTTGTCGTAGTAGGTGTATCGACTTCGTAAGGCGTGGATATATATTTACCCTGTGCCTGGAAATCTGGCCATCATTTTAAGAACTTTCACGACGGTAAGACGACAGTTTTTAATCAAAAATTGAATTTAATATCGGACACTTGGACACTTGTGCTTATATGTATTTTCAAAAAAATAACAGGTCGAAGTTTTAAGAACCACTTCACATTTTTTTTTTATTAAAACTGCAATATTCTTTAAGATCGTTGCTAAAATTCTATGACGGTGGGTGTAGATATTTTTGTCAGTTTGTTTTTAACCAGACTGGGCCATTTTGGTAACGTAACCTTGGAGGTCTTTTGAGTTGATATACAATCTATACCGGTCCAGACAATACGGAACTGTAATAGTAGTATCAGGGGTTTTTTTGTGTTGATTTCTGCAATTGTTGTTAGATGAGCACTGTTGATAAGTAGTCATCTACTTTAAACAATGCACAGTGGCCATCAGAGCAGTAATGACAGCAGGGTTTTTGTCAGTTTTTGTTGACAATTCAACGCGGAGATTTAAAGTATTCAATCACAGGTCTTAAGTCGTCAAAACTTCGATCTGGACTATTGATTAGAGGTGTTCCTTTGTCATGAACGATATTCGGAAGGTAACAGCTTGTTTTAAGGTAATTTTATATTAGAGTTAGTGTGCAACATATATGAGAAATTTGCGCACGCAGGCGAGGCGGTATTTTCGTTCGAGTGCCACGTAAATAAGACCAATAAGATTGCCTTAGGATAAAAAGTCCCGCGACGACGCACATGGGTGATCGCAGTGACAAAACATTTCATTTGCATTAAAGAGTTCTGAGCGCAGGTATTCCTGGACACAGGTAGTTCGATATGGCTACCTCTCACTTAGTGGTGACTTTCTGTGCTACTGCTGGCAAAAATGGAGAGGACTTAGGAGTGGACGAGGAACAAGTTGTGCTGTTTGTGTATCTATTATTCGACGTGCTTAACTGCAAGGTGAGAGGAAAACTTTTATCTAACTTCTTCCCACGTAACCCACATTTTGTAAATACACACTCTCACGACCATCCGGTTTCCCATTCAATCACCTGTGTGGCGAAGTAGCACGCGGTTTTGTGTACATTTGTTGTGTAAGGAAAAAGTGGAAAAAAGTTAACACATTCTCACTTATTTACACACTCACCTATAAATACTGACACAAGAGACATTTCGACAGTCCGATACACCAAATTAATCATGTGATTCATAGCCCACGAACGTTGAAAAGACATACCGAAATAAGAATGTAAACAAGCCAGGGGGACACCGTTTTCTACCCCCAAATAATCACGTTTCCTCTGTCCCAATTTTACCTGTTCACAGGTATGCTAGTTTTAATTCATACATTCCATGACAGCATGTCTGAAAGTTTATAAACTCTGTTAATTTTGCCTTTAACTGCCACCATATGGTGTCTTCATACGTGTCACCAATAATGGGTGCTTCATGGTGGGTTGACATTAGGTGTCTCTACATTAACATATTAAGTACAAGAAGCAATTGCATTACATACTGACCAATTTTACATATTCTACCAAAAATAAATATGTTTACTTTATTGCACGTGTAAAATAGTTTTGTTGGGTTTTTTTTTCAACTTCCCCATTTTCATCCAAATAACTAGGTGGTAGCTGTGCAGCAGCATTACGTGAAGCCACAACCTTCAGAAACGACTGAGACGGTGCTTACCGAGGAATGCAAAACAGAGACGGGACTAAACGAGGAAGCCGTCAAGCATTCACAGCCTCTTGAACACATCCTGGATGAGGTGAGTTCTATTTACAACCAATCTTTACATCCCCCTCCCACCAACACGTTAACATCCTGGTTTACCTATATATCTTATCAAACTCCTCCATATATCTATTTGACTACTGTCGAATACCCACTTATTGGTGTTTATTTCATAGTTTGATAGCCTTTTATGTTAATATTTACAACCCAGTCACCAATGCACGTATATCCACGCGACCCTTTGAGGGTATATTTCATATTTGTTTGCCCTCCCTCTTCAGAACTAAACATTGCTATGTGCTTCTACTACTCTTGAGCAAACACCATCAGCTGTTGGTTAACAAACAACTCTAACAGTGCTAAATAATAATTGACACAATAAGGCTTCCTATACACACCTATACACATATGCATTTAAATCTTTACTGCTGTGTCAATGTGAATTCGATTTCCTCGAGTGAAATTGTTGGCTTGTAAATTTTTTTGTAGTCTCTCTTTTAGAATGAATAATTTGTTTTGGATTTTTTTCTCTCTCCCTCGCGCGATGTGCATGATTTATGAGAAGTTTAGTGTCAAAATTTTCATAATTAGATACAAAGCGGTGACAAAAAATCAGGAGGAAAGACAATATAGTGAAACACTTATACATTTATCCTTTAGCTTAATTTTCCCAAACCCGGCATGCCATTTTGTGAGGAGAATAATTAATAATTCTTAATTACCAACTGTCTCCAGAAGAAGCAGGCGGAAAAAACCTAATAATCGAATTAATTGTCGTCATTTATATCGTGAATTTTTAATAAATGGCGATTGGTCCGGTAGACTTGGAGTGTCTCTTTTCATATTCTTTGTAACTGCAACCTGTTGTCACCCTACTGTTGGCAATCGATGTCGATTGTTTCGTCCCCGTGTTTGAAAATTGTGTGGCAACAGCTTCGATGTTGCTGCAACTACTGCATCAGCTGGCTGAACCAAGATTGCCCCTTCGAAATCATGTCCATAGTACAACGCGAAAGGGGTCTTGGTAACATATTGTCGGCTGCTTTCAGCGGCGTACATAGAATGACAAAAATGGAACAAAGAAATACTGTAACATACAGTCTACTTGCAGCATTAATATAAATTGTCCAATTTTGTGAATTAGTTATAAATGTCATGTTTGCCATATAAAAACGAAGGGGACTTGAACGACTCACAAAATGTGGGGGGCAAGAGGGGAAAATACGAAAATAAGAATTTTTACAAATATTATCCAAGGGTTACATGTATGTTTGTTTCTTGGAGGATACTAGTTAAAGGTGTTATGCAAGCAAGTACACCTGTGTAGTGTATGGCGGGTCCTTTTAGATATCTGCAGGCACCTGACGAGTTTCATCGTTATCTTAATTCTTAAATGTCATGGGAAAATGAAACCTGTCCCAAAATCTAACAAGCCAACAGCAAAGCGTGTGTACTGCAGCAGACGACAACTGGACGAAAAATCCCAAGATCGTCTAGGAAAACACTACTTGCTGACAGATTAGCGAATTTTAAAACAAAGTCAAGGAATATATATCACACTCCGCCTCACTCGCGAAGGGAAATGAATAAACTAAAGGAGTAAATGCTTGTTTATGGTTGTTAAGTTTTCATAAAGAGTTTTTCATGCATATATGAAAAAATAACCCAGACATACCTTTTTCATATGCATGCATCCAGACGAATAATCTATCTTTCCAGTTTGTTTTTTAACCACTGCTGTGCATTTTAGAAAAACAAAACTATCACAAACCTTAGCTTTTTTGTATCTGAGTTTTTTTACACGTGCACAATTTTACACATATATTTATTTTTGCATTACTTATATATCTTACAGTTCGACAGATTCTTGTCTTCCAAAGGAGTGCATCCGGAACATGGCGGGAAATCGTTTTGTGTATTAACAGATGGACAGTTGCACCTTAGGCAATGTCTTCATCCAGAAGCCAGCAACAAGAACATTTCCCTGCCATCATATCTGTACAAGTTTTACGACATACGGAAAGAATTTAAGAAGTTCTACAAAACAGACAGTATTCCAAATATAAAAGCAATGTTAGATTGTATCCTTTTTTCTACTATCATCAACAACACTTTTTTGTTCAGCTTGTGAAATGAACAGTAAGTATGTATCATTATTTTTCGTATGTTCACTGTATTCCATCGACAGCGAAAACTCTTTAACTGACCTCAAACCCTTGTGACGAATGGATGTGGTATCTAAATTTAGCCTTAGAAAAACAGTTCATATCCCATTTCACGTCTTCATATTTATATAAAACTTGTCACGGTTGTGACTTGGAATTTTCACCCGACTACAGTAATTATTAAACTTCTAGCCCTAAGAGTCTAATTGCCCCTATCGTGGATCTGTAAAAGTCCAACACGCTACCCAATATCTATTTTTTAAAACATGGAACTGTGTGACGAGAAAACATGCCTTTCTCTCAGAACTCGCAATTAAATTTCGAAGACTGAAGATCGTTTTTTAACTCTTATAAGCTCTTGTCAAACAAGACACCTTTACATCTCTGTAAAGTAAAAAAAAATCGCTCAAAAGGCTTCGACAGGCACTGTGTGTAGGAAAATTCCTGTTGAATGAGTAAACTCAAAAGTTAATACTTATAGGTAATGTTGAGAATTAAATATATTCATGAAGCACTCAGACAATAGAAAATTAATGAGAAAAACAAACAAGGGGATTAGGAGAAACAGGATTAATCAAAGAAGAATTGAAAGTGTAATTTAAAGTCCCTGAAATGAAAGTACAGTCCGCTGATGTTTAGTCAGGTTGGATTAAGCTTTAGCACTGGTAGATTTTAATGCTGCTATCCTTTGGGAGAAAAATAGGTTTACAGATTATATGTACTACCAGTGTTTATTTAGCCGATTACCCCCAAACATGTTGTAATCGCTTCAGGAATGGCCACCGTATATTTATTGAACGTATGTATGCTGACTTAGGTCCGAATACACAATTGTTTTAGCGATTTTTGCTTTGTTCTCTTTTTTTGGAAACTTTCAACATGGTCAATGTTACATTGGTAAAGAATTAGGTTACAAAAACAAATTACTATTTTGTTGGTTCAGCCCAAGTTGTATATATGTAATTGTTTAGATATTAAAAGGATGAACTAGGTTGGTTGGTTGAATGAGGGGAAGGCTCCAATATGGAAGGAAAAATACCTAAAAATGGGCCCTCCAGTTGTGTTGTCTCTAGTCATAGCAATGTTGATTGCCTCTGTGTTTGCTGGTATAGGCAGAAACTGGACAAAGTTTCCTCTTCCATGTTTGTCATAGCTGCGATGTCTAGCGATAACTCCAGCATTGTTTGTATCATGCCGGGTGGATGTACCCAGGTTCTTCCTCTCTCTACCCTTTCTTATCAGTACCTGGAGTTATTGAATCAGCCATGTCTAAAGAGAAAGTTTATTCACACAACATCGTTTATCAAGTTTAAGACAGTTTCTCGTATAATAAAGGATTCGAAGCGTAACATTGATGGGTACTCTACTACTTTAAATATGCCATAACGTTTTTTTTTCTTCATTTAATATGACCTACGAGTCATTTCTATATTTAGTTGTCTACCACCGCCCTCTCTCTCGCTCTCTCTCTCTCTCTCTCTCTCTCTCTGCTCTCTCCCTCTCTATCTCTCTCTCTCTCTCTCTGAGTATTGGAGACCAAAAGAACCCAAAAAGCGCGCCTTGCTGTCGTGATTTTAGTATGAAATGTGTCATAAAAGCGACGGAAACATAAGGTTTTATTCTCATCGGTAGTGTATTACATTAGGGAAGGGTCTAGAGATATCTGTCACATCTTAAGGGTGACCATCACAGGAAAATATACGATCTTGTCCTTAGGATAAAGACTGGATTTTATCTAAACAGTCCACTCCGGGCGCCATCATTAATTGCTAAAACGAAATTCTCCAAAACCAAGCCAACTTTACTGACGATCACGTGACCCGTATTCGAGAAGCCATGAACGGCGATTAATTAATGGTGACTGTCAAAATTACTTTATTTCTGTGAAACACAGTTTTACCAAAGTTAGTATAAAATAATGTGTACAATATAATGGCAATTTATTTTAATTACTAGAAAGGAGAGCAACTTTAAAAAAAAGGTTTGACGTAAATTTAGCAATGCATTAAAACTGAATTATTTGGGTAGGATTTAACGATTTCCTGCACTCAAAGCGTAGATTAGAGATATTTTTGCCGATGTTCATCTATGTTTTTGTGGGATGTATATCTGTTTTGCCTAAGGGGCATAGTGGTGACAGCCCAGTGATTGATTCAAGCTATCAGCAGAGAAGAAATTCACGGTTCGTAAATTCATATCGCCCGAGGCATTCCGAAAAATTCAACAGCTTAGACAACCATAAATACAGAAACATATACATGTATCTGTATTTGGGAAATTTTAACTGAAAAAAAAATATCATCGATTTTAATCTAAAATAATGTTCACATTTGATGATTCATCAAAAACGATCATGGGGGTTAGAGGAAACGGAAATCTTGCGTGTTTTTTAATAACAAAATTATGCACAATTTATGCTGATAAATTCTATATTATGGCAGATTTATGTCTCTAATAAATAACCCCAAACATATGCAAAGTAAAATATTTTCTTCAGAAAGTTTAGCGTGGACTCATATCTATAAAACAATGCTAATGTTGTGTGCCCCAAATATTTTCATTTTTGTCTTGACAACAATTAATAAATTGACACCCTCTGTGTCCGTTATGATTACTCAAATTGAGGCCCCCTGTCTACTGTGCCATTGTTTCCTGAAGACAGCTCTTTTATTACCGAAGTTCCCTTTCTAGTATCAATTTCTATGATTCCTTATCTTCGCCATTACGGTTGACTTTCTCAAAGAAACTCACACAATGACTGTTATCAGAAAGGCCATCATCTATTGTCACAGTTTTCTAAAAAAATTCACAATAATAATGAAAGTTTTGGGTAAGAAACTACACGCATAACACTTTCATCGATCAAAAGACTAATTTAGAAAATATGTTTTAATTTGTATAACACTGGTTTTAAAGAATAAACGTATCTGTTTTCACATATGTGGAATTCTTCTTACAAAAAAGAGAAAAGAATAACTTCGTATGACTGGACTTAGCAGATAAGGGTATCGATATCTACAAGGGCAAATCGGGAGATAGAGGGATTGATTTTTTGTATAGATTAGTTCTTTCGCGGGTTTTGGGGACGGATTTGGGGAAACTTAAGTAAAACCTTTTCATAGCCCCAGAACGTGAAGTAGTCAAAGACTTTCTGGTTATCTTCACCGGGAACTGTTCTCGCTACTTAACAAATCTTAACTAAACCCCTTTCTTCTGTAATTTATTTTGTAAAAAGCGATCGTGTGTCACTGCACCGGCGATTAAAATCTTTGTGGTGATCTGTCAGGCTGTTCCGTAACTTGTAAAAGGGCCTAGCTCCACGCGGGCCCGGCTGATTTACATTAGTATTAGCTGTTAGTCCGCTCGCAAAATCGATCATCTTGAAGATACATATATACTTCACAAAATCCTGTTTTACACTTCGTTAACAGAAGAACAAAAACATTTAACAATTTTCATTTTTCTCCATAAACATAATATTGTATGTTGTCAAAATATCTTGACAAGAGAATAATGTTTCATCTTGTTTGTACAGCTTTGTACGAAATCCGTCCCAAATGCGCTTAAGGAACATAGAATTTACAACACACTGGTAAAACAAAATGTTTTCATGTCAGTCTTGTTTATTCGGTGGTTTCTTGGTTCACCGCCCTCGGGGACGTATACAAGTTTTACCAGCCCACCTTGCTTTGTCCCGCCATGGAATTTTCTATGCCTACTAACTCACCAGTTGTACTCTTATTGCCTACAAGGCCGTCTTGCTTGCTACATCAAACAAAACCTTTTCAGATGAATAGGGTTTTTTTTTTGCAATATGTACTTCGAAAAAAGAATCAGAATGATTTTTTTATCGAAATGTCTCCGACGACTTGCGATGCTATTTTAAAATATGCCAGGACTATGATAAACAAGTTAAGGTGGTTGGATGGTCGTGGCCATTTTAAAGCTTTATTTACCTCCTTTAGTCGAAGAGCTCTTCATAAAGATATAGGAACATGTTCAAATTTTAAAGCTAAATATTGGAGTTTTACTTTACTATATCATGATAGTTAATGGCCAAAAAATGTCATGTTAGAAAGTTTAATGCAGATCTAAATACTTAGTTAACTTTTTGACCAGCCAGACTCCTTATAGTGAAAAACATAGTGACCATAAAGTTTAGGTGTCCTAAAGACTTTTCTTTTGACTATCATCGATACTTTCTCGAAAGAAAAAAGCCCTCTTTTTGTCCTATTTACACAATGCTGTGCTTTTTTTTGGTCCATCAGAACGCGACGTAAGAGAGATATCACCTTTTCTATGCTGTGTAAATACACCACGACATGTTATGCCTCGGTCTTTTCTTCATTTAATTGCATTGTAGTTAATGACTTGAATTCTGGTACACTTAGAGAACTTTTTAAATACCCTCACCTCTGCAATGAAAATGGAAGTTATTTCTGTTTAAATCAAATTATCTATCCATATCCCCCCCTCCCCGTTCCGCAGAGCGTTCCAGTTAAGTGTTGAATCGGGTACAGGGGAAACCATTAAATAGAAGTCGTAGTGAGTTAAAATTAAACGTCTGGGATGTGTTACATGTAGCCCCTTTTCCTTGACCCACTCTTTAGATTTAGGATTACAAGAGGACAACTCCGTAGAGTATGGGATCCGGCAGTGTCAAGAGATGGCAAACGTACTCCACAGATTAATCAATGACGGTAAATATGATTTTTTAAATAACTCTTTGAACTTCTTTCCATTGCTCTATAAACTTGAGCAGCAAGAGGCTTTGTATGAGAAAATGGTATGTGAAGTATTACATTTGTCTTAAAGAAAAAAGCATTTTTTTTAAAAGAGCTTTGCAGACATTTTTTCGGGTGAGATTTCTAACTTCTTTTATGATAATATCTTTGAAGTGCTTGTCTTTGTTAAGCCTTTTTTGTCACTTTGCCCATTGACAATCAAAATCAACACAGACGCGCTACCTTAGAGGTATTCAAAATTTATGTTGTTTTTTTCGCTGAATGACACAATATACAGCTAGGTCTGTACATAGGGCACAAAATAGCGTGAATAATGCATTTATGTAAATTACGGGTATAACTACTCGTGAACGCTTTATACATTGTGGAATCGTTATCATTGACAACATTAATCTCATGGGATCATAGGATAGATATTGACATATTGGAGATAAGTATATGGCTAATAAGAGGACCAGATTTTGCAATGATAAATACCGTTAGACGATTCGATAAAACAAAACCGCATGATACTGTCAACACTATAGATGGGCGCCCAAGATTGGCGTTCTTATCCACAACTGGATCGTTTTACTGTACAAAAAGGCCCACAATATGTTACTACATGAATGTACTATTATTTTTTAGGTCACGTGTTTGGAGAACCAGAGATAATCAACGAACGTCTAGAACCCGGTATATGGTAAGCGTTATACTACAAAGTCTTTTGCGACATCTGTCTCAAGTGCGGCAGTCGTTACGTCATTTATAAGCAGCTCGTTGGTTGATAGTAGACACTAGGATCAATATCATCAATTTCCTCAAATAAACGGCAATAAAACTCATTTGTGGATTCACAAAAGAGTTTCTACAGTTTGCATGCTCAGCTGTTTCAAGTTATTTCCATCTGAACAAACGGGCGCACGCTCTGCTATTTGCAGATAGTATTTTCATAATATATGAAATGATTTGACGATGATTCAATTTTTTTCTTTTCACGATATCTCGTAGCATAACAAACTTCTACAAAAAGCTTTAATACAAATGTATTTGTAATATTGTTGAATTAGATTGGAACTAATTAAATTGTATTTTTTTTCTCGCTTTTACAGTAGTAAATCTGATGTAGTAGATGACAACCATGTTGTTCGAGCTCGCGGTCTTCCTTGGCAGTCTTCCGATCAAGATATTGCCCGATTCTTCAAAGGGTTAAACATTGCAAAGTAAGTTAAACATTCACACATCTAAACTGTTCGTATTCATTATTTACGATTTAAAAAAAAAAAATCTTTCGTTTAATGAGATGTAAACTTAAAATTTAAAAGAATACATGTATATCAACTCACTTTTTTTCTTCTTAACAGAGGCGGCGTGGCTCTCTGTCTAAGTCCTCAGGGTAGAAGAAATGGGGAAGCATTGGTGAGACTGGAGAACGAACAGAACAGAGATCTGGCACTGAAAAGGCATAAACATCATATCGGCCAGAGATACATCGAGGTCTATAAGGCAACTGGAAAGGACTTTGTCAATGTAGCAGGAGGTAAGGCCTAAAGGGACTTAAAAATAATCTTGCTTTGAAACTTTGTTTGGCAGATTTGACCAGAGAGATTGATATGCCAATACAATGAATTATTACTTGTCTTACAGGCAGTAATTCAGAAGCACAAGCTTTCCTTTCGAGAGGTGGCCAAGTCATTATACGCATGCGTGGTTTGCCATTCACAGCCACAGCCCAACAAGTGGTAAGTGGAAGCTGTATTTACTCTACAGTTGACATGTTTTGTATATCCCGGCTTTTATCATCATAGAAATTAAGCATTACACGAGTCGTTTATTTACTCAACTCAACGAATCGGCATACTTTAACTATGAACGTCAGATTACCCATGCATGATGTGTACAAAACTTGCTTAACATGATACATTTTTCAGCATGCTGTTTTAGCTAAATAGCTAAAACGATATCTGAGCTGAAAAGCAGGTAAGTTGTGGACCCCTATAAGTAATATTACATTCATACAGGGGAATGCGTGTGGACGCTAAGGGAGGTTACGGTTATAGGGGAGATAATTCGTGTTTTGTCGCCATATTGGATATGGAAATTTTGGTGCCAGTGATGAAACCAATTGTATTGCAAGTTTTCCGACGGTGCGGGGCAGTAAAAGGGTTGGTTGCAGGCTACAACAATAATTACTCAGATATCTTCACCTTAGGCGTGAAGCGGATATTCGTAGTAACAAATGGTTTACAAATGAAATTAATTCTTGGTAATTAGGTCATGTATTCATCTCATCCATTTCTATCAGCCGAGGTTGGAGGTGTTTCAATAACGACCTGAAGAAGCGATTTTATATTAATGAAAAAAATATCTTTAACATTTAACACACATTTGAATATTTAAATTATTACCAAATCATAATGGATTTATAAATTATTTTCTATTAGAAAGAGATGGTTCTATAAATTTGATGTCTTCTAGTTCATCTTTTTTTAGCTTTTTGTAAATTTCTTTTCTAAAGAAGGTTTAGTTATGTCACAGTAGTGGAAGGGCGCAGTGCATGTTCACAAGAAACCAACGGGGGTCGTTTATGTCTTTGTTTAGAACTATTCTCTTTCTAATTTCAAAATAAAAGTACGCTTCAGTCTTCAGTTCTTTGTAAACACCTTCAGGAACCTTGACACTATTCTGATATTGGTATCTGCAGGACCAGGGGATCTTCTCGCGTATTGTTGTGTTGGGTATACATGTATCATATATCATGTGGGATTTACATTAATAACCACTAATAATAAGTTGTGCTTAACAGTCTAGTTATAATATAACATTCATTACTGGGAAGGAACTGGACAATGATTAAGTGTGATCTTTTCCCTAAGTACATTTTAACACATATTTTCTGCATACGATTGTGTCAAAACGACGAAAGTTACATCGACATCTTCCAAGGTAGGAAGGCAACGAGGCCTGCAGATACTAATTTCCACTAGCTTGTGATATCGGTGCATGTTGAAGCGTTGTAAGATTTGTCGTTGCTATTTTCTGTCTTTGCGCTTACAGCTAGAGTTCTTTGCTCGGGAGCCATCTGTTTCGGTTTTGGACGGCGAAGAGGGGATCCTGTTTGTTCACTACCCGGATGGCAGATCAACCGGTGACGCCTTTGTTCTTCTGGCCTCGGAAGAAGATGCCGTATCAGCCCTTAAAAAACACAGGGAGATTATGGGAACCCGTTACATTGAACTGTTCAAGAGCACAACTGCTGAAGTTCAACAGGTAATTATCCATTTCGAAGACGCAAACCTTTCTTTCAAGCGCTCACGGGCATTAGCATCTACGCTGTTTTGTTGTGGAAATACGCATGATGAGAATCATGAGTATCCTACTTCCAGAAAATGCACACTCGCACCTTTAACAATTCCAGTCTTTTTTTTCTTGTTTGAATGCGTTAGATTATGTGATGAGCGGATGGGAGATAATCTGTTTGGATAAAAGTTACGTTGAATATATAGATTACCGATAGCCTCGTTCGTTTTAGGTTCTCAACAGAAGTATGGACCCGCGGAACCCAGAACCGCAAGAAACGCCCCTTCCTGCAATCCTTACGCAACTCACTCCACAAAGTCAGCTTCCGTACATTCCACAGAGCCTCATCACCAGCGGCACGCGGCGCGACTGTATTCGGCTGCGTAACATTCCAGGTGGCGCCCAAGTCACAGACATTCTGACATTCCTCGGCGAATTTTCGCAATTCATCATCTTCCAAGGTGTTCATATGGTGTATACAGCACAGGTATGTAAAAACAGACGCTATTGATAAAACTGTATAATATTGCATTTTCGGATTTACGATAATTATTCCGGAACTATAATTACATTTTGGGTTTTGTTTTCAGGGAGAACCTTCTGGTGAAGCATTCATACAAATGGACTCCGAAGAATCTGCACAGCTGACAGCTATCAACAGAAATAAGAGACCAATTGTGTTTGCACAGAAGAAGAGAATCATTGACGTTATACAGTGCTCCGGAGAGGACATGAATCTCGTTCTGACCAACGGTATCCCGACAACTTCCATACCGTCGCCGCCACAGATACCTTTCATTCAGAGACCTATTCTTTCACAAGGTTTGAACTTGATTCTAAATCATTCTTCTTCTTTATCGAAAAAATCTTGAAAGCATTGTTTACCACGCGTACCTTACGCCCATTAAATGTATATTTATTTACTTTTTTCAGCGGCACCAACACTCATACCAACGTCTTTGCCATCACTGCAGCCGGCCACATTGCCAATTGCCCACTTGCCACAGCATCTTCAGACGGCCGCTTTCCAGCCAACAATGATGTCTGCTCCTCTTGCGGCGGCGGCCCCGCGACCTGCCTACTTTCCCCAGATTGTTTATTGGTACCCTAGCCCTCCTATCTCTCCACAAACCTATGTCACACATACAGGGCCTCCCACTCTTGTCGTAATGAGAGGCTTACCTGTCAATGCTCAAGTTCAAGACATATTGAACTTCTTTCAAGGTTTTCCAGAGGTATGTTTAGGTCCATTATTCAAAATGAAACACAATTAAAAAAAACCTGTTTCAGAATCTCAATACTTCATTTTTTTGAAACAAATGTTCATAATGATAATTTTATAGTAAAAGATTGTGAAATATTTTTTGGACGATGCTAAAGGAAAACCTAGTCTTTTGAACAGGAACATATTGCGTGGACATTAAGTATAGGCAGGAGCCCTGTATGTTTGAAAGAGTGTGAAATCAGATATAGCTTTGATATTGCTTCTAGAGTGTATCTATAGTTACCTATAATCCTTTGCTAACGGATTATTGTACTCTCTGACTATTAAAACACTATTAACCAATCTTCCCAAAGACAGTGGAAGAAACAGTTTGATGCTGCTTGTACACATGCTTAGGCTCATCGCAATGAAGACATTTATATAGAGAAAAAAATCCTTATCAGATTTTTAAAGGATTTTTTTTTATTTTATTGCGTTGGGCCTAACTATAGATGCTACCAATGCACAGCTCTTCAGATATTGTGAACAGACACCAGTGTACTTGAATTGTATAAATGTTTCACGTACAAGGTGGAAGTTGTTTTACTAATAATAATTCATATCTCTTACTCCTTTCTTTTGACTCTAATAACAAACCAAAAATCCACCGGTTTTGTCACATTTCATTACCTCTCACAGTTTCTATTATAGTTTTCTACTATTGCACAGAATATTAGTATTCCTTTTCATAAAGTAAATTATTCATTGAAATGACTGATTTAAATTCTTATTCTCAATAAATTAATCTGCATTTTGATATAAAAACTGAAGAATTCTGCACCTCTTGCAATATTTATTAAACATTTCCAATGTTGCTCAAAATTTGTAGTAATTATTAATTATCAATTTTATTAAAATTTAATATTTTTTCTATAATTCAATCAAATGATGACAAATTGAATTCGATGAGATATTTAAAGAAAACAAAAAGACATGTTTATTGAAAGTTAACGAATCTTTTATATCAAAAGGGAAAAACGACTTACGAATTTACGTTTGGCTTTTTGCAGGTAACTCCAGAGAATATCCAAATCCAGATTTTACCGGATGGGAGACTCACGGGGGACGCATTAATTTCCTTCATGACGCGATCGGAAGCAGAGCGTGCAATAGCTACCCGAGGCAAGCAGACCATGGGGCAGTGTCTTATAGAGCTTTTCCTAGCCTGATATTTGGTAAAGTACGCAATGCAAACGTTTACTACTGTGAAAGGGGAAAAGTCAATCAGCACACAATGTGTTCAGATGTTCCAGGGTCAAAATAGATCTGTTTTATTTAAGCAATTTTACAATATTTATTATAAATATAAGATATGAGAAAAAGATCAGGTGATCTTTAAAGTAGATATATATTATTTTTGAGATCTGGTATTTCTATTTGAAATTAAAGATCTTGTACTTTCATGGCAAAACGAAGCAACATTTGTTATTTCCAGTCAAATTCTTGCCTGTCTCATTTCTCTAATCTCTGACTTTATTGCCATGAAAGTGTAAAAGGTTGTATTATTGTAAGTCTTCTCTGTGAAGTCTAATGCTTCAGAAAGGATTTTCGCTGATTTTTGTTTTAGTGTGATTAGTGCTCGCAACAATAAATAAATTGTCTGAAAGAATGCTATGGTATTTCACAGAGAAAACAATTTGTGCAAAAGACAAAAAAGTATGTGGTTTTATGCATTAACAAGTGCCTATTACAGAGTATTGAGTCAAGTATTTTGTTGTGTTATTATAATATCATTTATTATTGTGAATATGAATATTGATAATTTTGTTTTATTGTTGTTTATGTTGATATCAAAACATATCACTCCATGACATTGTTGATATAATTTTTTTTTGTATTTTATAAATATAATATGTAATAATTATTATGAAAAAAAAATTTTTTTCAAGACAGTTGGATTTTAGATTATCTAACATAATCATTAGATATTTTTGAACCCAAATTTTTGCCAAACCTTTTTTTTTTCAAAATATTGTTTGAAGACATGCAAAAATGCTATGCAATACTTTGAAATCAAATTAAGAAAATATTGTGCTCTAGTCATTGTTGTTTAACATTTATTGCATATGATATAGCAGTCAAAATATTAGTTATAGCAATCTCATGATGTTTTTTTAGATTTGGTTGTGATCATAACGATGAATTGTACATATATCATGACATTTGAATACAAAAAAAAAATCATATTGCAGCAGTTTCGCTTTGCAAAAGTTATGAAAGTAGTAGATATTACATAATATGTGCAATATTGGAAACAAATTGCTTTAAACTTTGGACATTGGTTTCTTTTATTTTTTTTATTTCATTATTGAACCGAAATGTGAAGGTAATGAAGGTAACCTGACCAATTTTAATAACCTAAGTGGTTGTTTTGAGCTGTCCAGATTTTTGTTTTAGAAAATGTAGAGTTCTGCTCAACTATGTTAGATAAATTCTAGTGATATTTTGTCAATTGTTTCTACTACGCATAATTGTACATTTGTTTTGAAAAAAAAAATCTTCTGCTGATTAATAACTTCGTATGACAATTTTTAGAGATTTGTAGATATAATTTGTAGCAATGTTAGTTGTAGAATGTATACATTCATCATATATATATATATAATTTCCGATAAAAAAATGGCAATAAACAAATTAGAATTGCAGTGGTGGTGGTGCCGGATTTGTTTTGGTGTTGGTGGTGGCTTTTTGCTTGATTTTACTCTCCATTATTCATTACGAAATTGCGCAATACACTCAGAATTATTTTATGCCATAGCACACGTGTGTGAATTCACCAGGAAGAAAGTACTAATTTATTCCAAAAAGGAGCGTTTTATGGTGGCAGAGAATTATACAAGTGTTTTTTTTTTTTTTGCTCTTGGTAATTGTTTGTGCGGGACTAGTTTTTTGTTATTAGTGAACTGCACAACTGAGAATGCGCAAACTCTCACGCATTTCCGCCATTATCAATTTATTTTGGTAAACGGATTTTGATATTTTAACAACATTTTATTACGTGTTTAATTGTGAAAATAAGGATTATGGACAATATTTATATGTGGTTGTGGGTTTTATAAATAGCTGGGTTTTTAATTACTGGGAGCACAATGGCGTTCTGTGATATATTTATTTGAAAAAAAATTAACAGCCATCTAAAGACCTTTTTGATTAATATATTTATTTAAAATCATGTTATTTATTACAATTTTTACTGTCCATGTCCAATTTGACAATTAAACCGGAAATGGTGTAAAATGTGTGGGTATTTTGCGCAACTTCCTTTTTTGTGATTTGGATCTGGTACGGTTGCTCGAAGAGCCGGTGGCGGGGAGCCTAATGGTTCTAGCTATTGAGGGCTCACTGGCTGGAATTGGTTTACATCCTAGAGAATGGTGCGTTGGGGATAAAGTGTAACTCGGGCTTTTACTAAAGGTGACCAGTCCCATTACACGAGTGCTGCAAACCCTCGAACATATTTTAACATGTAGCTTAGGAAACGCAAAATAATAATGCCGTTGCAAAGTGCCATACCGTTTTGAATATTTATATAGAAATACTCATGCCAGAAAAAAAATACTTCCTCCGTTGAGGCAGAAATAA
Organism: Magallana angulata; assembly: GCF_025612915.1. NCBI lineage: Eukaryota > Metazoa > Mollusca > Bivalvia > Ostreida > Ostreidae > Magallana > Magallana angulata. Next base: position 43,129,654 of record NC_069116.1, read on the forward strand.
ATAAATCTCCTTTCCTCTAACATATCAAGAATAACATTTGTCTCAACCCCATTATGCCATCTTGCTGCTGGTTTTATACCTGTGCAATAAAAACCTCTAGCTGACCTCGATCTAATCAAAGTCAAAACGGAGCATGCGGTTACTAGTCAGTCAATTATTTTGCATGATTTTTATTATTTATTCCTACATATCACATTGTCGTTTGTTTTATTCACACACTATTTGTTTTTATAGATTATAGAGATTGTCTTTTAATTATACATTATCTATACATGTTTTATACGCCATTAACAAGCTTAATTTTATACACAGTATACATATCTCGTTGTTTAAAAACATCTCGCTGTTCAAATACTGCTTGACAAAGAATTCATAAGGTCCAGTATTTGATCGAGTAGGGTGGATGGTGTAAAATAAGCTTGGACATTGGTAAAGATGCGTATATGTGTTCAGTAAGAATATAGAAAAATATATTTAATATACATATTTTTAGGACAAGTGAAAAAATCTTGTTCCAAATGTTAATGTATCTCGTTTTATTTTTATTATTTTATTGATTGTCGCATTATTAGCAATAAAGTATATGTTGATCATGACAGTTGAAGGGCTGGTTGCAAACCTTACGTGTTGAAACCATTTTGTTGTTTGGTTAGGATGATTGACACAGTCTATATTTCTCAGTCCAGACAAGATTCAATGTTTTGGTGACAAAAAGTCTGTAAATTGAAATGTGCAAAAACTTGCAAGAATTCTTGTCCCACGAGCCATGTTCTCAGCTTTTCTTTGAGGGATTTGCAGATTTGACTTCTTCTTAAAACAATAGAATTCAAACTTCTGTTCTTTGAGCCTATCTTTTTTATCTTGACTATCATGGGTGCAAGATGTCCGAAAATTGATAACGAGACATTGTTGAAGATCATTCATTCTTTACTACGCGCTGATTGCTCTACAACGGCGCCGATTGTATCTCGCCATTGTTTTGGGCTCCGACACCTTTTAAATATGAGTGAGATATGTAAGAACCTGTTAATTTTACTGAACAGAATACCAGGGACATGCAAAGGATACGTTTTGTCGAGATTGGGGCGGGAAATGATGATTTTGTCTTTGTGAAAGAGAATTGAAAAAAAAGATAGTGAGTGAAACACATTTGTAGCCGTTTACTATTTAAGAGAGAGCCTAACTCATTCATGGAACCAGCTACGAAGAAAAATAAAAAGCATGTGCAACCCAAATATCTATTTTTAAACACGTGTTAGTGGCATTATCTGAACATTTCTTTAAAAAAATATACATATATACTGGAGGTTTTATACATGTATGTCATGTGTTTAAGAACACATTTTTACCATTAAATTGTGTTTTCTGAATCAAAGAATATGAATAATGAGAAAATTAAACGAGGATGCAAAAATGACTGTTTATCATGGTTAACTGAAAAAGAAGTTTGTTAGGAAAAATGAAGTTCGCTGATTATAATTCTCATTTTTTTAAAGAGGTATTATAATAGCGCATTTAATATACAATTTGGCCTCAAATATAGCATTTTGCAAACATCAGACTAGTTTAAATATATTCAAAGAAACGCAAATTACACAATCACCATGCTCAAAGAGTCTTAACTATCTTACACGACATCATTAAAATATTCAGGTTTTGTTAAGGATATATAGGAAAGTAGTTAGTATACGATAGAAAATTGGATATTTGACTATTTGAACCACTGTAAACCAAAGACATCCGATTAAAATTATGTTTTACGGGTATTGTAGAACACGTTTACATTGAATTATTTTTGGTTTAACGTGGTCCTCGTACTGAAAATTAGACAAATATTTCAATTAGTGTCTTTTCTAATACGATCTTGTATATAGCCATGTATATTGAAAATGCATCTGCCCATAATGTTAGATGCGTGGCTTAGTGGTAACGCTGAGGTCGTTTTGATTTCGTGGTAGCTGGATCGAATCCACTAAGTAGTATTTTTTTTTTACTTGAATTGAAACATGAACAGAATATAGAGGTTAAGTTACATGTATCTATTCTTCTGGGTTTTTTTAAAAATATCTTGATTAATTCAGTCTTAGTATGAGCACACCCAATATAAAAAATATATCTCTTCATTAAACTATAAATGTACTCTATTTACACTTAGATCCATAGACCCCATCACGATAACTGCGGTACTGCTCTCTTGCAGGGCAAAATGAGATACTTTGCCGAAATTTCAGTAAGTAGATAATTAAATGACGTAAATGAAAGAATTGACGTTACGTCATATTTCACTAAACTATATCATTTTGCCCTGCAAAAGAGCAGTTACCGTGAAGGAGTTAATTGCATTTTCTTGAACTTATCACGGTTTAGAATATCAACTACTGTTATACACAGAGTTTCTCGAATTTATGACAAATCAGTTGTTACAGACACCATTATAAAATCAGTACAGGTATCCAGGTTTCGAAAATCAAATTGCGACAGCTAGGTACCTAAAGCTATTTTTAGTAACAGGTACTTTCCGCCCGAACACCAAATTAATGAAGTGTTGAACTATTTCACCATGGATCAGACAATATTTACCAAGCATCGGACAGCTATACAGTAAAGATTTAAAAATAACAACATTTTCTGGTTCTAATGCAAAATTACAAAGGTTCGGAAATATAAATTTATTCAATTGCTATTTAGATTACTTTTAATGTAAATTCTTAAATCTGCATATAGGAATTTAGACTAGTGCTTCTGTTTAAAAGGAATATTTACAATGAGGGGTTCTTTATCGTGTCAGCTCATACAGGAACTTTGGACTAAAAAGGCTGTGTACGTAAAACTCGAAATTTAAGTGGTCTGAGGAAAATGTTTGTATCAATTATTTTTTAAATTGTTATTTTACCTCACATTTAAAGTATATCACAAGGAATGGGCACATAATCTCATTATCATTAGAAGAAATAATGCACTGAAAACTGTCCGATGCATGGTTAATTTGTGTCCGATACATATGGAGCAAAAATGACCTTAACATTGATTGTTTAAACTTGGGACTTATTTTAATCAAATTATGTTTCAAAGCTTTCTTCTTTATAATTATTTTACGCAGTGAGTACAATTTCACTAATTCACAATCGCATGCACAACATTCGAATAATGCTTTAGTGTAAAATCTTCGTAACTAAATTTTCAATGACGGCGTATTCAATGTCATTTTACGATGCCTATATTGCTATCTCTTTAACAATATGACTGTCAAATTCTTAATAATGATAAAGTTCATTAGTTCTAATTCAGGAATATACGACACAACACACGAGCGCATGCATATTTATTTTTATTTTACTTTCATGTTAAATATACTGAAATCTGAAGACGCAGTTGATAATCTATTCTGTTCTATTACCCTCAACGTTAGCAACACACTTGGCAACGGGTAACACAACAAATTGTTACATGCGCGTAAATTGAGCGCGTACGGTTCGCCGTAGAATTCCCGTCATTTCTATATAAAAGCAGTCTAATAATAAGACACTTAGTATAATAAAATAAATAGTGCCTGTTTGGAAGGATAACAGCTGTAACCCTCCCAAACAGGCACTATTTATTTAATATCACTCTTCGAATATTTTGAGGTGATTAAACATATAATATTTGATCACGCCCCGACCGAAACTTTCACCTCATTATATTCTAAGAATAATTCCCTACACCTTAATTAAATATTATTGTCCTGTTTAAATTATTATACGACATAATTATCCTACGACATACTGGCTACAACAATTTAATGTATATCATTCAGGATACCAATAAAAAGAAAGATAATCCATTTGATGTATGGTAAAATGCTAACACAAATCACAATTTTAAATTAATGTATTACTATATATTTTAAAATGTTAAAGAGAAAGATTTGACATCTTGTATAACAAACAGTCTGGAAATTAACATTTTAACGTACATAATTATGAAAGAAATTAAATGTAAGGCAAATGAAAAGGAAAATAGTAAGATTTTGTATATAAAGAAAGAGTGTACGCATAAGTTCAGATAGAAGTTTAAAAATATGTTGATAACACATGCTCTTCCCAAAGACTTTAATGTAAAATTTTAATTGTGCGACAATCTACTACAGTTATTTCACAGATCATAGAGATGCCGCTGACATTATTGTCCAATACACCACAAACGTCATCACTAATCTATCAGATCACAAATATACTTGTCAAAATTTCTAACGCCCCTGGCAAGTGTTTGTATAATACTGTTCATAATTCTAATTATTTTGACCTTGAAAATGTTCAAACACGAAGGACAAAGAATAACAAAGCGTTTTATAGATAAAAAAAAATCTCAATCAAAATTTATTTAATTGCTTTATGAAAAAATCAAGAAGGTACAGTTATCTTAAGATATAAAAATCGCAACAGGTAACCCATTTGATGTATGGTCAGATCTCAAGACGCTAATCAAAATTTATCATTTCATTTCTTAATCTATGAAATATTAAAATAAACAGTGTTAGACAGAAATATCCGATTTATCATTTTTTTTAATTTTTTTTTTTTAAGCAAAGTTTTCACATAGTTCAAGGACGATTTTACGCATGCGTTGACGTAGGTGGTCATGTTTTAAAAAAGCTCCTTGACCAAAATGTTTTGAGCATAAAATGCCGTTTGTGATCTGAAACTTTTTCTAAAGAGTGAGGTGTAGTGTGGTATGAAACTATTCTAAAGTGTATTCGTTCAAGTTTGTGGGATTTTTGTGGATTTCTGGATTTTGTTTAACATTGCATTATGTCAGGTATGAAAACAAGACAACAAAGCAACCGTAAAAACTGTTCACCGTTGGAACGCTCTGGTAAACATGAGTCCACTAGGGAAAGCGTTATACCTGATTGGGCACAATACAAAGGCCTACCTAACGGTCGAGGTCTGTCTAACGGTCGTGGTCTACCCTCCGGTCGTAGTCTATCAAACGGTTGTGGTCGTAGTCGTAGTATGGGAAATGATTCTCTCAGGAACGACAATGATGAAAGCCAGGACGCGAACCCCCTCGAAGAGATAGCAGCTTCTTTAACCAAAAACGTTGCGCAAATCCAAGATGACCTTTATGAACAGGACGGTTTCCATGACAGGTTATCCTGTCTAGCGCAAACTTACGTCGAAAACGCTGACGATTTGGAATCCCTACGTAAGGAGAACGCTCAGCTCCGAGAAGAGGTACAACTACTCAAATCTATAGTCATAAGTTTAGATCGCAAAGTATCTCAAAACCAAAACGACATTGTCGATCTGAAGTCAAGATCCATGAAATACAACCTCATGATCCACAATTTAGCAGAGGAAGACGGAGAGAACCTCTTTGTCAAAATACCAAAACTAATAAAAGAACACTTTGGAATAAATACCGAATTCAGCAACATCCACAGGAATGGTTGGAACAAACAAGACAAGACAAGACAAGACAAGACAAGCCACGCTCTATCACAGGCAAACTTATTAACTTTTCTGATAAAGAGAAAATTTTGAGCGCACAACGAGAGAGGAAAGACAGAACCCCCAAACTGCCATTTTTCATAACCCCACAACAACCCATTCAAATAACTGAAAACCGCAAAAAGTTGATCGAGGTGAGTAACAAGTACAAAGAAGATAACGTCCGCACACGTATCCTGGGAAATAAACTTGTTTTCCAAAACGGAACAGTCTATCGAGACAAAGTCATGAAACCAAGAGCAGAAGACATCCTCCTGATAGACGATGACGAGAAACAGAAGACCGAGTCCCTAGAAGTCGTGAGTAGTGATCCGGTTACTGAAGCAGGTAACAAATTCACCGCAACAGCTGCCGCAGTCAATACTTACGCGAACATCCGAGCCTTCTACAAGAAAGTAGTGAGCGTCCCAGACTGCGCCAGAGCGGATCACAACATTCTTGTGTACCGATTTCGAGATAAATCTGGCCTGATCCACGAGGACTACCAGGATGATGGCGAATACGGCGCTGGTCGCAAAATACTCGGTGCCTTGCGCGACAACAACATAGAGAACGCGGCCGTCGTTGTCACTAGACTCTTTGCAAAACACGTTGGATTGCGGCGCTTCTCCATTATGGAAAATGTAGCGATTGATGCACTGCGCAAACTGAGTGATTAATTGGTATACTTTACTTGGGTGAGATACTGACAAAACTATTACTTTATTTTTGTCTGCTTAATTGTATTCACATGCACTTCTATTGCACAAACCAGACTTCGAATGCCTCGTGCTGATATTTAAATCTTATTTATTTATTTATTTATTATTTTATTTACATACTTATATTATTTAAATGTATATATATACATATATATACATAATCTTGTATTGATACAGGTATCATTTATTTGAGTATTATTAATCCGGGATTTTTAGTTCCCCATCAATACCTACTCGGTCTGCCTTTTCGGATATCCGAGCCTCTCTATTTTTGGGGTTTTTTTATAGTCATATTGATGTTTCCGATATTGAGTAAACATATACACATGGTTTGTTTTCTGTAACGGCATACACATTTATCAGGAATATTGAATTGGTAAAGCTCAAATAAATATTCAACACGACATTATCAAGTAAGTCGCAGAGCTACATTTAAAATGTGTCATATACATTTTGTTGTAAATATTCTCTTCTTGTTAATTTTTCTTTCCATCTCTTTTTGCACCCCCTTTCCGTTTTTGTTTGTATTGGTTCAATGTCTGGTATGTAGACATATTATCCTCAACATTTATGCATTTATTCAATATTTTTTAGTAAAGAAAACACACAACAATATCTATGAATCAGAATCTTAATTTTTCTCTACTTTCTTTAAATGTCAATGGTCTAGGAGCTACCTTAAAAAGAAACTGTGTCTTTAATTGGTTAAAGTTAAACTACAAAAATCATTTTGTTTTTTTACAAGAAACCCATACCACACCAAGTGTTGTCCCCACGTGGGAAAAAGAGTGGGGTTCCAGAATATTGTTCTCACATGGTTTATCAAATAAATGTGGTGTAGCAATCTTAACACCTCAAAATTTAGATTTTAAAGTTACGGATACATTCACTGATGAGGAAGGACGATTTTTAAAATTAACTATAAACATCAATGAGACCCTCTTTTATTTTATCAATATATATGCACCAACTAAAGATCATAAAACTAAACAAAATCAGTTTCTTGATTTCATGTTGAATCATTTGTCTGAAATTTGTGATGAAAATATTTTAATAGGAGGAGACTTTAATATCACTTTAAACCCAGAATTTGACAAAAAAGGAGGTACCAGTGAACCACATTCTACTTATAGAGAAAATCTAAAAGGTTTTTCTAAAGCAAAAATATAAAGACATGGAAGATAAACATCTTAAATGGGATTCTATAAAATGTGAACTCCGAGGAATTATAATTAAATACTCAAAGATAAAAGCTGGGAAAGAAAGAGAAAGGGAAAAAGAACTAAATAAAAAACTTGAATCACAAACGCAGTTGATTGTTTTACAACCCTCACCTAAAAATCTCAATCAGTACCAAGAATGGAAAAACGAATTAGAAGAGATATATAACAGTAAAACTAAAGGTATCATGTTAAGATCTCATGCAAAATGGTGCGAAGAAGGAGAAAAATCAACAAAATATTTTCTATCCCTTGAGAAAAGAAATTATAAAAATAAGCGTATAGATAAACTTGTAGTAAACAATACAATTCTGACAGATATAAAAGTTATATTAGAAGAAGAAAAAACTTATTATCAGAATTTATATAAATCATCTGAAATAAATGTAACTAAAAATGAATTAACCTTTTTCAATAATTTAAATATTCCTAGAATATCTGAACAAGAGACAAAGAAATGTGAAGGTGAAATTAAGGAATCAGAATGTCTTAAAATTCTATCCGACTTCAAACTTAATAAAACCCCAGGAACCGATGGCTTTCAGGTAGAGTTTTATAAATATTTTTGGAGTGATATCAAAGACTTAGTTCTTGAAAGTATAAATTTCTCCATTAAAAAAAAGTGTATGTCATATGATCAAAGAAAGGGTGTCATCACTCTAGTACCCAAAAAGGATAAAGACAGAACTAATTTAAAAAACTGGAGGCCTATATCCCTTCTAAATTTTGACTATAAATTAGTGGCAAAGGTGTTAGCTAACAGAATCATTGACAGTTTACCAAAATTAATTGATCCTGATCAAACAGGTTATATAAAAGAAAGGTTTATTGGTGAAAATATCAGAACTATTTCAGACCTTATTGCATATACAAAAATTTGAAAAATATCCCAGGCTTGATTTTACTAGTAGACTTTGAAAAAGCTTTTGATACAGTTGAGTGGTATTACTTAGAAAAAGTTCTTAGTATATTTGGGTTTGGAAATAGTTTTAAGTCATGGGTCAAAATTTTATATACTGATATTTCTAGCTGTATAATTAATGATGGATACACCTCAAATTTTTTCAATTTAAGTAGAGGAGTAAGACAAGGCTGCCCTCTATCACCATACTTATTCGTATTATGTGTAGAAATTTTAGCAATAGCAATAAGACAAAATAAAAACATAAGAGGCATCAAAATAGGTGAAACTGAATTTAAAATCAGTCAACTTGCTGATGATACAACTTGTTTTCTTAGTGATGAAGAGTCAGGTTATGAAGTTCTCAACATAATGCAAAGGTTTTATAAATTATCTGGACTAAAAATAAATTTGAATAAAACAGAAGCAATCTGGATAGGATCAAAAAGAAATTATAAACCAGGCACTCTGCCAGTTAAATGGTCCAGAGGGGAATTTTTCTCCTTAGGTGTTTGGTTCAATAGTGAAAATGAAAATAACGCTGTCGACAAAAATTTAAAAACCAAATTAGAGGATTTAAAAGTAACCCTTAATCTCTGGAAAATGTGTAATCTATCACTTTTAGGGAAAATTTTAATTGTGAAAACATTAGCATTGTCAAAACTTGTATTCCTAGCCTCTGTCATTCCAATACCAGAAAACATAATTAATGTAGTACAAAAAGAAATAAATAAATTTATATGGAATTCGGAGATCCCTAAAATAAAATATACTATTAGCTGTCAAAAGTTAGCTGATGGTGGACTAAAAGCTCCAAATTTTGAAATTCAAGTTTAATCACTTCAAATAAATTGGATCAAAAGATTTTTTAGTGAGAGTGATGCAAAATGGAAAAAATTAATAAATGCTTTTTTTAGTAAAATAGAAATTACTGATCTTCTCTTAACAAGATGTAGCCTGCCAAGTCTTCCAGCAAAGTTACCTACCTTTTATTATAATATAATTACTTCATGGAAAATATTTAGAAATTGTATGAATGAAATCAGTATAAACCCACCCATTTTTACAGAATGCTTGTGGTTTAACAATTTTATATGCATCGACAATAAATCAATCTTTTTTTCTGAATGGTATAAAAATGGTATAATGTTTTTTAAAGATATTATTAACAATGATGGTTCTTTCTTAACCTTAGATGAGTTTTACGAAAAATTTAAATTTAAACCCTCTTTTCTTCAATACAACAGTCTTCTTTCCTCTATCCCAAATAACTGGCAAAAACATGTCAAAGACAAAACACATCCTCCCCATAGCGAAGGGAATATAATGCACTCCTTGTCTGTTCAAGGAAAACTTATACCATTAAGTGAATTAAAATGTATAGATGCATATTGGATTTTAATTAACAGTTGTAAGGAAATTACTCTCTGTATTCAAAAATGGTCAGAAATATTTGAAGTAGAAATTCCAGTCTCTGATTATAAAAAGATATTTAATTTACCTTTTCAGTGTTGCACACAAACTAACGCACAATCTCTTCAGCTCAAAATATTACACAGAATCATAGTACACAACAAGTCGCTTTTTAATATGAAATTGATTCCAAGTCCGAACTGTAACACAGACAACTGTAATGAAATTGACACTATACATCATAGATATTTCCAATGTAAAAGCATACAAATTTTCTGAAAAGATCTAATTTATTGGTGGCAACAACACATAGAAAATGTCAATCACTTAACAATGCAAGATGTCATATTTGGTATTTACAAAGTAAAAAATGTTCCACTAAATTATTGTATTTTACTTGGAAAATGCTTTATACATCTAATTCATTCAAAATCTCCTGGCAAACAGATTGAGTTCATTGCTTTTAAAAATTTTCTAAGAAACAAACTTCATGCAAAAGAAAATTATCTTTGTTCGAAGAATCAAATGCTCATTTTTTACGAATTATGACAGCCAATATTAGTTAACTTATAAACTGTAGTCTTTCAGTATTATATGGATTGTCTTGATTGTTTGAAGATTGCTGATCAATGCTTTCTACCATGTTAAAAACTAAGATGCATGTATATTTTAGATCCATGTTAATATTTTAGCTCCATGTCCAAAGTACTCGTATATTGATCTGTTTCCATGCTATTTATTATTTATTCTATTGTGAAACGTTTTGAATTATGTTCTAAAAATATATGTACCATAATTGTTGAGCCAATAAAATATTCACTCATAAAAAAAAAAAAAAAGAAAAAAAAAAAAGAAAAAAGTTTTCACCATATTACCAATTTTTTGGGGGGTATTTTTTTTTTGCAAAGTTTTCACCGTATTACCAAATGAACGAATACATTTTTCCTCTTCAAATTTTATTCTGTAAAATAGTTAACAAAGTACTTAAAGCCTTTCTCTGACTTCTTGTATACACAGACAACCATCCTGAAAATAACACAAAAAATACATTTCTTGTGATATCATAAATAATAAACAAACAAAACAACACATAACCACACATACGCACAAAATAATAAACAATAATAAAACATTCGTTATAGCGTCATTTGTCAGATTTCATCCAGGAGAAAGTTTATTGTTGCGGTACCTTTAAGTAGATATATAAAGTTAGTGGTTGTTTCTAATAGTATCCAGGTCCTGGATTGCAGGCGCAGGTAGCACATCCATTATGATCCAGCACGTTACCATATTCGCAGTAGATATAACACACAGGCGGGCATGCTTCAAATGAAAATATTCAAATACATTTAAAAGTTTAGCGTCAATTAACAACAAATTAAAACTTGATTAGCACGTCAATAATGAAGATAATTTTGAAATAGTTGATTTTATATTACACCAATTTTTAAAACAGATCATTAACATATATTTAAATCAAAAGTATAAGGAGAAGTAGGGGCTTTTTTATTGAAATAATATGAAACCTGGGACATACATGTTAGGTAAATAAATACAGTTTTTCAGAGACAGTGTACCTTGTAGAAAAAAATTCTTATTAATCAATCATTTTTTTCTTGAGGCAAGTGAGTACCAGTATTTATATGACTTATGTTTCATATTTGAAATGCATCATAAATTCAAGATAATAAATATATGCGATTTTACGAGTTTATTTTTTTCTAATAATCATATTGATTACCAAAAAAACCCAACTTTCTTCACATTTTAACTCTGAATGTACTCTATTCAATTCAAAAAAGTAATACGTTCGTTATTCGTTCACAAGAGAAGAATTCTTTATTTCTAGATTTGAAGCTCTTATTAGTAAACGCTTGCTAACATTTCTATAGAACCTTAAAAATGTGAAAAGTTAGTTTTGTCAAAGTTCAAACAATAGCTATAATCATATACAGATCTAGAGTTAGAGTTGTATGTTGAGAGGAAAATTCGTATGAAGAGGATGACAATTCAGTACTTACTTATTCTCCCAGGGTAGTACCTTCCTTCCGAGAAGCTAATTGAATAAAATCTTTAAAACACACGTCTTATAGCTATTATAATAGACAATGATTGTCAAACATTTCTTCTCTAACAGGTAGATATTTTTTACGGAATTATTTATGGGTTTGATAAATACTTCTAAAAATGCTGGTGGGTTTTTTTTCTTCATCTTAGAAATCCGTATTTGCTCTGTTTTTGTTTTGTATTTTGTCATTGGACTTGATTTTGAATACTGTTCGTTATCACCACATTAACGAAACAATACAGGTAGACGTGACGCGACGTGCTCAGTGTCAAAAGGCGTCACTTTTTGGATACTATATAAGGGGCACAGATTATAAGAGTTTAGTTAATGTCCCTCGGATTATCCTTAAACATATGTCATATGTACAGTCTTCAGAATCCCAGCTTGGTATAAAAAAGCTGTTCATTCAGGAAATGGAAGGAATGTGAAATTTCTATTAGATTTTATTTGAAGGTTTCCTTTCCAATTCCATGAATTCTATTTCCAAGTGCTCTGTTAAAAACTGTAAAACCTGTAATGTATTAATTACGGGGACTTCCTTAAACAGGTCGAGACCACTATATTTTGTGACGTCAGCATAAATTTGCATACTAAATTAGCCATCTGTTTACTTTTATCGACAAACCAATCAGGTGAATGAGTTGCAAGGCATTGTGGGCCACTACAAGTTTCAGTGTATACAAAGCGTATTGAAAATATGTATCATTTTCAATTGACCTTTGGAAACTCATTTTGAATTATTTTTCAGAATTTATGAAATTAATATGGACAATTAAGTCTGAACTTCAATTTCTATGCTCACATTTAAAAAATATTGCATATAAGGACTTATATCAACCTATTTAAATACCCCATTGTCAATGTTCAAAAGAGAGGTACGTCCTATTGAATTAGAAGCAGTGAGTACCGTTTTTTCACGTGATACCCCATATTTGGGACAACATTAGTAGAATGCGCTTGATATTTTCTTAAGGTACATTCATCAGAATGCTTAAAGGACAAAATACAATATGCTGCATAGCTTGCGCTTCTGCGTTTGTATATTTGTGCATTTCCACTACTGTGGCTATTCACGTATGTTAAAAATGTACAGTTACCTGCATTCATTTCTAGTGCACAATGATAAAGTCACCAATACACAATTGTGCAGTTGGTTTTTTCTTATCAAAATCTGTTTGTACTTGTATGCGTATGTTTGTCAGTCGTTTGATACTGATCGTTTTTTGAAGCAACAATTTATCAACTAAAACAACAGTATTTTTCAATGTGAGCATGGAACAAAGATAATGGTACGTAATCTTTCCTTTTTAACCTTCTAAAGTAAAAATCAAGATGTACAAACATTCTGGCAAGCAATTAAATATTGTGAATAAAACAGACAAAGACTACGTGCGTTTGTTGAATCGTAAACACGTTGTAGACCGTCATGCATTGCAACTCATTCACTAGATTGGCGAATCTGTTTGATGTAGATACTGTTACGTGTTAAATCATGCTATCCATATAAGGTAGTGTACTCGACCTGTTAAACAGCAATCTTACTGGACATAGCTTCTTTACCAAAAATCTTCATTGCAAGTAGTCTAATGTTGTTTACGGAATAGAATGTATACCCTTTGTGGGACTTCTTATGTTGTTGAAACAAAAGGTTCTCTTAATATACGAATATCGAAACACCGATTCCAAATAAACAACGTTGGCCAACAGCTTCTGTACAAGCACTGCAATTCACCCTATTATTCTGGTTTTGTCAATGAAAGTTAGAATTCTAGAGAAAATTTACCGTACGTCATACTAATAGTCAATCACTTACTACACCTTTCCATAGACGAGAAGAATTCCGGGGCCCGTTTCTCAAAAAGGCCTACGTCCAGGCGTAAGCTTAGTCCGGACTAAATCAGGGACTAAACCTCAAAACCAGACTAAGTTGCGTTTCACAAAAAGGCGGAAACTTAGTCGGGACTAAATTTTGGTTTAAATCTACGCCTGCTAATGGGTAGTTGTAAGTCTTTGTCTGTGCACCAAAATGGCGAGCGTTTTGTTTCTAAGGCAAAATTAACAGAGATTTTTAATTTTGGGATTGTTTTATATGTTATAAAGGAAACATTCACATTTATTGAGTTATTCGATAACTTTCTTTTTTCTAAATATATTAAGATTAAATCAATTTGATGAATAATGGGCTCAATTCACTGAACGTATGTAATTTACATTACTACTTGGTATACCCCAATACATGTAACTAATATAAACACTAAAATTAAAAAGATGCTATAATTCTTAATAATACATGTATTCCACAACAATAACTCCGAGTTCATACATCGTATAGATGTATACAAGAATGGATAAATAATTGATTTTTAAATCAATTAACAGTAAGCGAAATCTGAGGCCATTTTAATGTTTCTAATAAAATTTAAACCCATGAAACGAAACTGATTTCAAAACATTGAGAATTCATTTTTAATAGGAGCATCTTAAAACGTTTACAGTTGTAATTTGTGCTTGTGTGTATTTGTATGTTTCTTGCCTTTATTACGAAAAATTTTACAACACGTTTGCATTATTTACAAATTTAACTAGCTAGTCATTATTATTATATATACAAATGTATACACCCAATAACTCAAAGCAGATAGGAAAAAAGTAGGACTCAAACCTACTTGTTAGATCTAAAACCGCCCTAAATATCTTATCTGGGGGAGGGGGGTAGGGGATTTTTAAGATTTCTTTTCCATTAAACTTTGAGAAACCACTCGCTCATAAAAACTTTCTTCAAATAGGGAGGGGGTTCTTAGATTATTGCTTTTATCTCTATATTTTAATCAAAATACTGTATACTGGAGTACTTTCGTCCTGAACAATCTTCACCCTTCTTTACTTGCAAAACAGTTTCGCCCCGTCAAGAATTCTCCGAGTCACAGTTGTGTTTCAAGTTACTTATAATAATATTAGCCATTGAATTTCTTAAATTCTTAAAATCGCCTGCTGACAACAAGGGTGAAATGGTTGAAAATTATACGGGGCAATTAATTCCTTGTATACAGTATATATTACTTTCAACACCCCCCCCCCCCAAAAAAAAAAAAAAACAAAACAAAAAAAACCCCCAAAAAACAAGCAATTAATTAAACCAAAAACAGGAAAAATGGTACAGGAGACTCTGGCCTCATATGTTGTTGTTTAACGTGTTGTTAATTGTAGAAAATATCTTTCAAAACTTTTATCATTTGAATCGCAGAAAATCAAGAATCGTTTCCATGTCATTGTCTACATTCTTTCTAAATTCCTACAATATTGGAACAGAGGATGGTATTTTTCTTTCTTTCTTTTGTTTGTAGACATGGACAAGGTTCATATATTATTCATATATTAAGTGGATATTTTCGATTTCAGTAGGTTGCTGTTTAAATCATAGCCATATTATTGTCTTTAAATAATTCAGTGATTTAATTTTAAAAAAAGTATACAGCCTTATCCCAGCAGCTGAAAGTGTCTTAATATCTATATGAAGCATGACTGATCATTCTGCAGACGTAAGCAGGCATTTCTACTGTACTCTGCCCCTGCATTCTAATATTTTCAATTTTACACGAATATTGGGTTAATTTCTATGCATTGTTTCGTACATGATCAATTTAGCACAATTGTGCTTCAATATCGTCTGCGATGAATTCAATTGTCATGTATTGGGTTTCTGCAACCTTTTATGTCTGCCCCTTTCATATCACCTGTATTTTCTCTAAAATTTCATTATGTCAAGAAGCATTTATTCTTTTTATAATTAACATAAACTGTTATGGACAATTTTAACTTGAATATTCTGTGGTGATGTAGTACTTTCGAGTAAATGTACTATGGATCGAAAAATTTGTTCGGACGAATAAGGATTTGTTCGGACGAATAAGTTATTTGTTCGGACGAATTAAGATTAATCCTAATTCGTCCGACACGTAATTCGTCCGAACAAATCCTAATTCGTCCGAACAAATAACTTATTTGTCCGAACAAATAGCTAATTCGAATTAAGATTAATCCTAATTCGTCCGACACGTAATTCGTCCGAACAAATCCTAATTTGTCCGAACAAATAGCTATTTCGTCCGAACAAATCCTAATTCGTTCGAACAAATCCTAATTTGTCAGAAAAAATCCTAATTTGTCCGAACAAATAACTTATTCGTCCGAACAAATCATAATTCGTCATAACAAATAACTTATTTGTCCGAACAAATCCTAGTTCGTCCGAACAAATCTTAATACGTCCGAACAAATAACTTATTTGTCCGAACAAATAGCTAATTCGTCCGAACAAATAATTTATTTGTCCGAACGAATCCTTGTTCGTCCGAACAAATCCTAATTCGTCCGAACAAAATACTTATTCGTCCGAACAAATAGCTAATTCGTCCGAACGAATAAGATTAATTTCTTTTTTCATCTGGCCCTTCCACGCCGCCGTACGACCGAAACTTTCACCTCATTATATTCTAAGAATAATTCCCTACACCTGAAATATTACAATTATTGGTTATTGTCTTGTTTAAATTATCCTACGACATACTGGCTACAACACTTTAAAGTGTATCATTCAGGATACCAATAAAAAGAAAGATAACCCATTTGATGTATGGTAAAATGCTAACACAAATCAGAATTTTAAATTAATGTGTAACTATATATTTTAAAGAGAAAGATTGACTTCTTGTATAACAAACAGTCTAGAAATTAATATTTTAACGTACATTATTAAGAAAGAAATTAAATGTAAGGCAAATGAAAAGGAAAATAGTAAGATTTTATATATAAAGAAAGAGTGTACGCATAAGTTCAGATACAAGTTTTAAAATATGTTGATAATACATGCTCTACCCATAGACTTTAATGTAAAATTTAATTGCACGACAATCTACTACAGTTATTGTAGAGATCACAGAGATGCCGCTGACATTATTCTCCAATACACCACGAACGTCATCACTAATATATCAGATCACAAATATATTAGTCAAAATTTCTAACGTCCCTGGCAAGTGTATGCATTATACTGTTCGTAATTTTAATTATTTTGACCTTGAAAATGATCAAACACGAGGGACAAAGAATAACAAAGCGTTTTATAGATAAAAAAAATCTCAATCAAAATTTATTTATGATTTTTTTTTATTCATTTATTATCTTAACATATAAAAATCGCAACATAATAACCTCATGCGTTACCTATACATCTGTATATCATTTAGCATACCATAACAAAGACAGGTAACCCATTTGATGTATGGTCAGATGTCAAGACGCTAATCAAAATTTATCGTTTCATTTCTTAATCACTTGAATATTGAAATAAACAGTGTTAGACAGAAATATCTAACTTACCTTTCTTTTTTTATGCAAAGTTTTCACCGTATTACCAAATGAATGAATACATTTTTCTTCTTCAAATTTTATTCTGTAAAATAGTTAACAAAGTACTTAAAGCCTTTCTCTGACTTCTTGTATACACAGACAACCATCCTGAAAATAACAAAAACAAATACATTTCTTGTGATATCATAAATAATAAACAAACAAAACAACACATAACCACACATACGCACAAAATAATAAACACTATGTTACACGCACACATAAATTTTAAAGGAAATTATTCGTTAACCAAGTACCGTGCCGACCCATCCTCGTAATCGTACCACAGCATAAACTATTCACCAGAACGAAAAAAATCACTCAGTCGAGCCATGGTCAAAACGCATGAAAGGGAACTGGTCGTGATTTTCCGACGATATAGAAAACCATGACAATATCAGCATTCATATTAATGGTGAATGAAGTAAAGTATCCCATAACTGAAAGCGTGGGGATTTTTTGTTGGAAACCATATACCAACATGATATTAAATACGTAACGCAAAAAAAAAATATTTTTTCACAAACGCATTATATACAATCTGTATATTAATTTTTAAAATGACATTTTCATTTTCTTAATTGGCCTTGTTTTCTCTCTCTCTCTCTCTCTCTCTCTCTCTCTCTCTCTCTCTCTCTCTCTCTCTCTCTCTCTCTTGTCTTGTCTTGTCTTGTCTTGTTGAACTAGACGTTTACAATCATAATAGCTTCGCAGATACCATATGGATTCCCCTAACTACTTTTTAGCCGGGCTTATTGCGTAAGCAATGGCCATGCTATAGCTACATATTCGGCACAAATTGTTGTTTTAAATTAAAAAAAAAAAGAGAGAGAACTTAGTACAACAGTGAGTGGAAATATCTGACCCTCCCGATTTAATATCACATTTACTATCAATGTAAATATGCTTATATATGCTGATAAACTTAGTTTATTCAATAATGACTCAATAAGGCTGTATATTATTCTGTTATAAAGTCATATCACGAAACGTTACATTACACATCAAATGGGCCCGGGTCTCTTTAATTTGAGTACTTTGATTACTTCAGGCGGTGGTTAATAAAGCATTCGTTAAAGCGTCATTTATCAGATTTCATCCAGGACAAAGTTGATTGTAGCCGTACCTTTAAGTAGATATATGAAGTTAGTGGTTGTTTCTAATAGTATCCAGGTGCTGGGTTGCAGGCGCAGGTATCACATCCATTATGATCCAGCACGTTGCCATAATCGCAGTAGATAGCACACACAGGCGGGCATGCTTCAAATGAAAATATTCAAATACATTTAAAAGTTTAACATCATTTAACAACAAATTAACACTTGATTAGCACGTCAATAATGAGAATAATTTTGAAATGGTTGATTTTATATTCCAGCAATTTTTACATGTAAAAACAGATCATTAACATGTATTTAAATCCAAAGTATAAAGAGAAGTATGGGCTTGTTTATTGAAATATTATGAAACCTGTGACATACATGTTAGGTAATACAGTTTTTCAGAGACAGGGTATCTTGTAGAAAAAAATCCTTATTAATCAATCATTTATTTCTTGAGGAAAGTGAGTACCAGTAGTTATATGAATTATGTTTCATATTCGAAATGCATCATATATTCAAAATAATAAATATATGTGATTTTACGAGTTTATTTTTTTTTAATATTCATATTGATTACCAAAAAAACTTTCTTCATATTTTAACTCTGAATGTACTCTATTCAATTAAAAAAAAGTAAGAAATACGTTCATTATTCGTTCACTAGAGAAGAATTCTTTATTTCTAGATTTGAAGCTCTTATTAGTAAACGCTGGCAAACTTTTCTATAGAACCTTAACAATGTGAAAAGTTAGTTATGTCAATGTTCAAACAATATCTATAGTCATATTCAGATATAGAGTTAGAGTTGTATGTTGGGAAGAAAATTCGTATACAGAGGATGACAATTCAGTACTTACTTATTTTTCCAGGGTAGTACCTTCCCTCCGAGAAGCTAACACACAAAATTACATAAACGGCGAGGACTGCTAAGAGACCTAAAATCTTGGATTGCATGTTGGATCGTAGTAAACCTAATATGACGAATAAACGAGACGTCAACTTCTTTTATATGAATTTTGCTTTGATATTGATGCACGTGACTTTATTTGCGCCTAATTTTTTTAATTAATTACGCACGAAAGGTCAGAACAACAACCGCTTTTTATAATGTAAATATTCAAGACGTTTTAATAAATGCGCAATTTTACAATTTTCCAGGTTTCAGGATTTCAAGAAATCATAATAAGTCATGTAGCAGTGAAATAACATGATGATGAACAGTAAGACTTGAGGTGTGATATTTGAAAACTCGTTGCAAAGCTATTAATGAACCATTCTGATATGCATAATTAAACATCGGTGCAACGTTGTTATTTTTGTTTTTGTATCTCTGTAAAAGTAGTAAATGATACCTTACAAAGTAAAATACTATCAGTTTACAACAAAAGGTTAACGCTATAATTAATGTTTCAGCTGTAGTAGAAATCATTATTTTGATTATTGAGACCATTTCAAAGTTATTGTTATTTTAGAACCCTAAAACAGTTAGTTTGATATTATGTAAAAACGTTCGCTTATTAATAAGCGTTTTATATTCATTATACTAAAATGATGTAATACATATAATACTATTATATTCTGAGTTTAAATTATTTGCTAGTTATTTATTCAGTTCTTGTCTTGAAACTGGATCAGTAATTTTACAGATCCTTACTTCTCAACATTTAAAATAAATTAATTCTGAAAATATTAATCTAGACACTAAACAAATCATAGTTTCATTACCTGCCTCCAAAAAGCGATCGGTTTTTATGTTACAGTTTTTTTATAGCTCTGCATTTCTGTTTGCCTATAACAAATCTCGTTTCGACAAACATTTCTTTAAAGCTTTTTAAAGTAAACATAATTCTTATGAAAAAAAAATGTTCATATTTTCAAACGTTTGAATAAAATCTTTAAAACAGACATGTCATATAGCTATAATAATAGACAACGATTGTCAAACATTTCTTCTCTAACAGGTAGATATTTTTTACGGAATTATTTATGGGTTTGATAAATACTTCTAAAAATGCTGGTGGTTTTTTTTTCATCTTAAAAATCCGTGTTTGCTCTGTTTTTGTTTTGTCATTGGACTTGATTTTGAATACTGTTCGTTATCACCACATTAACGAAACAATACAGGTAGACGTGACGCGACGTGCTCAGTGTAAAATGGCGTCACTTTTTAGATTCTATAAGGGGCAAAGATTCTAAGAGTTTAGATAATGTCTCTCGGATTATCCTTAAACATATGTCATATGTACAGTCTTCAGAATCCCAGCTTGGTATAAAAAAGCTGTTCATTCAGAAAATTGAAGTAATGTGAAGTTTCTATTAGAGTTTATTTGAAAATTTCCTTTCCGATTCCATGAGTTCTATTTCCAAGTGTTCTGTTAAAAAATGTAAAACCTGTAATGTATTAATTACATAGACTTCCTTAAACAGCAATCTTACTGGACATAGCTTCCTTACCAAAAATTGTGAACATCTTGATTGCAAGTAGTCTAATATTGTTTACGGAATAGAATGTACCTTTTGTGGGACTTCTTATGTTGCTGAAACAAAAGGTTCTCTTAATATAAGAACAATATAAGAAACACCGATTTCAAATAAACAACGCTGGCCAACAGCTTCAGTCCATTTTTCAGTAACATTAACGTCATTTTCAATCTTCAACTTTCGGAAACTTGTATAACAAATAAATAGATAAATAACAAATTTAACATGTTTGATTTTGATCCTTTATTTTAGTTTATGATCATATATTAAACATATGATTCATTCCATTTTTCAGGCAGTTGATTTAAAGTCGGAAAACAAGTAATACCTGTAATAAAAAAAATAGTTATGCAAAGTACCAAAGCGATCAGATTTGATAAAATTATATTTTAATATTTTTGATCACAACGCATTAATGACAACTTTACATACACTGATACTACTGATTTTTTTCGAAGGCTTACACAGGCTGTGTTGTGGAAAAGAGTCAGATGCATGTAATCATTTTAGTCATATCCTGTACTTAAGAATTGAAGTTAAAATGAAATCAATGAGTACATGTACTTGCTTTCCATATCACAGTGATACGGATTAAATGGACTTAAAAATATCAACAAATAAAGGTATGTTCCGACAGTTAACAGCTTTTAAGTTTTATTCATTAGAAATACATGCAATTTTGGTAGTTTTCATAATAACTTGTGTTTTGTTACAAATATAAACACAGTTTGAATTTCTCTTTGATCGCAATTTCACTTCAATCTTTAATACAGTATTTTCCTATGTTTTCTTTAACACAACAAAGATCAAAAACTAAAGCAGAAACATGGGAAGATTCCAACACAAGAAAAAAAAATACTATAGGCAAATGAAGAACTTCTAACGTTTCAATTTAAGAGGAAACAGGGCACATATCACGTGATTATCATTGCAATGATGCAATGATGCCTTGATGTTCTAACTCTATTATGACGTCATAACTTATTTGTTTGTATATTGCTATGATGTCATTTATTCATTATTTTATTATTGTTTTTTTTTTCGTACTAAACAGCACTACCGTCGCCATTGTCAAAACATGAGCTAGTGAAAATCAATATTTTTAATTTTAGAAATGTAAATGTACAAAATCATAAGCGGTTAATATAATCAGATAAATATATTCTGATATGATCTGTTCGTGTTAATTGATACATCTAAATATTGAAATACTTTTTTGATGGTTCCAAACAGAATTTGTCGTAAAAGGTCATAATTCCAGAATAAGGGGTAGGGGTGATTCCTATTTTAGTATCTCTCTTATATGCCAAGAAAGATGCCATGAAAAATTTTATTGTATAAAGTTATAGATCACATGCTAAGGTTGATATATGAAATTTTTAAATTTTTAAAAGAAAATTTCATTGACAATTTTTTGTGCCATCACATTTTGTTCAAATTTAGAATTAAAAACTTCAAAATTTGAACAACTGATTTCAGCAGTTTATTGATAAAATTTTTGATATTGCTATGTAAAAAAGCCAATGTTGTTAACAATTTTGAAAATTTGTTTTCGTTCTGAAAATTACTGAACATGATTTGCACAAAAATTCTGTCAAATAAAATAATTATTGCAGAAAATCGAAATTGTTAAAAACAATTCATTATGCCAGAAAAGGGTGATAATTCCTATCAAAATATCTCCCTTGCAAGGTGGGAAAAGTGTCATGAAAATGATATATGTGTTAGTGGACATCATAAAAATAAATATGTTTAAAAAAGCAAAACAATTCATTGACAAATTATTTTCCACTGCCCCCCCCCCCCCCCCCCCCGTTCCCCCTGAAGACCAATAGGAATAAAATCGAATGAAAAATCACTTGAAGTAATAAAAGAACACTAATGGAAAATATAAACCATTTTCCACTGCACCCCCTGTTCCCCCTGAAGACGAATAGGAAGAAAATCGGATGAAAAATCACTTGAAGAAATAAAAGAACTTTAATGGAAAATATAAACCACAGCTATAGGGTGCAAATAAAAAAAATGTATGGATACAAAATATATTGACAAAGCCCAATGTTGCTCTTTGGACGTGACTGACATGAATGATACGTATCTTAAAATGGATAATATTTTAGTTACAAATAAAAAGAAAAAAAATATAGAGAATAACGTTTGAAATCAACAGAAATATAACTTGAAACAAAACTTGTTCACAAAATTTGAGTAAAATTTCGAGAAAAAACTAAATTCTTACCGACTGCCAAATCCACATCCACATGGACAACCATGTGCGAATTCACAAGGTCGTACAGCTAGTAAAGGAGAGAGAAATTACTTTTAGTCTTAGTTTTCCATGAATTCGAAATGCATATATCCGTTATAACTAGTGGGTATTGTTTTTTTTGGTTGTTTTTTTTTTTAACAAAAAAACCCCACATGTCTCCCCAAGGATTGTAATATGGGACAAATTTAATAAGTGAAAAAGAATAATGTCCGCTATATGTTATATACCATCCATATATGATACAAATCATGATGGTAAGGAATATTTTCATGATAATTAACCCCGAGATCCAAATAGGTCAAGGTCAAAAAGTTGGGTTTGGTTTACTTTTTTGCTAGATCATCAAACTATGTTTTAAGTTTAAAGTCTCTCTGTTAAAGAATTTTTAAGTTATGGTCTGGGAAAAAATTGATTATTTTAAATTTCACTTTGAGTTAAGAAAATGGCCAAGGTAAAAAAAAAATAACAACAGTATGTCTCATGGTATTTTTGTTCTTTGTTTGGAGTTTGAAGTCCTTCTGTGTAAGTAAATTTAAATAAAGACAAGAATGTTTTTTTTTCTAATTTGACCTTGAAACAAATATTAGGCCTAGGTCAAAAACTTTGGTAGGTTCCATCTAAGTTACTTACTATCTATCTGTGATACAAGTTTAAAGTCATTTAGGAATGTCATGTTTTGATTCGTACAATATTTTTTTAGACAATGAATTACCTTGAGACACAAGATTGGTCAAGGTCAAAAGTTCTGGTGCTGTGCACTCTTACTTAAGGTGTCTCACTACACCTTGAAATAGTTTCTCAAATCAGCAGAAAATTACTTTATTATGATAGAAAGCATGATGGGTAAGAAGTATATATGTCAAATATGCGAAAAAATGTGCAATTTTAGATAAAAAATGATATTTTCAAAAATTTCATTCAGTAAACATAAACAAAAGCCCCAGGTGGATTCGAACTCATGACCTGCGGTTCACTAGCCTGATACTTTAACCACTGAGCTATGACGATATATATCTGAATTGATTGATACAAACAGTTTAACAAAACATTTAAATCGCCATCTTGTGACGTAGTGTCTTAAAAAGTAAAAGTATCGGTGTAGTGAAGTACCTTAATACCATCTATCTATGTTAAAAGTTTGGGGTCTTAATGTCAAAGGGTATATAAGTTACGACCCAGACAAAATTTTATTATTTTTTCTTGATTTGACCTTGAGTAAAAACAAAGTCAAGGCCAAATATTAATCACTAGTACACCTCAGTGTATTATTATTGTTCTTTGTTTAAAGTCCTTCTGTCAAAGTATATTCAGGAGATGAACGATGAATTTTTTTCTAATTTTACCTTAATAAATTATTTTTAGGTCAAAGTCAAAAAAAATTTCGTAGGGTTCAGCTAGGTTATATACTATCTATCTATGACACAAGTTAAAAGTTTGTATGTTGAAGGAGTCTTGTGTTATGATCCGGACAATATTATTTATAAAACGCTTGATCTTGAAAAACAAAATAGGTCAAGGTCAAAAATTGTGGTGGCGTGCACTTCTTCTCAATACCATCTACCTATGTTTTAAGTTTGAAGTCTTAATGTCAAAAGGGTATGTAAGTAACGGCCTGGAGAAAATTTGGATGAAGAGGAATAAGAAGAACTGGACACGATCTCGTTGCAAGTAACGAGGAGATCTTCCGTTCGATTTTTCTGATGTAGTATGGCCTTGATTTTAATATTCGACACTTTATCTCCCTATCAGGGCCACATAACAAAATTTTGATGGTTGAATATTGTTAGAAACATCATTCTCAGCATCTTTTATTCTATATTGCTTTTCAAAATAATGTTTTTCAAAATATTTGTTCTGTTTGTGATATAACTTATCAAAGATTTGTATTTCTGGCCCCATAAAACCCGTAATTACCGAACGCATCATAAAATGATTATAACTTATTGTTAAATAAATGTGAGATGAACATTTTTGCTTCTAAACATATTACAAAATATTTTTCAGTAAAGTGCTATAATAGAAAGATATTGGAGCCTTTATGGCCCCTAAATTGAAGGGCAAGCCCCTTTTTCTTGATATCAAATGAAAGGTCTTTTGATATTAAACATTTTTCATTCAACAAATGTTTAGAAATTCGTTACCGTTCTTGAGCTATTTTGTAAAGACTGTTTTAGGGACTGACCCCTTATCTTCTGATTGGGTCCATATGACAAAATTTCGAGGGTTGGATATTGACTAGAGCACCATTCTTAGCATTTATTATTCCATATTGCTTTTCAAAATATTTGGGTTTTTTTTATAGATATAATTGATCGAGGTTTTGGACTTCTGCTCCTTAAAACTCTTAATTACGTAATGCATGATTAATTTTTTATAAATAAATGTATAGTTCCATATGTGTAAGATGAACATTTATGCTTCTTAAACATATTACAAAATATTTCCCAGTAAAGTGCTATGAAAGAAAGATTTAAGAGCCTTCTGGCCCCTTAATTGAGTAGCAACCCCTTTTTCTTCATACGAAATGAAAGGTCTTTTGATATTAAACATATTTTGTTCAACAAGTGTTTAGAAATTCGTTACTGTTCTTGGGCCATTTGGTAAGACCGTTTAAGGGGCTGCCCTTTATCTCCTTATTGGGGCCAAAATTTCGATAGTTGAGTATTGACAAGAGCATAATTCTAGGCATTTTTTTTCCATATTGCTTTTCAAATATTTTTTCCTTTTTGAGATTTTATTGATCAAAGTTTTGAAATTCTGGCCCCTTAAAACCACTTATTACGTAACGCATGATAAGATTTTTATAATGGATAGTTGCAAATGTGTAAGATAAACTTTTTTGCTTCTTAGACATGTTATAAAATATTTCTCAGTAAAGTGCTATGAAAGAAAGACTTTGGAGCCCTTTTGACCCCTAAATTGAAGGGCCAGCCCCTTTTTCTTGACATTATATGAAAGTTCTTTTGATATTAAACATACTTTATTCAAAAAGTGTTTAGAAATTCGTTACCGTTTTTCAGCTATCTAGGATTGGACGCTTTTTGGGTCGACCCCTTATCTCCTTTTTTGGGGCCAGATAACGAAACTTTCACGGTTAAATATTGATTGAACGATGATACTAAGCATCTTTTATTCTTTATTGCTTTTCAAAATATCAGTTTTTTTCGACATATTTTTGATCAAAGTTTTGAACTTATGGCCCCTAAAACCCTATTAGATAACGCATTATAAAGTTTTTATAATGTATAGTTTTTTAAGTAAATGATGAACATTTTTGCTTCTTAAACATATTACAAAATGTTTCATAAATGCCTTTAATCACATATACAATTTTTTTCTACAATCCCTAAAAATTTCAACTTAATATCTATTTTTGTTTAGAAGGAGATAACAGGACAAACAGACCCTCTGAAATTCGCTAAAACGTCAATATCTTACGAACGGAAGTGACGCATTAAAATAAAAACAATATATATTAGGTTTTTACCAATATCTACAAGATCTGTTATTTTCGCGAAAATTGGTCGAGTCATTTTCAAGAAATTGCTTGTACAAAAAAGCATAAGAAAATAATAATAAAAGGGAAAAAGAAACAAAGCAATAACAGTAAGGTCTTCCGTTGGAAACGGAAGACCTTAATAAGAAAATCGGCATAAACAATATGGCTCCCCTTTAAAGGGGCAGACACAATTATAAATCATATTATTAAGTATAAAACGTTGATGCTAAAAATGTAAATGTTCAGAAATGATTTCTATGGTAGTGTATTTTTATCACATATCCTTTATGATGTATGTATCATTAAGAGATGACTCTTTAAGTTGCTGAACTGGTATCAAATCCTTTTGAGATTTGTCATTAAGTTAAATGTATCTTCAAATTAATGAAAACAGGTATATTTTTAAACTATATCATATAACATAAATAAATTTGATGACTGAGGCTTATCAAAAAATACCTACTAGTATTGAAATTATAACACACAAAGTTAATATTCAACAAGACAAAATAGGCATTATTTGTTATTTGTTGTAAAATACATTCCGAAGCTATTTGCACACACTTGAAATGATATGAAACTAGAATATCTTTAAATTTTATCTTATTCCCGTAAACAAAAATTGAATAATTAAGGTCTTCCGTTTTCCAAGGGAAGACCTTATTGTTTTCGTTCGGTTTCTTTTTCCCTATTATCATTTTTTTTCTTACAAAATTTGTGCAGGCGATTTCTCGGAGATGGCTGAACCGATTTTCGTGAAACTTTCAGATCTAATAGATATTAATCCGAACTTAATATACATTTTTTTATTTTGATGACGTCATTTCCGTTCTTCAGAAAATGACGTTTTAGCGATTTTCAGAGGGTCGGCTTGTCCAGGGATCTCCTCCTAAACGGTAAAAGATATGGAGTTCAAACTTTAAGGGATTGTAGACAAGAGATTGTAGATGTGCAATTTGGCATTCATATTTGTCAGGCTAAAACGGCGTTAAAGCTCGCCTGGTCCCGAAAAATGAGGCTAAAACGTCATAATTTTTCATGGTTTTCTTAGTTTATCTCTTTTCTGAAAAATATTTTGTTAAAACATGTAATGCAAAAATAGTTTATATTTACAAGACCTTTCATTTGATATCAAGAAAAAGGGGCTGGTCCTTAAAATTAGGGGACCAAAGGGCTCTAAAGTCTTTCATCTGTAGCCCTTTACTGAGCGATATTTTGTGAACAGTTATAGAAGCAAATGTGTTTATCTTACAGTTATGTATCCAAGCAATGTAATGATTTTTTCATGTGTTACATAATAAGGGTTTTTTAGGGGCCAAAATTATAGAAATTTGATCACCAATATCTCAGAAAGGAAAAATATTTTGAAATGCAGTAAAGAAGAAAAGATTCTCAGAATGATGTACTAAATAATATGCAATTTTCAAAATTTCGTTAAACGGCCCCTATAAGGAGTTAAGGGGTCGGCCCCTTAAACGTTCTTTCCCATATATCTCAAGAACGGTAACGAATTTCTTAACAGTTGTTGAACAAAATGTGTTGAGATTTAAATGACCTTTTATTTGATATCAAGAAAAAGGGCCTCGTCCCTTAAATTATGGAACTAAAGGGCTCTAAAATCTTTCATCTGTAGCTGTTTACTGAGGTAAATATAATGAAAGGCTATAGAAGCAAATATGTTTATCTTACAGTTATGTATCGAAGTAATGTAATGATTTATTCATGTGTTATGTAATAAGGATTTTTAGGGGTCAAGAGTCCATAAACTATGACCACCTTTACCTCAAAAAGGAAAATATTTTGAAATGCAGCATAGAAGAAAAGATGCTCAAAATGATGTACTTTACAAAATGCAACCTACAAAATTTGGTTCAGCGGCTCCAATAAGGAGATAAGGGTTCAGCCCCTAAAACTTTTTTTTCTCTCAGATATCTCAAGAACGGTGACGAATTTCTAAACACTTGTTGAACCAAGCTCTTATCCCTGTAACAAAATATTATCTGACCCTTAGAATGTAGACCCTGTTTTTTCTATTCTAAATCATGTTTAGCTGTTAAATAGTAAAATCAAGATCGAACATATATCTCAAATTCTAAAATCAGACGGAAGACCTTCTCGTTGCTCGCAACGAGATCGTGTCTAGTTTGTAATATGATTTAAATACTTAGCCCCCCCCCCCCCCCCCCAAAAAAAAAAATCAGTTAAATAGATAGTCAAATATATATGTTTTCCGGAAAAATAGTTTACAATACTTTTGTAGGAACACAACCATCTATATTGGGTGATGTATTTGTATGATAAGATAGCCACTTTCAACAAAACGTAATCATGTAAGAATATATATATATAGCTGCAGGTCTGTAGCTCTCGGTCTGAACAAATTCGGATAGACGACCTGGGAGCTACAGTGCCTCCCATAGCAAAAATCTGCAATTTACGGCGCACAAAAAATGCGCTAGTTTTGGACTGATTAATCTGTATTCCGAATACATTCTGTACAAATGTTTCATTCCAAAAAATTCCGCGGACATTTTACTGCAGATATCGTCGCTTCACTTAACACTCGCCTCTGATATTCTTTTAAACGCCATCACCAGCCCCGTAAAGTGAAGTGGTATAGTTTGTTTACATGTAAAAATGGCGACTCTCAATCTCGACGTGAATTAATATACTTTATTTTCCGAGGTCGGATAGCATGTTTAAGAGATAGTCTGAGGCAAGTACATGTAAAGTGACGATATCAGTAGTAAATTGCCTGAAATACTTACATCTCATCAACACACCTCCATCGACAGATGTAAAATAAATCAATCCAAGCACAACGACAAAAATTAGAGAATACAGCATCTTCCTCATCTTGAATGCTTACACTCAAGTGAAAATGGTCCATTCCTTTTCAGACTTATAAAGAAGGAATTAAAAAATACATTATGGAATTTGTGCACCTCATTTTTTATCAGAACTACTGCATTAACTATCTGGTTAGACAAAGAAAACGCTACATGTAACGCATAACAACAGATTGATGAGACGTACTTTAAAGGAAAAATTCAACTGAAACTGATTAAACGTAATTTATTGAAGGAGAATCCCGAGTATGACCCCCTTCGTAGACGGAAATAGAAAGAAAAAATCACCGTGGAAAGTTTACACTAAATTTACATTTACGTGGTTGTGTGGGTTTTTCGAGTGTAGATGAATTGTAGAACATGCTAATTTTTCTTTGAACACCTTAAATAAAATGTTATCACTTTACGAACGAAAAGTATGTACAATTTTTTGTAACGGTTTTTGTCTGAAACACAAGTCTTAATTAATGAGTGTGTTTGTTAAATATTCATTATTGAAAAGTTAATTTTAACATAAGCATTAAATATTAAGTTGGCTCTACACATGCATCATTTGATTGATGATAAAAATTCATTTTTTAAAAATGATTGTACAAAAATAACACCTTTATCAGCATTCAATTATTCAGTTTCTTTTTCGATCGGGATCGGTTCATTTGATAAATTGTAATTTTTAGAAAAATTTCGCATTTTCGTTTCAATTTATTTGTTAAATAGAATCGTGTGATAAGTACTTTATGTAAATAATTGTTATTCTTTAAATAGATTTGAAAGATATTAGAGAATAACAATTTTGATTTCAAGAAATATTTTTTCGATCAGATAAATGAAACTTGAACGGACAATCTTTGGCATGTATCTATTCATAAATATATTACACATCAATTGTGTATTATTATGGTATCCTTCGGGTTCTTTGGGATTTGTTTTGGTATCCTTGGTATTAATTTGGGGTACCATAGGATATCTTTTATTGACAATTTCAATTTTCTGCAATAATTGTTTTATTTGATGGAATTTTGGTGCAAATTATATTCATTAGTTAGAACGGAAACAAATTTCAAAATTATTTACATCTTAAACTTTACTGACTCTACTGATTCTTTTGAACAAAATGTGATGGCATATAAATATTCTCAATATTTTGTTTTAATTCATATATCAACCTAAATATCTGTTTTATAACTTTTAAAACAATTTTTGTCCACTTTCTTGGCATTTAAGGTAGGTCCCTACTCAGGATTTTTGTAGTTAAAGTTAGGTTTTTTTCAATAATCAAGTAGAATAATATCTTAAGTAATAAAAAAAAATCCCAAAAATACATGTCTTATCTATTTACTTTTATCACTAGAGTCTCCAGAAGATGCATACCCCCTTCTTCGATCACATGATTTCAACCAAAATCATTATTATGCTTATTATTATTAAAATATCAAAGCAAACCGAAGTTTCAAATGTTTATATTTATCATTAAATATATAAAAAAGTAATAACAAGTGTGATTATCTTCAGTTGATTGATTAAAATGAAATTTTATAATGAAATGTTACAGAAATGCTATTTCAAAATTTTTACAGAATTTCATTTTTTTTAACTTATTTTAAAAATTTTATGGTTAAACACCATTTTTTAAACTTTATAATATTAGATTTATGTCAACTGCAACTAAAATGCCTATGATCATCGCAACAGGTGATGATTTTGTAAATTTACATTTCTAAAATTAAGAACTCATGTTGTGAAAATTACTACTTTAGAGCCATATTGTAAGGGAAACAGATCAAATCATGTTTGACGTAATAATGGATAAATGACATCATAACATCATACAATCGGTTCAATTATGACGACATAATAGAGTTAGCATATCAAAGCATCATTTCAATGATAGTCACATGATCAGTGTCCTATTCCCCCTGAAGGACGTTGTTTACTCAGAGTTAGAGTTCTCAAATTCGGATTGTTATAAAGTTTAATGTCATGAGTAAAATTTGTTCTAAACACTTAAAGTATTTATGAAATGAATTATTATTGACATACCATTCGATATTTTTACTTTATTATGTAATTAGGCTTAAACAAAAGTGGACTTTGAGCAAAACAGAGGAAATTCGGACTAATTTTTTCAGATTTTGTTTATCACTGAAATATTGTTGGTAGTACTGCAATATTCAAAGTTAAGATTTTATTTGTTAGTCAACATAATTTTGCATATTTTATGTTGGTTTTATCTCACTTTTTCGTTTAGATAATCGAATGGCACACACTACAAAAACATTGAAAAATGCTTAAAAACGATAAAAAACGCCATATCTCAAAATTTTGATCATTGACCTCATGTAAGTTTTTTTTACCTGCAGAGTAAGGTCACTATATACCTAGTTTAATGCTGTAAATGTTTTAGTATTACCATCATTTAGTTTTTTGTTAAATTGAATCAAAAAAGGGTACGAATTTGAAAACTGATAGAGGAAATTCGAACTAGAGTATTTATAAAAATTGTGAATGAAAACTTAAGCTTTGTGTTTGTTTAGTGTCACTGCCATTCATAAACTGTATTTCATTTTTAAAAGTGTTTAGCAAATTAAGAAAATCTCAATCATAGTGTGCGCTTTTTTGCGAAGGCCTCCGATGAATAATCGGAAACCCCCTTTGAATCATATATGTAATATTTAAAGGTAGAATAAACGCCATCAAACTCTAAGATGCATTACGTATTAGTAATCTAAACATTTCGTGAAAAGTTTATCCAAGAAATATTTTAACAAACAAATGATAATAAAGACTAGTCTAAACCAGAACCTTTTGATTGGATAGTCTGCTCTTCATTCCAAATGCTACCGCTATGGAAATGGCGCATTAGTAAGACATGACAGCGAACCAATCTTATTGATCTCTGGCGTCATGATATTAAAACATACTGCTACAAGAATATCTAAATAATTAATTATTCGTATCATTTAAAATCTGACTATTTTCAAGGTATTTATAAAATTTTAATACGTTTTCTTGAAAAACAATGCTTCTTGATAAATTTCATCGAATGTATCGATTATTTTCAACTACTGAATCTTGTCAGTGGTTATGACTTGTGCTGAGGTCCAAACACTGTTTCACTTCCATTTTAACTGCATAAGAGAGTTGATTAAAATCAACTTTCCAAAATAATCTAAATGTATAAACACTGTGCACCTTTCTTACCTTGGTGTAACTTGTCATAAGTAAGACATTCTGGTTTATATAGTTTCAACGCTTATTCAATGATAACTTGGTGGTATTAACAGATTGATGATAAAAAATCTAACAGAAGGTAACTACAGAACATTGACGGTTGTGACATGTACCCATTCTGTATGTTGAAATGGTAATATTGCCTAACATCTTTTGTTTTCATATTTGATATGGATTATATAACATACTGACCGCAATATAACTTACGATGCAAAACTCAAAACTTAGTTATAAACTGGGTACTTCATATTTTTGTCCACCTGATGCTAGATTCTTTATCCATCAGTTTTCTTTGATTATTTTAATCGGACTAATTCAAAATGCTCTCAGTTCAGTAAAATGAATAATGTTCTTTTACTCTTTATATTTTTTCTCATCAGTATTACTCAAGTACACAATGAAACCAAAACCTAAAATATAGTCGTCAGTTTCAATTAAATTTTGCAGCTGTTATTATTATAAAACTAAATTCTTTAAAGGTTTCACAATTCGACAAAACTTAAAGGTAACTGTTGATGCGAAAACGTAATTATAGCAAACAAAAATCAAATTCTACATGATTTAATTTACGACAAATCTTTTTGCATATTTTTCCACACCGGTTGCCAAATATTAGATACTGTCTTGTTCTTTTATTTTAAAAATTACAATACACTGCACAGTAGTAAAGTCTTTGACGCAGATCAGCAAAGGGCGGAAGTCATGTCATCCATATGCAAGTAAAAAAACTGAAAGGTGTAAGGATTATCAATTATCATAATGCATTAAGATTAAAACCAAAACATCTCTCATTTGTGAACGTTTTAGAAATCAATTTCACTTGCAATAACTGGTACAATCATGTACCACATTATTAATATCTTCAAATTTCAAATTATGCATGTGTTACCTATAAACATAGCATACATTTTAACTTAAATTATAAAATTATGTGTTTCGATTGGTTCATGAAATATAATGATAAAATTTATAAATACTATACATAAAGCAAGTACATGTAATAGTATAGTGTTGATTACGAATTTTACAGTGTAATTATATTCAAGCATTCGGTTTAAAAATACTCAGGAATACTGAAATATTTTTTGAAACATTCTACTTTGCACTCAGATCAACGTTTATTACAATTTACACCTTTCGAAAATCATTGATAGTAACAAATGAAACATGATTTCATGCAATTGATTAGTTATTAGATATGAATAATTTTATGAACAATGTTATAAGTCTGTCAAGAACTTGATAATTATTGTAATAAATTTGAAAAACTTAATGATAGAAACTAAAGAAACAAGACGATTTATTTCGATCAATCATAGTTTTGGAAGCGGGATAACATGACGTTAATAACATAGTATTGATACCGCGGATTAATTAACAACATGTATATCTATTATTACTACTGATTAACTTCTATTTCTTGTATCTAAAAATTACAAACCAATAGCTTAAAAAACATTCAATTACCACTTGCTTGTTTGTGATTAAATTATATGTATAACAAAAGTTATAAATCCAATTACCCCTACATGTCACAGTAAAACGGATTCGATTGGCATTACGAGAAAGCCTGGTTAAAAACCCAAGCGGGGTAAAAAAAAAATTAAGATTTCGAAGCCCATTTGAAATTGAGGAAAATCATGAACCATGAAGAGCAAAAATTGAAAATAGATATTTGAATACAAAAATTTTGAACAAAATATATGGATATACACAAAAATCAAAATGAACATCGAAAATCTCGACAAAAAAAATGTAAAAGAAAAGGATATTTTGGTGACGGATTGATAGCATGTTTTTTTTTCTCTCTCGATTTAGCACTTTTCGGATATTACATAAAATATGAAATAAGAGATATACGCTTGGAATGACCTGAACTTTACCTCTTAATTAGATAGTAAGTAACAAGTTCATGCAATCTAATGAAAATTTAGAAAAAAATCGTAAATTTCTAGCAAGTGGATGACGATTCTACACATTTAAAATGTAAAAAATAAATTTTAAAAAATTGGAGCTCAAAATGTGTCTACGTAATTTAAAAAAACTTTTTTGCTTTTTGATGTCCAATAGTTTTCGAACCATCCAGACCATTGATGATCAATAATCTTCAGGAATGATGGATTGTGGTCATTACATTTTTTATACATGTAGGTTTTCCCCCATCCGCATCATTTTTGTCAAAACCATGGAAGGTAAGCAAATTAACGATTTTAAAATTTTATCCCCATTCATACATAATGTAATTCGTTCAGACAAAACACAAGGTCGTAAGTTCAAGATGAAGCGTCGATATTACCTAAATCTAGCACAATGAAAATTAATCTTCTGCTGAAAACTTTTTTATATAAATAACTTCAATTCTTTAATACGGAGCAAGCAATTATTTTCTTTTAAAAAGGATTTCATAGAAAAAAACCCGCTGATCCACGACATCTCTGTCCGGTCCTTAGTGCTTGAGGAAACTGCAACGGAATTAGTTTTCTTAATGTCCATGCTGCATTTGCTGTGTTTGTAGTGTAATCAATAAAATTTCGTAATTAAACGAAACATTACAACATATACAAAATATGTTAAGCTGACATAATTCTTCTAATTATCTTTCCCGTTGCCAAATTCGTGATGACATTTAATTTTCAGACACACTGGCTTCTCTTAAGAAAATATAACACAAATACTAAAGTGTTTTAAACGGGCTAAATGTAACAAAGTCAACCATATACGGTGACATTTTACATAGGTTGATGAAATGAAAATGAAAAAAAATGTTGCGTTAAGTTCTTTACGGATATATGCTGAGCTAATAGTATATTAACGCATAACAACATCAATTGTCTGCCTTTTTAACAGATAATAAATGCACGCAATATTAACTTAGAGGTTTGCAATGACATATCTGGCAACCGTGCTTGTCTAATCCAAATCTATTTGGACTATCTCGTTATTGCGAGAAAATTATTTCGAAATTTCGAGATACTGACTTGTCCACATTAAATAACAAAAATTATTCTAAAAATATCGATCTCGACATTAAACCATTTATGTCTTCAATACATGCCTTCAAAAGGCGGTCGGTTTTTATTCTATGATTTATTTAATAACTGTGAGTTTCTATTTGGCTATCTTAAGTCTCGTTTCGTCAGAAGAATATCTAACTAAAACTTTAAAGGTTTTTTTTTAAACAGACATATAAAATAGACACAATTATTCTCTAACAGAAACATTTCTTTCAGAATTTTATCAATAGGCTTGACATGTATTACCCCAAACGATGCTGTTTTTCCAATTTCATTATTTTTCATTAAAAATACAAAAACGCACGTCTTATAACTAAATATAATCTATTAGATATGATATATAATCTTATATTAGTAACATCAACGTCAGTTTCAATCTTCAGCTTTCGAAAACTTGATAATAACAAATACAACAATATTTTATTTTGATCATTTATTTTAATTTAAGCTTACATGTACCAATCATGTAATTCATTTCATTTGTCAGGCAGTTGTTTCAAAGTCTGAAGACACATGCTATCTGCTATAAAAAAAATTATGCAAAGTACAAAAATAATCAGATGTAGTTAATCAGACTATTATATTTTGATATTTTTGGCATAGTGTTATTGACAACTTTACTTATATTAATACTACTGATTTTTGTCGAAGCTTAAACAGGCTGTGTTGTAGATAGTTATGTATGATTATTATATCATATTCTTTACTTAAGAATTGCCTACCAAACACATCAGCTTCAAGAATACATCGATTAACCACTCACTATCCATATCTCAGTAATACGGATTCAAAAAATACTTTTCTTTAGAAAAAATCAGCAGATTAAAGGTATGTTCCAACAGTTAAATTGTTTTGATTTTTTATCATTAGAAATATATGCACTGAGGGTTAATTTCATAACAACTTATGTTTCATCACAGATTTCATTTTGTGCACTAATTTTCTTTAACCTTAAAAAGAGTTATATCTATAGTCTGTTAACTAAACTTAAATAATAAAACAAAAAGATCAGATAGGTCTAACAAGTTTAATGTTTCAAATCAAAGCCAATTAGAAATAAATTTTAAAAAATCATGAACTTCAAGAATAACGATGGAAAATATAAAACACAGCTAAAGAACATAAGATTCATATAAAACAAAATTTATGGATATAAAATATATTGAAAAAAAGAATATTGCTTTTTGGATGTGACTGGTATGATGAATATAATGGAAATCGTAAAAGGAAGTATTTTGATTAAAGATCAATAGCAAGGTTTTCCTTCTTTTGCATGAATGATATTTTGGACACTGCACAAATATGAAGAAGAAAGAGATTTACGTCTGAAATAAACAGAATATTACCGCAATTAAAACATGTTTATAAAATTTAAATAAAATTAAGAAAGAAAAAAGAAATTTCTTACCAACTGCTAAATCGGATTTGCAGATTACCCCCTGCATTTACAATATCTGCATCCGTTTTTGTCAATAGCAAAGTCGCAGAAGAATCCACAATAAATCGGCTCATCTTTACAAGCTGATAAAATAGAAGAGTAAACTTTCAGTCTTTGTTTTTTTTTTTACAAATATTGTATGTACCATGATGCGAGGAATATATATGTTGTAGAATTGATGTCCAATCCCGATGACATTTGCCAATGAATTATTTCTAATTCAATTCACTACATTATTTTACCAAAATAAATCATTATTTCAAATAAGACAAACTATTTTAATTTTTGAAAATGAAAGCTATTTAAAGATACTTTATTAAACATATTTGAACTTCATTTTATTAACTTACTCTCAAAATCTAAGAGAAATACGACATCATTTTACCTCTTCTTCGTCGAAAGAAGTAAAAGAAATTAGCCCAAGCACAACAGTAAAGATTAGAGAATATATCATCTTTTCTATCTTTAATATATCGCCAAAATTTAAATGTTTCATAATTAAAATAGATATGATGTCATTAATAATTACAGTATTATCCTATAGCCCTATAGAAACTTTTGAGTATTATTATACATAATAAAAGCTAAATTTTGAAAATAAAAGTAGACTTCCAATGTTTCTGAAAAGACAATTCAAGCATTGATTTACAGTTACAACTGCTCGTTTTACGACGTAATCAAAAGGATGATTGAAATAAACTGCAGGATATTCTTTGATTTTTATTAAAAATTAAAAAAGAAACATTTACCCCTGCTGAACACCCATCCATTTATAGAAGTGAAATACATCAGCCCAAGCACAACGACAAAGATTAGAAAATACAGCACCTGTGCCATCTTGAATATTTACATCCAAGTGATAATGGTTCATTACGTGTCAGAATTATAAAGAAAGGTAGAAAATATACAAACGTCTTATTCATTGTTAAAATAACAAAGTGAACAGATTGGTTGAATAAACAAAACACCTTTGTCTATTGCATAACGAAAGATTGATGAGAGGAAGGTAAAAACAAGTTTTTAACTGACACTTTAATTAATATAAGGATAATCCCGAAATTGATCCCCTTGTTTGGAAAAAGGGGGGAAATCACCATGGGAAGTTTAAATAAAATGTCAGTTAAAGTCATTTTGTGTTTTCCAGAGATAACCGAATGGAATACAATTATGAAGTCCTAAAAGATACTCATTTGTAACCATGTTCGTGTGCATGTATTGCATATACATATAGATGATCATAATTACAACAACACCACTCTAAAGGGATCTAAACAGGATTTTAGATATAGATTTTATTTTTAATCTTTATGTTAAAAAAATGGTTCAAAAATTTGCATTTTGAATGATTTTCTACATCTTAAATGTTAGAAATCAAATTGCATACGAGATACAGGGGAAATGAGTCGCTGTTATGTAAACAAAGCTCGGGTGTCTTATCATTGCAAGTTTACAAATAAAGAAAAGTAAAAAATCCATTTCTTTGTCAAAATAACTTGTGGTAACCAGATAAATCGATTCAATGTGTTCATATATAATTTTATCAACAACAAACAGGAACATTAGATTGAAACTTACACCAATACGAAACATACGTGCATGTACACAATAACAAAATTCAAGCTTTGTTTACAAAACTAAGAATTTTTACCTCTGTAATTCCCTTGTAACTCAATATTTGACTTTCAAATTTTGACAAAGCATTCAATATATCTATATCGACCATTCTAGACATTATAAATGTAAAAAAAATATTAAATTGGAGCTCAAATCGTGTCCAAGTACCTTTAAAATCTTAAAACTTTGTTGATTTGGGATGTGAAATAGTTTTCGATCCAACCAGATCATTGTTGATAAATGATCTATGTACAAAATAAATGTGTTCTTGTAGAAGAGTAGAACATCTCACCCTGTATAACATGTACATCTGTATAATACCCAAATGCCCACTACCAATCCAGCTGTTGTATAGTAAACCTTGTCCCAAAGAAAGACCTTCTTGTTAAACTGGTCATAAAATCTAAATATTTTCCATTCACTCTTCGGGAATGATGAATGGTTGTCACTACATCTTCATTTTCCCTATCCGCTTCATTTTTGTCAAAACCATGGAAGGTAAACATATTAATGATTTATACATATCCCCATTTATACATAATGTCATTCGTGCGGACAAAATATAAGGTAGTAGGTACGAGATAAAGAGTCGTAATAACCTAAAAAAAAAAAAAAAAACCAGAACAATGAAGACTAATCTGCTAAAATGTTTTAATGTAAAAATGAATTTAATTTTAAAAAAACCGGAATAAGCAGTTATTTTCTTTCAAAAAAGATTTATTAGAAAAAAATCTGCTTAACCCACGACATCTTTGTCCGCTCCTCAGTCCATGAGGAAACTGAAACGGATTTTTCTTTTAATGTCCTTGCTGCATATGCTGTGTTAAACGAAACATTATGTTATGATATGCGTATGCAAAACATATTAAGCTGACATACATGTAATTCTTCTGATTGTTATAATGTCAACAGAACTTAATTGTTATAACGAGCAATCGTTTTGGCGAGAAAAGATCTCGTTATTACGAGAAAGATCGTTTTGTCAAAAGATTTCATCAACCTAAAACTTTAAAGATTTTTTATATATATAAACATAAATCTTGGAAATTAAAAAAAATGTTCATATTTTCAAAACAAACATATTATATAGACATAATTCTTCTCTAACAGACACATCTCTTTCAGGGTTTTACAAATATTACCAAAAGATGCTGTTTTTCCGATTTCATTGGGGGTTTTTTCATTGTAGTGTTACCTATTTCCTTATTCCGGAAATATTCTATCTGTACTGTTTATATTTTTGATTTCATGTTTGACCCACATGTTCCGGATAAGTTGTACAGTGTACATGCAAAGGGTAGCCAAGCAGGGCTGCATTTTCATTTTCGTATACTCATTTGTTTGTCAAGCATTGGAGCACAATGGAGTGAGTAGAAATTGTAATGTGTCTAATTTCTATGAATGCATATATGTTTTTTAATTTACAAGGCGCTATTATTATGCAGGTTTTTACTTTGTTTATCGTGCCACCAGTGTGATATATTTAGAATCTCTCTATAGCAATGTTAAATGTATTCAAGCTTAATCACTGGTTCATCATTTGACTGAACATTTTGTAAAACTCGATCAAAAATGGGTACACTTTTGGAAATTAATAGAGGAAAGTCGGACTAAATTAAATTTAAAATATGAGCTTAAAACGATTCATTCAAATATAAAATTAGTAAAGCTATTCGTATTTTATCATTTCCCAATCTACAAATTGTTTTATTATTTCTAATAATTACAAAATAAAGAAAACCTTGGAAATGGTGGACAATTTTGACAAATTTTGACAGTCTTATCAAAAAACATTCAGAGGTCACTAGCATAAAAAGTAGGTCATTGACCTAGTTATTTGAAAGTGAAAAAAAGCACCACAAGAGTGGGGCTACAATGAACAATAAGTAGTTTTTCGTTCCTATTAGTGGATGTAGTGAACTTATTCGGAATTGTAAACTCCATTCATGAAATCTAAATTTAGTGTGATTGTTTTATTTCCGGTTACAGAAAATCGTGCAACAACATCTAAAATGTAGACCCGTCAATGTGTAAGTTAAAACTAAATAGCCTATTATTGCATATTATTGCAATGCATGTATTTATAATACTTATTAATTCCTGTGAACTTAACGTATGTTTACATTTGTAACAGGTTGAAATCAATAAATATGATTACTACATGGCGGTTCAGATCTACATATATTTGAGTTCAACATTTCAACACAAGGGAAGCCAA
Organism: Magallana angulata; assembly: GCF_025612915.1. Taxonomy (NCBI): domain Eukaryota; kingdom Metazoa; phylum Mollusca; class Bivalvia; order Ostreida; family Ostreidae; genus Magallana; species Magallana angulata. Next base: position 43,170,574 of record NC_069116.1, read on the forward strand.
TAGAAAATACTGACAGAAATATGACGGAAAGGACTGGAACTCCTCAGAAGTCACCATTTGCCTTGACCAAGAAACGGAGGCGGTCAATATTGCAAGGGAAGTTTCACAGAATTTATAACAGATTCGAAAAATTAAAGAATTCTGAAAGTCCAGATTTACTAAAGAACATTTTAATTGATATGGAGGATTCTTATAAAGAACTAGAGAGTGGACATGCAGAATATATAGAATTATTAAATCCTGAAACTGAGCAAGATATCATTGATAATGCAGATAGAGATATGGACACAATGTATGATGAATTGTGTAAATGTCGCGCACATGTTAATAAACAGTGTAAAACTATACAGCAAAATGAGAAAGAAAAAGACAAACAAAAGGAAAGTGTTAAAGTGAAGAAATTAGATGCTCCAATATTTAGTGGTGAGATTAGAGAATTCCCTAGTTTCAAGAGAGATTATGAAAGTATTATGTATCCAACATATGGAACAGACCCATTTGCATTAAAGAAAAGTCTTATGAGCGAAGCTCTTAAAACAGTGCAGGGTGTAGATAATGATTATGAAGAAATGTGGAAAAGACTTGAAATGAAATATGGTAGACCTGAAAGACTCACAGATTCCATACTTTCAGACATTCGAAAACTCAGAATTATTCCTGACGGGGATCATTTGTGTTTTATTAACAGTGTTGAAGTCATAGAAAGATGTTACTTAGACTTAAAACGTGTTAATATGGACAGGGAAATGAATACCACAACAATGATAAGTGAAATTGAGAAAATTCTTCCTCCAGTTCAGAAACGTGAGTGGATTCTGCAAAAGAAGAAGCATAAAAACTATGAACAATTTATCCCTTTACTTGACTTTCTTCTGGAAGAAAAAAATGCAATGGAATACATGCAATCAGAATTAAGATGTGAACAAAGAGCTAAGGTTCATTACCTATCTGAAACAAATTCAACCAATCATTTCATAGAAAAACCATCAAATACTACAGCCACAAATGAGCTCTGCGTCCAAATGAAACAAAACCAAGAAATCTTACAAAAAGTAGTTGATGGATTGGCTCATATTTCAGATATAGTTTGTCAAGGTAATCAGTTACCACACAATCCAAGAATGTCCAAAATGAATTCACAGAAGCTCTGCTGGTACCACGACACTGATTCGCATGATATTAGCCATTGTTGGACCTTTAACAGAATAGATGTCAACAGTAAGATCGATTGTCTCAGAAAAAACAGAGCTTGCTTCATATGTTTAAGGATAGGACATATATCCAAAAGTTGTCCAGATAAAAAAGGATGTGAACATTGTAGCAAAATGCATCATTCAACCTTACACCAAGAACCTATGAACAAAGTTAATAACTGTTTACAATTAGTGAATGGGGAACAATCTGGAGAAACTGTTGTGTTGATGGTTAGTGAGGTCAGATGCAAGGATGACAATTTATTCACACTTTGGGACCCTGGATCAAATATATCTTTGATATCTCATACAGCTGCAAAACGCCTTAATATGAAGGGAATCGATGTTACACTTCGTATATCCAAAGTTGGAAATATAATTGAGCATCTTTACACCAAGGAATACATTATTCCCTTAACAGATGTGGAAGGAGAAACATGGCAGATCAAAGCATATGGTATGGAGAAGATATCAACAAATTCGAAACCTGTAGATATCAGTGGAGTCTCAACCTTATTCAAGGGAATATCAGATAGTGACATATCTAGAACAGATGGTGAAATAGAACTGTTGATAGGTGCAGACTGTAGTATACTTTTACCAGTGAATATTGAAAGTGCAGGAAACCTTCAGCTAATGAAAAACCAATTTGGATATTGTCTAAGAGGAAGTCATTCAATGTTGAAATTGTCCGCTATTCCAAAGGACGTATACATCAATCATCTATCTGGGATTGATATAAACTCCATGCAGGTTATCGATACAAAATCTCTAAAGGAACATTTTGACAGTTTTCTAGATATTGAGAGTCTAGGAACATACTGTAATCCAAAGTGTGGTGGCTGTCGATGCGGTCAATGTAGCGTTGGTAATGGAAGATTTACCATACAGGAAGAACATGAACTACGCACAATTGAAGCAGGACTAGAATATGATACATCTGGAAAATACTGGACTGCATCATATCCATGGAAACATGATCCTGTCAACTTACCAAACAACATTAAGGCAGCATTTGGTCGATTGAAATCAGTTGAACAAAGACTCATCAACACAAGCAAAGAATATGCACAGGAATATCACACACAGATAGAGGATATGATACACAGAAAGGCAGCAAGAAAGCTTACAAACACAGAAATAAATTCATATGAAGGACCTGTACACTACATATCGCATCATGAAGTCTTGAAGCCTGGATCCAAGTCCACACCTCTGCGAATTGTTTTTAACTCGTCCGCTTCATTCATGGGTCATGTTCTCAACAATTATTGGATGAAAGGACCGAAAGTGCTCAATGATCTCATTTCTGTGTTACTCAAATTTCGTGAAAATCAGATTGCACTTGTTGGAGACATATCAAAAATGTACAACTCTGTACGATTATCAACAAAAGACCAACACACACACCGATTCTTATGGAGAAACTTTGACACCACTAGGCCACCTGATCATTATGCACTTACAAGTGTCCCTTTGGAGACCGTCCAAGTGGTGCCATTGCCATAATAGCATTGAGAAAAACAGCTGAACTATTAGAGGATGATTATCCAAAGGTTGCAGACGTTGTAAAAAACAGTAGCTATGTTGATGATATCCTTACATCAGAAACAAGTATTGAAGATGCATGTCGACTTGCACAAGATATTGATCATGTACTCGGGAATGGTGGATTTACTGTCAAACATTGGATCATCTCAGGAAATCATGACAAACTGGCAACTGGAATTAAATTGTTGAATGCAGAGACAGAAAAGGTTCTGGGGCTGATTTGGAGACCACAGGACGATGTTTTCACCTTCAAAGTCCAACTGAATTTTATAAAAAAGGGAAAACAGACACAGGATAGTTCTAGTATTTTGTCTCACAATGTGTCAGATTTATCAAATATGAACATTACACTCACGAAGCGAATGGTACTGAAACAAGTTGCTGGGGTATATGACCCACTCGGAATGGTCGTGCCATACATACTCACTGCAAAGTCATTAATGAGAACTCTGTGTCAAGAAAATACAAACAGCTGTGAGGATTGGGACAAACCTCTATCGTTAGAAATGACACAAAAATGGATTGAATTTTTCAAAGGTCTCTTTGATCTCGAACTTTTAAAGATACCACGGTGTATTCAACCAGAAACGATTTATGGAAAACCAATGCTGATATTATTCTCTGATGGTAGCAACCTGGCATTTGGGGCTTGTGCATACATCCGATGGGAAACGGCATGGGATACATTCTTTGCTAGACTGTTAATGGCAAAAAATCGTATTGCTCCAACAAGACAACTTACTATTCCCAGACTAGAACTATGTGGAGCTGTGCTATCTGCTCGTCTGCGTGAAAAGATTGTGAACGGGTTGGGATTTTCCTTTGAAAAAGTCATTCACCTTGTGGATTCTGCAATAGTTAGAGCACAGATTCAAAAGGAAAGTTATGGATTTGGAACATTTGTTGCCAACAGAGTAGCTGAAATACAATCCAAAACTTGTAAAACAGACTGGTATTGGATACCATCTGATCAGAATCCTGCAGATTTCACAACTAGAGTAACATCACCAAGTCTAATTAACAGTGAGTCTGTGTGGCAGAAAGGTCCAGAATTTCTGTACCATCCCTTTGAAAAGTGGCCTATTAAACAAGATATAGAAGTAAAGGAAATCCCTGATATTATCGTACAACATACTGATGCTACAGTAACAGAGAGAAACAAGAAAACTATGAGTGTGGCAGAAATTGTTGATCTCAATAGAATATCAACATTACAGAAGCTTCTCAGACTGACATGTATTTTACAACTTATCGTAGAAAAACGCACATTTCGAGGCATTATACATTGTCTATCAGCAGACGAATTGAAAAGGGCAGAAGATAATTGGATTAGACATGTGCAAAAAGATCTTCCAAAGGATGTTATGTACAGATTTAGACGTCTTGGACCACAATTAACATCAGATGGAATTATTACTGTTGGTCAAAGAATGAACAAATGGATTGAAAATAGTTGGAATAAGACATCATTTGCTCTTGTTCCATCAAGTCACCCATTTGCAGAGTTTATTGTAAAAGAAATTCATGACAGAGATCATGCCGGAGTTGATGTTACTCTTGCCAAACTTCGGAGTAGATACTGGATACCAAAAGTAAAAAACATAATAAAACGTGTGAAATCGAAATGTGTGACTTGCAGGAAAAAATTTAAAATCACAGAATCTCAACAAATGGGACAAATTCCAGACATCAGACTCAAGCCAGTACCACCATTCTACTTCTGTGCTGTGGACTTATTTGGACCACTTGTTATCAAAGATACTGTAAAGAAAAGGACTCATGGAAAAGGATATGGAGTACTTTTTAACTGTTTAGTGTCTAGAGCTGTATACATTGACCTAGCTGAAGGTTATGATGTTGGAAGTTTTATGATGGTATTGCGTAGATTTGTGTCAATACGTGGATATCCCCGAAAAATGATATCAGATGCTGGAACACAACTTGTTGCAACAGGAAAGGAGTTAAGGACTGTTGTACATTCATGGGAATGGGACAACATAAAGAAATTTGGGAAACAGGAGGGTATGGATTGGGAGACAATAAAATCTGCAGATGCTCCATGGGAGAATGGATGCAGTGAATCCCTCATCAAATCAACAAAAATCTGTTTAGAATCTGCAATTGGATCTGCAGTCATGACATTTTCAGAACTTCAAACAGTTCTTTTCGAAATTGGAAACTTACTCAACGAACGTCCGATCGGCACGAAGAATTGCGATCCTGTAGAGGGCACTTACCTTTGCCCTAATGATTTACTACTTGGACGTGCCAGTTCACGAGTGCCAGTGGGAGAATGGAACACCTGTTTAAACCCAAGGATCAGATGGAAATTTGTGCAGCGTGTTATTGATACATTTTGGAAACGATGGATGAGGGACTATTTTCACACCCTTCTTATTAGACAAAAATGGCATACAGAAAATCGAAATGTTCGAGTTGGAGATATAGTGCTTGTTCAGGATTCAAACAACATACGCGGACAATGGAAATTGGCCGAAATTTGTGAAGCACTCCCTGCTGTGGATGGAAGAGTTCGGGACGTCAAATTAAGATACAAGAACGTTAGTGCAGGACGTGATTATCATGGATGTCTGGACACAATTATAAGCAGATCTGTACGACGTTTAGTCATCATCTTACCAATTGAAGAACAAAAGTGATACGGTTATATTATATGTCATTAGTGTGGGGGGAGTGTAGTGAACTTATTCGGAATTGTAAACTCCATTCATGAAATCCAAATTTAGTGTGATTGTTTTATTTCCGGTTACAGAAAATCGTGCAACAACATCTAAAATGTAGACCCGTCAATGTGTAAGTTAAAACTAAATAGCCTATTATTGCATATTATTGCAATGCATGTATTTATAATACTTATTAATTCCTGTGAACTTAACGTATGTTTACATTTGTAACAGGTTGAAATCAATAAATATGATTACTACATGGCGGTTCAGATCTACATATATTTGAGTTCAACAGTGGATTTTTTTTCGCCCCTGAGTAAACATAATCCTTAAATACATTGAAAGCTCCTTAGAGTAAACTAATGACAATGAATTTCAATTCTCTATATTTTATTGTTTGAGACATGTAGCGGTAACAAACAGTTGATAAAATAGGGACAATAACTCTATAACTATATTTTCAAGGTAGGGGCTAAAGGGCTATTATTTTTAATTTCTTTACTTAGATGGTGCTACTATATATAAATTATGAAAAAATTTATATATCGATAGTTTAACTTATTTGTTTTCACACTTTTGTTCTCTCTGCATTGCACTTCCGGCAGCTCATATCTGGGTCACCATTTTTTATTTGTACACAATACGGTTAATAACTGTGCAAATGTGAAACAACCTCAGACCAGGATAGAATATTAATTTCTTTATTATAATTAACTAAATAGGATTTTTAGGAGGGCTTGGTGGTCGTGGCCATTTTTAGACTGCTTCGATCTCCTATAGAAGAAGAGCTCTATATAGATATATAGGAAAATACTTAAATTGACAACTTTTACCTGAACAAATCTTATCTTAAAATTGTATGTGAATCTGGTGGTTAATTTTTTGACCATCCAGCTTCCTTGAAATCATAACAGTTACTTCGTTTTTCTCCAAGAATTGTTCCAAGAATTATTTGATACTGGCAAATATTCGTTACCGGTAAAACGACTGTATTAGCAGGGTTCTCCCTTTTTTTCAAATGATACTTGATATACTGCACAAAAATGAATGAACAATTAATATTAATTCACGTCCTGATTGATCTGGAATTGACCTTTCAATAAAAATTGTCACATGTTCATGCATTTAAAAAAAAAATGAGGAAAATTTGAAATTTCCTACCAAATATTATCTTGGTTGTCAAATAATTTTGGGGAGAAAAGATCAATTATTCATAATTTAATATTTGTATCATAAAAGGTGATTATTACATAATCATCTATTGCGTTTATTTGTAATTTTATTTTGGGTAACAAATAAAGTCACAAAAGTGCACCATACACCTTTTGTTTCTAGTTTTACTTAATACAGATGAAGGGCTTATGTGGTTAATATTGATAAAGATGATTTTACAGTCGTTATTTTGGATCATTATCAGTTATGGATAAATACAAATTTACGCCATGATTAATCTGTAATGAACCTCTCAATAAAATTAGAAACATGTTTATGCATTTAAAATTTGAAATTCCTTACCAGGTGCTAACGCACATTTAAAGGATACCAGCATCGGCAATATGGACATCCATTTTCGCCAATGGACGAGCCGCAGAAGTTGGGACACAGGAGTGGGGTTTTTGTATTACAGATACGGTCAACTAATAAAGGAGAAAAAATAATATCAGTCACTGTTTTCTACAAATATGCATTGATTGAAATCAAAACTGGTGTTACAAAATAAATGTAAATGAATTATCCTGGTGACAGTATAATAGTATCAAGTATCCTTTATTACATATTGTCGATTGGATGTTATATAAAATTAATAAGTAAATAAGAAAAATGTTTACATACTTTTGTAGGAAAATTACCATGTATATTGATTGGGTGATATTGATATCCGGTTTTTTTTATATACATAATGTGATCCATTGTACATAGTATTATTTCATTTCAATGTAAAACAGCTAAAGAAAAATACGTACATCTGATAGCCTGTCCATTGATTGAAGTGAAGTGAATCATTCCAAGCACAACGACAAAGATTAGAGAATATATCGCCTTCACGATCGTGAGTATTTACGCCCAAGTGATAATGGCTCATTACTTTTCAGACTTAAGTAAGTTAAATAATTTTTTTTAAAAACTATGGAATTCGTATACCTTTTTATTATTAGAATAACTCCATGAATAATTTGGTTAAATTGATGAAACACCTAACACATAACAGAAGATTGATGAGATTTGCGTTGAAGGAGAATTTCAACTGAAATTGATTAAAAAAAAATTAGTTGAAGAAAAACCCCTAGCTAGACTAAAGCGATTCATAGACGGGAAATCATTTTTAAAAATTCCATCGAAAGTGAATACTACATTTTTATGTGTTTTTCCGAGGATACAGTATAAATTGCAAACGATATTTTTTAAAACAACTTAAAAATAACCTTAACGTTCTTCAGTGCTAGAATCACTATTAGAGAAAATAATGATCAATTTGTTTGAAACGATGTTTGTTTGAAAATTTTTAGCTGTTGGTAAAATTATCTCATTTGAATGCACGTAGTGTATTTGAACGTATGGAATAAATATTAGGTATTATCTTAAAAACATAGTACAAGAAAAAAAACTGTTAAAAAGATTTGTTAAATGTGTAATCTTTATTTTGATGTGTTTCCTATCATAATTTAAGTATTCACACACGTCTTGTTACTCTTAAATAGAAATGCAGGTATTGCATGTACACCAGCTGCAATTAAACTCATAAAGATTAATCCCTCCATAGAACTTAAGTTAAAAAAATTTTTTAAATGGGTTCGCGTTATATTTATGTACATGTATAGAAGAAGTTCAATTTACCTTCTATTACCCATGTAAAATCTCCACTGCACACTTTCAATACAGGAGATGATGGTGTAACAAGCCCAAAGTAAGACCTTCCAGTTATACTAGTTATATATGAATCTTTATCAATCTGATCTAAAAATGCTCACATTTAAGTCAAATGAATAATATTCTTTTACTCTTTAAAATTGTCTTTCAATCACTGTTGAAGAAGTTACCAATAAACGCAAAACATGTACTTAAAGTCGGTCGTCAATTTCAATAATTCTAAAAAAAATTTACTAATTACTAGTAATCGTGCCATTCCAAGTTTTTTTTTCGTTATATCTAATAGCGTCCACACAAAAGGACCACAATTTCGATATTTTCAAATGTCAAATTCATATACATGTATTACCATCATTATTTAATAGAGTAGTATAATAAAATAAATATCGCATACTTTTTGTCATTTGTTATACTTGTATCATAAACAATGTTTGGCAATGTCATACATTGTTAAGTTCAATATTATTGGATCCAATTTATATATATTCTCCTAATTGTTGAATGTATGCTTACATATAGATTACCATATTTATAACAAAAAGATTTATTAAAATAAAAATATTCATTACTATGTTATTTTAAAATAATTTCAATGTGTTGCTCTTTTGCTTTCGGTATGAAAGTATTCACTTCGTGTCACTATGCCAAAGTTTATTTCTTCAACAGACATACAAGAGTCAAATATATCGGATGCAGGTATATAAAATCTCAATTGATCCATTCAGAACAGAGTAGAAATAATGGTGTGGAAAATAGATGTGATCGAGTATAAGCGTTGAATATCTCACCTTACATGACAATATTTCTCATAAATATAGTACCCAATGCCTACAACCAATTCATTTGTTTTATTGGAAAACTTGTCCAAAAGTAGGACCTTCCCGTTAAACTTTTCATATACATGTAGACATATATTTCATCGTAACCCTTCAGAAATGATGGTGGATGCCCACTGCATCTTTGTATAGGAAGGTTACCCATCCGATTTATTTTTGTCATAACCACGGAGGGTAAGCCCAATAGGCATTAAGAGTTTCAACATATCCCCGTTGTGTATAGTAAACTTAGTTAATCCTAAATAAAAGATATTAGATCGTTGGTATGACTTAGATCGGGTAGCTTTTCGTTGTTTAGTTTGTACTTATTATTTGACTTATTATATCGTTCTTATAACTTACATTATCGTAATATGTATATACGAGTTTCGTGTTGTATTTTGTTTATACGGCTTAACATCTCTTACATTCGATATTTTATTTCGTAAAAGCGACTTAGTATCTTGTATTACTTAGTTTAAAGAAAATTAATCGGCAGAAACGCTTTCTCAAGTACAGAATTCTGTTCAAATTTACGGGAAAATTATTGATAATTGTGCATACATGTGGCTGTGACGTTTATTAAAATCAAGACTGGAGAAAATTTCATTTATTAATTTTCACCACCTTCAGTTAGCTGCAGATCTGTAGCTCCCGGTCTGCAAAAAATCGGATGGACGACCTGGGAGCTACATTGCCTCCCATAGTAAACAGAGGCCCATGGGCCATGTCGCTCACCTGAGCAACAATAGGCGTTATAGAATCAACTTAATGTAGTCATAATAGTGAGGCCAAAAAATCAACCAGGGTTCAAAGTCTTTTCAAGTTTAAAGAACATGCAATTTGTCAAAATGCTTGCATATAAGCCATATGCATGTAATATAACATTTCAAGTGGCCCAGTGGTTCTGGAGATAAAGTTGAAAATGTGAAAAGTTTACGGAAAGACGGACAGACAGACGGCAGACAAAATGTGATCCGAAAAGCTCACTCGAGCTTTCAGTTCAGGTGAGCTAAAAACTTCAATTTACAGTGCACAAAAAATTGCCCCTGTTTTTAACATTATTTCACTAAAATTCTGTGAGAAAAAATCAGAACCATTATATTTTTCAGACAATTATCTACTAATATCATCATTTTACTTGCCTCAGACTGTCTCCTAAACACGCTAACCGAGCTCGGATAATGAAGTATGTTAAATTCACGTCGAGATCAAGAGTCCTCATTATTACATGTAAACAAACTGCACCAAGGACTTCACTTTACGAGCTGGTGGTGGTGTTTGAAGGATACCAGAGACTAGTAAAGTGATGATATATGAAGTATAATGTCAAGAAATTTTTTGAAATAAAATATTTGTACAGAATGTGTTCGGAAATATAATTAATCAGTCAAAAACTAGCGCAATTTTTTGTGCGTTGTAATTTTTCAGTTTTTTATAATTGGGAGGCACTGTAGCTCCCAGGTCGTCCATCCGATTTTTTTCAGACCGGGAGCTACAGACCTGCAGCTACCTTTAGTTAATAGTGTCGTCTAAAGTTACCTTAAATTAGTCTAAATTTAACAAAATGAAGTCTATTTCTTTGCTCAAATCCGTTTATTTAAAGATAGTTTCAATTCAGATAATTATGTAACAAGCAATTGTTTTCTTTTAAAGTAGCATTATATAAAGAACTAGATACGATCTCGTTACGAGTAACGAGTAGGTCTTCCGTTCAATTTTTAAACGATAGCATTAAAATATCAATGAAATTTTAGAATTCCCCTCAACCACTCCCTTTCAGAAAATGTAAACGATTGTCAATATCCTTTAAAATGCTTAACAAAGAGTTTTGCTTTTTCTCATACAGAACATTAAAGATCTAAGATTTTTGTCCCCTAAAATCCCTAATTACGTCATCAATGGGTTTGGAAATGAGTTTTACAAACTGATATTGTTACGATCAATAACTTTGTTCCTACAATGCATTACAAAATCTGTATCGTTTTTAAGTTATCTGTAATAGAGTTTACGACAGTCTTGGCCCCTAAATAAAGGGGCCAGCCCCTTTTTCTTGAGTTCATTCGAAAGGTCTCACGAATTATAACATTTTTTGTTCTTACACTTATCTAGAATTGTTGTTCATTTTATAATTACAAATGAAAGAATATTTTAGGGGCCAGCCCTCTAGATCCTTAATGGGGACAGACATTGGTGTTTTGATTAATGGAATCGATAAGAATCATCAATACAGATATTTTCTCTTCTACAATCATTAACAAAATATGTCTCCTTCTCTAGATATATTGCGTCAAAGCTTTAGTACTTTGGCCAATAAAAATCCATAATTACGTAATAAATGGACGTGGCAATGATTTTTCTGATAGATATTGTAACGATCAACAACTTTGCTTCTATAATGCATTACAAAATCTGTATCGTTTTTACGTTATCTGTAATAGAGTTTACGAGTGTCTTGGCCCCTAATTTAAGGGGCCAGCCCCTTTCTCTTGAGATCATTCGAAAGGTCTCACGAATAATAACATTTTTTGTTCTTTCACCTATCTAAAATTGTTTTTCATTTTTGAGATACAAATGATTGAATATTTTAGGGGCCAGCCCTACAGATCCTTACTGGGGACTGACAATGGTGTTTTGATTAGTGGAATTGATTATTTTTATTAAGACAGACATTTTCTCTTCTACAATACTTAAGAAAATATGTCTCCTTCTCTAGTTATATCGTGATAAACTTTTAAGTACTCTGGCCCCTAAAAAACCCTAATTACGTCATAAATGGGCGTGGCAATGATTTTACCTGATAGATATTGTTACGATCAACAACTTTGCTTCTAAAATGCATAACAAAATCTTTATCATTTTTAAGCTATTTCTCATAGAGTTTACGAGTGTTTTGGCCCCTAATCTAAGGGGCCAGCCCCTTTTTCTTGATTTTGTTGAAAAGAACTTTTAATTTTCTACCACTTTTGTTATATATGTCTTAACAAAATACCAACTAATAAAAAGATACAGATCAAAACGTATAAAAATTTTGGATAAAAATTCGTACCCAATTTTCGTGCCCAGGCGAGCTCAAAGAAATGGCGCCACTGGCGTAAAACAAAATAATAGTGCACAACTTCAGACTATAGACTACCTATCCTGAAAATTTCATAATCATATCTCTGATAGTTTCTGAGATCAGCTCTGCACAAAATAGGTCGTAAAAAACTACAAAATGGCCGATAAATCGGTACCGGAAGTGACGACAACAAAAATATCAGAAACATATAAAATTCAGATCATGACTCCTCATCTCTGAAAAAATGGTTGAAATCGGCTGAATAGTTTTCGAGAAATCGCGTGCACAAAATTTGGAAAAAAAAATAATAATAATAACTAGACACGATCTCGTTGCGAGCAACGAGGAGATCTTCCGTCTGATTTTTGAAATTGAGATTTATGTTCGATCTTGATTTTGCTATTTAACAGCTATACATGATTTAAAACAGGAAAAGAGGATCTTCATTTTAAGTGATACTATTTTGTTTCAGGTGTAAGAGTTTTGTTCAACAAGTGTTTAGAAATTCGTCACCGTTCTTGAGATATCTCAGAAAAATATTTTCGGGGCCGGACCTTATCTCCTTATTGGGGCCGCTGAACAAAAATTGTAAGGTTGCATGTTATTAGGTACATTATTTTCAGCATCTATTCTTTTATACTGCATTTCAAAATATTTTTTCTTTTTGAGATATAGGTTATCACATTTTTGGACTTTTGACCCCTAAAATCCTTAATTACGTAACACATGAGAAAAATCATTATAATGTTAAGCTACATAACTGTTAGATAAACATATTTGCTTCTATAATCTATTACGAAATACCCCTCGGTAAAGAACTATAGGAAAAAGACTTTAGAGCCCTCTAGGTCCCTACCGTTAGGGGCCAGCCCCTTTTTCTTGGTATCAAATGAAAGGTCATTTGATTATAAAGACATTTTGTTTAACAAGTGTTCAGAAATTCGTTACCATTCTTGAGATATCTGAGACAAAATGTTTTAGGGGCCGGTCCCTTATCTCCTTATTGGGGCCGCTGAACCAAATTTTTTAGGTTGCATGTTGTTAAGTACATCTTTTTGAGCATCTTTTCTTTTACACTGCATTTCAAAATATTTTTCCTTTTTGAGATATAGGTGGTCAAAGTTTTGGACTTTTGACCCCTAATAATCCCTAATTACGTAACATATGAGAAAATCGTTATACTGCTTGGCTTCATAACTGTAAGATAAACATATTTGCTTCTATAATTTATTACAAAATATCCCTCAGTAAAGAACTATATTAAAAAGACTTTAGAGCACTCTAGGTCCCTAATATTAGGGGCCAGCCCCTTTTTCTTGGTATCAAATGAAAGGTCATTTAATTATAAAGACAGTTTGTTCAACAAGTGTTCAGAAATTCGTTACCATTCTTGAGATATCTTTGAAATAATGTTTTAGGGGCCGGTCCCTTATCTCCTTATTGGGGCCACTGAACCAAATTTTTTAGGTTGCATGGTGTTAAGGACATCATTTTGAGCATCTTTTCTTTTATACTGCATTTCAAAATATTTTTCCGTTTTGAGATAGAGGTGGTCAAGGTTTTCGACTTCTGACCCCTAAAAATCCCTAATTACGTAACATATGAGAAAATCGTTATACTGCTTGGCTTCATATCTGTGAGATAAACATATTTGCTTATATAATTTATTACAAAATATCCCTCGGTAAAGAGTTATGGGTAAAAGACTTTAGAGCCCTCTAGGTCCCTAATTTGAGGGGCCAGCCCCTTTTTCCTGATAGCAGCAGAAAGGTCTTGTAAATATAAACTTTTTTTACATTACATATTTAAACAAAATATTTTCCAGAAAAGAGATAAAGAGAGAAAAGGACAAAAATTCACGACGCTTTTTTAATGTCAATTTTCGAGCCATAGCGAGCTTTGGCGCCAGTAGTGCTAAACATACAAAACAACAATCATGCAAAACTTCAATCTTTCGTTTACCAACCGTAAAAATTTGAGCTTAATATCTCTTATAGTTTACGAGAACAACAGAAGACAAAATACCCATATAAAAATTAGAAAAATCTCAATATCTCAAAAACGGATGTGACGTCATCAATACAAAAAATTTCCAATCAAGTTCAGACCACTATCTATTACATCCTAAAATTTGATTGAGATCGGCCGAGCCGTTTCTGAGAAATCGCGTGCACAAAAAAAGGAAGAAAAAAAATAATAATAACTAGACACGATCTCGTTGCGAGCAACGAGGAGGTCTTCCGTCTGATTTTAGAATTTGTTCTATCTTGTTCTATCATGATTTAGAATAAAAAAAAACAGTGTCTACATTCTAGGGGGCCAGATACTATTTTGTTACAGGTGTAAGAGCTTTGTTCAACAAGTGTTTAGAATTCGTCACTGTTCTTGAGATATCTTAGAAGAAAAAGTTTAAGGGGCCGGTCCCATATCTCCTTATTGGAGCCGCTGAACCAAATTTTGAAGATTGCATGTTGTTAAGTGCATAATTTTTAGCATCTTTTCTTCTATACTGCATTTCAAAATATTTTTTTTCTTTTTGAGATATAGGTGGTCATAGTTTTGGACTCTTGACCCCTAAAAAACCCTCATTACATAACACATGACATTACATTGCTTGGATACATAATTGTAGGATAAACATATTTGCTTCTATAGCCTTTCACAAAATATCCCTCAGTAAAGAGCTACAGATGAAAGACTTTAGAGCCCTTTGGTCCCTTAATTTGAGGGCCAGCCCCTTTTTCTTGATATCAAATAAAAGGTCATTTAAATTTCAACACATTTTGTTTAACAAGTGTTAAGAGATTTGTAACCGTTCTTGAGATATATAGGAAAGAACGTTTAAGGGGCCGATCCCGTAACTTTTTATAGGGGCCATTTAACAAAATTTTGAAAATTGCATATTATTTAGTACATCATTTTGAGCATCTTTACTTCTATACTTTATTTCAAAATATTTTTCCTTTCTGAGATATGGGTGATCAAAATTCTGGACTTTTGGCCCCTAAAAACCCCTAATTACGTAACACGCGATAAAATCATTACATTGCTTGGATAAATAACTGTAAGATAAACATATTTGCTTCTATAACTGTTCACAAAATATCCCTCAGTTAAGGGCTACAGATAAAAGACTTTAGAGCCCTTTGGTCCCTTAATTTGAGGGGCCAGCCCCTATTTCTTGATATCAAATAAAAGGTCATTTAAATCTCAACACATTTCGTTCAACAAGTGTTTAGAAATTTGTTACCGTTCTTGAGATATATAGGAAAGAACATTTTAGGGGCCGATCCCATAACTCCTTATAGGGGCCATTTAACGAAATTTTGAAAATTGCATATTATTTAGTACATCATTTTGAGCATCTTTACTTCTATACTTTATTTCAAAATATTTTTCCTTTCTGAGATATGGGTGATCAAAATTCTGGACTTTTGGCCCTTAAAAACCCCTAATTACGTAACACATGATAAAATCATTACATTTATTGGATACATAACTGTAAGATAAACATATTTGCTTCTATAACTGTTCACAAAATATCTCTCAGTAAAGGGCTACAGATGAAAGACTTTAGAGGCCTTTGGTCCCTTAATTTGAGGGGCCAGCTCCTTTTTCTTGATATCAAATGAAAGGTCTTGTAAATATAAATCTTTTTTGCATTACAAGTGTTAGCAAAATATTTTTCAGAAAAGAGACAAACTAAGAAAACCATTAAAAATTACGACGTTTTTTTAGTCTCAATTTTTGGGACCTGGCGAGCTTAAACGCCTTTTGAGCATGACAAATATGAACGCCAAATAGCACATCTACAATCTCTTGTCTACAATCCCTGAAAGTTTGAACTCAATATCTTTTACCGTTTAGGAGGAGATCCCTGGACAAGCCGACCCTCTGAAAATCGTTAAAACGTCATTTTCTGAAAAACGGAAATGACGTCATCAAAATAAAAAAATGTATATTAAGTTCGGATTAATATCTATTAGATCTGAAAGTTTCACGAAAATTGGCTGAGCCATTTTCGAGAAATCGCCTGCACAAATTTTGTAAGAAAAAAAATAATAATAATAGGGAAAAAGAAACCGAACGAAAACAATAAGGTCTTCCGTTGGAAAACGGAAGACCTTAACTAGACACGATCTCGTTGCGAGCAACGAGGAGGTCTTCCGTATGATTTTAGAAATTGAGATTTATGCTCGATCTTGATTTTGCTATTTAACAGCTATACATGATTTAAAACAAGAAAAGAGGATCTTCATTTTAAGTGCATGATACTATTTTGTTTCAGGTGTAAGAGTTTTGTTCAACAAGTGTTTAGAAATTCGTCACCGTTCTTGATATATCTCAGAAAGAATATTTTAGGGGCCGGACCTTATCTCCTTATTGGGGCCGCTGAACAAAAGTTGTAAGGTTTCATGTTATTAGGCACATTATTTTGAGCATCTTTTCTTCTATACTGCATTTCAAAATATTTTTTCTTTTTGAGATATAGGTGATCAAATTTTTTGACTTTTGACCCCTAAAAACCCTTAATTACGTAACACATGAGAAAATCATTATAATGTTAAGCTACATAACTACTACATAAACATATTTGCTTCTATAATCTATTACGAAATACCACTCGGTTAAGAACTATAGGAAAAAGACTTTAGAGCCCTCTAGGTCCCTAATATTAGGGACCAGCCCCTTTTTCATGGTATCAAATGAAGGGTCATTTGATTATAAAGATATTTTGTTCAACAGGAATCCGTTACCATTCTTGAGATATCTCAGAAAGAATATTTTAGGGGCCGGTCCCGTATCTCCTTATTGGGGCCGCTGAACCAAATTTTTTAGGCTGCATGTTGTTAAGGTCATCATTTTGAGCATCTTTTCTTTTATACTGCATTTCAAAAAAGTTTTCCTTTCTGAGATATGGGTGATCAAATTTTTTTACTTTTGACCCCTTAAAACCCTTAATTACGTAACATATGAGAAAATCGTTATACTGCTTCGCTTCATAACTGTAAGATAAACATATTTGCTTCTATAATTTATTACAAAATATCCCTCAGTAAAGAACTATAATAAACAGACTTAAGAGCCCTCTAGGTCCCTAATATTAGGGGCCAGCCCCTTTTTCATGGTATCAAATGAAAGGTCATTTGATTATAAAGACATTTTGTTCAACAAGTGTTCAGAAATTCGTTACCATTCTTGAGATATCTGAGAAAGAATGTTTTAGGGGCCGGTCCCTTATCTCCTTATTGGGGCCACTGAACCAAATTTTTTAGGTTGCATGGTGTTAAGTTCATCATTTTGAGCTTCTTCTCTTTTATACTGCATTTCAAAATATTTTTCCGTTTTGAGATATAGGTGGTCAAAGTTTTGGACTTCTGACCCCTAAAAATCCCTAATTACGTAACATATGAGAAAATCGTTATACTGCTTGGCTTTATATCTGTAAGATAAACATATTTGCTTATATAATTTATTACAAAATATCACTCGGTAAAGAGTTATGGGTAAAAGACTTTAGAGCCCTCTAGGTCCCTTATTTAAGGGGCCAGCCCCTTTTTTCTGATATCAGCAGAAATGTCTTGTAAAAATAAACTTTTTTTACATTACATGTTTTAACAAAATATTTTCCAGAAAAGAGATAAAGAGAGAAAAGCACAAAAAATCATGACGCTTTTTTAATGTCAATTTTCGAGCCATAGCGAGCTTTGGCGCCAGTAGTGCTAAACATACAAAACAACAATCATGCAAAACTTCAATCTTTCCTTTACCTACCGTAAAAAATTTGAGCTTAATATCTCTTATAGTTTAGGAGAACAACAGAAGACAAAATACCCATATAAAAATTAGAAAAATCTCAATATCTCAAAAACGAATATGACGTCATCAATACAAAAAATTTCCAATCAAGTTCAGACCACTATCTATTACATCCTAAAATTTGATTGAAATCGGGCGAGCAGTTTCTGAGAAATCGCGTGCACAAAAAAAGGAAGAAAAAAAATAATAATAATAATAGGGAAAAAGAAACCGAAGAATAACAAGAAGGTCTTCCGTTGGAAACGGAAGACCTTAATAATAGGGAAAAAGAAACCGAAGAATAACAAGAAGGTCTTCCGTTGGAAACGGAAGACCTTAATAAGAAACAGTACGAAAACTATAAGGTCTTCCGTTGGAAACGGAAGACCTTAATAACGATGATTAATTCCCGAAATCGTTGTCCGGTCCTTAGTTCTTGAGGAAACTGAAACATAGTTATTTTTTACGTCCATGCTGCATTTGCTGTGTATACAGTGTTAGCAATAAAACTCTGGAGTTATTTTGAGACGGAACATTATGTTATGGTATGCATATGCAAAATGTATTAAGCTGACATGATTCTTCTGATCATTATAATGTCAAAAAACTCAGGTGTTAAATGATCTAAATTATTCACTTACATGTGTCTTTTTCAGTGTTCTAGCTTGAATTTGCAGACAGTACATCCGTTTTTATCTTTTCCATGGACAGATCCGTGATGACATTTGACTTTCGGGCACATTGGCTTTGCTATAAAGAAAATAACAAAGAAAACTCCGGTGTTTTAAACATGCTATGTGTGACAATGTCCACCGTATACTGTGATAAATGAAATGAACAAAATATGTTGCTTTAAGTTCTCAACGTATAAATGCTTACTAGGTAGTTGTATATCAAAGCATACCATCATCCGCTTCTTGAATAAGTAATAAACGCATGAAATACTTACTTGGAGGTTTGCAACGACATATTGGGCAAAGGTATTTGTCTAATTGATATCCGTTTGGACAAAATAGGTCGCAGACAGGTCCACATTTAGCTGCAAATAAAGTTCTCTTTTTAACAAAATAAAGATAAAGTTATTTATAAACAACAAAGTACCAATAACAAAAAAGTCATAGTATTTGTTGTACCTTTATAAACTTTGTCATTAATATTTAAATGTAATGATCACGGCCTAGTGTGTTTAAAGACAATATCTTCATAGTTGGATAAACATGTATTTTGCTACTAACGTCAACTGTAATTACAAGAATCGGTTTAAAAAATACATCAAAGTTTTTTTACATACATTTCGTTATGAATAAATAACACAAATAATATATTCGATGAGAATATTATAATTAGTTTCTGTCACGAAAACTCACGCTTTGGGTTGCATTTACAAGTTTTGCATCCATGTTTATCCAGAACGTTTCCATACTTGCAGTAGATTGCACACACAGGAGGACATATTTGTACTGCAAAAATGAATTTTTTACTAGTCCACTTTCCCCAAAACCAACTTGAATATACATGAATATACTTACATTGAATATACATATATAATAATCATAAATGATCCAGTGAATCGTAAAAATTACAGAAAAAGCTAGAAAATTTAATTCGGATGCCCTGACCTTTTGGTTTACATTTGCAAGTTTTACAGCCATCTTTGTCATAAACATAGCCGTGTTCACATTTTGTTTTGCACACCTCTTGGCAGGCTACAAAGAAACAGGGAGGTATTATTTTAAAAAAAGGAATAATGGAAAAATAACAATTACGAGGGTCAATCAAAAAATACGAAGACTTTTGTCATATCAATGTTACTTAACGTCATATCATTACTAAATTTGGTAGACATAATTTAGCAATAGTTTTCAACAATTTGCAAGAAAAAAAGTTAATAAATTTCTTTATTTCTAAGAATTATTTAGAATTTAATTCTGCAAAAATGAGGTCACGGCGCACGGGCAAAATGTGTGCTATGTCAACAATAAACCATATTATGTTGAAAGTAATACAGTACCCGCAACGTTATATTTTACAAGATAAACGATAGGATAGGATTCACGCACGATAGGATAGCATTAACGCACGATAGAACAGTATACACGCATGAAAGGATAGGATTAACGCACGATAGAACAGTATACACGCACGATATGATAGGATTGATACACGATAGGAAAGGATAAACGATGTTCATGATAAACGTATGATCGCTTTAAACGATATTTACGAACAAACTGATAATGGCAGAATTTGAGAGAGAACACGTACGAATAAAGATTTACGTGGAATTTCTTTTTAGTAACAATTGCCGAGTTTTTAATCATCGCTGCATCATTTATAGAATGTATAAAAATGACCAGTTAATTGTTTTTCAACTAAAATTATGAGCTTTAATGATCAATAAATTTTCCGTATTGTTAAAATTGTTTTCATTACCGAACACCCTAGCCGATCGCCGCGCATATTTCAGCCCGAGATTAAATCCCTCGGAAAATAGCGGGTTTTATTATATAAATCCAACTCTTGTATAAAGAAAATAAAAAATCTTTCATAAGTACATTTCTTTCTGTAAAAGAAAATGATGCATTAAAAACGAATTATTACAGACAAGTTAAATAAATATTTACGCAGATACACATTCTGCGTACAATTTGTTAACATTGTTTTCATTACCACACACCCTAGCTGATTGTCGAGAACATTTCAGCCTGAAATCAAATATCACACGGAAAATAATAACGGGTTCAAAATACAACTCGGGTTTTAATTAAATATAAATTATATCATAAATAGTTTTGTTTCTGTAAAACATGATGTAACAAAATTATATTGCATAAAAGTTAATGTTTACGCAGGTATACACTCTGCGTACGATTTAATATATTCGATATACAGGTAAATATGTTACCTTTTTCCTAGGAACTTCGTTTTTCATTTTCAATATCAACAGATATGATTTACATATAATATTGGTTAATTTTGATCTAAAAATATAAAAATTAGTATCCTGACGGAATGTTGGATAGGGTTTTACAATTCTTGTTCGATAAATATTCGTATACGGCGCACCGAACGAGTTGCAACTTAGTAATACTTATGAAAAGGCACGAAACGATTAACACGATAGGATAAACGGAAGAATTGTTGAAATTAAACGACAAACCTGATAGGATTAACGCACGATAGGATAGGATTAACGCACGATAGAACAGTATACACGCACGATAGGATAGAATTAACGCACGATAGAACAGTATACACGCACGATACGATAGGATTGATACACGATACGATAGGATAGGATTGTAAAAAATAACGTTGCGGGTACTGTATCTCGATAAATTGGGCTTAAAACCAAATAATATTGAAACTTCAAATTTAGTATAGTTCATGGTATTCTATGTACCAAATAGTGACGGAATAAATTGTTTTGTCGAACAGATATTAGTAACTAAAGTCAGATAGTCCTCTTTAGAATTGACTAAAAACATCGACGTCGCCAGACGTCACGGCGCAAGTAGAAGTTCAAATAAAATGGATTTAACTCAGGAAAAAGCCGATACAAGCTGTGAAAATGCTCAATGGTGCAAAAAATAAGTCAACAATTATTTGCAAGTTTGTATTTAACCGTAATAAATTTTGTGGGGGTGGTGGTCATTGTATTTTGAATATAAAACAGTCTGAAAGAGAGTAGAATATCTGTAAATATTTGGTCAAAAAGAAGTAACGTCAACCGACGTTCAGGGTTATCCTTACTGTAAACTAAGAGATACAAGGTTAGAAAATGAAAACTTTGAAGAACTAACTTATGATTCTCGTACAAATGTGTGCGAATAAGATGTTTAGTGGTTAAGTGTCATTTTTTAAATTATAAGGAGAAAGACACAAGAGACTAAGCATGATATAAAGATGGGGTATATCTATAAACTGTGCGTGTTTAATCTTGACGTCATGTTTTGAACGTTACCGTGCGCCGTGGTGACAAAACATGTTGTTTTTAAAAAGGGGTAACAAAAATACCGTCTCATCAAATGGACTAAAACTTGGCATATCAATAACATAAGTGTTGGTGCACAGATTAATCTGTTAAGTATGACTTTCATGAAAAATATATGATAAACAGCCACATTGTCTTCGTATTTTTTGATTGACCCTCGTATATTGAAAAGAGTAATAAAGTTGATTTATATTTCATCCAATTATTGTGCATTTAACTTACGCTTTCTGGGCACACCAGCTTTGGAGCTTGTAATGTACAGCAGTCCAAACACTGCGAAGATGCAGATACTATGCATTAGTCTTCCCATCGTTCACACACCTGGTTAGTGTCGAGTGAAAAGAGTTTATCGTTAACCTACATTTATACGTTTAACAAAGTGCTGCGTAGTTATGCAACCTTTTGAAGTTGAATTGTCAAGAACACATTTTACCTAAAAGGAACACGTCATATCAATTAAAAGACATTTTGCTTCTTTCAAGGTTATAAAAATGTATTTTCCAAAATGTAAAGCTTGCTTTGGTCAATTCAATACAATATTCAGTACAACGATGGTGGAGAACAATTATGTAGCTTGTATTCAATTGCACTTAAACGAAACTTTATGGCAAAATTATCATCGTTCAAACTCATACTGTATTACACTCAGAACAACATATATAAAGAACATGCAGTATCAGAATTTCGTTTGCATGTTTAACATGTGGCAAATCTTATATGGTTCAAAGACTTAAAAAAAAGTTGCAGTATTGTTAATTGAAACGTGTGATTCAAGTTTTGGTGGAGAACATTATTATGTATTCAATCAATACATGAAGAATAAAAGAATGTTTGATTAAAATAACATAAAAAGACTAGGAATATAGCAAGGACAGTGCATTTTCGATGTCTTCTAATGCCTGCATATGCTCTGGGTTTTTGCTAGGGGTGTAGGTGGATGAGGGTCCTTACATGGAACAAAATTTTCATATAAAACAATTGTTAACTATACATTCAATCCTGCACACCAATCCTTTCTCTTAAATACTACTTGCAGTGGCGTAGTCATGCACTTAAACAGCATTTGGGTCTTTTTGAAGGACGCGGGGAAGCAGGACACTTCTTAACTGTATAAACAAACACATGACAAATGACGCTTGATTTTTATAGGGAAACACTCAACCAAGTACGAAAAAAATGTATTTTTAACTGTGACTTAATGTGGTCAAAACAGGAGAAAAAAGTCCTTTTAAATGCAGCTTGGGTATAGTTTTACATAAATCGTTTATTTTCAGTCAAGTTTCATATATTTGAAACGGTACATATTGTGTACATAACTGAAAAGAGATTCGAATGAAAGGGAGAGTCAGCTAGCCCAAGGGTTGGGGTGGAGGGGGTCCTGGCTTAACACTGTGGGTTTCGGCAATGTTGTTTATCTTAGTTGATCAACCTAGAGAGAGTAGAACAGTTTATAATTTAGAAGTAAATCATCTTGTTTGTCTAACTGTTTGAAATTACCACCTTATATTATGAAGTTACCATTTAACATACATGTAAACGTTTATAAATTACTGGTATCGTAATGCGAAGAAAAAAATCTTATTTTTAATTTTGTTGATATGCAACTCTAATATTTAAGATATTTAATACTGTTTTACAAAACTGTGGAACGAACTATATATGATATGAGTTAAATTTTGCCTCCATAATTGGCCATTTTTAAAGTGTTTCGGGTACAATAAAATGTTATATTTTAGATGAGTTTATGTAAAATATATTTTTCACCTATTTATTTGATTTATTTGTACTCACTGGCATTATGTGACGTCAGAAGTGTCGCTATTTCCATAATTCAATCAAAATCAATCAAACATTGACATTTTTCTTATCTTTTTATGAATGGAAAACAAAGAGTGCATGCTTGAACAAGAAATTTTTTTTTGTCACTTATTAGCTTTGGTTAGATACATCTCTGATTAAAATATTTTGTTTGTTCAAGCATTCGTCTATTGTTTTCTGAAAGAAATACTGCTTGAAAACAAGCTTTTTTATGCTTAAAATGCAAAAATTGCGGGAAAAGGTTGTCTTTACGATGTCATATTTCTAAAATGTGGGCAGTTGAATCAAAATGAACATTATGTAAAAACATCACATATATATCTGTACAAAGAAAACAAAGAATTACAGTAAAATGATGATGTTCATTTTAGGGGGCCATTTTAGCCCAATATCATATATAGTCCTTTTCTTTTATTTATTAATAATAAAATGTTCATTTGTTTTTAGTTAACAATTTCATTGTGTACTAGTATTTTTAACTGGGTTTTACAAAGGAAAAATCCGGTTATTGAAATTATGAAAATTGCGGGCGGGTAACTACCAAAAGAGTACCCTTATTGTGCAGATATCTTCTCATACAGTTTTCAAGATAGGAAGTTGTTCTTTTGCAGATCAATTGTACATATACCAGAGGTGTGCATATTACTATGATTTTGATTTCTAAAAATTAATAAATAAAAAAAATAGCTGTTAAACTTCGTCAATTTTTGTAAAATATTGCAAATAGGGTACCCTAATGTACGGAGAACTTCTCCTACAGTTTTCAAGGTAGGAAGTTGTGTATATATATATATATATATATATATATATATATATATATATATATATATATATATATATATCAGAGATATTATATCAGAGATGTGCAAACTCCTAAGATTTTGATTTCTATTCATTTATTAAAAAAAAAAAGTACCAACGGTTGAACTTCGTCATTTTTTATTTTTACAAAATTATTGCATATAGAGTACCGGTACCTAATTTCTCTTAATAGGTAGTGTTCATCAATTCAGGGTTAACAAATAGATTATGGATGCCGTTCACACAAGAGAAACCCCGGTTTGCTGTCACATTGAAAGCTTTTCTCTTGTTCAAATTGAATTCCCTATTTGAATTGTTTATTCTTTCTGCAGTCTATAATATCTCCATTCACTGATATTTCTATTTGAATATCTGTAATTGTTCAATATAGTTCATTGTTCTTTATATCGTCGGAGGCAATCTATTGTATAAATTTATAAAATAGTATGTACAATGTATATTCTTTTCAAACAACTGTGTTACATATTAAAAATGGTTTTTCCAATGTAAATCTTAATTTTAAAACTACAATTCAAATTGAAACAGGAGGTAAAACAAAGGTTTTTTTTTCTTTTATTTAACACAAATGATAGTAAACAGAAAATATAACAAAATATAATTAACAAATAGTAAACGTGTAATTTTGCTGTACAAGATGCGTGCGTTTCGACCACATAGCTATACAGCTATTTGATACGGTCCTTGTGTTTTTATTTTAAAAACACAATTCAATATTGAAGTCGGAGAAGCAGGTTGGCAAATGATAGGAGTCACACCATCCATGGATTAAATCTAAAGAAAAAATAAAATTGGTTTGTTATGTAAGTGAGAACAGAAAAAAGTAAAACAAATTCTTTTGTAAACGATATTTAAACACAACATGCAATAACTGATACATGTATTAAGATATTAATAGTCTATCCTAATTTACTTAGAATCAATTATTTGATCTTATTTTGATTACATGTAAATCATTTATCAATTGCTGAAAAGGTTTAATCAAATCAGGCGTTAAGAACTTTATTTTTTATAATGGGCCTATATACTGTTCAGTGTTGAAAGTAATTCTTTAATCAAAAATGTTTGTAATTAATTATGATTTAATGAGGGTCTTTACAGTGTTATACTTACATATCTGGTGCTAAACAAACTTTATGCAGTAGGCTTGCAGTAACAAAATGGGCATCCGTGTTTGTTGGTAATCCTTGCACATCTTTCTGGGCACTTAATGGACTCTCTTTTTCCACAAATCGGTTTTTCTAATAACAGGCAAATTTACGATCAAATAACAGAATAGGGAGACAGTGACTTTAAAATTATATTCGTTTTTCTTTAATAAATATATATTGTAAAGATAAATATACTTACTCGGTGGTTTACAAATGCAAGTTTGACATCCGTTCTTGTCCAATACATATCCGTTAGGGCAGAATTTGAGACATCTAAGTTCACATTTTGCTGTGAAAATATTTCTGAGTACATTTTTTCTTACCATTATTAAACATTTTACCATTGATAATTATCTGCATTTTCGATTACAGATAAGAAATTTTAATTAACCACATGTTGCTTTGAAAATGTGAGTGAATGCATCACTCTAAGCATCACTAAGCATTATTCAACATTTTACGGGATATTTATCTGCATTTTTTGTTTTACATATAAGAAATTTTAAAGGGGCATCGTCACAATATTGGTCAAATTCTATTTTCTGTTTTTATCGTTTACAATGCTTTAAGAAGGCATTTCTAATGATCAAAAGAAATTTGAGAGTCAGTAGGAGAGTTAAATAAGCAAGCTACAGGGCTCATAATTCATTGTAATGTAAACAAGGCCCGTGTCCTATTTTTGTTTACATATGTTCAATATACTGTTAAAAAGCTTTTTCAAGCTGTTTTGTCTATCTTGTTATTCATTTTAAGCATAAAAGAACAGTTCCTAACACATAAAACATTCATTTTAGGTCTAAAACTGGGAATTTTCACTTCAACATTCAAGATTTAAACAAAAGTTTTGTTTACCTAGCAAAGATTTGTAAGCTCTGTAACTCGCTTATTACTCAACGAATGACACTCAAATTTTGGTTGCCTATTAAGAATGACTTACTGAAGCATTGTAAACGTTAAACTTGTAAAATAATTTTTAACCAAAATCGTGACCATGCCCCTTTAAGTAATTATCGCTAATATTTTACAGAAACATGATCAGTGACTTTTTAGAACGAAATGAGAGACTCACGTCTTGGACTGCAATCACAGCTTCCACAATCATACCTACTTCCTATTCCACCATGTTTGCAAAAAAGCATACATGATATATTGCAGTCTGAAATGTAAAAAAAAACAACTCCAATTGCTCATTTTTAAAACATTAAGATTAATTGCTTATCATAAAGGAAATAAAATGATATGTAGAATTTAAAGAATTCATCGGCTCTTTTTCTTTTAAAGGTAAAAAAGACACACTTACGTCCTTTTGGAGCTGCTCCATCAGAAAAAGCGACGAAAAGAAAACTAAAGACGGCAACAACGAAGAGAGGAACACGAAACCCCATTGTTCTACAGTCACTGAAGCTGAGTAATGAGTTATGATGTTTTATATATGCGTGACGCAAAAATATTGTTATTTGCATCGTTAATGTTTTATGTATATGTAACGATTTATTTTACCATTCTTATTATTCAGAATTTATTCGGACATTGTAAATATTATGCATTCACGTTCAAGGTTTGCAAATATATCATTGACGCCGTGTACTATATTTCGTAAAAGGCAGAGAATGATAATGAAAAAAAAATGAATTTTTATCAACAGTGTTTCCACAACACAGATGGGCTTTATCAAAGGCGTCTATGACTCCAGGGTTTTTTTTCATAATTTGTGTAATGCAATAAAAAAATAACTTGTAAATAATAAATACGTGTCTTGTAGGTTTTATGTGCAAGCACCTTGATTTAAAAAATATCAAACAGACTCAGATCTTTGAATATGTGGTTGGTAATCACTAATACCATTTGCCTGACATTCATTTTATAACAAATAGATATTCGTTATACAAAACCTTGATAAGGGCTTATGTCTCAACGTGATTTGACATTTTATTGGGAAAAAACCTGATAATTCTATATCGAGTGCCATCAGATGTTCAGTGGATCACAATTTATTTCAATATGATGTCAGGTAGAATGATGTGTGTACAATCCATACGAACATTCGTTGTACACATTTTTTTTATCAATTTTAAGTTGAGTTGCGAACCACTTTTTTACACTTTTTTCCCGGACAATTACATGTACTTGGTCTATAAAAATGGTTCATCAAACTATACACACTCATTTACATAGCATTTTAGAGACTTTAATGAGCTACGATCTTTTAATTTTACATAGAAATATAGTTAAAACGTGTAAGGAGTTGTAGTTCCCAGGTGGTTCATCTGAATTTGTTCAGACAAGGCGCTGCAAACCTACAGCTAAGCCAGATTGGGAAAAGGAAAGAGAAATGATTGATGTCCAAAACAGGATTTCCAAGAAATTTGCTGTTGTAGACGATTATTGACGTTGTTACATATACATGTACAATTGTATACAGTATTGGTGATTTCTGGGGCGGATGGATGCAAGCACGATTCTGACGAACTCTTGACATAGAGTCGGGGCTGATGATAAAGTAATCTATGTTTCCAATTTTGCGCTGGTTGTAAAACCTATAATCCACATCGAATTAAATCTTTCACTTTAAACTTAAGATTAATCATTTTTTTCTCATGAAAACAAGGTATATTATTAGATTTCTCAATTATACTAGTCTAAACTTTCTTAAAGTACAAACGCAAATACAAACTATCCGTCAGATTATTATAATTATTGATCAAATGCTTAAAAGGTTTAATCAAAATAGACGTTAAGATCATTATTTTTATAATTGGCCTGTATACTTTTGAAAGTAATTCTATATTCAAACAAAAGTGTTTGTAATTAATTATGATTTAATGGGGGTCTTTACAGTGTTATACTTACATATCTGGTGCTAAATAAACTTTATGCAGTAGGCTTGCAGTAACAAAATGGGCATCCGTGTTTGTTGGTAATCCTTGCACATCTTTCTGGGCACTTAATGAACGCTCTTTTTCCACAAATCGGTTCTTCTAATAGAACGCAAATTTATTATCAAATAACGGAATAGGGAGACAGTGACTTTAAAATAATGTTTGGTTTTCTTAAATAAATATATTTTGTAAAGATAAATATACTTACTCGGTGGTTTACAAATGCAAGTTTGACATCCGTTCTTGTCCAATACATATCCGTCTCAATTGTACTAGCCTAAACTTTCTTCTAGTGCAAACGCAAATACAAACTATCCATCAGATCTAACAAAAGTTTCAAACAATTAACTGTCATTCGCAGTTTGTAACATTCTCTTTGTCTATATATTCCATTAAAAGTCACTTTAAATGATAATCATTGCATAGTTGTTTGAGAAATATTCACTTTTTTGCAATGTCCTTGTCTATAGTAACATTACGAATCGATTTTGTAACATATACTAGAAGTCCAATATATTTCATCAATGAAGCGGAGGATATGCAATACGGTGTTTGCATATTATACAAAATACAAATAGCGTAACAATGAAAAAATGACAATAACAAGGTGTCAACCATCTCAAAAATCCATAAACTTCTAAAATTTACTGTTTAATAAACAAAAGCTGAAAATTCAATAAATATAACTACATGTAATATGGTACAGAACCATTCTTTGAATACTAGTAATACTAGTATCATGAGGTGATCAAATACTGTCGGGCGTAATCAAATCCATCATAAAGCCCTTCTGATTTGATCATGGCCCGACCGCTTTGACCACCTCGTAATACTAAAAAAATTACTCTTATTACTAGTGTTGTTTTGGTTCCGTCCTATTTTTTGTGTACATTTACATGACCCTGTTATTAGTTAATTTAATTAAATAAATGACTACATATATTCCTCTCCTGTGTGTTACGGTTAATCAGGGATAATGAGGTCTTATTTAATGTGTATCAGGTATCCATATTAAATGAATTGTTAGCTTTCATTAACTTAAGTCTCTTCCACACAGTATATGATGCGTCAATTTTCTCATGTCTTGTATTAAACAAACCCATTAAATTTAGATGATCCGTGAAAAAAAAACTTAAGAATATACTTTGCCAATTAATCTGAATGTCTCATTCAACCGTATTAATTTATACATCAATGTATTTACATCCCCAATGTATTTTCACTCTACTTCTTCAAAAAAATCGATTGTAATTGTAATTCATACAGTTATTAACTGACAATATTGAAATCTACCACGATTCATGACCAGTAAAACTGTGTCGGCTTGTAAAAGTTGATAAGTACTTTTTAGCTTTCAAAATCTGCTTTAAATGCATTAATGTCGGACTGATGGACAACTTTAATAACTTTTTAGTATCTATAATAAATAATTTTAACATCGTTCTTTTAATGTCTTGTTTGTGCCTTTCTGATTGACTTAATTGGAGTGGATTACTTGTTTATCGTTCGAAACAAACGCTACATTGAGAGCCCGAACTCCACGGACTTGCACATACTGACCATGACCTCAGACTTCCGAGTAGTTGCAATTACCATGGTAACCGTCAGCTAGAATCTAAACTGTGCAGAGACGCAGAGGACTATGGGTAGTATGTATATCTTTTATCGTAAGATTAAATGAAAAGTTCAAACTATCAGTTTGATATAATATACTAATGAAAAAATCGTTAAATCATATATATTCGTTAAAAAAGGAGTTTTCGACAAAGTTTCTGGCACTGTATTTTAAATCGCGGAAGCAAACTCATGTTAATATGGATGTTGCATGTGCATGTATGTTTCATATCCCTGATTAAGAGCATATATAATGGCTTTAAAGCGATGATACACAAATATTTTATTACAAGTAACAGTGAATGCTTAGTTCTGTATGTCTTTTGTCCTTTAACACGCCATACAAGGCTAGATGCTAACGCGCGGTATTCAATTTGTCTTTACAGCCTTGGTATGTCATAGGACAGTTGGCATCCAAAAATAATCACTTAATCCTTAAATGTCTGTAGACCTCTTATATTTTTTTTCCATTTTTTTTCATGAAGAATAGACTCCTTAATTGCCTTTAAAATTGTATGCACTAGTAAAAAAGATTTTATTTCGTAGCAGGTTTGTAGCTTCCGGTCAGAAAAAGTCGGATGGGTGACCAGGTTGTTCATCCGATTTTTTAAAGAATGGGAGCTGCAGACCTGCAGCTAGCTTTGATACAGATGACTATTTCTATAGATTTCATTGTTTTATTCTTTCTGCATTTTATGCAACCAATACATGTATCACAATGTCAATATTAGTTTTAGATCTGTATCCATTAAGTGAAATCATCTAAACTAAACTGCATGGCTCGCAAGATACCAGGTCTCATGAACCAACCTGTAAATAATCATACAAAACAAAAATTCAAACTAATATGACCTACATGTACATGTAATATTAATTTTGGAAATAAAACAAATAATTTATGAACTTTGATTTAATTTCATTAATTCATGTTTCAAAATTGAAAACAAAATCGAATAAAAGATTTTAAAAAATATATGGCTAATTTCCCCATCCAGTTTATAATACTCTAGATTGAGTACCCCCCCCCTCCCCCTTTGTCACATCTAATGAAATACATACATGTGTACTAGTATATATTACATAGAAAAATAACGTATATATTTGAATGCACGTTGTTCATACTTACATTTTTAGTTGTAGCTAAATTGTGAAATCTTCTTTTAGTGCTAAAAGACGAAAAATCATGTTTCAAAAAGGTTGTATCATCATATTGTTTAAGTTTTTTTTAGTAATAGCATACAAATTCGATTGTTAATATGAACATATTCAACATTTATTTGTATTTTACAGTTACAATAAATGTATTTCATTATCACCTTTAAAAATCGTGATTTAACAAAAATCAACCGATAACTTTCATTAGGAGAAGCTATCCACTTTTATGATCTATTGGATCAAACATCTATACGTTTTGTTTAACAAGCTGTCCCAAAACTATCTCCAAAAAGGGTTTTAAAAGCTATTACATGTATCATCGATCATTTCTATTGATAACAGTTAAGTATTTCTTTTGTTTAACTTAATGTATTTAAATAGTTACCTTCGGACGAAGTGGTCGAATGGGCTTGCACTGGCAGATCGGACAGCCATTCTTGTCAAGGATGTTGCCATTTGGACATTTGATTGGACAAACTGGGGGACATCCTGTGACAAATTCATTGCAATTATATCACATATTACATTGATTTTGATTACAATGTATTTTCCTCTTTTCAGGTAACGTTTGCATGTCGATAAAATCGTGTAAAAATTAAGAATTGACAATGAATGTATCCTTGTGATGTCTCAATATCGAGAATTTGCGATTGGTATTTCTGCCATTCAGTCAGACACCTTTCCAGACCTTTCAGTTAACATAAAATTTGATTTGATTCCTCTGTTTAAATAGAGCCTTGATTTTTTGTAATTATGCATAAATTACTTTCCTCGTCTCAAAGACGCGTCGATTTATTCCTGTTCTGAGCATATGATTATGCGCTGATCACGTGATTTTGCTAAGATATGCCATTTCACCATCTCTGTTTTACATTAGCATCAATATATCATATATCTCCATCTGATTATTTGGTATTAAAAAAATAGGTAAACGTTATGATTTTTAAAAACACGGTGACCATAATCAAATTTGGTAGCATATATATGGAAACTTTCAACTCCTGCACGTTCCAATGTCTGATTTCACTTTCGACTTTACCATATTTTTGATAAGTTATTATTTATTTTATTTTTTTGCAACTGTGTGGACAACTATTATGGTTATATTTTCCAAGAAGAAAACGGTGATTATAATTTTGAATATGATGTGCTTTAATCTGCACTTATATTTCAAGGTGTTCTACACAAACTTATCATTCATGGAACAATTTTATATCAAAAACACAAAACAATAGCATTATTTTTTTTTAGAACATTTATTAACAAAACTCCTTGTCGTATTCAAATGGGTATCTGCGGGTCAGTAGTTTGGTTCTTTTTCCACAGAACATGATCATTCAACAGATCATACACAGTGGCGTTAGAAGCAAATTGAAAGAATTGAACGACTCATCCAAAAAAAAAAAAATCAAGCAAAAAAAGGCACCCCCCCCCCCCCACCCTCGCGGTTCCAACGCCCATGTATACATGTATGCATGTAAGACAAAGTGTCTCATGGATATAAATAATTTCACAAAACATGAAAATCTTCATGTTGTGATCATGGACTATCATAAATACAATATAGCAAAGGCTGTATAAAGGAATCTTTTAGAATGCTAGTATACAAAAATAACACCATTGACTTACTTGGAGGTTTGCATTTACACGTCTGACAACCGTTACTGTCTCTTACACGACCATAGGGACAGAAATTTTCACACTCAGGAGGGAAGCACTGCGCTATTGAAATAAAAAAAACCTAGTAATCAAAACCGTTCTAATCAAAATTTGATGTTTCTGGGTCCGCTGCCTATCGGATTTGAATTAGATTATATTACACCATATGACATTATTATAAATCATCTTTTTTCCTTCATTTTTTTCCAACGCACAACAAGGTGGATATTAGTACATATGTAGGTTTTAGAATGGTAGTTCGATTTCGAAACAATGAATATGTTAAATTTTATTGAATGATATTACATACAAATGTATTTACACCGATCACCCATTTCCCTTCAACGAACATGAACTAGACACAACACAGAGTATATGTAATATATATTCTACATTCTACATAGGTTATAATATCTTACGTTTTGATTTGCAATCACATTTTTTGCATCCAAGTTTATTAAAAATCTTTCCAAGCTTACAAGTAATTTTGCAAGGTAATTTGCATTCTGTTGAAAAGAGGAGAACAAATTAGGTGAATTGATAGAACTGAATCCATCTTGTTGATGATTACATTATAAAGATAAAATATTTTTGAGATATATTTATATAAGTACAGTGTTTTCGATATACTCACGTAGATCTAGAAATCCTTCGGTTAAACACAAACCACAGAGAAGTGTTAATACAAATAAAAACTGTCTCATTTTTGTATAACTTTTAAGGATACCAAAATGTTTAGTAGACTGAACACTCTGATATTTAAAGGAAAAAATTGTCTCATTAAGATTTTATTCGTTCGTAAATTTGCGGTCAGTGCTTAACATTATTCATATCCCATCAACAAAATCACGCCACGATCAATTATTAAAAGGTCAAGCTTTATGTTATATAAAATAAAAGTTTGATTATGACTTTGATCAAGTGATTTGTTTACTGCCAAGTCATGATAAAAAAAATTAATTTACAGATAAAGGTTATAATTATATGCATGTTTTAATTTAATATATAGAACTTTAATCGATTTGTGTACATGTGTAATTTCATACATATTTGAAGCTGAAAAATCAGAATGATTTCATTTTATGGTAGCCGTTTGTAATTATCGTAAAATCAAAACGAGTTTAAAGTACATGTATTATAATTATATAAATTATATTGATCAAAACCTTATCATAACTCTACATGTATGTGTAAATATATAGACCATATACCACATTCTGACAATATTCCAAAGACGTCATGTCAAGATTTTATTCATCTTTCTCTCTCTCTCTCTCTCTCTCTCTCTCTCTCTCTCTCTCTCTCTCTCTCTCTCTCTCTCTCTCTCTCTCTCTCCCTCCACGTCTTTCTCTCAATTTTACTAGTTGTACAATACATGTTCATGTATACAACTTCAACTTTTCAACTTTCTTTATTGCGTAAGGCATACATGTGGTCGCTTCTCAAAAGATGTCTAAATTCATAAATGTGATATTATATGTGTAGCAGATTGTTTTTTCATGTTAATTCATGTATATTTATATGTATATTGAAATATAACGTTATTATTGGCAATACATGTATTTATAAAATTTCAATATTAGAAGACTACCCAAGTTATTCAGAACTTGTGTCTTATCCATTTGATTTTAACTTAATCAATAAAATATGTTCAATTCATACATTGTGAATAGTGAACATTCCACATATGTTCATTATACAAAGTACTAACGCACTGGCTCCCCCTCTAATTACTAGGTCAAATGAGGAAATTCCCCGCTCATTTTAACCTTTTGTAATGAATAACTGAAGTGTGTGAAAATGTTTATTTATGCAAATGGTCTATTTAAAGGTCAATTATTTAAATTTTCACAATTTTAAGATTTTGTCATTTTCTAAAAATCGGAGTAGCTACATGTATAGTATTAAGATCTATGAAATATTATTTTATTTTTAAGTTTGACACGTGATTGAATTTAATAATTGAATTTTGAGTAATTTCAACCATCACATTCTAAAAGATGTTTGTTGTTTATAACCCTCTTATACCTGTTGGCTCATGTAAAATAAAAGTCAAATTCAATTTGGTCATGAAGACAGAATAATTGGTTCAATTGCATATAAAATGTGGAGAACGCCGAACATAACTTTTTATACTTAGTGCCTGGTTACTAGTGTTTAATAATTAGTGCATCAATTATTAGCTTTATGCATTTTCGAAATTATCGAATCTTCAATTTTGATGATATATCTTATAATTGACATTTTATCCATTTTTGTGCGCATTTGCCACTTTTTGTAGGTGCAAACGTGTGTTCTATTATTAGCAAAAAAATCACAATTATCAATCTGTATTTAAGAGGGTAATTGCTTTATCACAAAGTCAAACTAATGTTAGCTGTAGCCTTCATTACAACGATTTTGAGGGTAAATTACAGTTTAGCGGGAAACAAACTAGAGAGAAAACTATGAGTTTCATTAATTGATCATTCAGCTTTGTTTTAAACAAGGCCGAGTGATCAAGTGAACTTTTTTACGTACTGTGTTCAGATAACCGCTTTAGGTTAGCACAGAAATCAATGTATGGAGTTATAAGGAAGATAAGAACTTTTAATTTACCTATTGAGTGTCAATTAGATTTATTTGATAAAATTGTTGTACCAGTTTTATTGTATGCATGCGAAGTCTGGGGTTATGAAAATATTGAAATTATTGAACGTGTCCATTTAAAATATTTGAAACATATACTTAATCTGAAAAGTTGTACACCTAGTTATATGGTATATGGCGAAACTGGACGATTTCCTCTATATATAACCATTTTTACTAGAATGATTTCATTCTGGGCCAACATAATCAATAGCAGTGAAAACAAGTTAAGCAAAATCATATATATGTATGTACGTATTCTTTTTGATAAGGGACAAATATTAAATCCATGGCTATGCTCTTTAAAAAATGTTTTAGATAAATGTGGGCTTTCAAATTTATGGTGTGATCACGAATCGTACCATTACAACTCCAGTTGGATTAAGACATCTATTAACCAAAGGTTAAGAGATCAATTTTTACAAAAATGGCATAACGATATTCAGGAATCGACTAAGGGTGTTATATATAGAATTTATAAAACAAATTTTGAATGTGAACGCTACTTACTCTTGTTACCCAGTAAATTAAGAAAAATATTAGTTAAGTTTAGAACTACAAATCATCATCTTCCGGTTGAAATAGGAAGGTGGGGTATTGTTGAAAGAAGTAAACGTTATTGTAATTTGTGTAATTGTAACAAAATTGGTGATGAATTTCATGTTATATTAGAATGCAAGGCATTAAGTAAATTACGAAGTCAGTTTTTAGATAAATATTACTGTTCTTCTCCTAACACTAAAAAGTTTTATGAAATCATGTCTTCAGTCGATTATATCACATTAAGAAAACTGTGTTTCTTTATTTTAAAAATTAATCATATTGTTCGTTCACCCCACTTACTTACTTGAACTTTACAACTATATTGTATATATGTAAATATGTTTGTTCTTCTTATGTACCTCTTGTACCATTATATGGTGTTGAGTGAAATAAACTGAACTGAACTGAACTGAAGGTACGACGCGCTAGAGCAAAGGCGCATTATTAATTAACAACGCGGCATGCAGGGGCCATGAAATTCCTATATTTGAAAGACGCACTCTTCTTCATCATAGCTATGTACTTAATTCATCGGATTGATACCCAGGAGCAGAGGACATTTCTAAGAATTACTGAATTCATTTAGAGTCCCGCTCTAACGCCAGAACCATTGAAACAAGGGTCATGATCTTCACATTTTAGAAAGAAGCACTCCTCCTCATCATATCTATATACTTAAAAGTTCATCGTTATCATTCAGGAGCAAAGGAGAAGATTTTCAAAGAAATACTGCATTTTCTATACACTAGAACCCCTGACCCACAGGCCATAAACTTCACAATTTTGGAAGAGGCATTCTTCCTCATCATAACTATATATATACTAAGGTCATGGGGTTATTACCCAGGAGCAGAGGAGAAGATTTTCAAAGAATTAATGCATTTTAATTACATAATCACCAGAGCCCCACCCTAGCACCAGAACCCCTAACCCTGGGGCCATGAATTTCACAATTTTCGTAGAGAGCTCAATGCCAGCAGTTTGAATACTTGATGTCCAGGAGTAAAGAAGATTTTTTAAAGATTGCATTCATTTCGATGGTTTTAGCCCCATGCCTTATGCCAAAGAAGGGCAGGGGTTATAAACTTCAAATTTTTTCTCCCCTTCAACCTTTGATGCTATATGCCAAATTTGATTGAAACTGGTTCAGTGGTTCCAGAGAAGAAGCTAAAAAGGTTCAGAAGTTTAGGAGAGACGAATGACTTAAAACGAACGAAGACTGACATAAACAGATAGCAATAGGTCACCGGAGTGACTCAGGTGACCTGACAAATCAGGAAAAAACTTCTTCAATCTTTGGCAATGATTTATACAAATTATCTAATAAACTTAGTAACATGTTACTGATACAGTTTACAGCTCAAGACAACATTCAAAATATAACAAAATTCACTTTCACACAAATAAATAAGAATACTTAAGTATAGATTTCATGTTAATTTCTCCATTAACTTACTTTATGCCTCATTTGCAAAGATGTTTAAGTCTGTCAGAGATATATCAAATGGCACTGTTCATTAACAAATTTTACTAAGTTAGACCAAGCCTTCTCTCATCCAAGAAACACAATTACTATACATCAATAATACAAACATCATTTTCTTTATAAATTACACATGTACAGTGTATATCAAAAACAGTTCACAGTCATTAACAACAATTACATGTACATTATAATTCTAAATGGTCAAAGTTGCACTTATCAAATTCTAAAAGTTCCCGATTCCTTACAAATTTCAGACATGAAAGAATGTCATTATATTTATCGATGCTCAAACATACTTTTGAATTTCCAAAAAATCCTTTATTTTTTGCAAGTTTTAGAGTGTAATTGTTGCTTATACCCAAGAGTTATAACTTTGGTTCCACAGAGGAGAC
Source organism: Magallana angulata (assembly GCF_025612915.1). NCBI lineage: Eukaryota > Metazoa > Mollusca > Bivalvia > Ostreida > Ostreidae > Magallana > Magallana angulata. The sequence continues at coordinate 43,208,686 of NC_069116.1, forward strand.
AAAATAGGAATGGTTCATTGAGCTGACTGCAAGATCTCAGCATGAGCCTTCAGCAGATTCTCCGTGCCTTGTAAGACTGGATCCCCCTCCGACCCGGTGAAATCCTCTAGCTGGGATGTGGGGTAGCCCTGGTCAGGTCCGCTGGAACTTACAACTACATGTGTGGTCATCATGTTGTCTGGGTCCTCCGCGGGCATCACCACCTGAACGGGCACGCTCTCGATCACTGAAACGTTGTTGTCACTGACTGTCACACCACCCTGCAAGGAGGTCATTTGCAGGGACAGCTGGTCACTCAGAGCCACATTGTCCAGCTGAGTCATTTGAATGGGAATTGGTTCCAAGATGGTGATGGGTTGGTAGCCGCTGTTTGTGGAAACTAAGTTCTGGAAACCGGAACCTGAGGCAGAAGTCTGTATGAAATGTGTCTGTAATCCGTGCCCTAGAATATTGTTAGACTGGGAATGTACGTTGACTGCAAGGTACCGCGGAACCGGAGTAGTGACTTTGACACAAAATGGTGGCTTTTCAGATTTGATCACAGCTTTCTCATTTTCTTCTACTTCTGCCTCTTCTTGAGTTGAGACTTCAATAGATGGTCCTTCCACAATCTGTGTCTCATTTTCTTTCACAACCTTTTCGTTTTCAGATTGAATAACCATAACATTTTGAACTCTGACATCACTTATCTTACTATCCTTAGTCGTCTCCACTGTAATCATGCGTTTTCTTGGACGACCTACTTTTCTTTTGTTTCTGGGGCGATAGATCCTTTGAGGGGCCTCCCCGTTTTTGCTTGGTACACATTTGTGTTCTTTAAACAGCTTAGGTCGAAAGAATCCCTTGTGACACACCTGGCATTTGAATTTGTAATCCGCTCTGTGACCTCTCTCATGCTCTATTAAATGTGGCTTCCTGCTGAAGCACCGGCCACATTCTCCACATTTGAATGGACGAACACCACTATGGGTAACAATGTGTGACTTCAATTTGTCAGTTCTGCTGAATTCTTTTGTACAGCCTGTAAAAAGGGAAACAAAACGAAAATGATAATAACTTGTTTACATATTTACATGTAGATATTGGCCATCTGAACAAAAGTTTTTTATAAGCATCTGTGAACTACATAAATATATTATAATAATTTTTAAAAAGCATGAATAATGACATTCACGATAACAAATGTACAGTTTTCTTTCCCTGGTCAAACTATTGTACATGATGGTAGACAATCTAAAAAGCTTTTTAAATAAAGTCAAAAATCAGTGGATTTTAAATACAGCTATACTCTTTGCAAGTCCATCTTTATGATCAAATAACTTCTTTCTCCTAATCACAACGTGTAGCACACATGTGTATCCCTCATTTTATTGGAAAATTAGAACATAGAACTCTCGAACTCTCTCTCTCTCATGCTGTTTGTCATTCATTTTGAAATCTTTATCCTACCTGTGACGGCTTTAAATGGACATTTGTATCGCTTGGAATTCTCATGGATAAGCATGTGCCTCTTGAGCTTGTCCTTACGATTGAATGCAGTTTTGCAGATTTCACAAGCAAAAGGTGTTTCTCCGGTGTGAATTAATGCATGCATTTTGAGGTAATGTTCAGCTTTGAATTTCTTGTGGCACGTTGGACACTGGAACTGGCCTGCACAGAAACAGAGAGTCAAATTAATCACTGACTGACAATTAATTCATTAACAAACATACCAGTGCTCAAGATCTTATTATCATCCAAAAGCCTTAATGAATTGTATGAAAGTGCCTACTTCACTGATCACCAGTAGTATGGTTGAATGATGAAATTGTGAAGGACATCTGTTTTGACAGCGAGATACTTAATTCCGAAAAAACTTAAAAAGGGGAACAAGTGGCTTTTCTTATTTTCAATGGCTTCACAGTTTATATAGCATGAACTGTGCTGAGCCAGTTTTTATTACATGTATAACGTTATAGCATGTACAACGTTACAGCATTGGTAAATGTCCCTATTCATTCCTTTAATAAATCACAAACCTTCAGACCCATGTGATGGTAGGTGACGTCGGAGATATCTCTCGCAGGTGAAGGACTTGTTACAGTGGGGACAGGGGTGGTCGTGAGAGGACGTGTTTATGTGATGCTCCAATGCCTCAGGGGACGAGTACTTGTTCTGACATCTTGTGCACTGAAAGTGCCTGAAATTTTTAGAAAAATGGTTATTTACATTAAATTTCATGCCAATCAGAAACACGTTCATTGGAAACTCCTTTTATTTTTCATTTATCAGTATCAATTTTTTCAATAAAAATGGTCTCTGATGTTAATTTTTTAAAATATGAATTATATATGAACACAACTTGAACTTACAGAATTTTCATTGCTATGCTTGATGATTGAATATGAGATTTATTTGTACAGTTTAAAGTTTAGAAATATATTTCAATCAAAATAACATCAAAATTATTCTAGTTTTTCCAATAGATATTTCACACAACTTGATCTCTATGAATTTTCATCAGAATACTTTATAAGTGAATAGGAGTACAGTTAATGAGGCCGGGTCTAATTTGTTCTGCCCTAGATTTTTGGATGAAACTTTTTACATAAATATCTACTGATATAATTATTATTTTAAGATTAAAAAATAAGACATTTACCACACCGTTTGTTTAGGGGGTCATCTCAAAGTGTGTTAATCTTTAACATAGGACCCTATGGGATTTTGCTAGAAATGTATCAATTTTGCTTATTTTTTTTTACATTTTTTCAAAACTTCTGCCCTAGGGATTTCTTTTTCTGTTCTACATATTAAAGTTATTGCTAAAAGGCATCAAGTGGTCAAATAAAAAAAACCTTTTACCTCCTGGTTTGCTCCAGGGGTCTTATCAAAGTTGATTTTTGTATGCCCAATTTCCCAGATTCGTCAGATAATGGCTATTTTTTATTTGAGAAAGGCGGAAAAGGTAATCTATATAGTATTATTAAAACATTCCGACATATTTGAGTAATAAAAAAATATATAACATCACATATTAAGGGTCATTAATATAAAATACATGGTAACTGTCTTGAAATATATGAATTAAGCTATATTTAGGCGGGTTAAGAAAACGTGACAGAGGGCTATGCTTGCTGAACCCTCTTCACGTTTTTGACCCGAGCCCAAATATAGCTTATACTTCGAGAAATTTATGTTTATTCCACAATATAACATTATTTTTACGCATCAAACGACATATTTTCAACAATTTTCGCTGAATATCTTCATTTGAAACTATCGCGCCATGGCGTCAACCAAGCAAAAAGATGACGTCACAATACAAATGAAACGCTGCGCGAAAGCGTGCGTACTCGTTCTGTACTCGGCCTCGTTAAGTACAAATATCAGTTTGGTTTTTTGGGGGATTTTTTAAAAAGGGCGGTGTGTTTTATAATCGATTCCATATAATCATAATGAACCATAGCTTCAACATGCAAAAAATAAACATTGACAAGTCAAAATAATGAAATTGTGTCTGACCTTGGGCCGGTCTTTGGTCCCTGCTGAGGGTACAGACTGTGTGTGTACTGATGGAGACCTAGTTCGTACAAGGACACGAACACCTTGCTACAGATGTGACAGCGGTACGTCATCTCACACTCATGCTCCTTGATGTGCTCCAGGAAGCCGTCCAGTTCTCTGAACACCTGACTACACTTGGCCATGGAGCATTTAAACACCTGTAAAAATTTACCTTGATGAATGAATTTTTAGTTGAAGTTAAACATTAGAAATTCTTGAGGATGTTTAATATGTTGGTATTTTGACCTCTAATAAAATACCCACCCCCCCCCCCCCCCAAAAAAAAAAAAATCACAACTGATCTTGAAAAGGATCATGAAGCTAAGACTGGTCAGAGTTTGTACACAGCACAAAAGCTTTCTTATTTTATACTTCAAATAAAGTATAAAATACAATATAGGATTCTTTCCATATCTAATTCTTAATTGTTTTCCAAACATTTCCACTTTCAATCTATGATTCATACATGTATGATTCAGATTAAGTATTCAGTGAATGATATTCACAAGATTATTTAAGATCAAGGGTAATTCATATATAAAGTCTCAAAAACTTCTTGACCTATGTTCAGATTTTATATACATACTCGATAGATCATATGAGCCAAAGACCATATAATTTCACAGTGTTATATGCCACACACAGAGTAAAACTGCAATGGCTGCTGACCTGTTGGTTCTTGTGCTGTACCATGTGAGATTTAAGATGGAAGTAGGTCTTGAACTTGCAGGGACAGTACTGGCAGATGTACGAGTTGTCAATCATCACTTTGGTTCTCGAGTCCTCCTTTGGTTCTGAAGAATCAGTGCTGTTGTCCTCTCTCTCCACCTTCACAAAATAATAAACCATATTATAAATATAAGTAATAAGTAGAATTATACTTTAAATATTATGAGGTGATCAAATACAGTCAGGCATGATCAAATATATCATAAAGTCCTTAGGGCTTAATTGGATTTCATCACCCCCACCATATTTGATCACCTTATAATACTCAAAGAATGATTCATTATTCCTTTAAATATAACCATGATACAATACTGTGACTTCATTATTATTCATCAAGTCGCAACCAATGAAATCAAATGTTCATGCATGCAACATTGTTAAAGTTTTCATTCCATGACCTGCATTTTAAATACACAATATACTACAAAAAACTTTCAAACATGAATTCATGTGTTTGAACCAATGTGAACATTATGGAGATTTCATTTACTGCACATTACTCCCCTCCCCCATTCACTCTACTGACCTCCTTTTCGCAGACCTCCACTTTGTGGGTCACTTTGGGGGGCTGCTCTGGCTGCTCAGTGATGATATTCTCCACCTCCAGTGGGGGCTGGCTGGGCAAGGTCTTCCCCGTCCCTGCTGGCCACACCTGTCATCACAACAGAGACATATTTTAATTCTACCTGAATGATGTAACAATGTGAAAATAGAAGGTTCCTGTCTTAAAATGTAAGTGCTTATACATGTACAGAATATATTACTTGTACAACGTATATAAAATATAGGCTTCCTATCTTGAAATCTGCGTGCTTATCCTACCTTAAGGTTGTATACATATGGAATACAGGCTAGCTGTCATCATAAATATAAATGTCAATTGGTTTAGGGTAGCAAATGTGAGAGAAGGTTAGAATTCAAAGCCCTTTTTACATTTTCCACCCAAGGCCAAATATTTGAAGCTTTCAGCTGACATGTTTTTTATTTTATCAACTTTCATATTTTGATTATTATGGTGTAATGGGAGTGCTGGAAAAATTATGACAGACCAGATTAGTATTTGAACCCAGCCCCACTGAATCTCTAGTGAGGTGCTCTAACAATTGAACCATCAGGTGAAGGGAATTGAACAGGTTTTATCTCACATAAGTATGTAAATGAGTTGTTGCAGAAATAATTCTAACCTTATGAGTATTCATGTGTTTCTTTACATTTGACTTCTGGGCAAACGCCCTCCCACACACAATACATTGGAAAGGTTTTTCCCCTGTGTGTGCTCGAATGTGCTGCTGTAAGTCAAAGTTCTTGGTGAAAGTTTTGTTGCAGTACTGGCAGACCAGTTTCTTCTTTTCTCCTTCCACAATGATGCTGCCGCTCTTGCTCCGCCTCATCCTAACGTTCACAAAGTTAACATTAGCTTGAGCTTGGGCTGACTTCCTCCCTGCAAAAGTTTGTATACAAAATTAATTTATGATTATTAATGATATGATCGAGTAGATAATCATCTCTATTCATTTTTAGTTGGTATATACATACATCAATTACATGTAATACATATAACCTTTGTTTGTAAATTTTGACATTTATGGTGAGGTGGTTAAAATTTTCATATGACACCCACCCTAATACATTTGTACATTCATTTGAGTTCTTACCAGCTTTGGTTGGGCTGGGTTTGACAATAGAGTTGGCAATGCTCTTCTCAGCCCTTGTGACCAGTGTTGCCTGCTGGGAAGGGGCTGGTTGGATCTGGATGTGATTGGCTGAGGAATAGGTACTGGAGCCGGGAGTCAGGGAGGGGGCACTGCTGACAGGGCCCAGTATGGTGACACTGTTCGGGGACTGGACAGAAAATGTTGTCACCTGGGGCAGGTAAGTTCCTCCTGGGGAATTGGAGGATCCCTAAATGGCAAAGTGTTTCCAATGAAAGAAAAAGGTAAGCAAGCTCACAGGCCCTACTACCTCCCATCACTTGACAATGCTACACATCCAAGGAAGAGTTATGTCCTCTCATCAAAGACCATTGGTGTATAACTTACACGAGGTGAAATTTTTCTCCAATTTTTAGAACAACCCCCCCCCCCCCCCCAAAAAAAAAATATTACAGAAGTCAACTATAGTCAAAATCAAAAGCAAAATGTGGGAGGTCAAATGAAAATCATTGTTAAAACAAAGAACACATGTAACTGAATTGTTTGACAACCACACCACTCCACTCTACCAATACAAGTAATAAATGAAAATCGAATGCAGAATTGCATTCTGTGCCTCCACCTTTTGAATACATGTATCTTCATACATGTAAATATATATCTAAAAAAAATTATGTTCTCGTCAGACTTACCAACTGCAATGTCTGGTTACCGAGACTGTGGTCAATATTATTAAAGGACATCAAATCATCAGCCAGCATCATGTTCTGGGCAATGGCCGCATTGTTGAATGAGGGAATAGAGGACTATAAATGAAAAAAACACCTTTTTTTTAATGTATATCAGATAAACATCATTGGCTAGCTGATATTTCAATTACTTTGCAAATAATTTGAAATTTATACATAAACTTCATAATTATGCAAGACATAAAGGCTGACAAATTAAGAAAATCTTTGAAATCAAAGTGGTATGTGGGATTGAATGTAATGGTGCAGAGTATAGATCTGTGTACAAATCTAAATCTGAATTAAACTTGTAAATCCACTTCTTTCCAAAACAGCCATTCAAGACCTTGTTCATAGTACATGTTTCTCATGTATACGGGTATATATGTAGGGGCAGATTAACAAGTCTGATTTATTGTTGCCATATATACCTGAATAACCTGGGTTGCCCGACTGACAGGTAAAGTCTCTGTAGCCGCTTGGGCGGATCCTCTCGAGGTTGTGATGATTATGTCTTGCACATTGGGATTGGAGCGAGGGGCAGGCAGGGACACAATAGTCCGCTGCCCATTACACCGCGCCTGTTTGTGACCCAGAAATGCAGACAGTGAGCAGAACTGCTTTTTACACTTCCCACATTGGAATACATCATCCTCATCAACTGAAATGTATAAGGGGTAATTAAATGTTAGTGTTTGTTAGGGGCAGAGAAATCTCTGCTTAGTTGCGGAAATTGTCAATAGATGTCAAACATCATAGGAAAATGTCTGTTATATGTCCGAGTGATGTTATTTTGACATGGTAATTTGTAATTTAGAAATTTTTCCAACATTGAAAATGTTTTCAACATTGAATATATGACTCAATTCAACATCTGGTATTTTTCACAAAAATTATCAAAAATCAAAATCCAAGTAAAATGCACATCTCTCTACTAATATACATCGTATACGTACAATTGATGCCAAATCTTCAAAACAAAATAACTTAATTTCAACTTGAAAACTGTAGAAGAAGTTAATTGTCCAGACCAAAGGTACCCTTTTGGCAACCAATGCCCACCATATTCACCACTTTAATATTAAACTGAATTTTTCTTATATAATTATGAAAACCCGTTTAATTTTAGCTTAGTACATGTTCTTAAGTCTGCATATGATTACACTGTATTATCTAATGATAACTGCATACAATGACACATTGTTATAACTGTCTACATCAGATACATATATGTGTTATAATACGTGGTGACAGCAGTGTCGATCTCTAACAACTATCAATAATTGTATAAATCAATGAACAATATATAACTTTTGCTTAGTGTGGATTTTTACCTGGTGTTGCTTCAGTTATGACTTGTGAATCTATCAATGACTGAACAGCTACTGCTGTCTGGCTGTCCATTCCTGGAACTGGAATTAATATATACATGTGTACATTATATATATATTTCATAAAATATCATACGCATGCAGTTTTTCTCCATGACTCTATTTCAGTCATATAGCACAAACAGGTATGCAAATAGGTGAATAAAAAAAACACATACAGTGAAGTCGCCATTTCCCGGTCGTCTCCAGTTCCAAGTCACTTCTATAATTTTCATGTCAAATTGTTTAAAATGAAGCAAATTAAACTTTATAAATACACTGATCAAAGACTATGGGCCTTTCTCTATATGCAAGATCAGTAAAAAATATTTGAAGGATTAAAACATTTACAGACCATCTGAGAAACGAAATTAGGAATCAAACGCTTTTGAGACCAAAATTTTCACTCATCTTCGACATGCTACTTTTGTTATTAACGCTGCAGCGTGGTTGATGTGAGAGTTGTCCCCGAGATTTAAGAGCTGCGTAATATTGCACATGCATTCAGTTATCCTTCAGAAATTGTTCATTATAACAAGTGCTCAATTAAATTTATACGTATTGATCAATCAAATTGAAGGAGTTTCCCAATTGCGGGTCATTTTTACTGAAACACATTTTTTGTGGTTTTACGATAACATGTAAGAGGTAGAGAAAAAAAAATCAATTGAATTTAATATTCCATGCCACTCTGTTGTCATCATATTTATCTTGTTCGTTATTTTTCTTTGCTTTTATTATATATATAGTGTCACACAATGATTATTTCTTTCTGAATCACTACCCTCATTTACATTTAGAAATGGGTCCCTGTTACTTGTGTATCAGTGGTTTTAAAATCAGTGGTTTTAAATATTTTTTCCTGATCGAAAGGCAATATTTTCTCAATGCTGCATATTAATAAAAATTGCTTTCCAAATGATTCCCTGACATTACAGAGACCTTTAAGTCACATGACCCGGAAATGGAGAAAATGATTCGAAAGAGGGGAAGCTAGGCCTTGTTGAAATACCTCCGTAAATGTAGTTTCTGGGAATTCACTTTGAAAAAAGAAATGACTGTTTAATAGCTCATAAACTGTACTTTCAATATGTATAAAGTATAAAATAAAAATTGATCAACTTTGCAAAATATTAACGAAACAGTCTGACGTGACTCGGAATTGGCGACTTCACTGTATCTTTAAAAGCAAGATGAAGCATTTGAATAAACTTCATATTAAAAAGGAATTTATTATATATATACAGCTTTATAAAATTATGTATGAATTTCCTAAATAGAAATTTAAAAAATATGTTAAATATAATGTAGGTCCCTATTTGGGGCTTTATGTTCAAATAACATAGCCTATATTATTTCATAAAAATAAATTCTGCTTAAAATAAAACTGTTTATTCAATAATTGTTATACTTAGCACGCACCCCCTAATCTTGCGTGATACATTGATCCGCCACCGTCCGCCGTTCCGATGACCTTCCCAACACCCATATTACCCCCTCCGGGATGCATTGTTATTTGAATTATTTTTACCAAAATTTTAATTGCATTTCAATCATTTTTCCAAGCAAATTTATGCAAATGTTTATTCTTTCATTACGTGTAGATCAATTACAATTCTTTCGGGAATACATCATCATTTGAAAATATGTTACACACATTAATACAAAAGATTAAAATGGCGGAACACCCAAACAAAATGTTCACAATTGATAGAACAGCCATACTTTTCTCATCGTAGTAAAATCTAACAGGAATATGTAAAACCAAAATTATACCTGTATAAGTCTCTATAAACTGTTGGTTCATGATGACCTTTTTATTCTTGACCAAGGTGAATTTTTCCTCCGATATCAAGCCATTTCAATATGTTTATTGAGAGTTACCGCCCTTGAATAATGTCGTAAAGTCACATGATTCTAAATCGAAAGTAAAAGTACGAAAACATCCATCAACAGAAGGTTGTTGATATCATTTGCGCAAAATGAATATTTTATGTGCAATTTTTGTTGCACAATTTTGTTACACAAATGGAGCCAAACCAAACTTTATCTTAATGCTTATGGATGATGTGAGTAAATTTGGTTGACAATTCATTTTTTAAGCTATTCCCTAATTTTCAATTTAATGTGGTCATGCAGCTGGTTTATCCAATTTTCATGCAGCTGGTTTTCCATTGTTTACTGTAGAATCATTATTATCCCTTTTCTCTCACATCTTTTATTTCCCTGCTTATATGGACAGATGAAATTTATATTTACATGTGTAATGATATATTTTAGCAGGGGCATAACGTTACATGTATATATCAGTATAAGCAGAACAGATTTTATGTACTTTGTGGCATATATCTGAAAACGTTCTTCATTATTGTTTGTTATACAATACGCAGTATTATGAGTTAATGCTTTAGTAACCATATTTCTTTTCTCTAATTATAAAGAGAATAAAGTTTAATGCTATTTTCATTATCATTTAAGCCCATGTAATGGCATGTTCTGTGTAAACTATATTATGTAAACTATATATTTAACATTTATTGATGTTGGTGGAAAGACAAATACTTGTTTAGTTATACTATCCCAAAGTTAAATTATACATCTCAAGCTGGTATTTTACATCACATGACATAATTAAGTAGCATTTATTTATGAACCTTTGGTCATAAAAGGTTATTCACTCCTTTTATTTGGCACATTAAAATTGCTTTCAAGAGCCCTTACAGGCATAATATGCAGGGTTATGACAAAAATAATGATCTCACAAGTTCAGCTCCACTCAACTTGTCTCTTAAATATGTTAAATTCAAAGTGTCTCATAAACAGGTATTAAATGTTTATTCACCAAATCCTTTCTTTTATCATCAGTATTGAATCAGTATTTTACGTACCGGTATATAATCATACAAGGCATACAAAAAATTGATAATGCTTTAATATTTTTTTTCTCTCAGATGGGATGGGGTGACTTAGGTGTATTTGGAGAACCAAATAAAGAAACACCATATCTGGATCAGATGGCAGCTGAGGGAATGCTGTTTCCAGATTTTTACTCTGCAAATCCATTGTGTTCCCCTTGTGAGTGCTTGAATTTGTATACTGTAGACATGCAGGGTTATTTTTACCCCTTGTTATTTTTCGCCCTTCTACACTTGCAAACAGTTTGATCCAATCTTGAATTCACCCAGAAACAGTTAGAAATGTAAACAAGTAACACTGTGCAGTTATTTAAAAATTGTTTTGAATTCACCCAGTCTTAAATATGCCAGCAGACAATGAAAATGAAAAGGGAACAATTGAAATGGGGGCAAATATTCCCTGTATGCTGTAATAATATTTAATATCCAAGCAGCATGACATATGTGTAATTGAATTTTTTTTAATAAATAAACTAGATAGTTCATTTAGATGATAATGAATGCATGTACCCAGTACAGGAAATAAGTTTTTATGGATTAATGAATGTAACTGTATTGAAAAAAAACTTATGTTCTTTTGGAGTTTGAGTCAATTTTAATGATCTGAATTAATTTGTGTTAATATGTGTTGTATAGAATATGCTGATGTACCACTGGTCCAGAGGAAAATATTGTATACTGTATATAATTATTTCTAAAATACATTTGTAGCAAATTTTGAATGTTACATTTGTATTACCTGTAATATGACATTTTATATGACGAGAATATTGCTAAACTACATTTTTAGAAAAATCAAATTGAATAAATGTTTTACATTTGTATTAGTTAATACAAATTGTTGATGGCTTCAATTCACAGCCAGGGCTGCTCTGTTAACAGGACGTCTACCAATAAGAAATGGATTTTACACCACAAATGGCCATGCTAGAAATGGTAAATACCTGTATCACCATACTCTGACTCAGTGTTAAAACAAGCTTCAATCTGCTTCTCATCCATTGCATGAATATGAATATAATGTCCAATCCTCTCATTCCTTGCAGCAGTTATGAATTATGCAGGAAAGGGCGTTCTAAGTTTATAAGAACTTGTGCCCATCAGTCCTAATTGTGTTCTCACCAGCAAACAATAAAATACATTCAATTAAAAAAAAAATGAAGAGTTTTTAAGCCTTTAATTCAGACGAAAGATTTTTTTTCATAGAAATAAAGTGAACTATGTTCTACCCAACTGGCAAAATTATGTGCAGTTTGATTCGAGGAAACCGAAATTTTTATCAGAAGAAGCAAATATTTATGTTTATGTATTAAGATTTCCCTTTTTACTGTAGATATTTGGATAAACACACTTTTTTTTAATTCTTACTTCACCTGAACCAAATTAAGGCCAGAGTGAGCTTTCCTGATTTAAAATAGAGAGAATGAGAATATTAAAGGTTAAGAAATTTTTTTCATGCATTTTCATTTGAAAATGATTTTTACATTTCCAGCATATACGCCACAGAACATAGTTGGAGGAATTCCAGATGAAGAGATACTGCTGCCAGAGCTTCTTCAGAAAGCAGGATACCAGAGCAAATTGGTGGGAAAATGGTAGGAAGGAAAATACCCATTTGCATGTATAAGTATTCTGAATTTTAACAGAGTTATGTCCCTTAAATTGCATGCCAGTGATCAGAATAACTAGTTTTGCAACTTTTATCAAGATAAAAATTAATTCAATAAAACTTCATACAGCTGGGTGCATTAATTATGTTTTTTTTTAAAGGTGGTCTGATTAAAGTTGTTCATCATCCTTTAATTGTGATTTCATTTTCAGGCACTTGGGACATCAAGCCAAGTACCTGCCTCTGAAGCATGGTTTTGATGAGTGGTTTGGAGCACCCAACTGCCATTTTGGTCCCTATGACAACGTTCACACTCCAAACATTCCGGTGTACAGGAATAAAGAAATGGCAGGGAGGTAGGTAAATTTATTATCATTTTATAACACTAAAAATGCTGCTCAAAAAATTGGGTACTACATGACTGGATGATACTCAAAAACTACTGAGTTTGGTTAAAGGCAATGTAATCAATTTATGCATCTTTCTGATTTGAAAATGAAATACATAAACTGTGGATAGGGGTAAATCTCTCACAATGTTTGATATTGATAAACTTTAATTATGAAATAATCATTTTAAGGTATTGAAAAATTTACTAACTAGCCTATAGGCATCCGTAAGGGGCAGTCGCACAACATCATCTTTGTGCCCAAGTGTTGCAGTGGCTTGCCAGCTTTAAAGCAGATGAGGCATCTGGTGACTAAATTTCATGAGTGGCTGACCAAAAAAAAAAAAAAAAATTCGTATGAAACGGTCCATATTGTATATCCATTTAATTTGAAATTCGAGCATATTGTCCAAACTAAGGTCAAGAGAGTCTGCATAGCACTCTTTTTACACGTATGTGACTACCTGTTAATTTGATTACCGGTACATTTAAAGCATCATTAGAATGAATATTCACATGTGTTATCGGGATGTGACAGCTAGTATAGTTTTAACCTGTTTGAATTCTACTCAACATTCACTGTGACTATGTCAGCTATCAACACAATGTTTTACATAAATAGAGATTACATATTCAAAGTTCATATCAATTAAAGTTCAGTCTCCCACTATATTATACTGGCTTTGGTCAATATCTTAGTGAACTATCATGAAAAATTCATGTCTTATATTATGCAACCAGATGGGGGAGAATGATTGGCCATGGTATGCCACAATGATCCGTCTTTGAACAGAGAAATGGTATTTCAGATGAGATACTTGATTGATCGATTAAATAGATTTTTGGAGTAGCATTCCAAAAATAATTGTTTGGGTAAATAAGATGATTTAATGACTTAAAAGTTATGATTTAAATTGTAACATGCATGCAGCCTCTATTTGCTTTTTCCAGATATTATCAAGATTTTAAGATCGAGAAGAATGGGGAATCTAATTTAACTCAACTTTACACCCAGGTAAATTAATTAAAATATTTTATTCATTAAGTACACAAACTGAATCTTGAATTAAAAATTATTCATCAATTTCAATGTCTTTTATTTGATTCAGAAGCAAATAAATATTTTAATAAAACATATAATATTAAGTCAAAATTTGAGTGAATTTCTTGCAAATACTGCATGGTCTGCAGGATTGAGGTGCTTTTAGAAAGATGTGCAAGTTAATCAATGTTCTAGGACAAGATATAATTCTTTTTTCATACTGCATGTATTTAATGACAAGATTTATTCGGTTTAAAATCACTTGTTCTTATAGCAGCTTAAGGGAGATAACTCTATTTAAGCCTTTACCATTTTTTTTCTACTAGGAGGCAGTGGAGTTTATTACTAGAATGCACAACAAATCAAAGCCATTTTTCCTTTACTGGGCAGTAGATGCTACCCATGAACCCCTGTATGCCTCCAAACCATTTTTGGGGACCAGCAACAGAGGGCTGTGAGGAATATTTGTTTTTATTGAACTCTGCATGATTTAATTGCCATTTCTTCATTACACATCAGTATGACTCAGATGCTAACAATTATTGAGCAAGCCGCAATTTTTTTTTCTGCATCTTGCATTTCTTCAGCCATTCATTTTATAGACTGCTGAAGTTGAAACTGCCTGAATTAATAATTACTGCATTGATTTTTTACTGGATCAAAATTAGTGTTTCCCTTTCATTTTGTTTTCTGTAAGTTATCAAAAGTCAATTTATGATCATAGATAAAGATTTTAAGGATTGAAATGTTAGATCGACTAATTAATAAGTCCAAGATCTCTCGTGATGTATTGCATATTGTTATGTTATATACAGTTAACAGTGATATCTCAAACACTGATATCTCAAATACAATGGAATTGTTAAAGTGATTTTTAAGTCCCAGACACTTATTTTTTTAACTATATATTTTACCGCCGATATCTTGAATACTTAGATATCTTAAAGTTTTCAAACGTACAGCTCCATCTAGTGCGAGATAACAAAAACAGACTGTATTGTCATGCTCTTAATTTTGAGTTTTGAATTGGAGAAGTTTTTCAAAGGCACAATTTAATACTGTACAGCATTATTGGATAAAACTGATTTTCTGTAGATATGGAGATGTTGTGAGGGAGTTAGACTCAGCTGTTGGGAAAATTCTGGCCTCTCTGAGGAGTCTGAAAATAGACAACAACACCCTAGTGTTCTTCTCCTCTGACAATGGTGGTGCAACATATGCCAAGCAACATGGTACTATGTTTCCTGTCTTCTTATTTGTTTTTTATGATGCAGTTACCAGCTGTCCATATTTGTATGTTGGTAATTTCTGAAATTAGTGGAACTTCTTTTTGGCAATATGACAAAAGTGTAATAAGTAATACAATGTACATCCAACAGATATATTATCCAGTTATTTATGTAACACATATATGTAATTCATGCATGTATGTACCGGTAATAAAGAAATTTGCATGGCCTCCTTAAAACTTAGGAAAATGATGCTCAAAATTTGAATTTCTATGTGTAGGAGGCAGCAATGGTCCATTTCTGTGTGGAAAAGAAACAACATTTGAAGGAGGAATGAGAGAACCCACCATTGCATGGTGGCCAGGGCACATAAAAAAGGGACAGGTATGGTTTTACTCTCTCAGTATGACATGTACAGCAGTATAAACTCTTGATTAGAGATCTATTGGCAAAATTCAAAATCAAATTAAATTAAATTAATTTCCTGTAATGCTGTAAATTTTTAATGCTTCAGCTGTAATGATTACAGTCATATATGTTGCGACATAGAGAAAACTGGCGGGAGCAGTTGGAAGTTCTAATTTTAATTAGATTGTCATTACAGTCATCTCAGTTCTGTCATTAAAAAAAAATTATCAGAATTTTTTAGAAGTTATTATTAACATTTATGATTTAATTTATATACACTCATGGCTTTATGGAAGAAAAACCACAATTTTGAAATTATTAAAGTGATTTTAAGATATTTCAAACAAACTCAATACTGTTCAGTTGTTGTGTTGATTCAGGTTTCCCACCAAGTGGGTTCTCTGATGGATTTGTACACCACCTTCGTCGATTTTGCTGAAGTGGCTATGCCGACAGACCGTGTCATCGATGGAATCAGTCTCCGTGCTTCACTGCTCAACAACACCAATGTACAAAGGTAAAAATGCAGTGTGTAGACTTATAATCGTCAATGCATTTTTTGACATTTTTGGAAGGAAGAATCTCAGGATATGTGTAGCTGCATGAGGAATTGATATAGGAATTTGTTTTAAATAATTTACAATTTTTTTTTCAAAGTTTTTACGACTTGCTTTGATGTTTTTTTTACACATGAATAAGAAAATGCATGCGACATCACAAGATCATAATATGTAATATTATGTTGTCAAGGATATCATCTTTAATTATATTATTTGGACCTTAATCTTTTTCCTGGTTCCAATTAAAAGACCTATTTTCATTCATCTGTATTTGTGTGTTCAATTATTAGTTACTCAGTGCAAAAATGATTAAAGTCACCAACGCTAATTTTAAATTGTGTTTTACAGGCCATTATTTTATTACCGAGGAAATCAAATAATGGCAGTTCGGAAGGGGAGTTACAAAGCACATTTATGGACCTGGACCAATTCAATTGAAGAGTTTAAAAAAGTATGTACAATTTAACATTATATAGTTCATTGAAGATGTTAGTTAAGAAAGGAAAACATATCAAGACATTGTTTTAAACAATAAAATGCTTTCTACTTGTAGAGCATACACATTATAAAGCTATATATAATACCTAGCACAGTTTAATTTATTTTATAGAGAAACCCTAATCTACAATGAATTAATTTTCACCTTTGATTAGCCTAAAAAAAACAACACAAGCCAATATCAACATTTACTGTATTAAAAAACTTTATTTTTATTTTCTATATAATTATGTACATACAAGACCAATGGAATCTTGTCTGATATGTTAATTTTTTGCAGGGTACAAATTTCTGTCCCGGTCAAGACATAGCTGGTGTGACCACCCACAACCAAACAGACCACACCTCCAAACCGTTGTTGTTTCATATCGGTAGAGATCCAGGGGAGAAATATCCAATCAGGTACACGAGTGTGTTTACTGTAGATTCCTAGCTTTTTTAATGCAAGGAATAAATATTCGCGTAAAATTGCAATCCTCGTGGATATAAGACTCTCGCTTTTGTTTTTCAGACAGCTTTGAACTCTATGAAATTATAACAAAATAATTCATGCTCACGATTTTACATTCTCACGATTTGGTTCAAAACAGCCAAATCACGGAAATAAATACTCATAGAAGCTGATTCAATGTACATGTACTTGAAAAGTGCAGCGGGATTTTATTTATGCTAGATAGAATATCGGTTAAAAATTGCATCACACCAATATTTGTCACACTTTTTGTACTCAATACTTTATACTTTTAGTCCCAATACTCCAGAATATAAAAAAGAAATGCCATTATTGATGAAAGAAATTCAGAACCATATGGTGCTACTGGTTCCAGCAACCCCCCAACTCAACATGTGTGACGAAGGAGTAATGGTAAGATGCTGCTTTTACATGTATGACCCTGTTTAGTTGTTATACATTGTAATAATTGAAGGTAAGACCGAATTTACTGCAGTGAAAGCAAGGTTAAATGTATTTGTTGAACAACTTATTTACAGGAGTTGAATTCTGTAAATGTATTATATTTGGACTCTACGATATTTGGCGGGAATTAGTTTTTGAACAAGTTGGCATGGATTTGAATTAGCGTATTCCTGAATGTGACTATACTTATACATATACATGTATACATGACATTTGGCGATGTACTTGATTAAGTGGTTGCCGCATTCCGCCAAAAGCGCTAAAAAGAATACACAGCCAAATGTAATACATTTACAGTAGGGTGAGTTAACCATGCATCAGACACATACCTTGGATCGGACAACTTTAGTTATAAATATACAAATAAATGTGCATGCACTCGTGTGTTGTTTCGTATATTCCTGAATTAGAGCTAATGGACTTTATCATTATTAAGAATTTGACAGTCACATTGTCAAAGAAATAGAAATATAGGCATTGTAAAATGCTTCAAATTCGCCATCTTTGAAAATTTAGTTATGAAGATATTACTCTAAAGCAATATTTGAATTTAGTGCATTTGATTTGGAATTAGTGACAATGCACTCTCTGCGTAAAATAATTAGAAAGAAGTAAGTTTTGAAACAAAATATTATTAAAATAAGTCCAAGAAATTTGAACAATCAATGTCAAGGTCATTTTTGCTCCATATGTTCATTTCACCATGGATCGGACACAAATTAACCATGCATCGGACAGTTTTCAGTGTATGGTTTCTTCTAATAATAAGGAAATTATGTGCCCATTCTTTGTGATATACTTTAAATGTGAAGTAAAATTAATATACAAAAAATAATTGATACATATATTTTCTTCAGACCACTTCAAATTCGAGTTTTACGGACACAGCCTTTTTAGTCCAAAGTTCCTATAGGAGCTGGCACGATAAAGAACCCCTCATGATAAATATTTCTTTAAACAGAAGCACTAGTCTAAATTCCTATATGTAGATTTGAGGATTTATATTAAAAGGAACCTGAATAGCAATTGAATGAATTTATTTTTATGAACCTTTGGATTTTTGCATTAAAACCAGAAACTGTTATTTTTTATCTCTACTCAGTACTGTATAACTGTCCGATGCTTGGTTAATATTGTCCGATCCATAGTGAAATAGTTCAACACTTCATTAATTTGCTTTATTTTCTACATTTTCAACAATTTCACAATTATTTCTCCAATAATTAAACAAGGGGAAAACCTGTGACTTTTAAAACAAGTTTTATTTATATTTAGACGATATTTGATGCATGAACAAAGGGAAAAACCCAAAGGTGTCCGATGCATGGTGAAATCACCCTATTGTATTGTTACATTATTGTCTTTTTCTTACGTGTACATGATATAAAAAGAAAACCTTGAAAACTACTGTGAAATCATCAGATTTTGAGGTGGCTCCATTTCTTTAGAATTTGTGGATACCTCTCATCTAGGAATTAACATCCTCCACAAATTAATAAATTACAAATGTAGGGTTGAAGTCATATTCCCTTTTGTAGGTATATGAGAGAATACACGAAATTACGTCCCCACACACCTGTAAAATTTAATCAATCCACGAAATTGGCCCCCACAAAATTTAATGACTCTACAGTACAGTAAAACATCAAATTTCTGATAAAGAATAGATTAAGATAATATCGATTTCATGAAAGGTTATCAGAATTTAAAAAAAAAATGTAAAATATTTTTTAAGTTTTTGGAATTTAATTGGGATGATCAAACTGTGGGAAACAAACATATTTTGCACTTTTGCTTTTTTCAATAGTTTCATTTTTATTTTTGTGCCTTTCAAACATTGTAAATACCGGTAGTGCTTAAAATGGAGGTAGTGAAATGAATTTAAATTTAAAGCAATATTACATACATGTATGCAATGCCATACTAGTATATACTTACCAAGAGAAGATCAAGAGTTACTTGGAATATTTCTATGTGAACAAAAATGCCTTTAAAAAAAAGGTTAAACTATGGTATGGGGCATGATTACTTTATACAGTCATGTAGAATTAATATGATTTTGATATATTTTAGAACTGGGCCCCTGCAGGTTGCAATAAAGGCCAAAACAAATGTTACAAGGGGCCACCATCCAAACCATACAACTGTACCTGGCCCCATTAATAGTCAACACACACACTTGTGAGACTTCTGCCCACTGTGTGAAATCTTCTGACCGTAATTATGGACCATTTATTGAGGTTAAAGTATATGTCTCTGGATTAATATCTTGAATAATGCAATTATTCAAATTGATGTGTATAAATGTGCTTATTTGATTGTCATTCTTTGGGGCTGCTTTGTGTATTATAATTTCATAATGGTATGAAATGTGTATTTTTTCTTGTGCAAATGATTTTAATCAAATTTCACCTTTTTTAAAAATGTTATTTTTAAAATTATTTTTTCTTTTGAAATAGCATACAATGAACAATTATGAAAGTTTTGTTTTAACTTCTATGTGACTAATTATTGTTGGGCTTACTAATTAAAACTTAAGAAAGATATTTTTAGAACCAAAACAATTTCACTCTCATATTTTTTGCATATCTACAAAGTGTAAGATAGAAAAGGAAGTTATTTTATATAAATTCTAACCTTTCTCAGTGTATGAAGTGTTTGTTAATTTGTTTTACAAAAATTAGCATGAAATTTAATGTTTTATTTTATTTTCAGTGTTTTAAAAATTGAAATTTAAGAACATTATCTGAATGATGACACAGATGTCAGGATGCAAATCTAATTTTTCATGTATGATGTCAATTATATTAGAAATATGAGAATAGAAATTGTTCTCCGGGTGTCCACTTCCTTCTAGACAGAAACAATAATCTAGTTTATACAGTGTGCAGACTGGGTTGATTATATTACATTTGTATATTGAGTATTCACAAAGCTAGTTTGATTATCAGCATAAATATTGTATGCTTTAATACTCATACTCTCCCAAATCTCAAAAAATCCTATCCTCTTTAATGATACAATATGACCTACAAGAATTTTTTTAAAAGAAAAATAGCTCAAACACATAAAAGAAATTGCTTCATGTTTATGAATATATAACAAAAAGTTACCCAATGTTACGGAATCAACAAAAAGCAAGATAGTTGCAAATTTCATAATGAAATGAAGTAAAAATCTTGTAATAGTAACAAATTAAAGCAACCAGTTATTTTAATGACAACATTTTGAGAGGAGTCAAAATTCCTCACAATATATGACATTGTACCAATCTTCCTCTTAGGAATGTTGCATAGTTATAGGATAATTATGTTATGTTACTTTCTATGTGCAATATACATTCCCTGGAATATGTCAATCATTCCAATGTTTTTATGTCATTGTTGTCATGTTTTTTTTTCTATTTTTTTTTCTTTGTAAAATGATTTATTTAAAAGAATGAATCTCTAAATTGTTTGTAGCATAAATAAGGCATGAAGTATGCATTGTTGATATGAAATGAATTGGGTATTTAACTGAGTTTATTGTAATGTACATTAATTTTGTCTTTAAACTGTACCACTATGATAATGAATGGTAGGGTGATTGTGGCGAGGTTTATTTTTTTCTTTTATTATTAGTTTTAGTCATGCTTAATGAAGCATTGTTAATTTAGTTAAGATGACTTGTACATTTTATCTATAGTCTGTCCCAAGATATTTAAAATGCTGCACATTTGGACGGTTTTTAATAAAAATACACATACCTGTGAAAAAAGTGCATTTGAAATCGATGAAAGGGTAATTTCCAAGATAACTTCATTCACACATTATCATTTTTAGCTCACCTGAGCCAAAGGCTCAAGTGAGCTTTTCTGATCACAATTTGTCCATTGTTGGCGTCGTTGTTGTCGTCATCGTTGTAAACTTTTCACATTTTCATCTTCTTCTCAAGAGCCGCTGGGCAGATTTCAACCAAATTTGGCACAAAGCACCACTAGGTGAAGGGGATTCAAGTTTGTTCGAATGAAGGGCCACACCCTCTTTAAAGGGGAGATAATTGAGAATTATTGAAAATTTGTTGGTATTTTTCAAAAATCTTCTTCTCAAAAACTATTCGGCCTGAGAAGCTTAAACTTGTGTGGAGGCATCCTCAGGTAGTGTAGATTCAAGTTTGTTCAAATCATGGTCCCCGGGGGTAGGGAAGGGCCACAAGAGGGGGATCAATTTTTACATGGGAATATATAGAGAAAATCTTTAAAAATCTTCTTCTCAAAAACCAGCAGGCCAGAAAAGCTCATATTAAAATGGGAGCATCCTCAGATAGTGCAGATTCAAGTTTGTTCAAATCATGGTCCCCAGGGGTAGGTTGGGGCCACAATTGGGGGATCAAGTTTTACATAGGAATATATAGAGAAAATCTTAAAAAATCTTCTTCTCAAAAACTATTAGGCCAAGAAAGCTCAAATTGGCGTGTAACTATCCTCAAATAATGAAGATTCAAGTTTGTTTAAATCATGGTCCCTGGAGTAGGGCGGGGCCACAATGGGGGATAAATTTTTATATATAGAGAAAATCTTTAAAAATCTTCTTTTCAAAACTATTAGGCCAGGAAAGCCCAAATTTTAGTGGAAGCATCCCTATGTCGTATAGATTCAAGTTTGTTAAAATAATAGTCCAGGGGTAGGGTGAGGCCACAATGGGGGATGAATTTTTACATAGAGATGTAGAGAAAATCTTTAAAAATCTTCTTTTTAAAGACTATTTGGCCAGAAAAGCTTAAACTTTTTAGAGGCATCCTCGGGTAGTGTAAATTCAAGTTTGCAAAATCACAGTCCTTAATGGTAGGGCGGGGTCGTGATGGCGGTTTAAATTTTTACATAGGAATTTACATAGAAAATCTTTAAAAATATTCTGGGAAAGTTTTCGGTCCAAAACTCAGTACTTAGTGTGAAAGCACAGGTTATGCAGATTTAAGTTTGATGAAACTGTGATTCCCTAGAGAAAAGTGGGGCCACAAAAGGGGGGGGGGGTACATAGGAATAGAGAAAAATCTTCTTACAGGTACAACAACAAAAGGGACCAGATCTTTTTAGCAAGATCTACTGTACTTAGTTGTCAAGATATTTTGATACTGTAATGCTAATTTGATCAGAATTAAGGCAATTGTTGCTCAGGTGAGCGATGTGGCCCCTGGGCCTCTTGTTTCCTCTTAAAAATTCACAGGAAAGAAAACAGATTTCCTACGGAGATTTACAATGGGGAATATTGGCATCTTTCGTACATTCAGAATTCACTCGGAATACCTCGCACAATTTTTTTAACATATCACCCGGGTACCTTCATCTCTTCATCAATGGAAAAACCCCATAGACTTTTTTATTTTTAGCTGTGTTTTTAAACCTGACAAGCTAGAGGGGGTGTTTCAAAAGGGGAAATCTTAGGATATCATACTATTGAATGGACATCATCTGAACCAAGAGGTATTTATGGATATCGAATGATTAAAGAAAATATGCAGCAAAAATATCTTGGGACAGACTACAAAAATATCTATGATACTCTGAATATGGAAGTATGTCTGTTAGGTTTTATCAGTTTTATTCATGCTTAATGAAGCATAGTTGTAAGAGCAAGAGATCTTAAAATTAAAAACAAACCATATCTGTGATACAAGTTTGTTCATAATAAAGTAATGGTATTTTTGCATTAAAGAAAAAATATGTTGATTTTTCTTTTGGATCAAATTCTATTTAAAAGGATGTTTGAATCTTTTATGAATAGAGATTTATAAAATTTGCATGCAATTTTATCTTATTTTCAGGAATATAGGTCGATACTTTCCCCTTGACGCTTGACAATCGACTTTTATTATGGTTCGACTTATATAAGGAGTTACGGGTTTACATTTTTTCATGTTAAATGCTCAAAAACTCTCGACAGGTTATATGTAAATAAGAAAATAAATGTAAAAAAATATTTTGACGCAAAATTCTATGTTAAGTTACGTAATCGGCAATTATCAATACTGTTGTGTATACAGCACACAGTCGCGAAGGCTGACACCGTGCAGTTTTTTTTAAAGCACAATTTTCAAAATGGTTGAATAGGTAAGACATCTATTGATTCGTATTATCACCGGGTTTTCAAGAAGAAAAATCTGGTTATTGAAATGGTTAAAAATCGTGGGCGGATGTCAAAAGGTTGCCCCTTTTGCATGGATGTATCCTCCCACCAATCGTAACCTCTCGGGCCTTTCCGGCAGAGCTCAGCTGCCTGAAATGCCCGATCGAGATGTAACAGTTGCACGATTGATCTTCCTACAGTTTTCAAGATAAAGTGTTTTTTTTGCACATCAACTGAACATATATCACAGATGTACATAATAGTTGGACTTTGATTTTTGATGACCAATACAAAAAATACAAGCCGTTGAACTTGATCATTTTTGCAAAATATTGCTTATAGGGTACCCCTATTGTACAGACAACCCATTCATTTTTCAAGATAAGAACTGTTTGGTTTGAAGTTCAATTGTACATAAATGCAAGATGTACATTTATGCAAAATGTACAAATTACTTGTATATTTTGGTGAATTTACGAGAAAAATGCCAGCTATTGAACTTTTTTTTTCATCATATTGCACACAGGGTGGATCATTTGTTCAGATAACTTCTTAAGTTTTCAAGATAGGATTTTTTTGCATTTCAATTATAGAAATATGCACCATATACATGTACATGTATAGTGATAAGCATCATCCTTTGATTTTTTTGATCGACAATTTTGATCGGATTATGGATACTGTTCACATAGATACTGTTCACACTAAAGAAAGCCAGGTTTGCTGTTACATTGACAGCTTTCTCTTGTTTTATTCTGAAATGCATAGTTTTATGTAGTGACACTTTTGATTTGAACATATTTTATTATGCAAAATATACATGTACATTTACGTAAATGGATTAGGCAGCAGGCAATGCCTATGTAAGCCTTCTCCAAAAAGTGACACTTTTCTCAATGACACATGAATAGGTCCAATCCAATAGGACCATGACTGACCCCATCCTAATTTGTTGAAATCTTTGAAGATCTTTACCAGCAAACCATATATTGTCCTTGATCTTGTATCAAGATAATTTTAAAGCGACCCAGTGGGCATGTCAGACCACAGCCTATTATATAATTATATGATTCTATATCATATTTTCGTATTGGTGAATGTTTATTCATGCGTATTGGAAGATGGCAGATGTAATTTTCTTCAATAAAAAGAATCTTTGAATGGTTATTTAACTTTCAGCGCTAACATTGGTCAATCAAAACTCTTGCATTGAGTATTTAAATGTCACCTGACACGTTTTATTCGAACCTTTGATAAATACATATACCTTTCAGAATGACACATTTCTGCTCTTCTATCTGAAGCGAAGTGCTGAGATGAGCAATGTGGCCCATGGGCCTCTTGTTATTATTTTAAACTTTTTTATCTGTTATTCTTTCTCCTTTCCTAGCTTATCTTCTTTTGACACAAATATAATAACTAATAAAAAACTTTTGCTTGAAATTGCTTTGAGACTCGCGAAAATTGAATTTTGATGAAAACTTGTAATGATAAAAAAGGGCACACGTATTCAAGTTTCAACTCGAAAGACTTGCATTTTTTAAAGTTTTGGAAAACGTTCAATTATGTTGTCTGGGTTTCTTTTTTACAGTTTAAAGGAATTAGATTTTCAATTTCAATTGCAATAAGATAGCGTGTTTAACTTCAATACGTAAAGGTTGAACACGTGGGAACATATTGAACACGTGAGAACATATATTGAACACGTGGGAACATGCTAATAGATGTCAGCAGGTCCAGGAAATTCTCCATTTTAAACACAAAAAAATGTAAGAAAAATGGCCCCGGTTTCTTAACGTACCGCGTAATCTGGTGTATAGCCCCTTATACCATAAATCACTGGAAGCCATTATTCAAGGATAAATCCAAGATTAAACCAGTTTGTCTTTTGTGTGTCAAGATGTGCGTGTAATTTCCTCAGTAGTAATCGATTATTTGAACTATTGTATTAACACATAATCCCAATCAAAGCTTAGATCCGAAAAGTTTATCCTATACCGAGAATGGGAAAAATACAACCAACTGTAAATGATTGATTTGTATACTGTACCAGTTGCTAACAAAAGAAGGATGATCCTTTTGGTTTTAACAACCAGCTCTGTAACTGGGCCATTGGTGTGATAAGTTCAAATGAGATTTATGATAAGTCAATAAATATAAAGGATATTGAAATATGTAATTGTTGAAAAGGATGACATCAAATAGAGTGGTTGAAATTGAGAACCGAATTAATGATTCAATATTAGTTGCTAAACGTATCAATGCTGTTGTTTTGTTAGTGTTTGCTTACACATGCATTTTACCAGTTGCCTTCTCGCAAGACTCTACCAACAGTGTTTTTGCTCGTGATACAGCACCTAATTAATTTGATTTAAGGTCATTTAGGATGGAAGGCAGACAAAATACATGTTTCTTATAATATAAAGACTTGCTCCAATTAAAACAAAAATAAAAGAGACATAACTTGCACGTACTAAGTAATCAAGAATAGTACCAATCAATATGAATTTAAAATACCAAGTTTTACTTCTTGACAAGGATCAAAAAATTTTGTCAAATTTTTCTCAGATTCTATAATTTGACACGATGTATCGATTACACTTAACATCTTTGCAAGAAGAACCTGTTAAGATAGTTCATCTTTGACAGCAGGCACATAGAAAACTCGAATAAGGCGCCTACTTACATCAGTTCCGACTCGGTCGACATTCGTCAAGAAAGATGCAACTTGAAAATCGAGATGGAATACCACCAAATCGACGGCTAAAGACCAAGGCGTAACAACCTTTCGTGCATTTTGGCGCGGAGAAAATCAAGATAAAAGAATCTTCATATTATATGTATAAAATTGAGAATTGATTTATTTATTGATTTATTTATGTCTTTTTTTTCCAGCAACATGACGTTAAGATTGTAGTCTTTAAATAACCTGTTACAACGCATTTTGAACAATTACGCACTTCGAAAATCTGGGACGAAAATAATGCTCTTTGAAAAAAGCACGTCGACAAAACGCACTATGAAACATGTTTTTTCAAAGTGCGTTACCACACATCTACACGGCAAAGATTAAATCTATGATTTGTTCAACCACCCTTTTCAGTGTGAAAGTAAATAATTTTCCATACTTTTTCAATTCAACGTATTATACGAAATGTCCTATTTTGGCCAGGCTAGCTAAGCCTCTTACTGGTCGTGTTCATTATGTCAATGTTCAGGTCAGGTCAGCAAGTAATATTTTTTACTATGTAACTGTTTCTTTCAATTAAAAAGGGAAGTTTATATGGAATTTTGAATTTACGTTTATTAGCATGTTTACGGTAATTTGAGTAGCTAACCGACCACAGAATTCTATCCGCTATTCGAATAGTGAAAAGCGAAAAGCGAATAGAACTCCAACTTCTGATTGCCTACGTCATATGCCACACAATTATGTCAAGTTATTCTAAATGTTTGTGGGTTTTTTGCTTTAGTAAATAACCGGTAATTTTCCATTTTCCATTTGACGTAATTAAAACATATTTGTACATGAAGGTTGGTAATTTTCCATACTAAATGTATACACATTTGAGTAAAACATAACCTTTTATGGGTTGATAATTTTTCCCTTATATACGTATTATATATTTAGCAGAAAAATAAATCTAGCTACTTCAAGAAATGTCTACAGTCTTTCTTTTACATTGGAGTTCATTTGAGATGTTTCCTAACGTGAGTGTTCGAAATTCAATATATAAAACTCGCAAAATGCGAGTTAGAATATCTAGATTGCAAGTTAAATATATTTAAAACTCGCAAAAACTTAACAGTTGATATTTTCCTTGTAATTTTACCCGAAAAAAATTCTGATCGATGCCTTGTTTTAGTCTTTCTCTCTTTAGTTACTGTTTTAGTACATTCGCCATTTTATATCCGCCATTTGTTTAAAATGAACCAGAAAGCAGAATGTCAGTGCCGATAGTCAAATTAAAAACGATTAAAAAGTAGTTGCATGCATTTTAAGTTACAAAAAAAACTTCAATGCATTTTGAAATTACGAGTAGCCTGGTAAAATGTCAAGTTAATTTTTTTTCTGGTACTCGCTATTATTTGCAAGTTGTATTATTAGGGAACGTATCAATGTAGCGAAATGTGAGTCAGAGAAAAATTGCCCCCACGCGATTAACGTTCCTTTGCGCCAGAAAAGGTTTGATTTCTCAATTTCATCAGTGATTTCATGAACCGAATTCCTAAATCAGACTGCTTCACAAAAGTTCGCCGAGAAAACCAAGCAGATGAATAAACTTTAAACAGATATGATATGTACATGTCTATGAATGAACCAAACTTTTCATCGCAAATCCAGTATAGTCTAGTCCGATTTAGTCGATAAGAAACTTTTACGGCAAATAATTATTATTTTGTCCAGCATGGTTTTTAAACATAATTAAAGTATGCTGATTCCCAAAAAAATGCTGGCCTTCATGAAAATGGCGTTCAGTAGCTCAAAATGGCGATTTAAAATGGCGGATAACCAAATTTTATATTTTTTCTTAAAGTTTTTTTTATTATTGACAAAAAATAATGAAATGATCCAGCTTAGTATTTTTTGATATCTAAAGTGTGCTAAGTTTGAAAAAATTTGCTGGCCTTCCCCAAAAAGCGTTAATTAGGTCAACATGGCGATACAAAATGGCAGATTTTATAATTTTTTTCCTAAAAAATTCAACTAGGAAAAAGGCATAAAAACAATAATAATTCAGTCCAGCAAAGTTATTTTTGCATATTAATTAAAGCGTGCTTAGTCTGAAAAATATGCTTGCTATGACAAAAATGGCGCTAATTAGGTAAAAATGACGGTCAAATTGGTCGACAGGCATATTCTTTGATTCTCTTAAGTCTTAAAAATTGAGGTAACAAACGATTATAAATTGGTTCAGCATAGCATTTTATCATAACTATGGTGTACTGAGTCCAACAAAATATGTTGATCGCGATAAATAGTTAAAAATGGTGGACAGACAGATTTTATCGTTTTTCGTCTCACAATCTCTTTCATGGAAAAAAAAAATAACAATACAAAAGCACAAGTCGGTCTAGCAGACATATTTATCATAATTAGGTTGTGCCAAGTTTGATGAAATGTGTTGGTCTTCATGAAAATGACGTTAATTTTGTCAAAATGGCAATTCATATTGGTGTATACCAGCAGCCAAATTCCTTAATATCTATACAGACTACTAAAGGCCTCTTAAATGGTGAAAATGTTTAAATATCATAATTTCAATAATACTAATGATGTAACTGACAATCAAATTTGAACACTTGTATTAATAGAAAAAACTCCACCAGCTTTTTATTTGGAAAAAAAATTCTGTTTTCCCTTACTAAGCTACAGTATATAATTATGTTATTTACACAATCTTTTTTTGAATGATAAGATTGTGATTTGAAAATTGCAAATGTCTTTACCCTGGAAGTAGGCGCGTTTACATTCACACATAAAGGTTCTGCAACCTGTGGGGCAGTTGCAAGCTATCAAATATAAGAAAGCTTTAGGTATAAGATCTTTTTTAAAATAAGACAAAACGGAAAAATATTTAGCAATTTTCAGTAAAATATGGAACTGTTCTTTTTCTTCGTTAAAGTGTTCCAATCTAATTTTTCATGTGCATATTTGTATAACTATAATGTTATACTTACACGTTTCATCCCTGTAAACGGCGTTAAAAGAGAATTATGAATTCTGGCTGTCGGCCATTTTGAAACGCCATCTTGACCCAAATAATGCCATTTTTGTAAAAGTAAGCATATATCGCCAAACTCAGTATATTACCCTAATTATGAATGAAAACTTTTTGTTGGACCAGACTATAATTGTTTTAATGCTTTGTTTCTTGTTAAAAAACTTAGATAGAAAGTGATGAAATCTGGCTGTTATTTACAGTAGGCCATTTAAATCGCCATTTTGACCTATTTACAGAATTTCCGTCATAGCTAGCATATTTCTTAAGACTCAGCATGTCTTAGTTATATTGATAAACTTTGCTGGACCAAATTAAACTTGTTGGTCTCATACTTTTTTCCGTTTTAAGAAACTTTAAAGAAAAAAATATGAAATCTGGCTGTCCGCCATTTTGACATAAAAAGCATGGCTTTAGTGGAAACCATCATGATTCCTCAGACTTAGCACGTCTTATTTATGATTTGAAAATTTATTTAAAAAATTACAATTGTTTGTTTCTCGCTTTTTTACCATTTAAGAAACTAAACGGGGAAAAAAAATAATCTGGATGTCCACCGTTCTGAATCGCCATTTCTTTTTAGATAATTTACGACATTTTTTGAAAATGGCATATTTTTCCTGACTATTCACGCCTAAGTTATAATTAAAAACTAAACTGGACTGAATATTCATTGTTTGTCTCACTCTTTACGTCCATTTCAGAAATATAAGACGAATTAACAAAATTTTGTTATCCGCCATTTTAAATTGCCACTTTGACCTAATTAACCACATTTGTGGAAAGCCCGCATCATTTGTAAAACTCAGCACACACTGGATATGATGAAATACTATTTTAGATCAATTCATTAGTGTTTGTCATTATTTTTTCCCATTGAAGAGACTTTAAGAGAAAAATATGAAGATTGGCTGTCCGCCATTTTGAATCGTCATTTTGACCTACGCCATTTTCATGAAGGCCAGCATATTTTTTCAGCCTCAGCATACTTTAATCATGCATGAGGGACCAAATAATAATTATTTGCCGTTAAAAGATATTTCTAGAGCTCTTTTAAGAAATTAGGACTAGACTAGTATGTTTGCGTTAATCTAAATATCTTTTCATGTCTTCATGCCGATTTTCCCCCAAGAAACGCAATTTGATTCAGAAAAAAAAATCATCACGAATCTTCTAGAGAATCAAAATGAAGGTTAAGGAGACTTCCGGGGAACAACCCTTCATTTGCGATTCAACTACAGCCTGTTTACCGTGTCTTTATCGGGGTTGGTTTGCATAATGAAAGTTCTGGGTTGATTTGGTGCACTAGACTTAATATGCTAGATAATGGACTCGACAGGTTCCTAAATACGATGACAGAAGTTATATATTATATATATATATATAAAATATGAAAATTTATCATAACAAACTGTACTACTTCACTTCACGGAGCTGGCGATGGGATTTAAAAGAATATTAGACTGAGGCAAATATGCTAGATAATGGACTCGACAGGTTCCTAAATACGATGACAGAAGTTATATATTATATATATATATATAAAATATGAAAATTTATCATAACAAACTGTACTACTTCACTTCACGGAGCTGGCGATGGGATTTAAAAGAATATTAGACTGAGGCAAATTAAGTGACGATGTTTGTAGTAAAAATGTCCGAGGATTTTTGGGGACACAAACATTTGTACAGAATATGTAGAAATAAGATCAATCAGCCCAAAACTAGCGCATTTTTGAGCGCAGTAAATTGCAACTTTTTAACACATATGGAACTGTAGCTCCCGGGTCGGCCATCCGAATTTTTCAGACCGGGAGCTAC
The DNA here is from genome assembly GCF_025612915.1 of Magallana angulata. Lineage (NCBI taxonomy): Eukaryota > Metazoa > Mollusca > Bivalvia > Ostreida > Ostreidae > Magallana > Magallana angulata. Next base: position 43,239,926 of record NC_069116.1, read on the forward strand.
AGACCTGCAGCTACTGGTATTATTCATTAAGTTTATGACTACTAGTATTAGTCATTGAGTTTTGCAATTGACTACTATTTTAGTCATTGAGTTTTAGACTGTAAATATTAGTCATTGGGTTTTTGACTACTAGTATTAGTCATTGAGTTAAAGACTACTGGTATTACGTCATTGAGTAAATGACTACTAGTCTTAATCATTGAGTTTATAACTACTAGTATTAGTCGTTGACTTTTGCAATTGACTACTATTATTAGTCATTGAGTTTAAGACTATTAATATAAGTCATTGAGTTTAAGACTATTAATATGAGTCATTGAGTTTTTAACTACTAGTACTAGTCATTGAATTTATGACTACATGTATTAGTCATTGAAATTATGACTAGTATTAGTCATTGAGTTATTGACTACTAGTATTAGTCATTGAGTTTATAACTTTTAGTATTAGTCATTGAGTTAATGACTTCTAGTATTAGTCATTAAGTTATTGATTATAAGTTTTAGTCATTAAGTTTATGACTATTAGTATTAGTCATTGAAATTATGACTACTAGTATTAGTCATGAAGTTAATGACTACTAGTATTTGTCATTTAGTTTATAAGTCCCAGTCTTAGTTATTGAGTCTATAACTACTAGTATTAGTCATTGAATTAATGACTATTAGTATTAGTCATAATGTTATTGGCTACTAGTATTAGTCATTGAGTTATTGATTACTAGTATTTGTCATTGATTTATTGATACCACAGTCTTCATTCTCTTTGCTGAGGATGGTACTTATCGGCCATCATCCCAGTTGTTTTAAAATTTACTAAGAGTTAAAAAATGAGATTAAAAGAATTCCTATAACTTTATATCAGTTAACCTCTGCAAAAATATCAAACGATGTAAGAAAAAATATAATTATTTAATTTATCTAAACTGTAGCAGAGGAAGGTCGTGAGTACCAATCAAACAGTCTTCTGTCACGTGTCAACTGTTACTATTCATAACCCATAAAATGGTTCAGTGATTAACGCTCTATAGTGGTAAAGTTTCCTTTTTTTTTTTTTATCTCACCCGATCAAATTTTATTTTTGAAATAGAAAGAATATATCATAATGATTATTCAATGCGCGATATCATGAGATTAAATTGCAGAAAAACAGACAATTTGAAGTAGAATTCTTAATCTTTGAGTCTGAGATCAGCGCGATAATTTATTGCACTAATCAATTCTTTAATTGACATCCACAGATGATATAGAGACCGTGTATATAGCGTACTAAATCCTTAAATGGTAAACGCTGTGAAAAAAAACTGCCTTTTATATCAACGCTTGTCCGACAACTGAACTTTTTATCAACCCACATGCCATTAATCAAATCGATACTTATACCCATGAGTTCTCCGACTCTTAAATTGTCTTGCGTGAGAGAAAAAGAGAACCCATTAGCTTTTGTGAACTATTGTCTCTCGGTGCATGAATTGACGAGACAATACATATATACACACAGTACAAAGCATGAAGGAATTCACTTCAATGGAGCTTCACATCCTCCTCAAACTGGGGGGGAGCGGGGGGTGAATTTTTGACCTTCAGAACCACTTTTCGGTCGAGACACACTGCCACACACTAATTATAGAATATACAGTTGACGCCAACTGAGAGGATCCTAGCGATGCAAACTGTATGACAAATACAGTAATACGTAGTATAAAGTGCATACATTGCAATAACCATGGAATGAAAATAAACCTGCCAATATTGAAGATCATTAAATTCACATCACACTTTAAATCAACGATTTTGGACGAGTATTCCACTCTTAGCGCACCTTATATTGACGTCAAAATGAAAATATTACGTAATTGAAATGTCTATAAAATTTAACCACTTATCTAACTATTTAATATATGTGTAACCGATAATATGTTGTTTTTTTTATAAATACGTAATACTGTTTTACCCTTGTGTGTCCGTCTGTCTGTCCGTCCGTCCGTCCACTATTTTTGTACCATGCGAACGTCACCTTCCTATTAAATGACGACTTTGTTTATTTTTAGCCTAAATTTTCAACAACAAAAATTTCGTCAAAGATTTCTCAGCAACTATTTATAGCAGATGCTTGAAACTTTGCTTATTTTGCATATTTAAATCAGAGCGGGGGTATCACTAGTAAGCATTGGCTCACAGATATCTTTTTTTTATTATTTTAACGCAGAAACTGCATATTTACAGTAAAACTCGCTTAGTACTCACACGGATCTCGAATATAGCAAAGTTTGTTTGAATTCCCGGAAAAAAATTCTTGTAAAATTTAACGACAATAACGAAATCGGATTTTTTTGGCGAACTGGTGAAAAAAATAACGAAAAACGCCTTTTACAAGACTCACTTTTAAGTTGTTTTTAAGTTGTTTTAAACGTTAGCAATACGAAATGGCATAATTGTTTGAATGAATTTATTTCCACCAAAATCTTTATGTACAATCCAAATAGGTTTCCAAAGAAGGTAAATTGTAAATTAACGTTTCTTCATCATTATTTGCATGAGTAATATAATCTAATCTACGAGTCTAAAAAAGAACAGACGATTTTTTTTTAAGAAATACAATATTATCTCAAGTTATAACATAGTGACTTAAAAACAATTTTAATCAAAGTAATGAGGTACTGTCGGGAGTTGATTTAATTGATTATTATCAATTTTAAAGTCAACGATATGTTATGCAAAATTTTTATAATATGAATTCTCGAACTTTTCCGACAAGAATTTCGAGAAAAACCTATATAAATCATGTTGTGTAATATTTAAAGATGGAATTAATTCCATCAAACTGTGTATCAGTAATCGAAATATTTCTTAAAATTGTACACGTCTGGATCCAAGCAATATTGAACTCTAGTCTCGTTCAACCAGACGCTCGGCTGTCTCCGTTAATCTCCGACTACCAAGAGAGACTCTCTGCTTATCGGAGATTTACGGAGACAGCCGAGCGTCTGGTTGAACTCTAGCGTAGGAATACAGGCAACTACAAAAAACAATTGAATTGTTCGTACTATATAAAATCTGACTATTTTCAAGGTATTTATAGATACATTTCTTTTGAAAAACAATGGTACAGCATACAGTAAACCGCATTTATCTATTATTTTCACGATCTACGTCTTGTCAACGGCGATGATTTGTGCTTAGGTCCAAACACTGTTTCACTTTCGGTTTGCCAGAGTAACTGCATAGGAAAATTGATTAAAATCAACTCCCAAAAAATACCATACACATATTCATCTTAAAATATTTTCTACGATTTTGTTTCTCTATTTAGCATCTTTTAAATGACAAATGACATCTATAGACATTAATTTATATAGCGAGCTGGCATCTCTCGCAGACAAGCAATAATATTCAATAAAAAATTCATTTTAAATAAATCGATCATTCAATATGAATTCCCGAAATCAGTTTTCCCCTCTAGCTTCCCACTAGCGATCATTGCAGAAAAAAATGTGTATTTTTCTGCAATGTCGTTACCTTCATAATCTGCATAAATTATGAACGAAACCTTTTTATTGTTTAAATAAACCCTACAAAAATAATACATTTCGTCTTTAGTACTTTCAAAATTTGCAATTTGACATGAAAACGAGATGAAAACTTTTTAACGGCCAAATGTTTTCCGTTACCACTTTTAAATGCTGTATAAACGAATCAAACTAAAGTCTTCATAATTGATATATGTTATTCCAATTTTTTAAGAGAGAGAGAGAGAGAGAGAGAGAGAGAGAGAGAGAGAGAGAGAGAGAGAGAGAGGCGTTTCCGCATATGGTCATTTTTACCAATCCTAGTTTAAACTCAGTATAATTACCAAACAGTGCATATAATGCTTTAATTATCCACATGTTCGTGTATGTTCTTATTTAACCTTCCACCGAAGAAAACGACTTAGAGTAAAGTGATCAAAGCGATCAGCGAGTGTTAATTGGGTGCAAGCAATCCCCTTGATATTTTATGTAAGAAAGTTGATCAAAATGTCTGCTGGCTGTGAGCAACTCCCAAGAAATGACGAGATATCCCTGCAACTGATACCATACCAGCTTCCGGGAGACAGGAAGAGAAATGATATCATTCATTGATATCCGCCCCCGCATATCCAAATCTCACCGGCTCACTCAAACCAGTCCGGACTGAGATCTAACATTTATTGCCTCTGAAGTCTGTCTAATCTTCTCGCCTTCTTCAGAATCGATTGGCTTAGTATTTTTGTCTCTGCTTTTAAACAACTTGGCCCGCCTTCCATGCCAATCGATAAAAAAAATTAATCCCACTCAGTCATGATTTCACTGTCATATCGTAGAAAAACGTTCGACGTTGCGACAGTGTGCATTCTCTCGAGACGGATGACGGAAGAATAGATGTGTTTGGGAACAAGAATGAATGGTTCTTTTACTCAACTTTTCTGTTAAAAGGCCGGAGATCGTAAATGACAAAACCATCATCCCGTCGTCTCAAAGAATATCATTCGTGAACCTAATTCTGAAACTGTGATCATTGCACAGCATACAACATGGAGAATAACGGAAATAATATGACGGCGGTATCACTTTCACTGTCCTCGGCATCTGTAGAGAAAATTATGTTCACTGGGAGTTCTTTGTTTCTCTTTATGACCGCCATTGTGAACTTCCTGGCCCATATTGTAATAGGTTCCATGCTTCTCAAGTCTCGTTCCTTTCGTCAGAGCCGTCATATATACATATTCAGCGTAGCTTTGGCCGACTTCCTCGGTGGAATGACGATACCTCTCTCCATATTAGAAACAATGAATTCCGGTTGGACTTTAGACCCTTATTTGTGCCCGGTTTTCTTGGTGACTAGACATTCGATGTTACTTGTTTCTCTTCTTAGCGTCTTGCTGTTTACCTTGGATAGGTGGTGGAGTATAACATTTCCACTGTCATACAGAGCGCGTCAAAGTCGGCACAAATCCATCATTGTCTTGATAATTGTGTGGATCTTTGCTGGAATTGTCCATGTACCTACAAGTTTTGTCTGGAACTCTCAGTATATGGACAATGGATACAAAATAAAGTTCTGTTTGTATCCCTACAATTTTGACCCCGTGTATGCAATGTCGTTAACAGTTATCGAATTCTCTTTGCCAATTTTCTTCCTCCTGGTTCTCAACGCTTCCATTTACGTCGTTTTGACCAGGCGCCGTAACGCCACTGAGCTTAGGAGGTCATTAAGTACAAATGAACGAGCGGTTCGTAGTCGAATAAACAATCAGTCTTCTTGTCTTCCAAATTGTAACTGTGCATCAAAAAGGTGTGATAACAAAGAACCTCGACCATTAAAACATGCCAAAAATCACAGTTCATCGGAGCTGCCAGCGCAAACAGCAACTGAAATTGTTCGGAATAGGAGCAGGTCCGTAGACGTTGGATCTACTGTCAGTTGTCAATACAGCTTTTCGCGAAAGGAGAGTGATAACTTAGTGAGAGATTTTCTGTTGCGCCAGGGTATGAGAGCCGTGTTTTCGGTTGGCATTCTTACGATGGTCGCCATCTTGTTCCGGTTGCCTTACGTCATTGCCTCATTGCTCGATGTGTTTTCTTTTCCGGTGCCTTCAGGTACATTGTTGTTTCTTCAAAACTTGACTGTGATAAACACAATGGTAAATCCTTTTTTATATAAACTGGGTAACAAGAGCATCAAGAAAACGCTTGAAATCTGCATAGCGTCAAAACTGGAAAAAACAGATAAACTTGGAATAAAATTAACAAGCATGTATAGTATTCTTGATCGAAATGGCAAAGTTTCTAATATTCTCAGAACATGAATGTAGATTTCCTAAAAAAAAAATCAAAGGAAACAATAATTTTTCTCTTGATCTCTGTTGGTATTAATTTGTTTTAGGCTACACAATGATGTCATTATGCATTTATATGGCTTATATTTGTAATTAAACTTTAACCAAGAAATGGGCTTGAATTTTTTTCAAGAATGTCAGTTGCATTACTGGCTAGACCAAATCTTTGATTACATTAATTATTTGTTTAGGTCTCCAGATATGTACGATGAAATGAAAATAGCGCTCGTTACGCAAATAAGTCGAAAGATTTGGAAAACTAATTAACTTAGAACTAATCCTTCATCTATTCCAACGAAACTCTAGGAAGACGTTCTGCTCCTAACGAACTTAGTGAATAATGAATCTGTGCATGCTGATCAAAATCTTACACAATCGGTACTTAGCTTAATGAAGGTTTTCTTGCTGAAACTACAGAATTTATATGGGTTAGCAGTGACGTGCAGTGAAATCATTAGAATGGTGTGACTGTTTTGTCTCGTGTAAATCCGAAAGCCGCTTTGCTGGCCAAAGAAAAGTCTGGGACAGAAAGGTTTCAGTCATGACGTCACCATCTGGATCTGCTTGTCATTCTAATCAGCCGCGAATACCGTACATTAACTGTTGTCAAGATATCGTCGATTTATCCTTAATTGGCACGGACACTCCGTTACAACCCAGACAAACAAGGGAGTCGACAATAGTGCCTATAATAAACTAAACGTATATATACAGCTTACATAATTATACGTTGTGTTTAAACACGTGTGCATATGAAATGCATTTTATATCTGTCGACCTTAAATATATATGTTGATAAAAACCCCTAAATTGGCAATTATTATGTGCTCAAACATTGTTTCCGCTGTAGTATACTCACTCGATAATGGAATCGGTCATTAAAAATCAAAATTATCTTTAAGAATTTGAATATAAATTCAATTGTTTATTCATCATGTATGACTGTCACTGATCATAATTAAAACTGGGTCATTAGAGAAATACTGACTTTAATTTTCTGCAATGCAGATTTGATTGGATGTACTGTTATTTCAGTTTTAAAAAAACTACCAAAACATTATGACCATGTATCTGTTTCAACAGGGAATCAATTTGACAGAATAATAATTCAGAAAGCGGGTTTGTTAAATATACTATAAATGGAATCTTTTTCACATCCAAGCTAGTGGAAACGGGTTATAAACGGTTTTAAAGATTTATATTGCAGCAGATTTTTTAAAAAGATGACACCAAACATAGATTAAAGCACGTCTTAGAGAATAAAATAAGACATACACTAATAAAGTTCATCTATCAGCTGTTTAATGATGAATTCATACTCCAAAAGACACGCTTCTGCTATTTCATTTTGGATCCATGTTATTTTAATTAATTAATGTGGGGTTTCTTTATATTCATCATGTTATATATCCAAGTTATTTAACTCAATTGTGTGTTCTCTTTTAACTATTCATGTTATACAGTATTTTTAAAAACTGTTTACAGATCTTTAACTCTGGCATTATATCACTGGCAACAGAAAATTGATGAATAGATGTAATTGCTATCTACAATGTATGTCATTTAATTGTATCAAGAAGTGAACTTTCGTGACATCCGTAACAGACAGGGCTTACGAAATCGTGTTATATCTACGACTTTTCTAAAATATAATAAAAAAGTCTCCTCTCTCTAGCTACAATTTAATGGAAGACTCAGTCAAAAGTTTCTCCGCTGAGAATAGTTTACAACTAATAACATTTTTTATGGCGAAAGAGATTAAAACTTTCGTAATGCTACACCGTTTTGTCTCTACCCTAAAGTGTATGTCTTTGAACATTAGCTTACTTTAGTCACGTTTATAAAGTCAGGTTTTGCGCTGAGATGCCCTTGGCACCGTCACACTTAATGCTTTTATATCTTTCATTCATATACCTACTGTGTTAGTATTCGAATATCTCACTCATATATGCTTGCAAACGTTTCCATCTTTTGTGAAGCTTTTCTTTTTTCTTTTTTTTATATTTTTGATTTCTTCATTTGCTATAAATGTATACCGCTTGACCAACTGTTCCAACGATTAAAGAAAGAAATGGATCTTCGTATTTGAAAAAAACATGAAATGCAACAGTCGCAAACGTTAATATACGTATAAGTCATCAAAGAGAGAACTTTACTGTTGATATCAACTTCTCTACATGAATTATTTAAACAAAAAGCTTAAACGTGATTTGATGTACTATCGATCAAGATGCCACACAGATTGAAGTGCCATTTCAAATTTGATCTTTGATACATCTCTATAGTAGGTCATTTCACGTATTTTTAACCGGTTCTCAGCAGTATTAAGGATGCACCCTGCTGCCATTTTATTCCAATATTAAGACAACCAAATTTTTTTAGGACGAAACATAAAAGAAAAAAAATTGAATGGATGTCAATGATTGTGATAATGTTTTATGCTTCCAGGTATATATGTCATGTTGAAAATTTTGAATTTACCGGGTGGCAGTAAATACAAAATTTACAACATGACAACTTGTAAATTTTGTATTTACTGCCACCCGGTAAATTCAAAATTTACAACATGACATATACGTAAAGTTTAAAAGGCCATGCAGTTTTGGAGGCAGTGGGTTAAAACTAGCGATAGAATTTTAATTTTCTCTGTTACTATCAAAGATTTCTCTCCAGTTTCAAACATAATTGATACACACTTATAAATATTGAATCACATTTTGTGCGTGATGCATAACAGCCCTTTTGCCTCCATTAACGGACAGCGTTCTTGGGAATCAATTGGATTAGCGCTGAGCTGGTAGGCCAGCAAGTGTTCCTTACAAACTAGACAGAATCACAAGTCAAATCCCCCGTCGGTGAATTTGTCGTAACAGATTTTATGCATTATGCAGAAAGGAGTCCACGAAAAGTCGATATATATGTGCGTGGCCTTAAATCCTGAGTGGTGTTTTAAAGTGCAGAATATTGTGTTTCCTGAATAATCTGGCTATCTAAATTGAGTGAATCTTCAAGCAATCTCGTATTTTAATGGAAAGTGTGAAAGCGCCAATATGAGTTCATATAATTATATAAGGAAGAGGGATGGTGATATAACGAAATTTTGTTTATGAGGAAGTCATACTAGTATTATATTATTACCTCATTCCTCATTAAGTAACATAATTTTACATAGATATAAAGAATTTTATTTTTAAAGAACTATATGCCTCAAACCAATTTCTTCTTTCTTGTTTCTATGCAACTTTCACTGTATAAAGGTTTTTGTCAAATATGACTCAGAGGATTACCAAAATAGGCCACCAGTTTACATGTATGTGCTGAAAATATAGAAAATAATTTTTCGACAGAACTATTTTCTTTTTTTATTTATTCAAAATTGACCTGTATAAATAAGTTGGTTGGGGGGGGGGGGGGGGCAGTCGTATTAAGTTCATACATTTTGAATTGAAACAAATACTCCTAATAAAAAAAACAGATACGATTTTTCAAATCAAAAGTGTAACTCATTCGAGACTGTATATATTCATTAATGTAGTTCGATGGAAATGAGTCTGTATGGGGTCGTTGCGTGTGCTTCCGATCGCATGGTTCGTCGTCTTGTCTGTCCGCCTCCTCTTCTTCCCACCCTTCCAATAAAAACTGGATTTATGACTATGTCTTATTCTTATAACGATGTTATGTCCTCTGCACGAAGAGTTATAATCTTTTTCCGTCTTATTTTTTTTTTAATATAAATAGGCATTGTGTGATTACATAAAAGGCCCATGGGCTATAAACTCTACCTGGGCAAAAATGTCTGTACCTACTGCTGAATACATGAAGTTCAAAACTTGTAAATAAAATAAGGTCTCTATCCTCTTGAGCATACTTTGTGTAACTTTTGTAAATTAATCCGCCTGACAAAAAATTGTTGTGACCATAGAAAATGAGGCATCAACATATTTCAATTATAACAATTTTAATTCAAATTAAAAGTAATATTAAGTATCAATTTAGAATTAAAAGGATATCATTGTTCAATACGTTATAATATATGTTATATCGCCGCGACATAAATTAACGTCTAGTTTAATATCACAAGAATAATTCAATGTATGAAATGACAATATTTATAACGGTTTCGTGTTAATTCGCGAAAGTTATGCGTTAAATCGCGAAAGTAACGCATTATATCGCGAAAGTTACGCGTTTATTTGCGAAACTTACACGTTATATCGCGAAAGTTTCGCGTTTATTTGCGAAACTTACGCGTTATATCGCGAATTTTTCGCGTTTATCGAAAACAATATTTTTTTAACCTTACAAAAATGAGCTCAATTGGCTTTCGCAAGATACGCTATCTGAAATTGATTTTGCGTTAAAAAAATCCCATTATTTTGTGTCAGTCAGCTGTCTGAAATGATAATGAACTACATGTACTTGTATACATACTACGCAGACCGACGACATACTTTAAAGCCGTTCAACTGATGGAACTTTCTGATCGTTTACAAATTTTTTAAAGTGTAATATAATCAGATATTGTAAGGATTAAAACATGTATTTATTTCTATTACACTGAAACTGATCTATAATAACATGCACGTTTTTGTTATAAATTACCTTGCTGACAATTTTTCATACACATGTATTCTTACTAGTACATGAATACGTGTTAAGTAATTTGGATACGATATTGTATTTTTAAAATTTACGTCATATTAAAAATCTCTTTTATCCTGCTTCATAAAACAGATGTAGAGTATTACTGCCTGGCAAATTCAGCCTAACATGTAGTACATGTATATGTCATTGTGATATCAAGATAGGGCAATTCCAAATGCCAATATGCGCGTTTAAAATGATTTCCAACGTGACTGTGTGCTGTTTAAAATCGCAAAAACGCGACGACATGTGTTGTTACAGCGCAACAGCGTGGTGCTTTTTGATAAAGCGCTGTTGAGCTTTTGCAAATGACTCTATCTGGACACCATAAGTTTATGTGGGGAAAACGTAAATTAAGCCTTAAAATCAATAAAAGTACATGTAATCGCCCCCTGCAATTTACGTCTACACCAGAATGCTTCATATATAAGTAGTTTGAGCTAAAATAGCCAGGCTGTTTAACTGAATAGAGTCACGGCTTCTGAAATTACACAAAAAATGTAATGTAAATAAAAGTAGCTTTGAACACAGGAGTGGATACTTATTAGACCGAACTGGCAAACTTGAGAATATATATTGCCCAGGTGAGCTATAAGGAACAAATGTCACAAAAGGGAGCGTTTTCCAGCTTGACTTACCTACTATATGTTTTAATTACAATATTTGCTACCAAGGGAAAAAGTGATTTCCTTTCTATCGCTGAAATTAACCCACATTTCTTTGGAAATACAATATATTGCATCCTTGACACGTCGCGCCAAAGGGAATAGGGCAACAGAAATTGATCTGGTTTACGAACAATATGGCAAAATCGTTTATTTCTTCGTCATATATCGGTTAAGGAGAACATTTCAATGCAGATCTCGATTTCATTCATCTTTCTTGTAATTGAAGAAAAAAAAAACAGTGTAAAAATGAAGTTATTGAAATAAATATTTATTCTCTATATTATATATATATATCTACATATACACACACGTTAATTTTTACAAGGCTTGCCGAGCCTGTTACAAGTAGCTAATTCTAGTGTTGTGCTGCCATCTTTCTTTCTTTGGTTTTTCAAACTAAAATGAAATTCCTGCTGAAGAGATATATAGGTTCCGTAGAAAAAACAAAGGGATGCAAAAACAAGATGGTACTTCTGTTAAAAAAAAAGTTTGGAAAAGATAAGAGAGAGAGAGAGAGAGAGAGAGAGAGAGAGAGAGAGAGAGAGAGAGAGAGAGAGAGAGAGAGAGAGAGAGAGAGGATTTATTCCAATACCATGGTCGACAACGGCACACTTACTTTCACTGAATTTCAAAGACAAAATTGTTTACGTATATCGATTTATGGCGATGTAAAAAAAAAAATCTGTCAATTGTGATAAATGGTAAGAGACAGGATTGCTTAGTCAGCATTGTAAAAAGCTCTTCTTTTGTAAGTACTAGTCTATTGATTCTACTCAGATAGGTCTTGCGGCGGTCGAAATGAAACCTATATGAATATCTCCATGCAGGAATGAGTTTGTGAAAAGATTCATTTATGATGAATAATAATCTTGTTTTTAAACTCATGGCTGTTTTAAAAATTGTTGACTTATTAGGTCTAGAGGAAGAGACAATGCTTGTTTATTTTCCGTGTCATAACACTTTAACAAGACATTGGACTTTCGGTACGACGTAACTATCTACATGTACTGTATTTCTTGCATCAAAAACGAGTAAAAAATGACGCTGCCTTTGAGTGAAATTTGTATAGTGCGTTGTCTTAGCTCAAAAGCTACACAAATCTTGTTGATTTCAAAGAGCTATGCCGTTTGACAAACTACAATGTACCGTAAGTTCAAGCTCTTTTGAAAATGGTTCTAATTAAGAGACAATGGAAAATGGGGATTGAAAACAACCGGGATTTGAATTTACGATGTGAGCCAACTGTTACATGTACCTATAGGCTAACTAATCAATACAAATTCGAATGTATTTACTGATAAATTTTTATTAGTGTAAGTATCACATGATCATTAATGGTGACTCCTTACACGTATATATATTTAGAGACGCGCCAAAAGTTGGGCCATTTGCTTGACTGAATAGTCGTAGGAGATTAAAAAATACAACAAGAAACATGAAAGTAAATGCTCTATTAAGAATAACGTACTAAGTCTTCCGCATCACGTGGTTTTACGATCAATATGGTGCTGGAATTAGTGTGCTTTTATGACTCACTTTATAATATTCCACTGTATAAAATTCTGTTGGAATATCGACGAATCCCTATTGTTTCGGGAATACACTATTAACGTAAATCTTCATAAAATCTTTTAAATCATCTGCTTAAAAAGCATAGTGAAACCAAGCTCTAAAGCCCCAGCCACCGAGCCATGCAAATCACAACTAATGCTGCTCACATAATAATATTTCTTATGTGTTAGGGGTCACCGCTTCAAGCTTTTGCTTAATGAAATCCGTTATTTTTCATTCGCATCTAAGAGAACTGGATGGTCGTAGCCATTTTTAGACTATGTTAACCTCCTGAAGTTGAAGAGCTTTGTATAGGAATATAGGAAAATTTTCAAATTCAAATTTAAAACTGATTTTTTCTTTACTAAATAATTATAGTTCCTGGTACAAAACTATATCATATTTAAAACTTTAATACAGATTTGATGGTTGATTTGTTAACCATCCAGCCTCCTTAAATTTAACCTAGACAAAAAAAGGAGTACGCTCCCATTCTATGCAATTATTGGTATTTTGCAAAAAGTTCTAAAGATTACATTACTTGCATGTTTATAATATTGATTTATGCACTCCTTTCTTCTAATCTTATTCAATCATTATTTAACTGATTCAAACACTCAAATACTTGAAATGTTGAGTACATCGTTGAGAAAAGATTTTCAAAAGAAATGTTTATAATTTTTTTTTTTTTAGTTTCTTATCCTAGCCTACCATGGGCATTTTACTAGCCTTATTCACCCATTCTCTTTTTATCCATCGCACTTTTTTTTACTTCCTTCTTTGAGAAGCTCAATATTGACATGTAATGAAAAACTTTAAAGGTTTCAAACTGATTGACTCTTTATGAATTTTCAGTCAAAGGCTTACAGCTAGCTTCTCTCGTAAGCGATCTTCACTAGTCCTTTGTTTACATGAAGGGGTTTCATGATATGTGGGATTCTTCGCCAATGTAATCCATCTGTTTGTGAGATCTTAAGGTGTTTTTTTCCAAATCGGCGCTAGAAATTAATGTATGGACAGCACCATCACTTCCAGCATGATGAAAGACGGATGGTCCAATATTTTACATAACGTGTCGGTCTTTTATTATTCAAATGTATATGCGGACAGGCCTCGGACCTTTAGTATTCAAATGAATATGTGGACAGGCCTCCGTCCTTTGTTATTCAAATGAATATGTGGACAGGCCTCCGTCCTTTGTTATTCAAATGAATATGTGGACAGGTCTCCGTCCTTTATTATTCAAATGAATATATGGACAGGTCTCCGTCCTTTATTATTCAAATGTATATGCGGACAGGCCTCGGACCTTTAGTATTCAAATGAATATGTGGACAGGCCTCCGTCCTTTGTTATTCAAATGAATATGTGGACAGGCCTCCGTCCTTTGTTATTCAAATGAATATGTGGACAGGCCTCCGTCCTTTATTATTCAAATGAATATATGGACAGGTCTCCGTCCTTTATTATTCAAATGAATATATGGACAGGTCTCCGTCCTTTATTATTCAAATGAATATATGGACAGGTTTATCTGTTTGTCTGTTTACTTGAGGTTGCATGGTTGGAAGATAGGCGAATAAGACTAGACAGCGCAAATGCTCATTGGTTCAATCGTAAAAATAGAATTTCAAATTATTTTTTTCCATAATTTTTTTTTTTTTAACTTTTAACATAGTCAAGAAAAACCCCCCAAAACTCTTATCGTTAAGTTTTGGTGGTATCGAACTCTCAACTTCAAAAGCCATGTTCTATAAGTTTACCTGAGATCTGATGCTCTAATAACCACTGAGCGATTGCAGGAACAACAATGCAACCATATTAAATGATATATGGGACACCTAAATACTGTGACGTACTTCGTAACAAAATAAAAAAAAACCCACTGAAGTTTATAAGTTTGTAAACATTTTCTTTCCAGAAATTGTTACCTAACAGCTTAGCACAATGGGAAAGAGCGCCCACAACAAATCTGTAAGTCATGGGTTCGAATCTCGTTGAGGCTTTTCTAATTTTTACCTTTCCAAAAACTTTAAAATGTATTTTTGGTTAAATATTATATATTGTAAAATTTGAAAATTCTAAATCGGTGAAAAATTTTGAATGTAAGTTAAATGATATGTGGGTCGTTGACAACGAGTTTACACACTTTCATCATTTTCCTAAAACTTTAAGTTGTTGGAATACAATGTAATATTTCTCATAAAGAGATTAATATGGTATAAAAATAACAATACCCACCCAGCCTTCGTAAGAAAAACACGTCATTTGGTCAAAACCTAATCGAGAGTCAAGTGTCCAGGTAGATTTTAATTAGTTTAAGAAGTAGTTTATTCATAAATATACACTGAAGTATAAAAATGAATCTGGACTGAACATCAGGCATAAAATAGCCCAATATATTAGTTCTCTCCATTAACAGTCCAGGTAGATGTCATTCGTAAGCCAACAAAATAAAAAATACCGTAACTTAACTTATGTCATCTTTGAAAAAGGGGAGTAAATCTTTGATGGGGCTAGCAAGTCTGGTAGATGACATTGACATACAAGTATATGATCCGCCGTTCACGCTTGGATGTCAAAACGAGACTTTATATACGGTATTTGAAAAAGTATGAACAAGACATCACTGGGATGGTGACCATCACAAAGGACCCCGCTTAAATAATGGAAATTAGGATGAAGAGTTTTAGGGAACTTTGCTTTAACATTAACCTCTGACTAATTAAGTTCAAGATCATTTAGCATCCTTTGTCCGACATGCCCTCAATTGGTGTAGTATAAAGCACATAAGACAAAGAAAATAGAATAAAGGGTAAAGACAACAGCTTTCGTTGAAGCTACATGACAATTAAAGTAGAAGCTTAATTTAAGGTCACTGAACATTCCTTACCTTCAAGCAGTCTTTTGGAAAAATCTAAGCAAACTTGAACCACGGAGAGAAAACTATAGCCCAAAACTTAAATTCAAAGATATCTACGTTGACCTTCACCTTTGACATAGAAATTTTAACTTGGTTTATTAAGGTCTATACAAACAACTGCTTGTTCTATAGCCCGGACAAAGATTTTACACAAAGGTCTGATTTATATTTGATCTTGACATTTGACCTATAAACTTTGTTCAATGTCACTGCGTTTTAATCAAAGGTATTTTGTTGGTGAAGTATGGTTAACATTGATTAACATTGGGACAAGGAAAGAAAGATAATATATGGTCTGGACAAGTATTTTACCCATAAGTCAGCTTTGTTTTAACCTAAGAGCCAGAAACTTGCTTAACGGTCACTGATCCAGTTTTCACCCAAAAACATTGGGTGGAGCGTGAGTCACATTGGGCCAAGGGGAGAGAGAATATGCTACGGACAAGGGATGTTGCACGGACGAACATTTGGATTGATCACAAAAGGGGCCGGTGGGCAGAGCTGGAGATCTAAATTACTTTGCGCAGAATATTATGGGATAATTATTGGATAATTCATACATATAACAAGGCAACCACTCATCCATACGCCATCATACTGACCAATCAACTGCTTGTCGTAAAATTTGGTCTATACGGAGCACATTGCATAGGCGTCGGAACCAGGGGGAGGGGGCTAGAGGGGGCTTAGCCCCCCCCCCCCCCCACTTTTTTCAAAGTTAGACCTAAACATAGCTAGCATCAGGGAGGGTTCGGCCCCCCCCCCCCCACTTTTTCTCGCAGGAAACAAAATTGTTCCTAAATTTACCTTAAAAAGATTGAAATATTCATAGTGATATTGAAAATTGGAGCAATAGGTATAATAGCCCCCCCCCCCCTCCCACGGATGAGGAATTTCATGATTTGGGAAATTTTATTTTGGCGGGTAAAATTGGAGGTATAATCATCGGTATAGTACCACCCCCACCCACAAGTTTTCTCATCCTTTCTTAGCATTTTTCTATCCTGACATGACATAAGAATTTTCAGTTTTCCATCATTCAAACACGTCTTCATGTTCATCCCAATCTTTTTTGACGATTAGTTGTCACTTGGTCGTTACATGTATACTCTCGCTCACAAATACTATCATTCATTTTGGTACAAGTATCACGCAACTAGCAGAAGAATGATCAGGGTTGTCAATGATAAAAGACCATAAAGTCTCTGCGAATTCATAAATGTAAATACACAAAAGTGCAGAGGGCTAGGCCATTTGTTGTTTAGTAATTGGTTTCTTCTATAGCTATGCGCAATGTATCACGTTAGAGCTCTCACAAAGCTTGGTTGATATTTGAATCGATACGTTACTTGAATGAATGGTTGTTGTGTTACACGAATGATGACCCTTTTTACAATTATTCCGAGATAATTTACGCCTAATCCTATTTTAATGCCAACAGGTCTTCGAATTATAGACCCCTGTTTGGCGTTCATTCAAGCTCGTTTAAGAATTCCTCTGTGGTAACCACATTCACCAACAGTAAGGATACTACTACCCCATCCCTTTTTTGGCAAGGACAAATTATCGGGAATGTTTGAATATTTGGTTATATTGATGAGAGGTTTATCTTTAAATTGTGACAAAAGTGTAAAGTGAGTGCATTAATTAGGATACGAATGGGATAGACAAGGAATTCACAAAAGACAAAATCCCTCCCCCCCCCCCCTAAAAAATAATTACCCCCCCCCCCGTAAAATAGAAATCAGAAAAGGCGAAGCGGGTATAAGATGTAGTATTAACAATAATTCCGGTGAGTATTTTTGGTAATAACATTTACTGTTAACCAACTACATGAATTATTCGCAACAACTTATTTTTCATGATCAAGCCTTATCCATACTCATGTTGTTATTTACAACCATAATTTCTTGCATGTGAATAAAAGTTGATTTTCAGTACCTGATTCTATCTAGCTTATGGACAAGTCTTTCAAAGGAGGAAAGAGAGGTAATTTATTTCCATTAAATACCAACGAGAATTAACCTGAACAAAGTGCTTGGTTACATCTTGTCTGGATACATGTATCCATTAACTAAACTGAATTTTTATATCAAGTATTAGGTACATTTATTATAAATATCCAACCTCTGAAATGATGAAACAAACACATAAAAGTACTGAGAGACAAATTTATTTGTAACAAAAATAAAGTTTTACATAAACAGGTAAAAAAAACTAAACTGGTGCCTAGACATCAGGATACCCTTGGATCTGTATGTAAGATGGGCAGATTGGTCTTCGGCAACATTTTCCTGCTGGAGGACTTTCCCAGTGGCAAACATCAGGAAGTTGCAGTTGTGGGCACCTGAAGTTTAAGACACAAGGTCATCATGGAGAGTAAATAAATGTTGTTACTTGAAAAAAAAATCATCTAATTCAAATATTTAACAGAATTTCTCATTCATTTATAATACATTGATATATATATGCATATAGAACAGCAAAGAACAATTTTAGGAGGATTTCTAATAAAAATGATGTTCATTTATAATTTTTTCAACAGTGCTACTCGTAAATCTTGACATGTTTCTTACATTTCACTGCATTGGTAGAATCCTCTAGCTGCGTCTGTGCATTTACAAGTTAGTTTGCAGTTTTCGCTCCAGGTCTGGTCTTGTCCATAAGCCACACCATTGTAATAACAAGCATCTGAAAGATGTTTTAAGGGTTTGTAAGGTGTTGGTATCTTTGTTAGTTTTGAAATATATGGAATTGAGTAAAGGTAGCTTTTGCCTAAAACCTATGTCCATATATCAGCCTTAAATTTACCATCCCACAAATTATAAAGCTTTTGAGCTTATAATCTTCTGATCTGTATCAAATCTTGATCAAGAAAAGCTGTATTAAAATAATTTTTGAAAATACTGCACATTCAAATCAGCTTTAATTTACTTTAAGGAAGCCTACATAAAATGATGACAACTTCTGATATAGGATGGAACTTAATATCATGGTACAAGCTAACAATTTTTAAAAAAAAATTGCTGCTGGTTTAAGTGACTTACTGGTCGCCACAACCTTGACAACAGGACAGCATTGGCCGGCAACCTGTACAACTTGCCATCCGCTGGGGAGATTTTCAAATTTAGGGCACCTGAAGGAAAAGAAGAAATTATTAATCTGAAATGTCACATATCCGTAATTACCATTTTATTACATTCCCAAGGCATTGGGACATTTTATTTAAGCAGTCAAGAAAAAATTGCATTTCAAGTTAAAACAAATCATCCAATGGTCTAATACATGAATATGATATAAAAAATGCTGTTTCGGTAATTGATGAAATCATTTGCAGGCATAATCACTTTTACACTCTTAATTAAAAAGAAATTGCACAAAAAATCAAAACTTCAAACACAAAGAATAAACAAAAGAAAACAGCAATATCAATAAAACACTTTATTGTCTAACAAATTTTACATGATTTAAAAAAAAAAAAAAAAGGTACGAAAAAAAAAGGTGCAACAATGGATGAATCTAATCCTGAGGATATCCAGAGATAACAATCGGAGGAGGACACTTGGGCTGTCGGCAACATTTGCCTGGTGCTGGGTCTTCCCAGTGACAATCGTAGCCAGGGGGGAATTCCATTGCAGGACATCTGTAACATTTTATGTATCATTGTTAATTTATATACCTTGTGTCCTCACATAGAGAAAAAGAAAGATCTTGGTTGCTTTCTCTTTTCTAAACCTTTTTATTAATCTTTGAAACACTTTAACTTGAACCCTAACAATACCATATATCCGCAGTTATGTACAATCACTTTTTTCTTTTTAATTTGCTTTTTTTATGCATGTTTTAAAAAATAATTATGCAAAGATTATACAGGCTATACGTTATTTTGTCCTTTTATTTTTCTTTGCCAAATGATTGTATTTTGTGGTCTGATCGAGTTGTAGAATAAAATACACTAATTTTAATACACAAAAAAATCTTCAGGTCCGATATAAAACCAAACTCGCCTTTCCCTGCACTGATAAAATCCTTGTTTGGCATCTGTACAAACACATGACAGTTTACAGCCATCGCTCCACGATTCATCTTGTCTGTAAGTGGAGCCTTTGTACTGGCACACATCTAAAGACCAAAACAAAGAAAGTATTATTTTCAATTTTTATGACAGACGCACTGAAATCTCAAAATATAATTCTGTTTATGTTTTTGGAAGGACTTATTTGAGCTTTTTCCCTGAAACTCTTAAAACATGGGAGAATTTTAATTTTTTTTCAATATGAGACTTCTCCTTACCATCAATATGCACATTAATGTCTAGAGTTGGGCAGCACTGTCCTGGCTTATCGACCAAAACCCAGCCCACTGGAAGGGAGTCATAGCGTGGACATCTACAACATTTGAATAAGCCTGCTGTCAAACATCTTTCATGTCTTAAACACCAGATAAAAAAAAAACAGAAAAAATCCAGGAAAAAGGAACACATTAACTGTTAACGCAAGAAAAAAAGCACATGTAAAGAGTACTTATCTGTGAAGCATACTCTTCCCCAACAAGCATTCCCTGATACAGCAGTCAAGCCGTAAGAAAGCATCGTCATTCAAAAGAGCCACAAAACAAACCGACACTTGTGCGAATTTTTCTTTTATGAATAGTGATGAAAAAAATGCAGAGTTTAGTCAAATGATTAATAAACAATTTAATGTTCAATGGTCTGTGCTGTAGCGTGAAGCAGCAGAAAGCAAAATGAGATTTTTATTCTTTTTAAAAAACGTAAATCATTTCAGGAATGATGGGATGTCAAAAATAAAACTCCATACCGCAAATTATATCATTCATATTAAACGTGAAATGTTTAAAAACCGGAATGACAGAAAGTGCGAATGTTAAATGTCCGAAGCAAAAATGTGATTATATTAATTCTTGATTTACGTGGACATCTAACATTCTTTTAACTTTGAGAATACGTCTCTTTGTATATATCTTTGGGCAGTGATTCACCATACACAGCAATCTAATCACTTGTCTGTTTTTCTTTCACATGGTATATATCAACTAAAGCATAAAAAAAGCCCCATTAGCCTTTCACTGGAATTTACACTGTAAAATGCAAGGTACTCACAATCGTAAGCATTTGGCGATTCCATCATTACAGGTACAGTTCTTAGCATCAGCACTGCAGCCATCTTGCCACCATTCTCCATGAGCATGAGTGACTCCATCCGAGTAGCGACAGGCCTTTGCTGTGAAAATCAAAACGACACAAAAAATGAATTTTTTTCTTAAACAGAGAGAGAGATAGAGAGAGAGAAAATATGAATGTGTAACAAATAAACATATGATATTTAATATTTATGATATTAAGCCACAGCTTAATTTGGCCCAACATTGAAAGAGTTACTTATTCTCTATACTGATAGGTTTATAGTATTAAAAATTCTAAAAAAAAAACTTCTTTATATCAGTAGCAAAGTTACAAAATATTAAGTCACTGTCTTCAGGCCTATTCTCTTAACAAAATCACCCTGATAGAACGTGAAGCTTTGAAAAAGATAAGTCTCGTTAAAACTTACGTGCAGCAGTAGTCATGGCTAAGCCACTTCCTCCGGCACACATGTTGCAGGTCTTCATACAGTTTCTCTGGGCCCACTGGGAGTAAGCAATAGAGGTACAGATCGAGATGTCCATCTGGGCACACACCTCTGGAGACTCGTCGTGACAGACAGATTGGGCGGTGGTGGAGCCACCTGAAGGACAGCGAATATTTTCAATGTTAACATTAGACTATGACACATTACTTTGTATCGATATATTGAAATCTCGTGTTTGACAAAGCAAGCAATTTAAGACAATCCAGCATTAATTTTGTTTATTTTTTGTTTTATATTGCCCCGAGTTTAACATATATTGTAACAAGCAATATGACTATTCAGCATTAAATTTTCTTATTTTTGTATTGCCCCCTTGTTTAACAATACAAGCAATGACAATTCCCATCAAAAACTCCTAATTTTTGTTTATAACCCCTTGTTCAACAAAACAAACAATAACAACCCAGGATTAAAGTTACTTTGCTTAAATCTGAAGCACAGGTTGAATAATTGATACCATGCACTTACAGTAGCTACAGAAAGCCTGGCAGTTTTTTCTTGCCCATGGTTCAAAGATGCCTGTGCAGGAGTCTTTGCCGTAATCTTGACAGTTGTCCAACATGTCGCGGCAGCCAATTGGTAGAGGCGTAGTGGTGGGTGGAGTGTGGGCACAGTCGTATTCTAACAAAGAGCAAAGTCATTTTCACTGTTATCCATTTAATCATAATGACATTTTTATGTCAATAAAAGTTTATAAAAACTGGTGTACTTGGTATATCCAGATAATGCTGGTATTTTAGCTTATAACTAAAAACAACAAATAAGTCAAATCATATTAATTTAGGAAATAATGACAAGTAAAATGTAATCTTTGATTTGTTGAGCGATGAATTAATTAAAAAAAAAATTATGTACATGTAGAGCACATCTAAGATTTGGAGGAAATTTTAAAAAATTTATAGTTTGATTCCCGAAGTGTGGCAAAATCGAATCAAGGTATGAACACAAGCACTTTCATTAATATTGTATCATGCACATAGCAAAAAAGGATAACCAGGAATCAAATAAAAAGTAAACCTAGACCAAAACATACCACAGAGATTGCAGTAGTTTGGACAGTTTCTCTTTGCCCAAGGAACGTATGGAGCAACACAGGCCTGCTGTCCGTAGGATTCACAGGTAGACAGGGTGTCTTTGCACCACTCGCAGGATGGTTTAGTGGGCTTAGGTGTGGTGGTGGTGCCAACAGGAACCACGTGGGGGCAGTTCAGTTTCTTGCAACAGTCACCAGGAACAGTGTCCAAAGTACAGAAAGATGGCAGTTCGGTGTAGACTGGACATCTGTGAACCCAAAAATTACTCAGAATTGTTGGAGAAGTGACAAGGCATGATACAATTTCTCCTGTATGCATGTACAGTACAACATGCTTATAGAGTAGTGACAGGGCCAAACAATTTTGACTCATTTTTTTTTTTTAAAATATTTCATGAATTCAATAATATACTGATATATTCCTTAAGATCACTTTAAAGTTCAACAATCCTCTGATGGAATTTGATATTATTTATTTAGCAGAAATGTCACAATAAAATACAAATTTTTTTTCCTTAGTTTTTTGGCAAGAAAAATATACATGTAAATTGTATGCTTCCCAAGTACATTTTGGTATTTGTAAGAATAATACATGTGTACACTACAAGTAATCTCTTTGTCATTAAAGACATATCTGACCTCAAATCTTATAACAAACTTTACCTAGGTGTGCAAGAGAACTGTCCAGTGGATGCGTCGTCACATCTACAGTCAAAGTCGCAACCGTCACTCCATGACTGACTCTGCTGGTACTGACGTCCCTTGTAGATACAGACTGTTAAAGACAGAGAGAGATTTAAGCTTACAGAACATTGCAGCTTCATAGAAAAATGAAGAGAAACTGTCAAAGTTTTTACATCTTGATATAATTAGAAGATGATGGTCATTCCCATAAAAAAAAATACAAGTTCCTGTTCGACATAAAAGAAAAAATTTACTATAAATGTATAACATTTGGTTGCATACTCTATAACACATTTTTGGCAGAAAACAGATTTAACTACCAATAAATGGAGTACCAGTACATCAAATCCACTCTAACTTTTTAAAAAATTAAATATTGTACAATCTAAATATTATAGTTTAAGATAGCTGATAAAATGTCATACCATTTCTGCTTCCAGACATGTTAGAGTATCCTCCCGATCCCATGGCGGCGTAGTTTGTGTCGGGTCTGAAATTGACATATCCTCCACTGAGGGAAGGTACGATGGGGAATGAAGTCTGGACCTTTGTGGGATCCACAACCTGGCCATTAGCGAGGGTACATCTGGGCTCAGAGCAACATTTTCCATCCACACGGACCATGTAGCAACGGCTAGACTCCAAGTTATTGTAGGTTGGGCATCTGATGTTTGAAAATACATATTCATACTTGTATTATATTCAAATGTTTGACAAAATTATTCAAAGATAACATTTTAAAAGTGAAATGTAAAATATTTGTAAGTCAAGGAAGATCATGTCTGATATGCAAATAATAAGTTTCATCTAGTCCTTCTCACAAGATTTAATTGTGGAAAGATTTCTATTAATTTTCTTTTGATAATTTTGTCTTAAAAACTTACGATGAAATGCATTCATAATATCCGGAAGATCCGTCCTTGCAGGTACATGTGTAGTCGCAGCCATCGTTCCATTGCTCTCCTTCATTGTAGATAAGGAACTGGTTACCATTCTTTGATGGGAAGATACACTGATCTGTTATAAAAAAAAACATATATAAATTTTTATCAATATTTTACTTTTCATGTACAAAATACAATTTTGCTGAGATGATTCCGGTTGGTTCAGTTATAAATTCTGTCAAGTCATTGAACGCACTTCACGGCATGTTTATCATTCTAATTTCTGAGATGGGTCAACCATTGAGAGAGAGAGAGAGAGAGAGAGAGAGAGAGAGAGAGAGAGAGAGAGAGAGAGAGAGAGAGAGAGAGGCTAGCAGTTGACAGATCAATTATCATAAAAAGGAGACAATTCATCAGGAAGCAAAAGGACCTCAGCTTGACACAATTTTTTGGACATACCTCTGACCATGGTGATCTGGCTCTGAGAGATGGGGAATCCCTGTCCAGGGAATGCTGGGACGGTGGTTGTCGGGGGGTTGGTTGGCATTGTGTAGACAACCTGTCCTGAGAGGCCACCGAAAGGTGCAGCGGTGATGAAACTTCCATCAGGCATGGTAGGGGCAGGTGTGATCTACCAAAACATCCATAAAATATAGTTTCATTTTTGTAAAGTACTGTACTTTGTGGGTGCAAATTCTTACATTTTGTATCCAAAATACATGTAGATACACTCTGGTTTTTCAAGGGAATTTTTATACATGTTTAATTTTTTTTAATTTATTACTATAAAGAAAAAACAAAAGAATTTTTTTTTTGGGGCACCAAATTGTTTGCAGATGAGATGAAACTGCAAATATTTGCAGAAAAAGGGCACCTTCAAAAATACAACATGGAGAAGTTCATTTAAATTTTCTCCCACAACTGAGAGGCGAAATGTGCATACCTGTACTTCTGATGGTGGAACATAAGAGCCATTGGTTCCAGGAATATCACAGCTGAGTTTGGGACAGCATTGTCCAGGTATGGCGACCTTTCTACAGTATGTGGGGAGGGTGGGTGGATAAACAGGGCATCTGAGGAAAAAAATCATCCAAACCATTCACATCAGATACTGGTATTGTCACAGATCAACAATATGGTTTTTTATTTTTTTCATGTTAAGAGTGATGCAAAATTGACTAATTTCTATCAAAAACATTTTATTTCTCACAAGATTCCCTGTCTGTATCTATAGACTATATACTAGTAATTGAATTAATGTGAGATATTACAACATACTTTCCTTAATTTCAGAAGATCTTTTTCTCATAGGAGACAATTTGCTAAAGTAATTTAACTATTTTACTTAATTGCTAAGGTATTGTATAAACTGAAAGGTCAAAAGAAAAAATATTCAAAACAACTGCCTAAATATGCAAGAAAAGAAAAATCTAAACTGTGCTTACTTGGATACACATTTGTATTCACCCATCTTGGCATTAACACAGGTGCACACGTAGTCGCAGCCATCTTGCCATGACTCTCCTTCCCTATGTTGGACGCCCTTGTATATACAAGCACTGTAACCTATAGAAGAGTAGGGAAGCAAATGTTAAGACAGACAAAGAGCTACATTTTAAAAGGAGTTGAACAGAAAATTCTTGGTATCTATGTTTTCAATTTATAATGTAATTTTCATACTCTGCACTGCAAACGAAACAAGAGGCCCATGGGCCACATCGCTCACCTGAGGAACAATAGGTATGATAAAGTCAGCTTAATGGAGTCATAATAAAAACAATCTGGACAATGTACAATAATACATGTAGATCCTGTATAAATAAAATCCATTTTCCCCCCTTGGAACTGGGATAGCCCCGATTACTGCCAATATTTACAAGAGCAGACTTTAATTACCGCTCCTGCACATGTATAGGGACTCAATGTTACGCAGGCAGGGATGTCCGCACACCTACGCAACTCAACAGGTACCAACGTTAACGCAAGCAGGAATGACCACACACTTGCGCCAACAGCTCAACTTAACACAAGCAAGTATGACCGCACGCTAGTATTAATGCGATACAGGGCAGGAAAGAGCGCACACTCTGTGTCATAGGTTAGAAAAGACGAAGATTAGATAGAGCAGGGATGTCCACACACTCAATCTATCTGTAACTGTTCAAGTTTAACCCCAAACAGTCGGACATTGTAGTGCAAGAGACACTGTCCCTATATATGTGCCGGCCTAAAATAATTCATAGTATCTAAAAATTGGAAATCAAAAATAAACTATCTAATCCGGCCTAACCCAAAACTACTTATGCAGAACAACTTATATACATTGAATATTTATTATTGTATAAAAATAATCATCACAATAATTGGTTAACAGTGGATGCATTAATTAAAATAATCAAGAATCAATAAATCAAGGGCAATAACTCAATACAGTAATACAAAAAGATTTTAATGAAAAAATAGCTGCCTGCCTCAATTTTATAGTCATATCACATGTTGAGTATTGCAGTTTTCAAAAAGATCCTTTTCAATTGTTTATATATGGGATATTTAGCTGCATCAAACTCTGAACCTTCTTGTGAGGCTGAAGAATTGTCCTGGAGCCAAAGTGTTAATAATTATAAAGAATCATCTTGCTGATCCGTTTCTAAGAAGAAGATTTTTAAAGATTTGCTCTATATATTCCTATGTAAAACTTTAACACCCTCCCCCCCCCCCAATATGGCCTCACCCTACCCCCAGGGATCATGATTTTCACAACTTTCAATCTACACTACCTGAGGATAATTCCACACAAGTTTCAGCTTTCCTGGCTTATTAATTTCTGAGATGAAGATTTTTAAAGATTTACTCTATATATTCCTATGTAAAACTTCAACCCCCCCCCCCCCCATTGTGCCCCACCCTACCCCCAGGGATCATGATTCACAACTTTGAATCTACACTGCCTGAGGATGCTTCCACAAAAGTTTCAGCTTTCCTGGCTGAATAGTTTCTGAGAAGAAGATTTTTAAAGATTTACTCTATATATTTCTATGTAAAATTTTAACACCCCCCCCCCCAATGTGGCCTCACCCTACCCCCAGGGATCATGATTCACAACTTTGAATCTACACTACCTGAGGATGCTTCCACATAAGTTTCAGCTTTCCTGGCTGATTAATTTTTGAGAAGATGATTTTTAAAGATTTACTCTATATTTTCCTATGTAAAACTTCGACCCCCCATTGTGGCCCCACCCTACCCCCAGGGGTCATGATTTTCACAACTTTGAATCTACACTACCTGAGGATGCTTCCACACAAGTTTCAGCTTTCCTGGCTGTTTAGTTTCTGAGAAGAAGATTTTTAAAGATTTACTCTATATATTCCTATGTAAAACTTCAACCCCCATTGTGGCCCCACCCTACCCCCGGGGGTCATGAATTTCACAACTTTGAATCTACCTTACCTGAGGATGCTTCCACACAAGTTTCAGCTTTCCTGGCTGTTTAGTTTCTGAGAAGAAGATTTTTAAAGATTTACTCTATATATTCCTATGTTAAAACTTCAACCCCCATTGTGGCCCCACCCTACCCCCGGGGGTCATGAATTTCACAACTTTGAATCTACACTACCTGAGGATGCTTCCACACAAGTTTCAGCTTTCCTGGCTGTTTAGTTTCTGAGAAGAAGATTTTTAAAGATTTACTCTATATATTCCTATGTAAAACTTCGACCCCCCATTGTGGCCCCACCCTACCCCCGGGGGTCATGAATTTCACAACTTTGAATCTACCTTACCTGAGGATGTTTCCACACAAGTTTCAGCTTTCCTGGCTTTCTGGTTCTTAAGAAGATTTTTGAAAATTTCTCGAAATTTTTCATTAATTTCTAATTATCTCCCCTTGAAAACGGGTGTGGCCCTTAATTTTCACAACTTTGAATCCCCTTTGCCTAAGGATGATTTGTGCCAAGTTTGGTTGAAATTGGCCAAGTAGTTCTTGAGAAGATGTTGAAAATGTGAAAAGTTTACAGACAGACAGACGGACGAACAGACGGACAGACAGACGACAGACAAAATGTGATCAGAATAGCTCACTTGAGCTTTCAGCTCAGGTGAGCTAAAAACTAATTGTCGATCTAGCTAAATAATTGAAAAAAAAGAGATTCAATGTTTTACTTAAAAGGGTCTGTATTTCATAACTTTTCCAGCTGAAATTATATTGTGAAATGAGTTCTCAAATGATTATCGAGATCTTTTTTAAAAATCTCCATAACAACATGATAATAGTCGAAGAATGATTAGACTGACCTCCTGATGCAGTGAATGGATTGTTGGAGCCTGGTTTGATCTCGTTAGAGCCGTAGATGGTGTTGTGAGAACCAATAGGGACCACATTGAATGCGTTGGGTGCGGGTGTGGAGGATCCAACCATGTTGTTGTAGATGGGTTGGTAATTGATGGGTCCACTCTGACATTTTGGAACCCTGCAGCATGAGTCAGCGGGGTCGGCCACAAGGGTGCAGTAAGATGGCAGGCCAGAGTATACTCTGCATCTGCTCAACGGAAAACAAAACGTATCAGCGATTCCGAAAATGCTCACAAAATCCAAGCAAACAGATACAAATACAAAGAATGGACAAGCATCTTTTTAAGGTGCCTAGAAATTGTGTTCTTTGCATATCAATACACTGAGTTTATCTAAAACTGAGGAAGTACATAATTATGTACTCAAACATGATAGATCCTCATTGCATAGAGGACAAGACCAGGTTAGATCCTCACCACATAGAGGATGGACCAACAGATTTACACCCGTACCTAGCATCACATCTGTAGTTGTTCTGCTTGGCATCCACGCAGACACATCTGTAATTGCAGCCATCGTCCCAGGTAGCTCCTTGTACGTGGACGGTGTTATCGGTGTAACGGCACATATCTGGTGGACAGAGATTGACAAAATCAGAAAACTTTATCTGGGTAAAATAACTATTGGTCAGCTTTTGTTGCACAAATTGCATGGAGGCAAAAAATTCTACCAATCTGACAGTTTGCAAATCAATCCAATGATATTTCTCCTACACATGAAATGGTATTTTGATGATGACAATGTAATACCTTGTGGTCGGGTGACCTCTGGGGGTACTGTTTGGTAGGTGACGGTCACTGGTATGATGGTCGTACTGGGCTGGGGTTTGGGGGTGGTCTTACTCTCGTCACACTTGGCTCTCTGGCAGCAGGCATTGTTGGGGTCTTGTTCGTAGGTACAATACCATGGCAGGTTATAGTATTGTGGGCAACTGCAAAGTTCAGGATTTAAAGTGAGCACTTGATATGAATAATAAAATAATAATCTCCATTTATTTAAATAAATAAAGCCTAACATGCGAAAAAATCATAATTTTTATAGCAATATACTATAATCTAAGGGGCTACAGTTCTGTTGAAAACATGATTAAAATGGCTTACGTGTAAGTGCACTTGTACTGTCCTCTACGAGCATCCAAACATTCACATGTCAGCTTGCAGCCATCTTGCCATCTGTCATTCTGATGGTAGATTTTGCCTTTGTACACACATGCTCCTGAAATGAGAAAAACAAACTGGGATTGAAATCTCGCGTAATGTCACACTGTCAGGAAGAATCTTGTTCTTAAATGCAAAACAAGCTACACTGAATTTACCCAAGACCTGCTATTTGTTTTTTTAAAAGAAGATATTTTACACTGCATAAACTGACTGATAATCTGTCAATAATAACCAACACTTGTATTATCAGCATAGAAATGTCTTACTATATGTACATGTATGTCAGAGAAAGCAGGTCTATAAGCTGTGTTGTTGATAACCAACTTACCACCAGTGCCGTTGATGAGAGTGTTGAGAGGGTTGTTGGGCCCGATGTTGGTCTGGCCTCCGAAGCCTGGGTTCTGGACTGGGTTGGCATAAAAGACTGGGCGGGGGGTGGTGCTTCCTGTGAATCCAGGTGGCATGGTTGGGGCAATGTTGCAATCGGGTACCACGCAGCATGGATCGTTCTTATCGGCGACCAATCGGCAGGTGTCTGGGATCTGGTTGAACTCTGGGCATCTGTTATTGTTGGTAAGTGGTGAAATATGTTACAGAAAAATATTTTCCTCAAATCTACATTCAGTTTCACTACAAATGAACTGTGAAAGCTAATTTGATACATGTATTCCCCTTTGCAAATGTTGGTTCCAAAGCAACAATAATTTCACTCCCATTGAACTGTACTAGCTAATTTGATATTTCCCTTTTGCAAATGTTGATTATAATTACTTCTCACAATCACAATCATTTTATTATTATCATATATTTATAATGACACATTTTTTTCTTTGATAATTTGATAAAAAAAAAAAAACCTGTAACAAACCTAGATCTGCAGCTGTAGAGATTGTTTGTGACATCATCACAGGTACAGATTTTGTCACAGCCATCTTGCCAGGTCTGTCCTTGTCTGTAGTACACACCTTTGTACACACAGAATCCTAAACACATCAAACAAAATGCATTACTTTCCAGCTTCAAGTTAATTAATCTATTGGTTACTTGCCATAGATAACCAAACTTCTATAAATATATAAAATTCAGCATTTGAAAAATCATCCCCCCCCAATAAATCAAAATAACCTCATATTTAGAAAGATTTCATTACTTTAAGCGAAAGCAAATGAATTGTTTACTGGCCATTGAAAAATCATAACCCTATAAAATTCAGCATCTGGAAAATTGTTCATTAAAAAATCACACTAATTCTTACATCCTATCACATCCCCACCTTTTACTGACTTTGAATTTTACAAGACTTTGAAGTATACAAGACTGTGGAGTACACAAAACTTTCAAGTATACAATACTGACCGTTGACTGGGGCTGGAGTGTTGCTTCCAGAGATGGGTGATGGCTGGTTAGGGTTGACATACATGGGGGTGGTGGGGGGCATGGTCTGGTACTGTGGGGGAATGCTGGCCAGTGGTGTTGGGTTCTTGGGATTTCCACAATATGGCACTCCGCAGCACTGGTCATTTGGATCTTGAACCAGTACGCAGTAGTTTGGAAGGTTGGGGAATTTCTGGCATCTGCAATGCAAAAAAAATGTAAGGGATAAATAAACTTGAGCAAATGTAAATACTTTTCCACAAAAAGACCCCACTAGCTTTTCCCTCTTCCTTATTTTTCAATAATGACCAAGTGATCAAATGCCTTTACCTCTCTGTGCATCTGTAACGGCCTGTCATGTCGTCCATACATTCGCAGTTGTATTCGCAACCATCAGCCCATCTATCTCCCTTCCTGTGAATTGTTCCCTTATAATAGCATCCTAAAAACAATAGAAAGAGTACCATATATTTATCTTAACTCATTATTATATTGAAAAATAGAAATCATCCATATTATGGAATAACCCCTTGATTACTTTTTTCAAAATGCTAATTCAAATATATGTACCTTTTCTTGGAGTGGGTGTGACATTAGATCCACTGGTAGCTGGTTGAGGTTTACCATTGACCATAATGGTTGGCAGGGGTTCTGGTGGTGGAGTACCGTTTCCTGTGATGGTACCGAAAGCTGGCTGTGGGGGCTTGACTAATCCAGGAGTTGGGGTGGCTCCAGGTTGAACCACTGGGCAGTTGGGGGCCTTACAACATGTGGGGTCAGCAGGATCTGGAACCAGGGTACAGCCATCGGGCACTCGTGGGTAGACATTACATCTGTCAATCAAATTAAAAACAAGATTGTAACTTTTTAAAACCATGAAATGGCATTGTACTTAAAAAAACCCCCAAAAAACAGGGAATGGGGTTGGGCAGCAGAATAAATGACCTCTAAACAATTGCTAGTGCACTTTTCATATATGTCGAAAAAAATCTAATTAGAAATTTCTAATATATAAAGAGAAAAATTTCTTTATTTGGACATACATGTAAATATATCATTAATTGAAAGTTTTAGATTTACCAAAAGACCTTGGCAAAAATCATTCTGGTAGTTCAGAAATTCAATATTTGAAGAATGCATTTTGACAACATTTTTATCAAACAAATCATAGGATATGGAACCTCTGTCTACAGCTGTAGTATCCGGTTTTGGCGTCCACACAGACACATTTCTTGTCGCAGCCATCGAACCATTCCTGTCCCTGTCTGTAAGCCTGTCCGTTGTACACACAGATCTCTGTATCACAAAAAAAATTTAGAACAGCTATCATTACCATACTTTACAAAGGAAGTTTAGAGAAAAACAAAATTTTGGAGAAAATTTGGTGATTTTGTTATAATTCTCTCTGGTTTCTGATAATTCTCTCATATGATTGTATTAATCTCGAAATCTTGTATCCTTAAAATAACAAAGCATATGTACTTCAAAAGTAAGGTTCTCAAAGTTTTAGATTCACGAGGCCATATCTAAAACCTGAACTTACCGAGAGGAGGGGGAGCTGTGTATGGGTTTGGCATGCCTGGGCTGGGAGTCACCTGTCCTGGTTTGGTGGGGGCGGCGGTTGCCTGGATGGGACAGTACACAGACTGGCAGCAGGCATCGTTGGGGTCCTGGGTCATAGTACAGTAAGAAGGTACCTGTGGGTGCCTTGCACACCTGTTACAATGTAGAGAGAAAATATTTAGAGGTTGCTCATCAAAGACTAGAAATTGGTTTCGTCACATGATAAATGCACCTTGCTGAAATTCACCAGTTGTCGAAATAGGGTATCACATAAAAATGCACTTTTGAAAACAGCACAGTAAAAAAAAAGTGTAAACTGTATCAAAATTAAGGAATTTTATTTTTTCTTTAAAAAGGGTTATAAAAAACCCAAAAAAACTTAAAGATTACCTCTCTGTACACTTGTATCTTCCTGCTTGTTGGTCGATACATTCACACTGGAACTGGCAGCCATCCTGCCAGGTCTGTCCCTGTGAGTAAGCCTTGCCTTGGTACACACACATCACTGCAAAACAAGATTTCATAAAACTTCTCTGGTGCAACTTCTCCTTCAATGCATCTTATGTATAAATGATTAAAAATTTTGCAATGCTTATTCCTTACTGAGGTTTCTCCACCAAAAGTTTTCATCATCAAATCAAATTTATTAGAAGAGAAATATCAAAAACAAAGTATAATGTTAGCCAGTTTTATGGTTCAAAGGTACAGCATGGAGCTATAAATGGTTAACACAAAAATAAATCCGGAACTTACTCTTGCCATAAATCTGAGGAATGCTAGGCTGTCCGGGCTCTGGTTTCTGGGGGTTGCCCATGAAGGTTCCCTTGTTGCCAGTGACCACTGTGAAGGGGTTGGTGGAGTTGACATCGATACAGATCGGGGCCTGGCAACACTGGTCATTGGGGTCAGTCACGAGCCTGCAGCCTGGCTTGGGTGCTGGGTAGCTTGGGCATCTGTAACACAAAGACATCTCTCATTAGTTCAGACATTGGAAGGAGAATATAATATGTATATGCTTTCCATAAGAAATCAGACATAAGAAGGTTACGGTAAAAAAAATCTTGTTTTATTTTTGGGCTTGGTCTGGCACCCAAAAATTCATCTTCTTTCGTAAACCATGGATGGTTTGATCAATATTCGTTGAATACCAATTTTTGTGGAGTTTTTTGTCAAGTTGATCCACGAAATTAAATGTTCATTGAAGTGCAATTTTTATTATCAATTTGTATTAATAGGGTCATTGGCCCCAAATTTACGTATCCTTGAAACTGTGATTTTCACTTTATCCACGAAAATTGAAACCCTTCAATATTAATGAAACCACAGTATACAAGTTTTTTTGAAAAACATTTTTAGTTATTGTGAAAAACATTTTTAGTTATTGTGAAAAACATTTTTAGTTATTGTGAAAAACATTTTTAGTTATTGTGAAAAACATTTTTAGTTATTGTGAAAAACATTTTTAGTTATTGTGAAAAACATTTTTAGTTATTGTGAAAAACATTTTTAGTTATTGTGAAAAACATTTTTAGTTATTGTTTTGTCTTACTGTACAGGGTGAACTACAAAATCAAGATCCCAACATCACGCCAAATTAAAATATGAAACACAAACCTCTCATCACAGTTGATCTGACTGTTCATAGCATCATCACATCTACAGATCTTCTCACAGCCAACCTTCCAGCTCTCTCCCTGCTTGTAGGGTACTCCATTGTACACACAGAATGCTGCATGGAGAAGTAGAAATACATGTAGATTGGGAAAGATACATTCCATGACTGAGATATCCACACAATATGTTCACACATTTGATTCATGAAATCAAAGTGGAAAAGGTATTTGGTTTGATTGCTCAGTACATCATTTTGGGCAAAACTGCTACCCAAATATCTTTCTAATATACATTCCATAAAAATTTATATACACTTAAAAACTGATAAAATTTCCTTTCATTCCTCTTAAAATAAATTCTTATGACCCCTAATTATGCTTAAAAATAAGTGAATAAAAATGATTGCATTAACAAATACTATTGTTTTTCGCATGAAAGAATTTTTTAGTCTAGACCTCATGCAGTTATTCAGCTACATGTATATCTTTTATTGCAAAATATTCAAACAATGAATGGAAATCTCTGGGCATCAGGAAAATTTCCTATTCATCATAGTTTGCACATAACCTAGATTTTTTTAGGTGACATAGTTTGCACCTTACCTGGCATTGGTGGGGGATGGGCAGTGGGGGCGAGAGTGGACCCTGGTCCAGCTGTGGGTGGGATGATGGCTGGACAATCAGGGAGAGGACAGCATGGGTCGTCGGGGTTGTACTTCAGTTTGCAGGTCAGTGGAACCTGGTTCAGGTTGGGGCACCTGTTCAACAGATAAATTATCAAATATTGATTATAAATATTTTTTTTTCTAAATCTAGACCCCCCTTCCAAAAATAAGAACATTAATAGATAAGAATCAGTTTACTACAATTTTGTGAAAACAAGTATTCTTAGTGTTTGGATGCAAAAAAAAAAGGATGGTTTAACTCAACCAATTACAAGTAAATGTTTTAATGCAAAAAACCAAAAAACAAAACAAAAACAAACCCAAACAAATAAAGGACATTTACAATTACCAGCAGTGACACATATTCAGATACTGACCTTTCTGTGCACATGTATCTTCCAGTCATTGAGTCAACACACTCACACAGATAGTCACAACCATCTTGCCATTTCTGACCCTGTTGGTACATCTGTCCCTTGTACACACACATATCTAAAATAAACACAAAATAATTTCACTATGTATAATAGTACTCTCCTTTACAAAACACAGCTCTGCATTCAGATTTTTAACTGCAACCCCCCCCCCCCCCCCCCCCCAATAAAGTTGATAAAAAGAGCAATTATACCATACAAAAGGGACACTTTTTCTACACTGGCATGTATCACTTCACAAGCTTACATTCATATTTCTAATCCAATCATTGTTGTTTAGAAGAGAGATAAAATAGTACATGATTCCCCCCCCCCCCCCCAAATTTGTTGACCACCTACGTGGAACAGGTGTGGAAGGTTCGGGAGTTCCAAAGATGATTGGTCCGTTGGGATTGATGACAATCTTGAATGGTGTGGTCTGGGCAGGAGTTGGGGACTGTGTTCCTATGATGACTGGGGGCACAGTGTTACCCTGAGGACACTGAGGCACCTTGCAGCATTCAGGATCCTGGGGATCAGGCACCATAAGACACTGAGAGCCAGCCTCATACTGAGGACATCTATATGAGGAAAAGGACCAGGGAGGTTTATAAAATTTAGAAGGCAAAATAACACAATTTTAGTTGCAGTGCTTTCATTATATTGCAGAATATTTTTTTTTGGTTCAAACAGTGAAGTAATTACCTTTGGGTGCATGTATAGTGTCCAGTTCTTCCATTATCACAGACACATTTCTGGTCACAACCAACATACCATGCCTGTCCTTGAGTGTAGGTCCTTCCATTATATACGCAAACATCTGTTAATAAACAGAATTCTGGTGAAAATATATCCATATTTATACCAATGCTGTTGCACAAAAAAATCCTTGCCAAAGATTGTTTTTGTTATTTCCATATTCCTACCCTGACCCATAAAACTTTTTCAGTCAATCTACAGGTCTAAAATTTGAACCCTGCAGAAACAGTGTTAATTGAATAGATTACAGATTGAAACAGGGGTTAATGGAAGGACTCTGACCTCCGGGCTGTGGAATGGGGATGACTGGAGCTGTGGTAATCTGCTGTGGTGGTACCAAGGTTGAGCCTGGGTTTGGTACAAGAGTGACACCCACGGGAGTGGTGTTCTCTGGTGGTACTGGGGTGGTGGGTGGGGTTGGGGGTGGACAGTACTGTACTTTGCAGCAGTTGTCTGTCTGGCTTGGTATCATGAAGCAGCTAGGCTGAACAGGGAAGGATGGGCACCTGTAAAAGCACATCAGAATCAAAAACCACTTTTTGCTAAGAATGTTTTTGATGGCCCTTCCTTAAAGCACATTTGAATAAACTTTAAAATCAGAATGTTAAAGGTAGATGACATTGTTACCTCTCGGTACACTTGTAGCGGCCTGTGGCTTGATCGATACATTCGCAGTTGTAGTCACATCCATCTTGCCAAGTCTGACCATTGGTGTATTGTTGTCCCTTGTAGACACAGAATGCTGCAATGGATCAGGTTATGCACTGTTATACAATACCTGTATTTTGAATCAATTCCTGAATTATCACTTTTCTGTAATGTTTTTTCCCCTTTTATCAATTATTTTCTCAACACTTACTTGGTTTGGGTGAAGGATTGTAAGGATTCTGTGTGGTAGGATTGTATCCCACAATCTCTCCTTTAGGCAGTGGTGTAACGTAAGGATTGTAGGGTGTGGTAGGCTGGTTAGGATTGGGGGTGGTGGTTGGGTACTGAGGGTTGTAGGGTGTGGGTCTTGGGGTGCTGCAGACTGGCACCAGGCAGCATGGATCGTTGGGGTCAGCAGTCTTGGTACATCCTGCAGGTAAGTTAGGATACTGAGGGCACCTGGAAGTATAAACAATGGACACTTAACAACACTGTAAATGCACCTTACCAATCTTTAAGCTAATGAAATTGCCATGTACACATAAAAGAAGTGAAATTTCAATAATGCCTGATTTCTAAATTCATATTAATTGCACATCAGTGTATCTAGTCTTGGCTTGACAGCTTGTAGTTATCAAAAACATAATTCTAAATACCATAAAACTTGTCTTCTGAATGAGAATTTTCTTTACTTATATACACTTACCTGTCAAAGCAGTTGTAAATGTTGTTGTCAGCATCATCACATCTGCAAGTGGTGGAGCAGCCATCTTGCCAGGTCTGGCCCTGGGTATATGGGACTCCCTTGTACACACAGAAAGCTACAAGTACAATGCAAACATTGTCATACAGAAGTCTTTGGTTGGCAAGGGTAAAAATCTATAGAATTGGTAATGAATGGATCCACATAAATGATGGCAAGTGCTTTGTGAAACTTTTGACAGTGGTTGCATGTTCATTTACTGAGTGGTTTGGTGGGTGGGGCATTGAAAAAAGAAATTTTTGAATTTTTTGACAGTGACATTGATAGTCACTTACTTGGTGGTTTGGTGGGTGGGGGTGTTGGCTGTCCGGGGGCAGGGGTTGTGGTCTGACGACACACGGCCACCTTACAGCAGTAGTCGCTGGGGTCAGTCTCCAGGGTACATCCCGCAGACAGGCGAGGAACTGTTGGGCATCTGTAAGATCAAAGCTTAGCATCAGAATCTGTATGCATTATTCAAATTTTTACACATTTTTCAGAATATTGGGACCAAAAAATTTATCTATCTACATGTAAAATAGGAATGATCTACGTTAGTTATTATGTTAATGTGCATGTAAATCAATTTTCAGATACGCCCAAAATCTTAAAATGTGATATTTTCTAAATGAAAAAAAGAATAATTTAAAAACATAACATTGAACTGTAAATGAAAAAGGTGAAAAATATTCTTGTCTTAGCTGAGAAATTCCCATGTCAGGTGCCAAATCAACAGACATACTGTACATCCATTTTTTTCGGTGTGTGTCACAAAATTTGCAAAACAGGAGAAAATGTGTACTAATTTTGAATTGCCTTAGTCATTATTTTGCAATTCAAATTTTTTTTACCAAACATTATTGGATATAATTTCTGCATATTGAATATTTTGCAATTTAAAAGTGATCGTGAAAAAAGTGAAAATAAGACCACCGCGAAAAAATACCAGACAAACAGTTTGCATTTTTGTCAATTAAAAATCGGTATTGCTTAAATACTTGGTATATAGAAGTCCTCTCACCTCTCGGTACATTTGTACAATCCCATGTGTCCATCCTCACAGATACAGTTGTACTTGCATCCATCTTGCCACTGCTCACCTGTCCTGTAAGCCAGTCCATTGTAGATACAGACTGAAAAAAAATAAATTATTACTTCTTGCACAACATAAAATTAATGTGTTCAAAAATGTTGACCAGTTCAATGGTACTACAAAGCTTTCTAAAAATTTAACTGCAAAGCTTTCTAAAAATATAACTCTTGACCCCTTAAAGCCAGTTTCTAACACATTGGTCAAACTGACAAATACAAATCGACAGACTTTATCTTAAATTTGATATAGTAAATAAACATAAATTTTGTTCAACTTTTTTTATTTCATTTCTCTCCCTCCTCCCTCCCTTTCTTTGTACCTATAAATTAGTTTAAATGTTTACAAATCAAAATTTTGTGAATGAGTAAAATCATATCTGATATTCGCTTCATTTCCTATTCAGTATTTCTAAACCATGCACACAAACTTTCCAAACACTGAAATTCAGATTCCTCATCCTCCATACACCAACCTCCCATTTCTAAACCTTTTTAGTAGGTAATAGTATACAGGATAATCTCACCATCTGGTTTAGGAGTGCTAGGCTGAGGAGAAGGAGTAGGCTGCTGAGGTGGCAGGAATGGGTTGACTGTGGTAGGTTGGGTAGGAGGCAGTGTATCGGTGATTCCGAATCCTGTGAAGGATCCAGGCTGTCCCTTGATGGTGACAGGCTGGTTTGGTCCAGGTGTGGGCGTTTCACAGTGAGGCACCTGGCAACAGGTGGGGTCGTTTGGATCAGGGATCAATGTGCAAGAGGAAGGCAAGTTGTCGTAAGTGTTGCATCTGGAAAAAGAAAAACAAATTGTCTTAAATATTATATACCGGTATTCTATCTTTCTATTTCACTTACTTTTTAGAATTATGAATGAAAAAGGTCAAATTTGTAACATTTTAAACTAGTAATAAAAATTCTGTAGAGAAATGAATAAAAGCATGTCAGTTACATTTATAACCTTTGTGGCCTCGTAATTAATATACCAACCTCTGACTACATCTGTAGTAGCCAGTCTTTCCATCTTCACACACGCACACTCTGGCGCATCCGTCATACCAAGTTTGTCCTTGGCTGTAGGTCTTACCATTCATAATACAGATGTCTAAAAGAGAGAGAGAGATATATATCACCACCAATAAAGAAACACACTCTCAAGAGGTGACTTATTTAGAAAAATTTTGAATTCAATTTTACAGCTTGATGAAAAATCAACTGGATGCACTTACTCTTAGGTGTTGGCATAGGGGTGTAGTCTGGGGTGGTTTGGTATGGGTTGGGTACCGGTGTGTTGTTAGGTTGTGGGGCGAAGGTGATGCTGCCAGTGATTGGGGGTTTGGTTCCTGTGATCAGATTGAATGAGGGGGCGGGGGTAGGTTGTCTGCACTGCATCATCTTACAGCATGGATCTGCAGGGTCAGAGACGATCTGGCAGTTGGGTGGTGGGACGACGCCATCCATGGACGGGCATCTACAGAAAGGAAAACAGAATTCATTGACTTCAAAAATGGCACAAAAAGACCAGTTGGTAAAATCGTTGCTCAAAATTCCTGGCCTGTGACTGAACTGAAAATAATATTTAGATTTTTGCACCTGTCCTTGCATCTGTATCTGCCAGTTTGCATGTCCAAACATTCACAGGTGTAGAAGCAGCCATCTTTCCAGGTCTGTCCAGCATTGTAAGAGACTCCCTTGTACAAACATCCATCTGTTCAAACCAGAAAAAATGTTTCTGATAGAGCTTTAATATACTGTGGGTTCATTAACACTTAATGAACATCACTTTTTATGAATTTCATTGAATGAAATCAACTGTTCATTGAAATAAGAAATTCCAGTTTCAATTGATAGGCGTATAATCATCTACATGCACAGATTTACATGTCCCTGAAATTGAGGATTTGACAAAATTAATGTAAGATTGCCGCCATTGTAAATATTGATACCAAAGACTTTCAGGTTTGATAGAAAACAAAGAATCTTTAAGAAAAAATTGTTCACCATATGTTTAAATCAAATATTGAAACTGTTTCACAAGAGGAAAATTCCCTTACGTCCTCCATTGGGTCCAGATCCATAGTTAATAGCTGTTGGCATGGGCAGAGTGTATGGGGTAGGGGATGGTGTGGGCATTGGGACCTCGCCAGGTTTGGGTGAAGGTGTGGGGGCCACAGTTGGGGGTTTCATCAGCTCTGGGTGGCAGACTGGTTTCTTGCAGCAAGAGTCATCAGGATCTGCCTCCATGGAGCATCCCTCAGTCAGCTGGTATTGTGGACATCTGTTCCAGAAACCAATGTTATTCTCAAAACACTAGAAACTTCATTAAATACTGTGGTTTCATCAATATTCGTTGAATACAAATTTTCACGGATTTCGTTGTTAAGTTTATCCATGAAAATATTGAATCCATTGAAGTGCAATTGCTACTTACATTTTGTATTAATAGGATTCATTTGCCACGAATTTACGTATCCTTGAAACTGTGTTTTTCACTTTAACCACGAAAACTGATACCCTTGAATTTTAAGGAAACCACAGTACCTAAGATTTTCCACTTAACATATTTTTTTTTTTTTTTTTTGGGGGGGGGGGGGGTGGTTTGTTATACATGTAGTACTTTTATGCTGTTTTTTTTTTGGGGGGGGGGGGGGGGGTGGGGTGGGAAGGGGGTGTCTGAAAATGGTAAAACATTCTAAGTTAGCTATAAATAAAATAAAATTAAATAAAATTTAACTGGCATCCAATGCATTAATAAAATTGGTCACATTTACCTGTCGTCACATCGGTAGAATCCTGTTGTTCCATTCTCACAGATACAGACCAGGTCACAGCCATCCTTCCAGGACTCTCCTTGTTTGAAGGACACGCCCTTGTACATACAGACAGCTGTCAAAACAATTAATAACATATCAGCACTTCCATCAAATCCACCAAGAAAACAAGTGTACAGAACCATTTTTGGGACCCCCCCCCCCCATCAGTCTCTATATCAATAACATATCAGCATCTCACCATCCAAGATTGATCAAGAAAACTCTAATTTGAAGAGAAAAAAAAAATATGTTCTATTCTCGATCTGACCACTTTTGGCTATATCCAGTCTCTGATTGGAGAAGATTAGCATAGTCTTAAAAGTACACTAAAACAGGTTTATAGCAAAGCCCCAGAGGATCTATTCATTATATATCAAATCTTATATCAAATTAGTTTAAAATACATTTTGAATAGTAGGAGTAATGAAACTGAATTTGCTGTGCTCATGCATTTGTAAAAAGTGTGTATCTGTTACCATGTTTTACTGTAATGCTTCGAAACATTTGATTGGCTTACCTGGTTTTACTGTAATGCTATGAAGCATTTGATTGGCTTATCTGGTTTTACTGTAATGCTATTAAGGATTTGATTGGCTCACCTGGAGATCCGTTAATGGTGGTGGGTGTTGGGGCCTTGATGACAATGGGGGACACGTTAGGGGGACAGTAAGGCTTCTTACAGCAGGGATTGTTAATGTCCTGGACCAGTTGACAGCCTGGGTTCAAATCTGTGATTCGTGGGCATCTATGGGCCACAAAAGTCATGATATCATATTTATCCATGACCAAACATGTAAAATAATACAACTCAAAAATGGACTAAACTTGAAAGAATAATCATAGATACAAATATTTTGGCCTTTTAAATCGTAAGTCAAGTCGAACATTTTTAGGCTTTAGAAGGATGTCTTACTTCTCAGTACATTTGTAGACTCCAGTCATTTGATTTTCACATACACAGTCGTAGTCGCAACCATCCTGCCATCTTTGTCCTTGGGTGTAGGATTTACCCTTGTAGATACAAGTGTTGGCTAAAATGGAAAAGCATCATTTATCTTCAAACAAAAGGATTAGTTCTGTGAAAAAGAATGGAGTTCTGTCATAAAAAAAAATAACCAAAATTAAAAATGCAGCAAGGATATTGCCATAAATATATGATGTTTAAATACATTTTGTAATTGGCAAATTATTATTAAAATCCTAGTATAAAACATACATACTGCATAAGGGCTGCTTAATTACATGAATATGCTACCATTTTAAGCTCTAAACAGAAATGGAGAGAGAAATTACTTACGGACATAGATTGGTTGTGGTGATGGGGTTGGTTGAGGTGTTGTGAACTGTGGTGGAATAGAGAACCCTGGTGGGTAAGTTCCCTGTGGGTAGGGGGTGTATGGCACTGTCACACCTGGTGGGTATGTTCCTGAGGGGAATGGTGTCAAGTATGGTGGATAGGTTCTTCCTGGAATCAAATAAGGCTGGTTTGGATTATTATCTGTGTATCCTGGTGGATAGGTACCACTTGGATATGGTACTGGTGGGGGCACAGTGCCTGGTGGATAGGTTCCACTTGGATAAGGTGTTTGATTTGGTGGATAAGTCTGGTATGGCTTGAATGTCATTGGTGGTACACCACCAGTGAAATAGCTGGATGATGGTTTGATTGGTGGGAATGTGCCACCTGGATAGGGAGTGTATGTTGGATAGGTCAGATTTGGTGGATAAGTTGGTCCACCTGGATACGGTGTGGCTCCTGGTGGATAAACAGTACCGCCATTGTAATGAGGATAGTTGGTGACCAGATAGAATGGAGTATATCCAGTTGGGAATGTTCCTCCAGGATATGGTGTCACAGGTGGGACAGTTTGGCGAGGTGGATAAGTGCCACCAGGATATGGTGTAACATTGGTTGGATAGGTCTGTCCTGGAATGAATGGGCTTTGTGTGGTAGGTTGTGGTTTAAAGGTGAATCCTGGTGGATAGGTTCCTCCAACAAAGGGTGTTCCCATTGGGACAGTGCCAACTGGATAGGTGCCATATGGATAAGGTGTCTGATTGGTTGGATATGTGCCACCTGGTCTGAATGTTGATGGTCTGTAATATGGAGGTGGTGTGTAGCTTGGTGGATATGTTCCGCCAACGAAAGGTGTGTATGGAGGCACAGTGACACGGGTTGGGTAGGTTCCACTTGGATATGGGGTCTCATTAGTTGGGTAGGTCTGCCCTGGCACAAAAGTTGGTGGTGTCTGTCCTGGTCGGAAAGTGAAAGAGGGTGGATATGTTCCACCAATGAAGGGAGTGTACTGTACTGGAACAGTGCCTGTAGGGAAAGTTCCACCTGGGTAGGGTGTCTCTCTGGATGGATAGGGTGCTCCAGGGACCAGAATAGGAGCCTGTGGTTTGGGTGTGGGTGTTTGCCTTGGTGTGTATCCTGGAGGATAGGTTCCACCAACAAATGGAGTTGGAGGTGGTACAGTTCCAGTTGGGTAGGTTCCACCAACGTATGGAGTCTTGTTGGTTGGGTAGGTCTGGTAGGGCCTAAATGTGGGCTGAGTGAAGTAAGGTTCAAAGGTCTGACTGGGTGGATAAGTGCCGCCGACAAATGGAGTGTAGGTCCGTGGGGGTACAGTTCCAGTTGGATAGGTTCCGCCGACAAATGGTGTCTGTCTTGGTGGATAGGTGCCACCTGGGATCAGTGGAGCATTTGTAAAGTACACCACAACAGGGCTGTAAGGAACTTGGGTTGTCACTGGACTGAAACCTGGAGGATAGGTTCCTCCACCTGGATAGATGGTTGGCAGAGGGTAAGTTACCCTTGTTGGGTATGTTCCACTTGGATATGGAGTCATATTTGTTGGGTATGTCTGCCCTGGTCTGAATGTTGGAATCATTGAAGGATTGGGCGTGTAGTTCACTGGATAGGTTGCTCCTGGGTATGGTGTGTAGGTTACTGGAGGAACAGTGGGAACTGTGCCGGGTGGGTAAGTGCCCCCTGGGTAAGGTGTGCCTGTGGGATAAGGTCTTCCAGGGATCAGGATTGCTGGAGTGGGTCTTGGTGTGTAGACTGGACCACCGGTAAATCCATTATAGTTAGGATTTGGAACAA
The DNA here is from genome assembly GCF_025612915.1 of Magallana angulata. Classification (NCBI taxonomy): domain Eukaryota; kingdom Metazoa; phylum Mollusca; class Bivalvia; order Ostreida; family Ostreidae; genus Magallana; species Magallana angulata. Next base: position 43,284,112 of record NC_069116.1, read on the forward strand.
AGGGTGAAGGTTGTGGGGTGTAGATGGGTCTCAGAGTGGGGCTAGGAGTGGCTTTTCCTCCCTGAATGACCAATGGAGGAGCAGTGTTGTAGTTTCCTGTGGTGGGGCATTCTGGGATCTTGCAACAAAGAGGATCTTTGGGATCAGCAATCAGAGTACACTCTGGGGGTGGAGCCTGGAATGTTGGGCACCTGTCAAAAGACAAAACCTTTTAGTAACTTTTTCCACACCAGCAAAAAAGGTAGGTCAAACTAAATAATGATAAAATCTCAACCTCTATTGATTCTCATGGAGAGACGTACCTTTGGTTGCATCTGTACACGCCAGTGACACAGTCCTCACAGATACAGGAGAAGTCACATCCATCATACCACTGCTGTCCTTGGAGATATTGTTGTCCTTTGTACTCACAAGTACCTATCAACCCGAATGAACGCACATTATCACTCGTCTTCTCTTCTCATTTTTAGACAAATTACACGTACATGTATTGGAAATTTTTCTTTTGGATGGAAATAATTTATAAAATAAATAATAATTATACACTGTGTTTAGGAACATTTTGGTCATAGTTTCATTTTTGCCCCCATTTACTTTCAAAGACTTTGCATGAAATTAAAACGAAGCAAATTGAAAACTTTAGTTACTTACTGAAGTAAATTTGATTTACATAATGGAAAGGGGAATCTTTTACAATAACCCTATGTGTAAATCAAACGGAGCAAAAACTACTGTATATACAGTATATATACATGTAAACAGCTCTTATTGAGTCCCATTATTTTGAATGACTTACATCTAGACTCTGGAGTTGGCTGTGGTGTAGGATTGTATGTCGGCTGTGGGTTGGGGTTGGGGTTAGGGTTAGGGTTGGGGTTGGGGTTAGGTTGTCCTGGAGCAGGGGTCTGAGTTGGGTTGGGGGCAGGTGTTGGCTCAGCACATTCCACAATGTCACAACAGGGGTTGGCAGGGTCCTTGTGAAGTCTGCAGTTTTCAGGTAGATCCATGTATCTTGGGCATCTGTAAGGCAGGGTTGAATTAAAGAAAAATGATCGCATTTATCATGAAATGCAAATATGAATCAAATAAAATTGGCTATAATAGTACCAGAATGTAATTTCTTTATTACACAATTACACAATGAAGAAGAGAATTTTTTTTTTTCAAAAGATACATTGCTTCAAATTCAGATGTGTATACAGGAACAGTGGTGGTATTATTTTTTTAATTACTACATAGCAACTTACTTGGGATCACATTTGTATCTTCCATGCTCTGCATCATAGCAAGTACATGCGTAATCACATCCATCGTCCCATTTCTGGCCTTGCATGTAGGTCACACTTTTGTACACACAGAAACCTATCAGAATTGGTAAAAAAAAAAATCAGTATCAAATAGAAATTCAATTTTCAAAAAAGAAACTAAAAAACTTCAAATTTCTGTAAATGTACACATATAAATCTGTCTTACAAGAGATAAATACAGGGAGAAATCAGTGGTTGAATTGTCTTTGATATCGATATCATTACCAAGGCATGGCCAAACAAATTCTCAACAAACAAGGAGACCAAAAAGTTGATAACGTACCAACTGGTTTTGGTGATGGGGCTGGCTGTCCAGGCACTGGGCTAGGTGTGGGCAGATTGACCTTTCCTGTGAAGGGTATGGGCTGAATAGTGGGCACTGGGTTAGTCTGACCGGGGGCTGGTGTGGGCTGTGGGCAGACTTCCACCAGACAGCAGGAGTCCCTAGGATCAGTCTTCATCGTGCAGCCTGGGGTAACACTGGTGACTGTTGGGCACCTAAAGAATAAATAAAAATACTCAGTTTTGATAGATTTTTAAGAAGCAAATATCCCTTTTTTTTTCTTTAAAGTTTATATCATTCTGTTTATGCTCTGAAAAGTGAGATCATAAAATGAGCAAATTTAACTCCAAAGTTCCTTGAAAAGGGACTCAATTAATGTTTAATCTATATTGTATTAAAGTTCAGAGGGTAGAATTCATTATCATGGTCTCCTGAGCTAAACAATTTGACAACACTTATCAGACCTTACAGTCTTCCTTCCGACTCACCTCTGGTTACAGGTGTAGATTCCACGGCTCGAGTCGTCACAGCGACATTTGTAGCTGCAGCCATCTTCCCAGGTCTGTCCCTGGAGATACTGGGCATTTTTGTACACACAGTATTCTGAAATTGTCAAAAGAACAAAATATGTACATTCTTAGTACACAGAGTATTCTGAAAATCGTCAAAAGAGAGAAATATTTACATCCTTTGTACATACAGTATTCTAAACATTGTTGTAAGAGAGAACCACCGCACCTCATTGTAAAAATTTGCCAAAAGTTTATCATTTTCAATTCTTTGTACTGCAAGCTATTAATTTTACATTCTAATTTTTTTCCATCTCAATAATCATTCAAAACTTTTGTGAATGCAAATTTCCTTGCTTTTGAAGTTGGATGGCCATGGATGACTTACGTTGTTTTGGTGGGAGGGTCTGAGGCAGAGCAGGGTTTGGCGTAGTTGTTCCGGTTCCCTGAATTACACCAGGGTGAGCAGAGATGGTACAATCTGGTTTCTTACAGCAGGGGTTGGCAAAGTCGTTGACCATACGGCAAACATCTGGGAGATTGGTGTACACTGGACATCTGTTATACAGCAAAAATCACATGTGATGCTTATGATATTCAATATTTCACAAAATGTATTCAAAAGATCATAAGTTTAAAAAAAAACACCCAGCTCTGGGTATATAATTCTCATTATTCGTATGATTATTCTTAAATTTTCATTACATGACTGAATCAACTTACAAGGAAAGCAAAAAAAATTATTAAACATCAAGTTTACACGTACATGTAGATCATTGCTTAAAAGTGGAATAAAAGTCCTTCTTCAGAGGATTTCTAGCATTTTTCCCAATTCAAAGATGGATAAGAATCTTACCTGTCCACACACTCATAGTGGCCTCGGAGGGCGTCGGTACAAGTGCAGGTAAAGTCGCAGCCATCTTCCCATCTCTCTCCGGCCTGGTATTGTACTCCCTTGTAGGTGCACATGCCTTGAAAAAAATAATCAGTTCATGATCAGAAAGTAAAATCATCATTTTCCAATGAAATCTCCTCTTTCATTTTTCTATATCACTGGATTTATTGTAAGGGGGCTATAGACATGTCATGGCTATTTTATGATAATATCAGTCTTCTTTAAAAGAAGATTGAAGATTTGTGTGAAGATTTAGGAAAATATCAATATATTTACACTGAAATGTAAGGGGTATTTCTTTACTATCAAAATAATAGTTTGTAGCAATAAAAAGCATGTCTAAAAGTTAAATCTGATAAAAAAATTTGTTGATCATCATGCCTCCTTAAAGACAAAACATTTCAAAATTCTGGATGATCATAATATTTACAAGAATGCAAAAACTTTGGGCTTACCTGGTGTTCCAACCATCTGTCCTTGGTAGGTCTTTGGTGGGATGGGGTGGGGTTCTGGATTGTTGGGGTTGACTGGGGTACAGTCGGGGATTCTGCAGCAGGTGGGGTCCCGAGGGTCAGTGATGTAGTTACACCCTGGCTCAGCATTCAAAATCTCTGGACATCTGCAATATACAACCACTTAATGCAATGTGTGAGTAGAAATCATCTCAAATTCCTACAGGAGGACAACCAACTGCAAGAAAGTCTCTGAATCAACCCAAAGAAAATTTTTTTTATCCAAGAAATAATATATTTAGTATCCACTTTCAGTGATTTAAGACAACAGGTTTTGGAGCAAGATCAGTCATTAACTACCACTTTGAACTCCCTTAAGTCCCGAACCACCTCCAAATCATGCGATAATTAATTACTTAACCCATCAGAAACATCATACCCTCAGTGGTATAAAGTGAAAAAGAAAATAAATAGGATTCCCTCTTTCAAACTTTTGCCAAATACTTGTTTATAAATAAACTTTAAGGATAATATTTTTTTCTTGCAATCTAACAATCAAAATACAAGTATTCTATGAGACTGACCTGCTCAAGCATCTGTAGACGCCCTTTTCAGCATCCTCACAGGTACACTTGTAGCTGCAGCCATCGTACCAGGACTGCCCTTGTTGGTATTGTTTGCCATTGTACACACAGAAATCTATCAGAAATATTCATAGTAGTTGGTGAATCATGTTATTTTCAATGGACATGCAATTTCAATTCAAATCTCTCAATTTGAAGAAATGGCCACTGCAGAATCATAACAAATTACGGAGGACTGGTTCAATTATTTTGAGTTATACCTCTCACTCCTCAAATTAACATAATCAACAAATCATAATCAATATTCATAGCTTATAAAAGCAAATCAATGAATTTCAAATCATATTTGAATGAAACAGTAATAAATTTTCAATCCATGAAAAATTGGACCCTGTATTAGTTAATGATGTCACATATTGAGTTTTTTTTTTTCATATTTTTTTCAGTGAGAAAATTTTTTTTGTTTTTATAAATATTTTCATACATCTGCACGAACTGTATTGAAACAGATTTGTGAAACAAATTCTGTGGCAAAAATAACCCTGCATACAGTAACCTGGACCCAATTTTTAACTTACTTCCTTGTACGGAGGGTGTGGTTCTTTCTCCCTCAATCTGTGGATTGTGGGGGATGAATTTACACTCAGGAACTTGGCAGCAGGGGTTCTGTGGGTCCTGTGTAAGCCTACAGTAGGGCTGTGGCACATAGTCAAAAGTTCGGCACCTGAAATATACATCAATGATAAATTAAATAAAAAGGTCGGCCAATGGAATATTCGACAATGATATATTAAATAAATATTCTGCATCTGAAATACACATTAATAGTACAGTGCTAATAGAGGGCTACTGGTAAACTCAATTAAAAACCAGAATAAATCATTAAATTGTTTACTTCCAAAGTACACTGTAAAACAGTGTTTTTTTTAAATGCTGATGTTCAATTTAAAGAAAAAATTATGACAAAATTCAATTTGAAGAAAGAAAAGAAATATAAAGAGGTCATTACTCAGGTGGTGTAAATATAGAAATAGAATGCAATCACTGATTTAGCACGTTTTTGAATCAACAAACCCGTCAAGTTGAACTAAGGGTAATTATAGCAATAAAATTACATGTAATAGGGGTATAGACACTCCAGTATACACAGTTTGTGGTTAAGGGAGAATAGGGAGGGTCGTGGGAACTCACTTGTCGATACATTTGTAGTGGCCGCGGAGTCCATCATCACAGACGCAATTGTAGTCGCATCCATCCTCCCATGTTTGTCCGGCGTCATATCTCTGGTTCTTGTACATACAGAAACCTGAAACCAAATCGAAATGCATAAGTGACCATTCATTCCAGGCATGGATTGAGGGATTCTAAGCCTAGCTTTGGAGCCTTTGAACTTGGATGAACATACTTTTAATCTCACATTTACTTTTCGACTATATACATTCTTGCGATAGAAATAAGACTTTGAGATCAAAACTGAGCTTCTTTAAGTTTACTATCACCAAAGCCAGCTACTCAAATCTAAAATCCAGCTAAAGAACCAAGACAGAAAATATGAATTCAGCTAACAGAGATCAAGAGCTTTGTGGATCCAAAATAGGCACAACGAACGAAGCCAAACAATACCCCAAATTATCATTAACAAATTTTCAACTTTTCATAACAGAAAGAGAGCTACAGCTGTTTAATATATGTATTTCCATTATTTACTTCAATTTCCTTTTTTACATGCAAATTAATTTTACCTTGTCTGACATTAGTTGGGGCTGTTGGTGCAACTGGTTGCATTCCGGTGGTGTTGAGAATGACCCAGGGTCCATCGGGGTACACTGTGGGGTACAATGTTGGGACAGGGGGCTTTACAATTCCAACGTAAGAAGTAGCCTGGTTATAAGAAGGCACTGGAACTGGGATCTGGCCTGTTGCGACATCAAATCCACATTTGGGGACCATACAGCAGGGGTCGTTGGTGTCTGTGATCATGACACATGTTGAGGCAAGATTCTGGTAAGATGGACACCTGTATGAAATAGACAACAGCGTCACTTTAATTAGCATAAATTAACCCTCTCTAAGATGAAATAAACCGTATCTATGCACGATAACAATCGCAAAGCATTAAATGCTTGATTTTTTTGTCTGATTCACAGTTTCTCATTATCGAGCACTCTTTACTTTGAAAGATTAACTCTCTTATTGATATACATTCGACTTTTTTAACAATGTAGCATGAAAGACTCTTAATCTTTATTTGATAAACTCCAACACCAAATTAAATGCTTCTCCTTTTGCTGCACCTAACACCTTATTCATTAATTTCTAAAAAAAATTCTGTTATAAAATGTTTTTTTTTTTTAAAGTACCAGTATATTATTGGTTTAAACTTTTGAATTGCTAAATGAGAGATTTTTACCTGTTCATAAAACTTACTTTTCACGGCATCTGTAGTCACCAGTGGCTGCATTCAGACAAGTGCATGTGTACTTGCACCCATCATCCCACATTTGACCCTGGTTGTATAGCTGACCATTGTACAGACAGCCCTCTGCAAAAGTAGAAATAATTTTCTTTTAAATTTTAGAAAAAACAATATATAGACAAGATATATTTTAAGGAAAAAAATTGATGAAAGAATTTTCTCAATAGAATAAATATAACCTAACAAAAGCTCACAGATGAATGAAGATACAGAATTAAAAATGGCATTACAAAATATATTTTAGTTCTTTAATTACCTTGATGATTTTTCTTAGTTTATGTTTTAAAAAAATTATCATTACATCTTGAATATTTCTGCTAAGTAGACAGAATTCACATACTCAAAGTTGGAGCCAGGAATCCAGTTCCTCCTGATCCGATCTGGGTCTGTCCGTAAGGTGGGTTCTGGACATGGTTGTCTGGGGGGTAGAGCACATTGATCAATCCTCCGTTTCCGATGGAGTTGATGTTCTCGCTGGAGGTGTAGAAAACTCCTGACTGACAGTTGACGACAGGGCAGCACTCTCCTCTCTTGTTGATCACGTTACATCCGGCGGGCAGGTTGTTGTAGGAGGGGCAGGCATCGTTACACCTGTAGTAACCATAGTGAGCGTTCTCACAGGTACACCTGGTACTGCAGTCAGGCTCCCAGGACTGTCCCTGAAGGTAGGTCTTACCCTTGTATATGCAAACATCTGCAAGGAAAAGATAAAATTCACGGTCAAAAACAGATTCTTTTATTGGTTTGTATCCAAAATAATGGTAAAAAACTAAAATTATTTACGGGGAAATTGAATTATTTTTTACTTGATTATTGTTTATACCATGGTATTCAATGCTTATGCATCTATCTAATAATTTATAAGTCGTTTAAAAATCCATGAAATATGCCCTCAAAATTTTAAATAATTTTACAGCATAGGATATTTACCTCCGGCTGCTGGTTGAATCACAGTGTTCTCTGGAATATAATAAAAATTGAATGTTGTAAATAATCTTATCATATTAAAGGAATTTTTTCTATAAACATACATATAATTTCTTTCCAAAGTGCTTTCACCAAAACTATTACATATAAGTTAGATTTCATATAGAATCACTGAAGAATGCATTGAAAATGCTTTCTGTTTTCTTTTTCTGTATCTATGTGTATTTGGTCAAAATATTTTTGTCAAGAGAGATCATTTAATTAAATTCAAAATTTAAAACTTACGACAGATGCCGCAGTATTTTCGGCAGTTGTTTGAGGCCCACTGGCCGTAAGTGGTGCAGACTGATTTTCCATAAACTTTGCAGTTTGTGGCGACATCTACACAGGGCTGAGGTGCTACCACATTCTGAGCTGTAGAAATTACCCAAGTTTAATTCATATTCACAATTCATGTTTCCTGTTGGGTGATTTGATTATTATTTTTTATTCAATTTCTTTACCCTGCCCTTATACGAGTTGTTAGTATTTTCTCACACCCTTAGTGCAGAGGAACTGTACTAAGTGTTCATAATCTTTCTGAAAAATATACTTATCAAGACCATCTTTATATACAGACCTGTTCCTTCACCACTGGTGAACCCATATCCTGTGTAGCTACCCTGCTGTTGATCAAATTCACAAGATGGGGTCTGGCAACAGGATCCTGGGGTCTTTTGCAGATGACAAGCCGCAGGAAGAATTGAATAGGTGGGGCACCTATGGAATTAAAACCAAATGATTTTTTAAGATCTCTAGATTCATTCAAATTCATTACGTAATAATACAATATTAAGCTTCCAATGAAGCTCCAACATCTTATTGCTGCCTAACTCCCATCTGACAAATTATTTCTCCCCTCCCTTGATCCCCCCATCCTTTTTTGACATTGTGATACAAAAAAACCCTTAAAACATTGAAATTTTTAAAGGGAACCTTACAGTTGTTCACATGAGTAGAGTCCCTTGGAGGCATCAATGCAAGTACATTGGTACTGGCATCCATCTTTCCAGGTCTGGCCTTGGAAGTACATCTTGGATTTGTAAGAGCATGTGGCTGAAATATTGAAAAAAAATCAATCAAATAGGGAAGTTTATAAAATCTTTAGTCCATGTCATTTGGTTTATTTGATTTGGGGGCTTTTCAGTGTTTTAATTAAAGAGATAGAATGTGACAGCAGATTTTTCTTCTTTGGAATTTTCTAATTCAGCTAGTAGTGTTGTATGAAATAGGAAATCTTATCTTGCACAGGTAAATAAATATACTAATATATTAATTATAAGGCCAAAATTGTTCAAATGATTTCCTAATATGTGGCAGGCAGACAGGTTTTCTAATTTTTTATTTTCATTTGCAAGACTTGCAAAGGGAATTACCGGTATAAACTATATTTTCATATCTAACCATTAAAGTTGTTCCCCTTTTCAATATGGCATTAAAAAAATTAATCAATTGTGTCTGTATCCGAGATCCAACATATTTATTATGTTTTTGGCCTTAACAGTCGGAGTGTACTTACGGATGCCGGTGGCTGTGGTTGCCATGGCAGTGTTGTTGAAATGGCTGACAGATGGGTTAAAGTTGCACACTGGTTGCAGACAGCATTCACCATCCTTCTTGACCAGAGTACACATGGATGGAAGGTTGTAGTACAGTGGACATCTAAAATTACAACAATGACAGGTTTGCATTTTCTTGGTCATCTATATTTTACCAGCAATATTGATTGTGCAAGACTGCGATCATACTCCAAAATAATTATTATTTTCTTTCTGTTTTATTATCATTATTAAAAAGAAAACAAACAAAAAAACCATCAAAATGTTTAAAAATATTAGACAATTGATTATCGAAGATTCTGTTTTCCTAACCTGTTGTAACATTGGTAGTCTCCCTTGTTTCCATCTCTACACACACATTCGTAGTCACAACCATCAAGCCATTTTTCACCTGTTTGGTACATCTTGCCTTTGTAGTTACACATTCCATCTGTAAACACAGCAACAAAATCATGATTGTCCACAGTTCATATAAATTAGAGCAACATTATTCAGTACATTTAATTACAACAGTTCAAAAACCCAGTAAATGAAAATTTTGATGGAAAATTAATCAAACTTACAGAATCCATTGGAACTGGCAGAAGTGCCTGCATTGTCAAAAGAGAAGCAGAGAAAATGATTTAAAGAAGCTGAAAACTGTGCAATAACATAATAAAATTAATAAAATAATGAATTGACTGTATATTAAACTACAAGTATTATATGATAAAGATATATAGTTGTAATGACTACAAACCACAGAATCCACAGAAGAGTTTGCAGTTATCCTGAGCCCAGCTTCCGTGAGATGTGCAGACATCTTTGCCATAGCTCTCACAGTTTGTCAGTTTGTTGGTGCATTTGGGGAAATTCATGATGTATTGGTCTACAAACAAAAAATGGAGATGATATATGTATACAACTTTGATCGTGACTTATGTTTACGATTTTACATCCTACAAATGTAACCACTGGCATTGAATATTTTTTCTATTTTGTTATGTCAGAGTATTCGATAAGAAAATCATAGTGATTCATCAGTGCTGTATCTTGTTCATTACTTGCAATCCATTTTGTAATTTTCCGCCAAATTACCGGAAGTCTTTGTAAAAAACTAAATTTAGCATCAGAAACGTATAGACTGTTAATATCCGAATTTCGAATTATATTTGCTAAAATAATCAAAGCAAAACAAATACCAATCTAGAGAATTGTACTTACATGAACAAAGCCCACATGATTTTTTACAGTTGGCCTCGGCCCATTTGGGATAGTCTCTACACACGTTGCTTCCATATTCATTACAGTTGGTGATTTTGTCAGAGCAAGTAGCAGTGGCAGAAGATCCGAAGTTGTATGTTGATGAAACTGTACAAAGATATTTTTTAGATAAAAAAAAAGTTTGAACAATTAAAATCATAACATAATTTATTTCAAGTAAGGCACTTACCACCGCATGCCTGGTTGAGGATGTTAGATGCTTGTTGCTCAAGTTGGTCGAAATTGCTGACGGTAATAACGTGATTTCCGGCAGGTTGGTTGGCGATGGACTGAACCTCTTGCTGGTTAATGTTGTTTCCAACAGCTACGACATTGATTCCAATTCCGGCTTGTCTTGCTATATTTGCAGCATCGATAGCGGCTTGGCTGTCAACAGTTCCACCATTGGTGAGCAAAATTGCAATTCTGGGAACATTGCTTCTAGCTCCACTGGTTGCAGAGAACATTTCATCGGTGGTAAATTTGATCGCATCGGCTGTGTTTGTTCCTCCACTGGTCATATGCAGATTCTCTACGGCGTGCAGAACGTCACCTCGATTACCGTAAAGTTTGAGGGGGAAGCCCATCATTGGGTAGCTGCTGTATTGCATGACACCAACTTGAACCTTATTGTGGCCTATGTCCATATTTGTGATGATGTTTTTCAGAGCGTTTTGGGTTTTCTGGAAGTTTTCGCTTCCAACGCTCGTGGAAGAGTCTACCATGAAGACAACATCGGCATTGTGGAGACATCCTACAAAGGAAACATGTTTTAAATTAACAATAGTTCTTTCACTTATAAAGAGGGCCTGTGGGAAAGTGATTTTTTTTTTAATTACCGTGGTTTTGATTATTATTTCAAAGGGTGATAAACTTGCCTGTTGGAGCTGGAAGAGTAGATGTATCTGGTGGCAGCTCTACAAAATAAAACCATATTTGTTGTCAAAAAGGTTTCAAGACCTTAGCATGCAGTTCATCTAACACCGTTCGGGAAAAAAATCAAGATTAATTTTTCTCGACCCACCGTTACAGATTTTGGTTGCAAGCATGTCAGACAGGCTGTTCAAGGTCTCGTAGTTATCGGCAAACATGGAGTATCTGAGGTCGGGGTTGCTGGAGACGGAAGTCAGCTCATCTACGTCAACGCCGCTGCCGACACCGACGGTGTAGATGACGGCGTTGTTGTCTTTCGCCGTCTGGGCCTGCAGCTTGGTGATGGCCTTAGTGGTGGAAGGCCCGTCAGTCAGCAGGACAGCAATGTGCGGCACATCCCCTCTAGCTCCATGCGACGGACTGAAGCTTTGCTGCGACATGAACTTAATGGCATCAGCAGTATCGGTGTTACCCGGGAAATACTGAATGCCACTGATCGCATGCAAAACGTCGTTTTTGCGCATGTAATCATTGAGGTAGAACTTGTTGTGAACTCCGGAACTGAACGTGAGGGCACTAACGTGAACCTGGTCCTGTCCTACGTTTAATTTGTTTGTTACATCCTTAAGGAAGTCTAATTGTTTGTTAAAGTTTAATTGTCCTACAGAGTCCGAAGAGTCTATCATGAATGTTACATCTGCCCTTGTATTGCACCCTGAAATGGAAGGTCACGTAATTATTGTAAAGGTATTATTGGATAACAAGACTATTCAATTAGATAAACATGCTTATATGATATAAAACTTTGTTAATATAAGACATATATGCATAGACGGATGATTTCTTCTCGTATTTTATCAAATGAAAATAAGTTAACTTATAAAAAAACGTTAAAGAAGACTGGAAGTGCAATTTTTTTCTCCATATGAACTGCAGAGTGTGATTTGTTAAAAAATTTAAGTACATGAACGCTGGTATATTTTCTATGCAATCCATTGCTGTATATGAATTGAAACAGAGAAGGGCTTAAACTAACTCCTTGTAGAATTCTTTATTTGTTTAAAAAAATATTTCTCAGTGGATCATAAAACCCATTCTAAATAATTTTGAATATGTTCTTATCTGTTCACTAATAAAAATATTTGCCGACATTGGAAAATAGAACACAATTGTCTTATCAATTCTTATTTTGGGATCGTCGTTTGGAAGGTCTGAGAATTGTCATCTGTTCAAGAGACGACGTTAACTTTTGATAAATATAGCGAATTCAAAGGGTTGCCATTCCATTAATAATATACCAATGTATTTCCATAAACTTTCAAAAGAATGAACTCGAAGGGTGTGTATCCTAAAACTTTCAAAACCATTTTTAAGCACTCAAATTCAACATAAAGTGTTGTTTGGTGCTAATGTTAAATTTAAAACCGGTTGAGAATTCTATCAATCCATTAAGTAAACTAGACTTATTCCTCGAATATGATTTGATTTTGTCTAACTTCTTAATGGACATCATCAGACAAACTGGTTCTGTGTTTTTAGAAGAGTTAAACTGGGTTGGTCAAACTAATCTTCAAGCTATAATTTTTACAGATGATATTTCAGTAAGTTCGTAAGCAAAATTCTTTTGCAATCAAATTTAGATGATATTACACAAGTCTGCGTAAAATCAAATAGCAGATCCATAGTAAATATATGTTATCCAATTTCTCAATAGTATTCCAATTTAAAATTTCATGATACTGGTTTGTATTTACATGTTTACATAAAAATATCACAATTCTAAATGAATAACAAAATGTTATAATCAATGTTTACTATTTTTAGGTTTCTAATAATTACGTAAGATAAAAGAAAAATATTTAATACCGATGAAAAAAGAATATCAAGTTTGTAATTAATAACGTAAAATAATAGAGAATTTATTGGAGATTTTAACAATTCAAAAATAGTTGTAATAAGGATAGTCAATTGAATTGTTTACAAAATTAAAGATTGTTACATAATTAGTATTTATAATTTTTTACCTGTCGAAAGCGCCGCCGCGCCGTAGACGGCGACTAACCAAAGAATGACTGTAATCATCCTTTAGTTGAACGAAACGAAATAGTGAATCTGGAATCGGGCGATCATTATATACTGCACCTCATGAATGGGCGCCAAATGTTAGGCCAAGCCAACGTAATCACCAGGCCAGGCAATCCTCGGTGTCAGATTTTCACCTACATCGAGGTACCAACCATTTTTATGGATCGGAAAAGTTTCAAAACTGGAGTTGAGTTTACAGTGTTGTTAGAAAATTAATGAATTTGCATAAATTGGATGTGTATTTATGATTTCTGTGCGTGTTATGAAATTTATTGTGAAAAATTAAGTTTGCTTGGCCTTAGTCTCTGATAAGGTTTGGAGTGCCCACGTCGGGTCACCGGCTCTGAAAGGTGAGCCAATCAGATCTTCCATTTTGGTAAAACTCTTCCCAAAATAGAATGAATGGTCGAAATACTACCTGTTAATTTTAAGGAATCGTTAAATAAGTACGGCACCCGGTAAACAGATTTCTGATTCGCACGCAGATAATATGAATTTTGGCTTTCCGTTTCCTTAACGTTATGAAATTTTTTGTTTAACTTGAAAGAGGATGGTTAATTTATTCTCTGTACACAATATACATATTTGATATAAGAATTTCTTTAGAAACGTGAAGGCCAAGGCGTGTATATCTGGAATCAAGGTATGTTTCGCCAATATCGTAAAGATTAAATCCCAGAACTGTATTCACGCGAAAAACTTACGAAACATTTTTCATTACTTTTATAACATCATTATAATCTACGAACTGTCCCCAAACATTTTGCATTTTGCTTTACGTGATTCCCCTGTGTTTATTTTATGTAATTGATTATTGAATAGAGGTAACGCATGCAAACTCCCGTTATTTTAACTACATTGTATATTGACAGGTTTTTGAAACAATTTGTAGTAAATTGTAACCACATTGTAGGAATATATTCATTGCTGTGCGGTTGGTTTTGTTCTGTTCAGGATCGTATGCAAAAAAAAAGAACAAAAAAAAAAACAAAAAAAAAACAAAAACAAAAAAACAAAACAAACAAACAAAAACCATCCAGACCCTCCCCCAAAACCCCCATTTTTTATTTAAAATTAATTGAACTGAAAGCCAACGCAATTGCATTTGTTACATTAAAGTTTTTAAAATTCAGAGAATTTTAAACTTGTTTAAATTGTTTTATTCCTGAAGCACATTTAACCATGTTTGATACTAATGATTTTTTTATACCTTTATTAAGGTTTTATTTCATAAGTACAGTTTTTCTAGCCCGGTTATAATATATGATACCCCTATATACCCCCGGTTTAAAAATTGATTTTTTGTTCTGCAACACCATTATGTGTTTATGACCCTTTTATGCCCCAATTCCATTCAATATTGTTGGTACTTGAAGCATTAATAGTAATTACTAGTAATCGATAGCTAGTTATCGTTTGAAATGTGATACATAAATATAAATTAGATAATACTTTCAGTAATTTTGAACCATAAGGCCTTGTACATGTACCTCTACGGAGTCAGTCATTGCGGCTCCTTATTACGCCTCAGCATCTGCCAAATTTTTAAAGTAAACTTTAAAGATGAATATTTAATATTTCGATACTTTTTTAATAAGTATTATATAGATATAAACTCGTGCATACGACATGTTACCGTTTCCAAATCTTATTCAATACATAAGTTTAAACCCGTGAAAACGCTTAATTAACGGATAAATAAAGGAAAGGCAGAAAATTGTTCTAAAGCTGGATAAAATATTTTGATTGGTTTGGTTGATTTAAACTAATTTATTGTTATATAATTACAATCAGATTGGACACAAGTTCTCAAACTTCAGTAGCCCTCTCCTTATACACTAACTGCATGACAAACAAATGTTTCACATGCAAATAAAACCTCATACATATGTATATAAATTTTTATACAAAGAACGCATGCATTTATGGCGAAGTTTAGTGTGAATTAAATTTTGAATCCTGTCTCAAAGAAAAATATTGTAGTGATGGTTTTTTTTTTTGCGATTGAAATAGTATCGTTAGAGGTGATGGCATGAGTGAAGGTATTGAATTAAATAAGCTCTGTTATATTCAGAGGTATAGAGAATTTTTTATCATGATCTTTAAAGCTATGCAAACTGACATTGTTTTGTAAATAACAACTAGCAAGGACTATAGAAAAAAATCAAAATTAAAATGTAAACTTTCCTATAATGACTAGCCATTTTGTATGTGTGACACATTAAAAAGTAAATAAATAAATAAGCGAAATACATAAATTAATTAACGTTTATTTTTCACATGATATATTCTTTATAGCAAAATTCAAATAAAATTCAGATATTAAAATAAAATGCATTCTTTAGTGTTTCCTATGGTTATGAAAGTAGCGGGCATTGCAGAACAAATACTGAGCATAACCCGCACAAATTAATACATTTTTTTTTCAGGAACGATCGATTTTTATACTCATAGCCCATATGAAACACCACATTTTAATGTTTATATTTACACAACTCTCTCAATCTTTACTTTTTCCACTTTTTTCAGTTGTATCTGAAAAATCGAGCAGAAGTACGTAAATTGTCGTTATTATCGACCAACTCGTTTCTTAGAGGGAACAGCCATTATTTCCATACATGTAAAATTTTAAAACTCGTACGCACCAACCCTTGCGGTCCGTGGAATTGATGTTTTCAATGCATGTACCTAAAGTTTTGATTGCTCGAGTAACTATCCATGCCAAAGTCATTGTAAAAAATATCAATAAACGTTAAAAATGTTGTATTTTATATATATAGGTATTTGAGTAATACGTTATTATATGCTTAAAATGCATTTAAAACCAATTATTAAAAGTTAAAAGAATGAGCATAATCTAAAAATGTTTAGAACTGGATCGTGTAAATTTCAGTCTTGTACATTTCTGTATAAATCAAATAAATGATTTTTATAAGAAATAGAAGGGATAATACGCAATAGTTAGAATAAATAATTAAAGAATAGGGAATCATTCTTTGAGTATTATAAGGTGAATAAATACGGTGTGAAAAAATCTAATAAAGCCCGCGTTTTTAGATAAAAAATCACAAAAATTATCGTGTAGTACAATAAAAACGAGGTTTCTTCTTATCAGTATGGGCTGAAATTTAGGAAATATCATCGCATGTATATATTAGAAACCAATAAGACGTGTTTGCTATTGTTCATTATTTAGTCAAACTTCCATAAAAATTAATATTGTTAGATAATGCCTGTTTTGAAAGAACAAACTTCACGTACTGCAAACCTATTTGTTTGGCTGTTCCGCTAATGTTGAGTCCAACTCTTCTATAAAGAGTATTCTGAAGTACAGAATTCTAAAGAAAGACTAGACTTTGACCCGTGCGTGCAAATTAATATAATGCGTGCGTATCGGACATTTACGAAATAGGTACATCGGTAAGCCTACAATAATGCTATTAATTTCACTACACTTTGTTTAGTTTGAATCATCTAACCGTATCTCGGGAAAGGCCCTCACCACAGTTAGAATGCCTCCCTTATACTCGTAATGTAGCAGAAAACAGAATTTTGGAGAAAGTTAATGAAGTTGCCTTGAAAATAACAGTCAAATTCATCACATCAAACCTTTTTGAGACTGCAAATACCTTTCAACTAAAAATTTTAATCCATAGAATGGAAGAATTCAACACCTTTTCACCAAAGTACACGTATTTTCTTTGTAAAACTAGGTCCGTATGACATTATTCAATTTTTACGATAAAACATATTTTATCTAATCTTCACTCTCCTAACAAATATTATGTAACTTTTTTGCATGTAATCAAATATTTTTTTGTCATCACGTAGACAAAAGTAAGCACTTAGTTGAAATGTATATTTGTTATTTTATACTTTCTCTCATAAGAAATTATTAATATATATGAACAGAATTTATAGCAAAAGTCCACTGAAAATTTACCCGTATTTGTATTATCATTTCTGAGTTTATTCATGCAGATGTGATATTGTGGAAACATAAACTAAAGATCCCGTTAACGTAAATGTATTGCGCAAGCGCAAGATTGTAAAATCCAAAAAAATCCAGGTGATTTCCGGGATTTTTTGATGATTTTTTGTTGATTATTTATTAGCGAAGCTTAACTGAGAAAAAATAAAACCAAATTGGTAATCTTCAAGTACCAATGATATTTAAAATATATAAAACAAAAGACAGTATTCTTCCGATTTCTCGGCATTAAAGACCAAAAATTCGAGTCTATTATTTTAATATAGTAGTATAGATGTAAATATACTAGTAAACGGTACATTGCTTCTTTGGTGGCTCATTTGGGCTTTCAACTTCAATCATAAAGGAAAAAATGAACAAAATTCAAATTCACAGGTTATATAAATTTTATATAAAGTTTTTTGGGACAAGTCATTTGCTTCATTGATTAAAGGCACCAGTGGTTTTTTTTTCTGTTTGCATTCTTGAACTAGTTGCCCATTCGCATCTACATGTAATGTCTTAACTGTCTTGAAGGATCGACAATTTAGGAAAAGGTCAAAGCAGATAAGTTTGTCAGCAAGCACTTCCTACACCTATATACCGATGATAACTTTTCGTCGCACATAGTAATGCTATAACACAGTGTTTGTTTTTTGTAAATATTGTTACGCATCAATATAGAATCTGCCCACATTCAAAAGTATATTGAAAAAAAATGAACTACGTTATATAACTGCGTATTTAATATATATGTCACTGCAAAGATATCGATGCCTCACATATTTTTTTCCAAGCATGCTCAATAATATTAAGCATTATTTATTATATTTTAAACCCAGAAATATTGTACAAAAGGTTTAATTATATAACAACGGGCATATTTATTTTTAAAGATATTGAAAACGCATCAACGTTTAGAAACATGCCTGTAACAGATCATTCAATGCGATATACAGTAAAAACCTACATTTCAGCTTCAAACTGTGGAACGTCTAAAGAACAAACTGTTATTGTCCTTAGAGAAGACGAATATAAATTTGTGGAAAAAACATAGCAAGAGCGCAACTTTAACAAGAAAATGTTCACAGTCTTTCCGCAGAACAACAGTTTCCGAATGTAAAATCGACACTTTTTTGTATTTATACTTGTTAAAAGTTCGTTGGATCAATTTCCAAACGCTCACTGCTGAATCAATCAATCATTTGATTTTATTTACAATTATTTATTTACATCTACCAAACATGGTGCCCTCTATTTCTTACAGAAACTTATCGTTAATTCAAAGCTCAATACCAAGCACGAATCACCAAAGAAAGCAATTTATTGTTTAAAATATAATACAATAACACTGTCGATTGCGCTTGAATCTTAATGATATTCCGAGTAGAACCAACCTCAAAATGCAAACCAAAAAAAAAAAACAACAATAAAACAATATTTGAATAAAGAGTAAATCCTAAACAAACAGTAAATTTCTCAAACGGGTTTCAACAATTTATTGGAGGTTTGTTTTGCCAGTATAAGTGATTTGGTCTGTATCATACATATGCACTTAACCCTGTTTTTACTAACTCGGCATATTGTTAATTTATGGGCGCTTCAAATTGTCATTACTGTGAATTTTGAATAAGTTTCGTAATTTGTTTATTCGTAGACTACTCACTGCTTTTTTGATTTTTGATAGAGTAGAAAATACTCATTGAATTTAAAGCGATGTCTAATATATCTGGGATTTAAAAAAAACAACGGACAATGAATATTTATGGTAAATACAAATTTTTGCTCCGGACCAGATTATTTTTACTCCAAACTCTATATCCGAATTTTTCGTTTCCCGTTTTGTTTATGTTATTTATTTTTTAAAAAATTGTTTACAATTTTAAACTAAACATTTTATAGACAAGTTTTATGATTTTACTAAAACATAGTAAAAACTTGTAACGGAAACGGAATGCTTAAAAAAATACACTATCAGTCAATTGCGAGTGCTTCCAAGAGTTTGGTGTATAAACAAACCCTTGAGACCTATTGCCCTTGAAAGGTCACGAAAGATAAATCATATTCACCATTTACACACCTACAAAATGGTCTCATTATATCATTGACAACTACACATTTTGCGTATATTGATGAGATAGCAATTTAGGGTTCTCCATTGGAAACAATTAGACGCAATAGTCAGTGTTACCATGTCATTAAAAAGCTTTGAGTTTAAATTCAGTATTTAACACAGGCACTTGGGGCACCCCCACCTCTCTCTCTCTCTCTCTCTCTCTCTCTCTCTCTCTCTCTCTCTCTTTCTCTCTCTCTCTGGGGGGGGGGGGGGCTTGCCTAAAATGTGTCTGTGTCTTATAAGTGCAAGTAAGACGACCATCAAGATGTTCTGAAAGCTGTTAAGGGATTTAATAAGCTACTTTTTTTTATCGAGAAGACACTAACTGATCCTCATTTTGAGTGACATTTGTCTAACTCCAGATGTCCTTCATCAAAATAAAATTATTTTAGGACTTTGCAGAAAACAAAATCTTCTTATCCAGGTGTTGTTATACATGACATTACATGTATGTGTAAATTTTTGTATTGAATATTCTGGATCTTTTGAATGCTACATGTATATTTACTGGAAAGTACTGTTGCGTTAAATATTGTATTGTATTGTAGTTCTATTTTATAAAACCTAGAAAAATTACAACATAAGTCACAATTTGCATGAGCGTTTGAAGAACTGTCAATGTTCTTAACTTAGTACTTCTAATTCTCACCAGTATGTTCAGATTGTGTTGTAAAACCAATAATCCCAGATTAAAGGTTTCACAGAGGCTCGGTTGTCTGTCTTATTAGTTTGCGATGACAAAACATACCAAAATTAAATATTATTAACCGAAATTGTGAATATAATCAATTCAAATCCATTCAATTCAATTCTTTATTAACTCAATACCAGTCAATTAATCAAAGTTCATATTAGTTTTGAGAGTTGTAATTTGAATCCCGATAGACTCGAGAATTTTCTATTATTGATAACAATAAGCATTCTGATTATTTAGCAAAAATAAAACTGTCCAGGCTTGGCCGCTACTAAGGTGTAGGCATTATCGCATGTTTGATAACGACATTTTCTGGATATAATTACTTATTTATAGCAGCTACACAGAGCCATAAGTAGATAAATATCAGTTGACCTAATCATATACAGTTGTATGTTACTCCCCCTCCATTTTCTGGTTATTTCGGATTGAGTTCGGTGATACAAGTATAGGGTCTTGTAGGAAAGGAAATAAATTCCGACTCAGGTTGCCTTGAATTTAATTTTGGTTTAATTGAAATCTCTTATGGCATATGTCAATTGGGTTAATGCAAATTTTTTGGGCCGCGCGAATTTTGATTAATTTGTTAATATAACTTCATGTTTCATTATTAGTTACCTCTTTCTTATCAATATATAATTATACATGTACACTGGTAAACTAAAAAGGATCTATGGGTATGTGATAAATCCCACTGTTTCTGAATTGATTATTATCGATTATATCAAGTTATTTTGTTAATGCACCGTACAGGAAAAAAAACAACAATTAAAAATCTGGAAAAACTAGATGTGCCGTAATGCCACGAATGCCCCCGCAGGTAACCAACATTTCAAATACATGAACCAAAGGATCTAACGCGAATAACAATAAAATTGACCTACATGTACATGTAATGGGGAGATGGATTTCCCGGAAAAAATCAATTTTGAAAATCAAAGTTTTTTGGTTATTTTCTATCGTACATATTTCTATTGTTTTAATTTGCATTTAGTACACATCATATTGCTCTTGTAATTCTATTATAAGTCTTTAAAACTGGCTAAAAAAGCATTTTCTCAGTAAAATGGTATATTTCTGTGTGGTCTTTGCAATTGGGTCTAGATATCCTTCAGGCCCGGCCTGTCCCTAAAAAAAATCTGAGAAATTTAGAGACGTTTTGTTCAAAGGAATAAATTAAGATAGACTGTTTTAGGGGCACCCCGACCCGGGGTTGAATTTTGCAAAAAAAAAAAGAAGAAAAAAAAAAAAAAAAAAAACCGACAAAAATTTACTGATTTCTATCATAGTGGTTTATATTTACGTCAGCATGAGCAGCTTGAGGATAGCCCAGTAGGTTAAACCGCTGACTATGGTATACTTTATTTGTACTGGTTCGATTCCATCTGTGGGCATAGTTTTTCTTTTTTAAAATTATCGGTTTGTATAAACACCATTTTATTTTCATTTTTATACAGGATTGTGCATTTTGTACCTTCCTTTAATGCCCGTTTGCTCTTCCAGTTGAAGACATTTATAACAAAGTATGTACGGAACTGAGAGCACTCAGCCGTAACTATACATTATAGTGGAAGCACGCTTTGTTTGAGTACAAGAATCATTCACTCTGTGTACTTGAAACAGGTGCGACGAAAAAAAAATCATGCCCAAGAAAGATTTTGCGTTTGCCTTTCCAGAAAGATCATCTATAGGAAATGGTACAATTGTGAGAGAAGCAAAGTAGATGTAGTTCGTTCTTTGCAAAAACGTGTGCATTGGTGACATTTTAAGCCAAAAATGCTGTAGGAAGGTTAAAGAAATTTGGATGGGTCAGTTAGACAATTGACAACAAGCATTGCTAATTTTTTGTAATGAATAACTGACAATATTCTATAATCTGAGCTGTAGGGCTCAGTATCTTCTTTCAGTATCGATACAACTTCTTAAATTTATGGTGTTCCGATGGGGCCACTTCGACCTTCGCGCTTTCGCCTTTAGGTCGAAGATGCGAGAGTGCGAAGTTGCGAAGGCGAAAGTGCGAGAATGCGACGGCGAAGGAGCGAAAGTGCGAAGATGCGACGGCGAAGCGCGAAGTTGCGATGGCGAAAGTGCGAAGGCGAAGGAGCGATACTACTATCGCTCCTTCGCCTTCGCAACTTTGCACACTCGCCTTCGCAACTTCGCACTTTCGCCGTCGCCTTTTATAATAGCATTCAGAAAGTCTCAGTCGATTACATAGAATTTGATGCAGGCACCGTACTCGCCAATGTTTTCCGATTAATCCATGATATCATTGGTACGCATGCACTAGGCCATTGTGCTTACAATGAATATTTATAAATATTTTAATGTGTATGTGACATATATGTTTACCAGTGCTGGTTATGCATAATCATTACACTCCACATAAAATGTAATGTCCGCCATAATGTATACATATGCACTTCCAGACTCCTGTCACTTACCAGCTGTCTGTTTACCGTGGATCAAACACAATATTATTCTAATTTCATTATGCGACACTCCTTGCTCATGTATGGATCTAGAGGGGGAGAGGGCCCCCCAGGAAAATTCAATATTAATAACTTCACACATGCAGTAAAGGGAGAGAGAGGGTCCGGATCCCATCCCCCGGAAAATTTAATTTTATCAATTATATATAATTATATAATTAAAAATCTCCAAAATATGCCACACACCCCCACCCCGGCAAATTTAATTATCCATCGACCCCCCCCCCAAGAAAAAGTTATGGATCTGCGCAGGCAGGCTGTTGAAAATAAGTTCTAAAAAGTTCATTGTCTGCCTCAGATGTCCTTTTGTACAGCTAAAATTGTCTTTAAGCGATAGAGAGCTCCACAATTATAAAAAGGCGAAGGCGAAAGTGCGAAGATGCGAGGGCGAGAATGCGAAGTTGCGATGGCGAAGGTGCGATAATGGTATCGCTTCTTCGCCTTCGCAACTTCGCACTTTCGCCTTCGCATCTTCGCGCTTCGCCGTCGCATCTTCGCACTTTCGCTCCTTCGCCGTCGCACCTTCGCACTTTCGCCGTCGCAACTTCGCACTCTCGCACCTCGACCTAAAGGCGAAAGTGCGAAGGTCGAAGTGGCCCCATCGGAACACCATATAAATTTCTTTCTTTTATAATTTGCGTTTTTACACCAATGACAATTTTTCGAAATTAAATGTATCATCTCCAAAGAAATTAGTTGTAAAAAGGATGTATGTACACTAAGGGGATTAGCAACTTCTTTGCCACTTCAGAAAATATCATGCACGTTTTGAAAAAAAAAATGCAAATTTAGCGGTATCCTCCCACATTAAGGACTGCATCGCGTAAAGCATCCGTACCAACGAGAGACATTAAAATAAGAACTTACTTGTCAATTGTTGTGGAAAAAATAAGATCAAATGACAAAAAATCTTGTAAAAACATTGCTACTGATTAAAGCATGTGTTCCTCTTGCTAACATCTTTTTCATAAATTCTGAATTATCATGTTCAAAACTGAATGAGATATAAGGATAATAAATACCAGATTTTACCGTCATTGGGGACACGGCATATATGTTAGAATTACATCATCGTATTAATGACTCTCTACGGGAATGAAATAAAATAAAATATTCATTATTATTTTTTATAGGATATTGTGTTAATGTTTCAATAGAATAAGAAAAAAATTGCATAAAACGATCTTTAAAATCGCGTCACCCGAGAATTTTGATAATAGACGCATATAGCGTACACGTATTGTATTATAGAAAGTAAAATAAAAATAAAATTTAAAGATAATAAAGAAAAAAAAAAGAAGTGTCCATTACTCATACTGCTTGGACAACGACTGTGAAACTTTTTTCAATCAGTATCTATTATGAGAACTAGAACCCAGGAGATAACTGTGTATGGCCTAAAATCAAGCAGTGGAACGGAAATAGATATGCTTTCTGTAAAGACAGAAACCAATACCGACCCTTTTAGGTCAATTCAATTGCAGTGGACAACAAGTTTAGCTTTTTTAAAAAAGCTTACCGTCTTTAGAACAAACCCTAAACAGCACTCAGTTATCAAAGACAGTTTAACTCTTTTTTATATAAATGTCACCTTCCTCTACATATCATGGCGAGTGGATTTATCCAAACATTTTTGTGTCATGTGTCGTTTAAGCCTGCGTGTCTAAAATTGAGAACTGCGTACCCTAGCTTGTAAGTTGAGATCGAGTATAGGGTGAACGAGATCTTAGGTTGGGTCGTAGACTCGCATCATTTTGATAAAATCAAAGTTTATCTATCTAAGGTGCAAATAACTTTACCGATATTAGGCATACCGCATCAATTTTTTTTTTTTTTACATTTTTGTATAAACAAACAATTCAAAAAGAAAAACAAATAATTTCAGAAAATATTATAGAATGTTACTTTCAACTAGTTGGACCTGAAAACCAAAGGCTGAATTTCATTCATAGCAATTTGTATTGCTTTTTCGTTTTCTCACTTTTTAAGATTTGAAATCTACGAAAATTGTTAAGTCGTACGTGAAAAGATCATCAGAAAATTATCTCCCTTGCGCCGAACAGTATTTCAACCAATGAAATAAATGTAGATTTTCACATCATGTATTTTCAACCAATCACAAATGAAAGGAAGTGCACAACCCTGAGACTGTAAATTATTTCAACTCTTTATACCGTCTTCCAAGACGGTAATTAATCATTTTGTTTAACAAATCTTTGATTGCAGAATAAGTTAAAAATCCCTGAAAATTGCTCATTTTCAAGTTCAAGAGCATATCTCTGTCAAAAATCATCAGACTGGACGCAAGTCCCAACTTGACCTTTATTTTCTAATGAATTAACCTTACATGAACATCAACTCTACATATTCGTCACTTCAAAATTAAAGTTAAAGGACGGAAACTATAAGAATTTCTCATTTGTTCCTAAATTCAAGTGACATTACTAAGTCAAACATAATCGTACCGAAATTAAAATTTAATCTGTATTATCTTGTAAATAACCTATTCTCTTTTGAGAAGTGGACAGGCATAGCCTACATACCCACTTCTTTTCCACGATTTTGGTAAAAGTGTAAATGTCGGAACCGAAGACGGTCTACTCTTCGACCCATGTTTCGACTCCAGTTTTCCTGAATTTTCGTAAGTCGTAACAGACCTATTATTTACACATTTTAAACATAATTGCATCCATATATCACAAACAAATCAACACTGACCGTGTATTGGTAACCGGGTATAAGAATTACTCTCCCCTCACGTGACGGAAATAAACCAATCTTGTAAATAAATTTGCAGAGGTGGGGTAAATTCCTATGACACATCCATACATAAAATTTGAGTTGAATATGTGCAACGGTTGTTGAGATAATGATCGGAAAGTAAATTCCCAAAATTTTTAGTTCAAGAGGCATAACTCTGTCAAAAATCATCGAACCGAAACCCAATTTCGAACTCAATTTGTTTATTCTTTTTTAAGACACATCCATGTGTCAAATATGATGATGGAATGACAGAAGGACGGAAGAACAAAACGGGGTTAAACTATATACTCCGGCCATTTTATGGCGGGGGCATAAAAATTCCTACACAACCCTTTTACACTTCCGTCGACAAAAGGCATATAAATACTAAATAATATTACAAAAGAGAATTTTTTTTTGTGTTTATTATTATTTTTTTTTTGGTGATAGAGAATTGGGGGGGGGGGGGGTATAACTTGAGAACGAATTTCATTTATTGTAAGTAAGTCGTTTCTATATACCTACGCTGTTTAAAAAAAAAATGAACATCGGTCAAAAAACTATTACAGTATTTCAGAAAGTAAGCAACCATTTATTATAATTATATAGATATCAGCAAATCAGGTATTTCTTCAAAGAAAAATATTTACATCTATCAAGTATTATTTCCTCTTTTTCTTACGGAAACTTATTGTTAATTCATAGCTCTATAGAATTAGCCAGACTGAAATCTACACGCTCCATTTATCGATTGGTCGAAATCTACAGCGGCTGAAACTGACAAGAAGCTGACATGACTAAAATTGACACGCCCTGTTTATCGATTGGTCGAAACGTAAGTAAAATCACGGACTGCACGAAATAATCATGATAATGTCAGACTCAAATTCCCACAGGAGACGATTTGACTGTTTCTTTTAGCTAACATACTGATGTACATTAACAGTATATATTAAGTTAATTTACTTATTTTTTCAATCAAATTATTAATTTGTTAAAAGAAAGATGTAAATAAAAACAACAAGATGTAATTATAATTGGGGCGATTATAAAGTTTTCCAAACGAATGACGCCATCATTGGGGGTAGGGATGACCCACATGGTTCAAACTTTACAGACAAAAAGATTTAATACTTGTCGATTTTTTCTATTTCTGAGATTTGATGATGTTCCCCAAGGGGCATTTACTGTATATCAGGTGAACCGACATGACCCAAGGAACAAGAATATATATGATTTATAGGTGGGGATTTCCACTGTTTTCAAAATATTTGGGCACTTCCTGTTCAAAGGGCGTCAGGACCATCCCCGGGGCA